>NC_088318.1:2211755-3411755 GCF_910592395.1 Lineus longissimus
GTATCAATCTACGTGTCCTTGATATGCTACACAAGTGTCTTTGCTTTGGTTTGTCTTTATTTGCGGTAATAACCGCCCATACTAATGAACTTTGGAGACGACAGGACAGCCTACGTAACAACCAACCTCTTCCAGCTGGTTATCTGGTCAGGTCGGGAAGACATTGACACAACCTTTAAAGGGTCCTTTAGCTGTACAAGACAACATTACACCCGCGTTCTACATGGGTGATACAAGACAACTGATTTGTTGGTTGTACTGTGGTAACCATCTCACAAGGACGGACAATGGAACAACCAACATCTGCCAGCTGGTTATCTGGTCAGGTTGGGAAGACATTGACACAACCTTCAAAGGGTCCTTTAGCTGTACAAGACAACATTACACTCGCGCTCTATATGGGCGATACAAGACAACTGCTTTGGTTGTACCATGGTAATCATCTCACAAGGACGGACAATGGGACAACCAACCTTCAGTGCAACCTCAATGCGCTCATGAAGTGACGAGAGCAAATCTCACGGGTGGGGTGGAAATCCGCCATATTCAGAACATCATCGGCGCCAACAACTATTCCTTTTGACCCTGCCGGAGTCATTCGACTCTGACCCTGCTGACCTCGATTTTTAAAAACTTTAAAAAAAGGCCATATAAACGTTAAGTCAATGGCAAAGATAATTTTTTATATCACTGAGGTATATAAATACGATATGTTGAGAAAAATATGTACAACTATCGAAATATACGATTAGTTAGAACTAATTCGGCGAATCACTTTGCCACCTGCGCGAACTTGTCACAATTGCGGCGCGCTCGTTTGCATAGCGCATATAACATGTATAAGTAGCGAATAAAATCTTCATTTCAGCATGAAAGCCTTGACGGTTCAGCGCTAAGAGTGTTTGACTGTGGATCGGCAGGTCACGGGTTCGACTCCCGGTGAATCTGCCGCAGTTTTCTCTTTTTTTTCTTCATCCTTAGTCTTGTTATCTAATCATCCTTGGTAATCATCCATGAACAGAATGATGTCGAAAATTTTCATTATTATCGTCATCATACCCCGCACCCAAACTTTTCAAACTGCAGCACATACTGATTCCAAGTACTGATTCCGGGCGTTCGAGTACTACCGAGGATGGTTCGAATCGGCAGCTGGTATTTTCGAGGATACATTGGGGCAAAAAAGTATCTCATCTCATCTCTACATATCTCAACAGTTCAAGGGTTGACCCTCAATATTTTTTTAATTTTTGGGTTACGTAAGCAACTGTCTTTCACGGGAGAATGGTCACTGTAAGAATTATTCAGTAAAAACAAAAAAGTATCTCATCTCATCTCTACATATCTCAACAGTTCAAGGGTTGACCCTCAATATTTTTTTAATTTTTGGGTTACGTAAGCAACTGTCTTTCACGGGAGAATGGTCACTGTAAGAATTATTCAGTAAAAAGTGTATAATATTTCGGGTTTTCCGTGATTGTCCGGCCCAATTGGCAATATTGCCATTTGGAATTGTGAACAGAGCTAGGAGCAAATGCGACGCTTATAATTTATTTAAAGAAATAAAATGACCGATTTAACATCCTGAAGAATCAGGGGAATCGGGCGTTTCCGGTGATATACGACACAAATGGGTTGTTCTCATGCAATCACTTTGAAAACGCATTTTAAAATAGATGTTACGTCCTGTTAATGCGGCACGTCATCATCGCGTACATTTGGGAAAAACTCCCTAACGAGACCAAAAATATTTTTATGCACTTTCGCCATCTACCGGCAAGCTGGCTCTTTCTTACCTCCGCTTAACAATAATCTCACTTCAATCACAGGAGAGTTCCATTTTAGCACATGACATTCAGCTGATCACTCTTAGACAGTTAAATGACCTATAACATCATGCAAATCAGCTGCACTTCCCATTTCCGCATGTGATTGTCTGGTGTTTAATCATTTGCCTTTGATCGTTGATTGCAAAGTCAACGTATTCACCTGATCATTCCATTTTAGCAGCATTCGTCTGACTGCACGCTTTTGTTGAAGACTTGTTCAAGACAAATTGACAATATCAATCAATCGACAATGGTGAGCAAAAAACAAGCCTTTCACTAGGCTTCTTGTTCAACTTCCTTGGTTTCTCTTTTCCTGTTTTCATTCAGTTTTTTCAATATTGAGAAAGTAAGGCGCATATGAAAGGGAAACAGCTATGCAAGAGTCCTATTATTAACTACACTAGGCCTACAGTGCCCCGTTGGTTTTTAGTCCACAGATTCCACAGTCCACAGATTACAGGCTCCAGATATAGCCATCTGATCTGTGATCTCAATAACCAAACCAGCAGTAGCGAGTAGTAATGCTCGCACACCGACACTAGGTTGCGGTAAAGTGATTGGTTTTCCTGACGGTATTGGTAAAAGCTCCGAAGAATAAAAAGTTCTCTTTCTCCTTTTTTAGATGAAGTCCATCCTCCCAGTCCTGCTTGCCTCTTTACTGGCGGTCCTCTTGGCTGATGCTGCAGTAACCACTGATGAAGTCAAATACCTCCCTGGATTGAATCCTCAGCCCATGTTCAAACACTTCTCTGGCTATCTCAACGCCACTAGTCACAGATATCTCCATTACTGGTAAATCTCAATTTTCACACTTGACATGAACTTGGTTGGTAACCAAGCCCCTGCATCTCCAAACTACCTTGCAATGGGAGGATTATTGATCAAAACAAGTTGGTCACTGACTTGGCGTAAACCTTAACTTAGCATTAAAGGGAACTGGAGCCGCCGAGCGATTTATTCAACTTTTCGACTTTCAGTTTCACCGCCCGAGAAAGTCAAACTTCCAACTTCCTATTCGAGTTCAGATTTGTAGCTCCGCCCCCAGTGCCCGAGCATGCACAGTTCAATTTGTTATTATTGAGAATCGTGTGAGAATCACGTGAGTGATGCGATCTTTCATTCATGAGTTTTCGTAGTAAATTCCATAGTAGTGATGTCACTCAATGATTGACAGCTAGGCGCCATGTTTCATTCATGCCTCGTTCTGATCACCCGATACGCGGGAAATGAAAACGAGGTCATACGAACTGGCTTGGCGGTTTCAGTTCCCTTTAAGATTAAGATGGTTGAAGGTAATGTCATATTGGGGACATATATTGGGTGATATGAATAAAGACTAGCAAATGCTTTTATCTAAAACTCCATGTACATTTACACTAGGCCTTTCTGTACAAAATTGAAGTAAAAGCATTTGCTAGTCTTTATTCATATCACCCATTGTCTTTAACAAGTAGGTTGGTTTCTTGAATGATTAAATCTCCATAATTACTTCATGTTTGCATTTTTGGACCCAAATCCACCAAGACACTGCCAAGTCTGTGAACTCCAGGGGACGGAAGACAGACAGCAAAAACTTGCTTGTCATTCATTTTTAATTCAGTCCAAAAGTATTTCTTGTAATCAGCTGACAACTCTTTCGCTGATATTTTGACATGTGGATTTGTGATCAGAGACACCATTCTGTAAATTTAATCACATTAATTCCCTGGTAATTGAAATTCTTTCAGGTTTGTAGAATCTGCCAGGAACCCATCCACTGACCCTGTCCTGGTCTGGCTCAACGGAGGTCCTGGTTGTAGCTCTATGGAGGGAATGCTCAATGAAAACGGTCCATTCAAGCTGAGTGATGATGGAGCCACTCTTCAGTACAACAAATACAGCTGGAATTCTGTGAGTATTTGACATGATAAATGAAGTATTAAGGAGTGAACTTTTACTGTAGAATGGAAGGTGACTGGCCACCAGCTACTTGGTGATGATACCCTTAATAATGCCATTGGTCCTATGACCTCAAAATGTGGATGTTTTGAGGCGATCCTGTTTAAATCTTTTAACAAAAAATGCCAGCTTTGCATTGCATTTTGAAATAAGTTTGATGTCTGTTAGTTTTGATTTATTTAGATAAAGTATTGACATATCACTCTCGTCTTTTACAATTAGGTTGCCAATGTTTTATACATTGAAGCCCCAGCGGGAGTTGGTTACTCATACTCTGAGGACAAAAACTACAAGACAGACGATGATCAGGCGTCAAAGGATAACTACTTTGCCATCATGAATTTCTTTGCTAAGTTCCCTGAATTCAGGAAGAACACGTTCTTCATCTCCGGGGAGAGTTACGGAGGGATCTATGTGCCGACATTATCTGCTCGAGTTGTCGAGAATGATATGATAAACTTCCAGGTATGTGACGTTTATGATGATAAAATCTGTTGGGTGCTTGAAAAGTCCTTACAAGTAAACTTTTTGGCATGCTCTAGTTATGTGCCTCCTAGAATATCAGGGTCAGTCATAAGTGCCTCTTCTCACTCTCATTACTAACCCTGGAGTAAGCCCGTTGTTATTTTGTGAGATGAGGTGGACGAATCCACACCACCAAACAAAACTGCTCTCGAGGAATGCGGACACTATTGCAAAAAATCCTTGCAAACATGCATGTAGGGCATAAAGTTGGTCATTCCTGAGTGAAAAGCCCTGAAGCTCGGGAGGAGTTTTGAGACTTTTCCATTCAGCTCCATTCAATTCCTCTCTAATGTTTATGTGTGTCTCTTCCCGATTTATAGGGTTTTGCTGTTGGTAATGGTCTGTCCAGCTGGAAACTAAATGACAATTCTCTCCTGTATTTTGGATACTACCACGGTATTGTGTCTGTCAAGTAAGTTCATACTAAACGTTCACCTCGAAGAGAGAGACAGCTTATTGTCAAATGATCCAAGTGTCATTCAGATATGTCCTCAATGATATAAACTGCCAAAGGGTTGATGTAGAACCTCTCTATCAAGGACACTCTTGGGAAGTGAAATTGAATGGAAGCTGCCACTTTGGAACCAAAACTAGTGTCCTTAATAGATCGGTTGTCCTTAATAGATCTGTATCTCAGGATTGTCTTCCTGCTGTTGTTGGTAGGGGTGTTGTGCTGAGAGGACAGCCTGCAATCCTGCTGGCTTGATCCTGGAGAAAATTGGCTGGTATTGTTTGGAATAGCGCCTTAAGAAGTAAGCGTCATGAATATTTCAAAATGAAGACATTTTCTTTCTATGCTGGTATCGCACCTCTGGTTACGCGAAAACACTTTGAGGACATTTACCCTTGAATCAAGCAATAGTTTGTTTGTCTTTTGCTTTATAGGTAAGATCTTGTCAAATGATTTTCTTTTGGTCTCCTCTTCAGTTTGTGGAACAAACTTGTGGCTGAGTGCTGCAAGAAAGGAGAAACCATTTGTGATTTTGATGGCAACACAGATCTGACCTGCCAGAACCATGTAAGTAACCAGAAGACTTTGTCAAATCGTATTGGTTACTTTCCTTTGTTCATGAAAAGTATAGAAAATTATATATTTTTATGGACAATGAAGTTGTGGTGTATACAATGTATAAAAAATACCGTAACCTGAAAATGTTGATATCTGGAACATTCTAGAATGGAGCTAATTGTTACTATGTTTATTGAAGAATCTTTCAGAATACGTCAGAGTCATACCCTTGTTGATGTAAAACAAATGCTTGTCTCCAGGTAAACATTCAGTCCATGTAGAGCGCTTGGTTTTGGATACTAGATCCTACATGGCCTGGATGCCAGGTCTTGCATCACCACTTGAAGTGAGTTTTTGTTTGGGCATGGCCTAAACTGGCGTGTTCATTTAGCGGAGGACTAACATTATACTAGTCTGATTTTGTAAAATGTCTCGTTCTTTTTAGAGAAATGAAGTGAAAGAACTATTAGGGCAGCCAGGCTTGAATATCTACAACCTCTATGGTACATGTTACACTCCAAAGAGGAATGGTCAGCTGGCTGATGACGGAAAAGTTGTGTTCGACTATCTGCCATGGTTGTTGTCTAATTCATCCGAGAGAGCTCAATTCCAAAAGGTAAGAAAATAAGCAAAATAGCTTGTGATATTGCTAGGCACTGCACAACCTGAATTGAAAATGAATTGTTGAGCACTGCATTCCCTGGTACAAGAAAAAGCGCTGCTTTGAAAAACGTTTCTCGCTATTTTCGTTCACCATTTCGATTTCTTCCTATTTCATTCCAGACACTTCAGTCTGTACCAAAAGAGAGGCTCCGTGTTACGCCACCCTGCGTAAATGCCACGGGGCTACACTCGTATCTGAACAGAGCTGATGTGAAAAAGGCACTCCATATACCGGAGGGTTTACCAACTTGGGAAGTGTGCAGGTACGGGTGATGATATTGTCTTTGGTTATTGTGTCTTATTGTGTCATTAGACCTATTCTGTGTGTCGTCATTTGTCGTCGTCATTAGAAAGAGTTTTGAGAAGGTAGAGGTAGCCATGTTATGATCAGTCATTTACAACAGCAGCCATTATGCTTACCAATTCATGTGACACACAAGTACATCGTTCAATATCTTTGTGAAAGAGAAAACAAAGCTTCCAAGCCAAGGACACCTACTTCTCAGCTTCACTTGCTCATCCCCGATCCTTTTTGATTTTGCCTCTGTTGTGATTTTACGCATATTCAGAGCAAAGGTGATTTCAATAATGAGATCATATTTTCTTTTAAGTGTCTCACTGTTTCTAATAGTGGTTACTGAGATCTACTAACCTGCAAAATGATGAATGTACCTTGGTCCTTTCCAGTGGTCAAGTTGGAGCTGAATATTCTACACTCTACAAGACCATGACTGAACAGTACAAGAAAGTGCTCGCTGCCAAGAAACGTGTCCTTGTCTACAATGGCGACGTTGATATGGCCTGTAACTTTCTTGGAGACGAATGGTTTGTGGACTCGCTTGGACTTGAGGTAAGTGTTGGACAATCAATACAAGTAACACACTGTTTGTCATCAATTTGATTGCACACATTGGTTGAAAACCTCTCAATACTAATGTGTCTAAACACCCTGTCCTCATTTTGCAGGAGGTTCAGGCCAGGAAAACCTGGTATGTGAATGATGACAAGACAGGTACTCAGCAGATAGCAGGATTTGTCAGACAGCTAAAGAATCTTGTCTTCACTACTATCAAGGTAGGGATTTGCGTACATTTTGTTACATGTTAATTCCGGTGTTCAGCTTAAACTCCCAAAGTTTGATAACTCACGATTTGACAAGACTTTTGCAAGAGGACATAGTCCCTCTAAGGACATTTATTGTTGCCACATTGAAATATCAGTCTGCGTCAATACCAGATCATGATGGTTTGGAACAGATAAAGTGTCTTCTGACCTGATCTATCCGAATTTTCTGATTTTAACTTGATGGCAATCTCTCTTTGCAGGGTGCTGGTCACATGGTACCGCAGGATAAACCACAGCAAGCCTTGGAGATGCTGAAGCGGTTTTTGAGTGGGACACCATATTAGGACTTCATTCCTTATGTTCAGTGCTTGTCCTGTGATATCTTGCAATTTTCGGGATTCAGTGGTGGTTCAATGTAGGGAAAGATGTCATATCATGAGCAGAGGTGGATGCCTGGTGGGGGGGGGGGCTGATTCCATGATGTCAAAGCCACCCGGGTGGATTCTCTGTGGTTAAGAAGCCTGGCAGTCAGCCTGGAGCGAACCGGACAAACATGTACTGGTATTATAGACAGTGTGGAGCACCTTTCGTATTAGAAAGTAGCACCTGAAGCCATTTCGAAATAACTTGTTTGTTCTTGATGTCGCGCATGTAATTGAACAGTGACACGTTACATACAGAAACGTGAACAGTGACACGTTACATACAGAAACGTGAACAGTGACACGTTACATACAGAAACGTGAACAGTGACACGTTACATACAGAAACGTGAACAGTGACACGTTACATACAGAAACGTGAACAGTGACACGTTACATACAGAAACGTGAACGGTGACACGTTACATACAGAAACGTGAACAGTGACACGTTACATACAGAAACGTGAACAGTGACATGTTACCTACAAAAACGTGAACAGTGACACGTTACATACAGAAACGTGAACAGTGACACGTTACATACAGAAACGTGAACTCTATAATTGCAGCCCTGGTCTTGACCTTGTTCTCTTGTGTCACGTCTCATCAAGGGTTTGTCTCGCTTATGAGTTTCTCAGAGTATTGGGTAATACATCCTGGCATCTTACATTGTTGACTGTATGACAGTGGTGGTAATTAGAAATGGACCAAACAAATTGATTTTTCTGCATCTTCCTGACATGACCATTTTTAACAGGTATGGTCTTGGCTCCAACACCAAGCAGTGCATTGAATCTTAACCAGTATTTGAACATTTTGTACAAAGTAGAAAGTAGTGCAATGTAATATATTTTTAAGCTTTGAATATTTTAGATAAAGGAATGGTATACACAAATTTTGTTGAGTTGTGAGTTTTCTATTTCAATCCTGTCTTGGTCACTTTTAGTGACCAGTTACGTTACAAATTTTAATTCACATGAGTACAATTCATTACAGTTTCTGTCCTCTCAATGATTGTCCCAAATGGCCAACTTACATGCTTGGCAGATGCGGCTGATTGCTTGGAACATAAGCAGGCATTGACTGGGTTATTGTCCTCATCATGAGATAGTTCATACAACAGGACATCTCCAGTATGATTGTGCCATTGTCTTTGTCTGAGCTTTCGAGAGATAAAACCTTGCAAATACATATGTACATGTTGGCCCAGGAACATCACCCAGCTAATTCAGGACAAGAGTGACCTGGGTGGCTGTACAAATAAGTTCCTCCTCTCACCATAAATGTGGCACCTCTGAAACGTCTGAAGACAGGTTGTGACAAGTAAGACCGTCAGCTGGCGACACCTACCAAACGTGATCTGAACTAACTTTTGGAATCTCCTTAATGACGTCATTCCGGGAAACCCGGAAGAATGTGCTTCCTCAAATGTTCAGGAATGTTGGACAACTTCTCTTCAAAAATACTCTGGTATGCGAATTCTAAACATAATCATATACCCTTACCTTGCTCAGTTCTTTCCAGATACTTTATTCCTTATCTGGATCCCTTTTATTTTCGATAATTGTGTAAGATTACTGATAAATTACAAAGGTTACTGGAGTAATTTTTGAAGTTGCCTCCCAATGCATAGCATAGGCCTAAATCATGATGGCCTGGATTGTCCCATAGTTCACATGGTTCATGTGTACTTTGGATTAGATTAGCCTCGACATGGGATGTAGGTCAAGCCAACCAGAGGACGGAGCAGAGGGGGACCTGCTAGGAGAAGGTGAACAGCTATGTTTGTATGTATGTGGTTCTTGGTTGTTTTATCATGTTTATGATGTTATCAACACTTGATCCCTGGGTTAGTGGGTAACTCCGTCAGTCTGTGACCATGGTTGGTTGTCAGAAAGTTTATAACAACTGTTGTAATTGATTGTATAGTTGTATATTTTGGTTGTGTTAGTTTGCTTGGTTCACAGTAACTTCAATTCACTGATTGATTCTTTTGTCTTTGTACTAGATTTCGTCTCGATCTATCGATCGAAAACCTGGCACTGTAGTAATGTAATACTAAAACTATGAATATAATTCCTTCCATGTTACTCAGTGGGGAAGGCTTCTTCCTGGTCCTTTGCATTGACTAAATTGGCTCTTGTCCAAAACTAGGCCTTAAGTATTGTCTAGCTCCGTATTTATTTTTTAGGCAATCCTCACACAATAGACCACATGGGCACAAACAGAAGTCGACCAGTGGTTAATTACAAATGCTCAATACACAGGCTGGACATACGTGATGTGTATATATGCACATTACCCTCTGGCCGACTTTCTAATGTGGGCTAAATTCTCAAAGCTTGTGTGTAAAATTCCTTTTAGAAATGACACTTGAAAGCTTGTCTATGTTCTGTCCTTTTTCGAATTTGAATACTCTTTTTACTTTTTTGAAATATAAAACAATGTGTGAGTGGCCCCAATTGAGGAGCAGACTCTGGTCTCTCCGCTATTAAAGAGGTTGAATAGCGCCTCCAGAAGCAAGCAACAGCGTCACCCGTAGCAGAAATAAGAACTGCTTAGTGACGTCATGGTTTCCATATACGGCATCTCATTTGCATATTTTTACAACCTTATTTACTACGAGTTATAAATATGCCAGTAGCACGTGGATCATGCCGGGCGGCGCTGTCAGGTGTTTCCACTATGGGTTACATAATCGGCTACAAAGAGGCCAGTGTTCTAGTAAATGAAGTTAGCAATGATAGCGAAAGAATGTTAGTGTATGTTACGCAGTCAATAGCGATAGTAGTGAGTTGGTTGGAGAGAGGAGAAAATGGAAAATGGAGAGAATAGTAGTATGGATTTCGAGTCCCAAGAAGAAACTTTGCAAAGTTTTCATCAAACTGATAATCATATTCCTTCCTTCTCTGTCGCCAACAATTAAAAGTTGCTGCAGTCAACCTGATGGGTTTATCTGCGAGCGAATCGACGAGACGAAGCATTTTTCAAGCATCCGAATGGTACCTTACAGATCCGCAAGGGGCGCGTTACCGAAAATGTTGCAAAAATCAATAACGTGATCGTAAATATTGTCATATTTTTCAAAATGAGAGTATGTAAATGATATGCAGACGGTAAACCAATGAAAGGCCAGTATCTATTGAACCTTACAAGTGATTTGGGGGCCTTGAAACTCCTTATATTTATCAATGAAACGTTATTCCCGCCTAAGGTTTTGACCGGGCCGTCCAAAACTCCCCATTTTTTGGCGGGCCATTCCCTTTAACCTATAGGCCTGCCTACTTGTTCTATCTGTCAATCTCCCCTTTCAGCTAACAAGAAATTGCCTAATTAACCATGAACTCTGAGCAATGGTTCTGATGAGCTGGGAACCCCAGCTTAGAACATCGTCATGAATTGGCGGATCTAGTCTTGTGAGCACTACGTTATGCACAGTCGATGCAGTATGAGTGGGCCAGTCCCTATCCCAGCACGATCAAAGAACGCAGGGTCCTCATCCAGTACGCCAGAATGTCGTCGGAGGTGTACTGGAAGCTCTGCGGAGAGCACCCCGGAACGTCATCGAAAGTATGGCAGTTCAGAGAAAGTTGACATGGAGGCCCTGATGAAAATGTTCACAGGTGGGCACAAGTTCAAATCAGCCAGCTTGCATGATGCAGGGAATGTATTGGGTGCTGAAAAGTTAGATCGGTTTGGTGCTGAGATGTTGGATTGGTTTTTTTCTTTTGTGACATCGGTGATGGTACACTGCCCTTTAATGCCACTCACCACTTGCTCCATGTGGCTTAGCATTTTAGCTCACTTGGAGAATCAGTATCCTGTGAGGACAAAATATCACGGCGGCTAGTCCTCGAGATGATAACGACATCCAGAGTGTCGATAGCATGGTGTGAGTGTGGGAGGTTGAGAAGTTTAGCCCTCGGGCCTGCCTCATCAAGACAGTCGGTTTCATGTTTGGTGGATTTGGAAGTTCACATCATGTGCCAAGACTAATTCCAGTCTGCACAAGTTATCAAGCAACAATATTGCCTTTGCTGGGCATGAGGAAGTAAAACAGCTCAACCCTCACGTAAGTCGTATTTGGTACTGCATTTATAATATAATGACAGCATCAACTCCTGATTATAGCCAGCCAACCTGACATTGTCTCTCACTGAGTACTGATTCTCCAGGGGAAAGTAAGTTGTTGACAAGTTCGAGTTTTCGACTTCTCGAAAGCTTCACCTTTTGGATGTTTGGTGGCTTTATAAATAGCTGATTGCTTCGTGGCTTGTACTGTGTTTTATGCTTATTTTCTTTTCATCTGGCTGCGATGCCCTGTTTATGTTGCTTTTGAACCGAGTATCACATTTGTTGCACTGTAGATAGAATGAACTTTACCTATCTGAATGAGATGCCATTGGCATTTCAATCTTGCTGTGATTGAGAAATAATTGTTGTTATCTTCTCGCATCCAGGGAGTGTCGCCGGCTGCTCCACTGGAAGGTGTTGTTATTGTGCAGACTGAATTGGCAGACGCCCTAGGCATTGTCAATTATTGTGCAAATGCAATGCAATGCTACAATATACTACTTTGTAGGAGGCTGCTCTCAGCAATTCAGGTACATTTGTACATGTTGTTAAAATATTGTACATTGCTGGTTCAGCAGTGTTCAGCTTTGTGGTGAAAATTATGCTGAGCATAATCAAGATAATGAAAACTCAAAATTTTTTTTTTTTATGAATTTGAAAAATTCCAATTCTGTTAATACGTAAGAAATATTAATTTCTGCGCCGTTGTGTAAAAAGATATACAAATACTATCAATACTATGTTCCAGCTATTTTGTATGCATGATAACTGCATTACAGCATTGTGTATAGCCACGTTTCTATTTTCCTGGACCACCAGTAATTCATGTATTTACGAAATGGCGTACCCCTTAAAAAGCTTGCTCTTACTCCAAGCCACTGTCCTCTTGATTATCTTGTATCCTCGATGATCCTGCCTGGCTACTTTATGGACTAATAACACAGTGTTGTTGTGTCTTATCACATCAGGAAGAATAATCACCCAATATGAAAGCTGCCTGCAGATATTTGATGGGCTTTCTGAATTAATTGGCGTGTCTTGCTACTGACAGTTTACTGACAAGTATGATGTATCATTTCGAGAGTCAAACCCATGATATCCTGATTATGAACCCGTGCTCTTACCACTATGACACCGAGCTTCCCAGTTAGCTGAAGACAAGCCTGTCACACTGAAGACAAATGTTGCTGAGTGTGAGTCATTGATTCAATTGCAAGACGTCTATCCCAGAACATCGTGCTGCTTAAGGGGGGATTACAGTCTACTCGGTGAATTGTTGGCCGTGGTATAAATCAGATAGGATATTGGATCACGCTGGTCTGTGCTTTCTTGGCAATCTATAAGCTTGTGTGTATCGATATGTGGTTGGTTATCCAACTGGTTCATATCTAGGGACAGCACATTGACAATGATTGAGCATTCTTCGTCTTGATTCTTCTTCTGTTTTCAGCCTGCCTGTACAATATCTTCTGTCCTGCGAGTGGTTTGTATAGGCATTTTGGCTGTTGTTTCTGCCTTGTGTGTTCCTTCTTCAGTCAGATTTACTCCAGAGTTTTGCCTCCTAATCTGAAGGGAACAAACAATTGCTTCTTTACGTCCATTATACTTGGTGATACAAACAGTCTGTGTCGATCGGGTCAGCCAGTTGAGGGGTGCCTGTACAGCCAGCTACAATAGGCCTATGGACAATGTAGAATAATGCCCCGCAACTGGCTTAAACCTGTTGACATGGCATCTGTTTGGCCTGGCCCAGAATGAGCCTAGTAGTTACAGCCATATTCTCGAATTTCAGAGGACAAAATTAAATTGAGCCTTGAAGACATCGAACCAAAATTCGACGATACCATGGGGGTTCAGAACAAGATCACGATCCTCCATTTCAACGACGTCTACAACATCGAGCCGCGGGATGTGGAGCCTGTAGGTGGCGCCGCTAGACAGACTATGCTGATCAAGTCTCTAAGTCATCTGAATCCATTGGTGCTATTCAGCGGGGATGCGCTTAATCCCTCGTTAAGTAAGTACTGGTACAATATTATAACTTTAGATGGCGCTTCTCATTGTAGAACTCCTAATTTCCAAATACATTGATACTGATCTTATGGTAGAGAATAACATACTGACATTTATTGTTTCAGTGAGTACAATCACACGAGGCCAGCAGATGATTCCTGTGTTAAACTCCATGGATGTCAAGTGTGCTGTCTTTGGAAACCATGATTTCGGTAAGCATATCTAAATCTGTCGGTAACGCAGAAACCAGATGCTAATGAGGTCAGTGATAAGTTCATCCTGAGATCAGGTTTTTGCTATATTCTACCTCGAATACAAATATCGAGAGGCGGAGTATATTTAAAACCACTGATTATGTCAGGATGTGATAAGTTAAGAGTGTCCTGACACCTGGTCAGACGGAAGCTGCTAATGCAAGGAGGATGACAACCCTACTTATCATATGCTCCATAACAGGCAACAGAGACCGATGGATATGAACCTTCACTGAGACAACAACGGCTGCCTTGGATTAGAGACGTTGAGATGGGGTGTTGCGAATGAGTGAATGGAGTTTCATTGTAGTCTTTTCCTGATTACTATTTCAGACTTTGGGGTCGAGGAATTAACTACAGTTGCCAATGAGACCACGTTTCCTTGGTTGATGAGTAATTGTTATGATCGAGAGACAAATAAACCGCTGGCTAATGGATTGACAAAATATATGATCAATTGGGAAGGTCACAAGGTAAAAATCACTTTGTTTTGGAAATTCTTAGGCATGTTGGCGAAGTTCCCAACAAATACAGTGTTACAAGGAAGTTCTGGTATAAATGGGCAACAGGCTAGGTGATTGTGAATGTCATTGGATCATCCATAGTCCTAATGCTAATGGCACACCACGATTGTTTGACTACGATGCCCTTTGCAGAGACTCTACGTTACTCTATCATCAAGACGCCGGAATTTTCTGTACTATATTTTGACAGCGTTATCAAACTGAACCTAACTGATGGTAGAAGTGGTCAGTGAACTGGGTGATCATATCGGTATCAGTATATGAAAACCAAGTGATAATTACCAAGTTTCGTTCCAGATTGGTCTTGTAGGACTTGTTGAAGAGGAGTGGATTGCCACATTAGCTGCCATCGACAAAGAGGACGTCACGTTCTATGACTACGTTAAGGAAGGACACAAGCTAGCTAGGGAGCTACGAGATGAGGTAATACTACCAGAAATGATCAATTTCTCCTTGACCCTTTATACTTTTCTCTTGAGTTTGTTTATGGTAATGCGGACATCGTCCCAGTTGACATGTGTTAACTTCCTTCAAAAGACGACTTCCCCTAAAAAAGAACCAAATTTGGTCATTCTGTTTTATCGTGCCTGAAGTGAGAATCTGTGATTCTGATTGGCTAATGCATGTCACATGAGCAGGCAACATAATAATATGTTTTTTCCTTGACGTCAAGCTCGATATTTCCAATTTCTTATCATTTTACGATAAAAATTGTTTGTTGTCTTGTATTTACAGGGAGCTGACATAGTGATAGCACTGACGCACATGAGGTGGCCGAACGATCGTAAACTTGCCATGAACTGCCCGGAGATAGATATGATCTTAGGGGGACACGATCATGACTATCATGTGGAAAAAGTAAGACTTGGCATAGTTAAAGTGCAGTGGTGTATCGGTTAGAGGTTCGAAAGTCCAAAGATTGTGGTTTAAACCACCATGATTTTGGTAAAGTGTGCTCCCTAGATGATCGTGGTACAGATTTTAAAAGGTTCCATGGAGTTTCCTTCTGTTTCGTATTCCTTCTATAGCATGGACTAACCCCCCGTGTTGTCTTCTGCAGGTAAATGATCGTTGGATCATCAAAAGTGGGACAGATTTCCAGAATATGACACGGGTAACAGTAACATTCAATCCTGGTGAGAAACCAGAGGTAGAATTAGAGAAACTTGATGTGACGTCATCTATAGAGGAGGATGCTGATATCAAGCTTATCGTTGATAAATACATGAGTAAGTTCTTCTTTCTGTGTTGATTCTTGCCTCTAAGATATATACCAGTAATACTGTCTGGATTAGTAAGCTTTGCATGTCATTATGGCTGAACGCGAGTCACGTGTAGTGACTACCTCTTCTACAGTACTTTCAACTTGCATGTCATTATGGCTGAACACAAGTCAGGTGTAGTGACTACCTCTTCTACAGTACTTTCAACTTGCATGTCATTATGGCTGAACACAAGTCAGGTGTAGTGACTACCTCTTCTACAGTACTTTCAACTTGCATGTCATTATGGCTGAACACAAGTCAGGTGTAGTGACTACCTCTTCTACAGTACTTTCAACTGGCCTGAAATGGCCAAGTGTTAAGCGCCCATAGTGTGCTCCTTGGTTTGTACAGAAAAGTTTTGCTCTCAACTCAATATTTTAAAAAGAATGATGTACATTTTCAAATTGTTCTTTCCTATTTTAGATCTCATGTCGGAGAAGATGGACACAGTGTTAGGATCCTTTGATGTAGAATTGGAGGGACGTTTCTCAAAAATAAGGACACAAGAAACTAATCTAGGTAATGATCAACATCAAGACTTCAGGTTGCTGAAATATACTCATTGAAGGCAGTCTGATCGGGTTCATGTTGACAGGCTGCTCCAGTCAATGAAGCATGTGTCGCCCCAGAGACCTATCTTGATAGTTATGACGCAGCGTAGAGTGGTTCATGACAAGAGAACTTGTGAAATCTTTAAATAAATCAGCAACACAAGTCCCAGGAGCAAGGTGTATGACTGACAGGATTCCTCCCTAGTTTTGTTTGCTTCTCCAATGAAACTTGCTACTTTGAGACCACGTGCAGAACTCATTTGATGTAGGATATGTCACTCGTTCATCACTTTCCCTTTTCAGGCAATTTTATATGTGACATAATGTGTGCTGCGTCGAGTGCCGACCTGGCCATCCTCAACTCAGGGACATTACGATCTGACCGTATTCACCCACGGGGGGAGTTCCGCATAAAAGACTTAACTGCCATCTTGCCAATGTTAGATCCGTGTGTTGTTATCAGGGTGACAGGTAAATTCAATATCTTTTCTCTTCAATTTGTGGTACATGTAGATTGGCCTCCTTGGCCTTGACAGGCAAGCAGTCGAGGAGAGGGAAAACTCTTTTATAAGACCTAGAGATTGGAAGCCTTTTGAGCTGCAGTTTGGGTGTGCAGGCTCACCTGTGTGAAGAAACTCCCCGACTAGCACTAATACAATCCCAGCTGTGGGCAAACAGCTTGCCGCAGACAGAAGGGTCTGGCTAGTTTGGCACATAACGGGGGTGCCACGTGCATCCTACCTCATACATGAGAAGTCAGAAGAAGAAGACAATTCTTCTTTACTGAAATTCCTCTGGTTCGGTGGTATTGTGTTCTTTGTCAGATTACATCACCATCTTTGGGGACGTTCACCGCATTTGGTGGTATCACGAATTGGAGGTGCAGGGCAAGTCTCTATGTGTCCAGTTTTGTGAGCTATACAATTGAATTTGTTCACTTTCTCTTGCAGGCCAGCAGGTGCTTGAGGCGTTAGAGAATGGCGTGTCCCAGTACCCAGCTCACGAGGGCAGGTTCCCTCAAGTTGCAGGCGTCAGCTTCGGGTTTGACCCAATGATGACTTCAGGCCATAGGATAGATAGGAAACATGTTCATATACGAGGGGAACCTTTAGATTTAGAAAAGGTGAGGAGTCACATGCTGTTGGGATATTTTAACAAAAATATTGATGAGAAAGTAAGCAGTACCATCAGATACGTGACGTTCATCTGTATTTCCTATGTAGTACACCCCATATGTGCTAACAAACAGTCTGACGAACGAGGTTCTTGAATGAGATCGTCTCTCGATGGACGGCAGGTTTGGGTGGGCTCTAGGTTGGAAGCTGTGGCAGTGTCCCAGGCTGGCACTTGGCACCCTGTCGAACGATGTTAGATAGAATGAGTTAACTGGAGTGGATGTATGTTTGATCATGCTGAGTTATTCTTTGGGAATTTACCCCTAAATTTTTCAGAATATTTGTTTTATTACAGATTGTAATACATTTTTGTTCCTTTCAGTCGTATAAATTGTGCACAAAGAGTTATCTAGCCTTGGGGAAGGATGGCTATGACTGCCTCAAAGACTCCGAGCTTCTTGTGGATGATGAGGAAGGCCCGTTGCTGAGCACTATAGTCCAGAATCATTTCGACTCGGTGCGAGTTGTACAGGGTATACCAACACGCCACTCAAGGTGTCGGAGGGATTCTATACAGTTAGCAAGGTGAGAATTGAGTCTTCTTGAGTTCAGTTTTGTTGTATTGCAATGTGGCTATCAGGAATTAGCTTTAGCTAACCAACAGGTAACCGTTAACTCTGAATGTCTAATTTGAAAAGGTACTGTAGATAACTTCATGTTGTGAATCTTTCCTGCTAGCCCTGTTTTATTTTATCTGGGCCTACGAAGTGCTCTCAAGACTCTAACTAATGACACAATTTTTATCTCTCTAGGATACGGCAGCAACAGGTGAATTCAGCACAGCATAGAATATTTGAAAGAGCCTTATCTTGACAATATAATAAGTTTAAATCAGGTACACTATGAGCTCTGCAGGTTCAAGCTCTTGCAATCCTGGCTGGAATCGCCAGGCCAACAGGGCCACATATCTGGCTTATGTTGCACTTCCCTCAGCCTATACACACGCAGGACAGACCTAATGGATGAAATCTTCCCCCATTTTCTTCTGTGAAGACTCTTCCAGCTGATGCTTTAGAATGGTCCATTCCCGAAATCAGGGGTGTAAATATGTTAATGATAATCTTGCTTTACAGGCATCAAACACAACAAAACCGTCGCCATAGCCACGGTAGCTTAGCCAACATAACCCTCCCTAACAGTCTTAAAGTGGTGGACAACGATGTCGTCAGGTAGATGATCATAGCATGGTGTTCGGCACAATTCATTGTTTTGATTCTGACGTCTGCATCCACCTGTCCTCCCACAGCAGACCTTTGTATTGTTCCTAAAATGATCCATTGGCCTGCTATAGGAGGATGGTATCCGCCGTGTTCCTAACCATCCAGCTTCCTATTGTTAGTGTATCATCGGGTTGGGAATAACATGAGACAGTGGTACTAAAATAGTAGAATCATAACATCAAAAGCAGCTGTATAATTAGACTCCTGCCTGTAGTTCAGGGCAAACTAACCTTGTCATGATAATACAAAATAAATTTGAATGCTAGCTGGTATTTACAGTCTGTGGGATTGCTGTCACAATCCGTGGGACTGCATCCATGTTTTGCCTTGTTACTTTACTAATACATGTAGTTTTGCTTCCATTCATTTCATTTTCAGATTCATTTCATCTGGTCACGATTTCATTACATTATCGTCTGCTTCAGAGTTAGTCATGTGTTTTTAATGGTACTCTTTAACAGTTTGTGCTGTAACAATGGCCTGTTGATGGTGCTCTTACAGTTTGTGCTGTAACAATGGCCTGTTGATGGTGCTCTTAACAGTTTGTGCTGTAACAATGGCATGTTGAGTGATTTTCTTAACCAAGTTACAATTTGACAAGACCTGCCTGTTTGGGATAAAGTTCTCCGGCGTCATGCTTGCCAGATCATTACCTAACTATTGATTTGCTTTTCTTTGTTATAGTTCTTAGTACTTTTCTAGCATAAGCGACAATCAGCTTATCTTAGATTTCCTCTGTTTGTGACTGTTTTGCAAGATCAACTCTAAGTACTTTTCACTTCTCCAAAAACTCAGACAGAACGCTGGCTCACTTAAACCTATTGCTTTATGAGCTGAAGAAGGGCCTAATGAAGGGATATGTGAGTCATCACGATTGCAATTATTCAGGAATATCGCCAAACATTTTACCGCAGATGTACTTGGAGTTCATGATGAAATGAATAGCAGAACATTTTTTGTTGGGAAATTTGTCAGTCAAACACTTGGATTTTGATATTCCACAGCCCCCTGTATGGCCCCCTCAGGATCGATCTCTGCCTTGCCCGATAGTCAATTGTTTAGATTCTCCTCTCTCTTGCAGACGACACAGTTTCACTACCACGACGTCAATGAGCAGCCCGGGAAGTTGTGATATTGAGAGTCCTGTCATCCCGAGTCGTGCCATGTTATTAAAACAAGCAAGCGTCCATGAGGCACCTTCTACCAATCCCGATGGGAGCAGTTGTGCACACTTATCACCAGAATTTGAGGGACGAATCTACATCATTCATGGGGAGGTATGCCAATTCAAATTATCTGTCATGATTTTATCAACACTGTTTTCCAAGTTGGCAAGTGTATACTGCCAAACGCACCACGAAACAAGTGACTTATCATTTATCCATTTGAGGTTCAAATATGATCCTGCAACGACGTAATGATTCTATGCATACTCTTAGGTTGTCATTAGGATTGCGTTCTTATACTTTGCTACGGTACTCAGTCATCAGTCGTGCGCATGTGCATTACAAACAGGACACAAAATCTGGAAACTTTGTTCTAACATCTGCCAATGGTGGCATTGATTCAGAGTTCTCAAAGGAGTATCACACACATACTTCCCCATGATAATTCTCAAGACGTAGGCAAAAAGTGGCCTGAAGTTATCGTTTGGTCTTCAGTCATGGTGAAGCACCAAGTATGAATAAGTTGTCAAATGGTCAAATTTTTTCCAGGATCCTAATGCACTATAACTCACTTGATCAAGGTACACACATCCTGTCCTGGTTTAGACGGAGACCCTGGGGTATTGGGACTTATTGTATTCTCAGCCTGTTCTCACTGATGCAATGCATGCCACTCACCGCTTGCAGCTTGCTCTTTGCAACCCTCTGGGTGTGCATAAATCAAAGAAAATGTAGTGCTATATTGCATGAAAAGTGTTGTACTTTCACAACAGCTGCTTTTCATCAAGCAATAACGACCCGTTTGGAATTTGCCTCACAATACACGTGTCTCTTGTCAGTACTGCTATAACCTTGTTCCGGCATCTAAACTTTGTTAACTGTGTCAGCTGCGAATCCAAATGCTTTTGCATGGTTCAGTATGGCACAGTGGTGTTGGGACAGGGCAGGGGCCTTGCGGATTCTGTACTTTGAATCACTCAGCTCTGTGGACAAATGGAACTTGTTGCTTTTAGTTACAGCTTTGGTTGCTTTACTTAGGTAATTCAGCTGATAATGCTGTGGTCGTAAACTTACTCTGGGTAAAGATTTTGATCATTGATTTGAAAGTATTCTTCAATCAGTGAGTTGAAGATCTCACTGGATGACTGTGATTTGATGTCAGACATGATTGGAAGTCTGAGTCATATAATTCATCCGCACATAACTACTATTATGGAATGCCCTACCTGCTATAACAAGCTAATAGAGATTTTTCTTTCATCTGTTCCAGAGGAAAGATGACCTTATTGCCCATACATTACAGCTGGAGGCAGCTATGCAGGGTGCCACAATCTTAGAGGCGACAGACTCTGAGGAAAGGGACGAGGGCATTGAGGGTGGTGGCAGTCGTGTGGTGGAGAACCAGGTCAAGTAGTACATGCATGTAAGTTATGGTGACCCCAGGGCCTAGAAAATATGTCAGATTACTGTTTGTGTCTACCCCAATGAATGGAATGACCATTGACAGTGCGGGGATGTTATAACATGACTTGATGTCATCATGGGACCTCCAAGGGACAAGCTTACGTGCCAAAAAGCTTGTACCCGTGTTCAGTACATGTACCTCGATACGAAAATCAGGGGCAGAATTTAATGTTGTCACCTGAATAGTCTACTGTCAGTGGCAACGTTTACTTTGATATTGTTGTTCATTGACACTCTTTCCTGATTTCCTTTTCAGATCAATACATCTAAATGATCATGTGATTGTCTTCCATCCAGGACGTCTGCAAGCTTTGATGATATCAATACTACACTGTTGTTGTCGAGGAACGTACGCTCAATATCAAATCGTCAAGTAATAAACACAAATCAAGAATTTATCTCATCATTGTCAGAACTCTCCTAAATGTTTGTTGTCATTGTTGTGAAGATCTCTGTGGGACATTTCTCAACCACTTCTATAGGATGTACCGATATTTCGGTCCAGTGTATCATTATGTATGCTACGATAACCTGAATTACTGGTCTCATGACATAATGCATTGCAATGCATGTTGGAATGCATGACATCAAATTAGAGTTGTTAATATTTTTGTTGCAATGGCCATTTTTTGGTTGCTTCTACAGTTAACAGTTTACAGTCTACAGTTTACATTTCTACTGTTGTTTTGGTAAAAGCATACGTCAGATTAGGAAGATAGGAATTTTCAAACTTTGTGATTGTTTGTGCCGTGTGACTGTGATTCGTCGTGTATATATATCTTTAATTTTTTACAACTAATGTAATCATCATGATTTTAAAATAATGACCATCATGTAAAAATGTAACTCTCCATTGTCGAAATTGAATAGGTTGAGAATTTTATTGAAATTGTTTGATCTTGCATTATCTGTCAATCCGAGTGAATAGTGCAGGGTGTTGAAACCTCCGATACAATCAGCAAATGTTTTGCTTTGTAGAATACAAAGTTATCTGACAGAAGCATCCAACTGGGCAGATTGGGGAGTAAATTCATACCTCTGGATTTCAAAGCCTGTGAAATCAACGAACGGGTGTGTATTATCTTAGAATATTCCACTGTCCATTTGAGGAAACAAGAATATTATTTACAATACACAATTTTCCTTCATTCTGGCTTTGATCCTCATCACGTTGATTATTTACAAAACAGGGTGATTTTACTTTTATAGTGAAATGTTTTAGCAAATGTTGTTCATATAGATATAAGCTTATGTTTACCAATTCCTCCAAGCTTATTAGGTTTGTAAATAAATAAAGTGAATCCAAATGGAAATAGTTTTCTTTTGTACAGCAGTCAGAAAGACAAAGGAGACTTTGGTTGGACAAAACCAATCTTATATGTACATGTATGGAGTACAACATTGGATCCATGTCCTTATCTTTGAAGGGTTGAGCACCATTTCCATGGTGGATCTGGCGCTATACAAGACTCCGTATTGATTGATTGATTGATTGATTGATTGATTGATTGATTGATTGATTGATTGATTGATTGATTGATTGATTGATTGATTGATTGATTGATTGATTGATTGATTGATTGATTGATTGATTGATTGATTGATTGATTGATTGATTGATTGATTGATGTGTGTGACCAAAAGAACAACAGAGAGGATGATTTACCTTCAATTTATTTACAAATAAATAATTTTGCATAGATGCAAAGAATGATTAAAAGACTAAAAAGCATGAATTCATCAACACTCCATTCTAGTTACATCAACTACTTCACACAGTGAGACACAAGCACCATCAAGAAAATGAATACTGTTTGTAAACAATCCTTCAATACATGTATCAACTTGTCCTATATCTGCAATAAATACTTCTACCGGTAACATCTTGGCAACGTGATGAAAAATAGTTGTGACGAAACACAGGACTGATTGTGACTGGGGACTGGTGCAAGGGTCAAAAGGCATCAAGCTAGACTTCATGCAATAAACACAAGGACAATTCTTTTGTGATCACCCAAAATCTTTTCCTTGTATGGTCAAGGCTGAAACACTTGCTCGATTTCAATTGCCTTCACCCAAGGCAGAGGGTCCTTGGTATGTTTCAAAACGTAAGATTTACGTTCCTTCAACTCTGGACGTGTCTCTAATATTTTGTCAATTGTTTCTTCGCTCAAGACGCAGAAAACATAGAGTGCTTTCAGATTGCAACTGGCTACCAGGTTGAGTAACGCCCTCTCAAGTTTATCACCTGGTGGTGTATGAAGAGAAATTTTTTGGAGGGTCTTGTGAAATGTCGCAGTCACATACTCAACTTCTTCTATCAACTCGGTGAAGGTTTCAAACCGTAATGCATACAGTGGGATCTGAGGGATCGTGATCTCCCAGATCTTATGAACAGGTATGGTATGATCAAACTGAAGACCAACTTTCAAATTTGGTGATGCCTTGGTCAATTTCATCCAAGCTTCCTTGGATAAAACCTTACCAAATTTTTCAGTTCTTGTGCACAGCAGGCTGAGGTATTCTAAAGGTCGCCTGTCTGGAGCACACAACGCTTCCAGGACCTCATCGGACATACTTGTATAGAATAAACGCAAATCTTTCAGTTTTTTACACTTTTTGATAATGTTTATCACGCACGCAGGAGTGACCTTGCATATCAGGCTTTTATTCTGAATGTTCAATCTCTGCAAGTTTTGGTTGTTGCCTGCCAGAAGGTTGAATAGATTGTCATCGAAGGCAATCCCAAGGCCCCCAAGGTCGACTTCTTTCAAATCAATCAAAGTCTCGACATCCTCGTCTGGTTTGAAGATCTTATGAAGCAAGTTTGCGATCTCAACACCAGCATAAAACAGAGGATTCTCACCACAGAAGTAGATCCGCAAACTCTGAATTCTGCGCTCCTTCATGTTTGCTATCCATGACAGCGTCTCGCAAAGATTGTCCCGATTGATCTTCACCTCCTGGTCAAGTAAGATGTTCAAATGTCTCAACCAAGGACCATGCTTCTTCAAACACTTCAGCAGTCTCTGGTCTTCACTCTTGAAAAATCTGAAGACAAATCGTTTCCATAGGTACGGGCTGTTGAAACAATCTTGCCAGCTTTTGCAGACATAGCCAGCCTGAACTCTCTCAGTCAATGATAGGAAGCTGAAGATATTGACCAAGATGTGATCTGGGAGGTTGTCCCAGTTCTGTTCAGCCATTATTGCTGCAAAGAAAAGACATTATATTAGACTGACCACTGGCCCACACAACACGGCGTGACCCAATACTAGGACATTCGTACCGTTGCAGCCCAATCCTAGCCATCGATCGTTAGGCACATTAAAAACTGTCACGTAAAGGCTAACGTATAAAGGGAGCAGCATCACAAGACAGGTAAACGTCTAACACTAAATTACAAGCTGAAAGAGCAGCACTACATTCCAAGTCCAAAGGGTTGTTGAATGGTTGAATCATCATCATGGCTAAAATGGTCATGGAATGTCAGTAAAAATCTTTTTCACTGACTACAGCCTAGCAAAGAGTTGGATATAGAAAAGGGAGACTAACATCAAGACGTCCTGAGGGAAATCAACATGACACGAACCTACACTTAAGAAAGAGAAAGGGGATGATGAACACTGACACACCAAAAAGACATGAGGAATCTGTTTTGTTATTATTTTGTTTCTAAAAATAGCTGTGTCTTCACATCACTTCCGGGTTTGCCTCGTTTTCGACTTCGACCTTGACCTCTAGAAGGAAGTGCGGAACGGTGGTTTTGCCATGTTTGCGCCAAAAAAAGCATCGTAATTTCTTACTTTTTCCAACATTGAAATCGTTAGCGCTTTTGTACATTGGTAATGTTATGTTTTAAGCCTATGCTTATCACTTTAGATAATTTTTGTGTGTTGTAGTCTTGGAGAAAAACGCATTGATTTCAAGCAGTTATTGCCAGGCCAACGCAAACGCTGTCAGTGTCAACAAATACATGTGCTTCGTGAGGCCACGCCCCCCTTTTTAGTACTTCACTGACTACTGGGGCCTTTGCAATGCCCAAAGGCGTACTTGCATCTGCCTCACTGCTCCGGGAAACATTGTTGTCAATCATCATATTTCAGCCTTTCTTTGGCTGCTTCTGATGCTGGTCTAAAGCAAATTATTTCGATGCTGTCGTGCTAATGCCAGTGGGCCGTGGCAGTGGGTGTATTCGACTCCCCGTTCTCCAGCTTTCTGGAGCGGACCGAGAACAGGCGAAAACGTTCCCGAGTCTTGAACGGGTTAGTACTGTTGTTATAGCTACCCCTGTCAAAACCACGGGAAAACCCGGTTGGCAAGTTATTTTCGTCAACGAACAAGGCACGATAAAAATCAATTTTTCCGCATTAGGCTTCGTCGACTATGTTAAAAATTTAATTCGTACAAGTGCATATTTACATTTTTTAGTTGTAGTGTGGGTTAAACCTGTTCAAGACATTGTTTTATTGTTGAAATCACTCAAAAAATAATGTAAAAAGCAGACGAATGGTCCTTGTCCGCCATCTTTGTTCTTGGTTCATTCCCACTGCTGCACCAGCAGATGAGGTGGTGTGGGATTTGGGAACAAGAACGGTTCCCGAACGCGTTCTCGTGCGTACGACTTGTTCGAAAACACCGGTATGATAGGGTACAGGGTATGAGAGACTGTTTGTCTCGCTCATCAGGGTCTTTTTCATCTTTCCAGTTCAGGGAGAGAGAAAGAGTGATCGTTTAGTGGCCTCAAATATCTTTGACATGCTCCCTGAATCTGAAAATGACCATGACACTTCTTTGATTTACTAGGGCTTGTTCTCATTCTAAACTTAACAGGCCTAGCCAGAGGATTGATTATTTTGTGATATTGTCAGTGTCAATGAACCTGATTTCTACTCTGCCTGTCTCATGACCTCATGCTCTGATCTTCTAACCTTATCTGTATTGACTCAACATTGAGGACTATTTGTCACTATCATGTCTTTAGACTACCTGGTTGTGGAGCTCTTCAAATCAGGTCATGTCATGTCTGTGCTTAGCAGCTGGATTTCTTCCTTATTTGAGGCAGGGCTGCCAACCCATACACAACTACTGGTGAAATCTTTACACAATCCCAGGCCTGTTCAGTGTTCAGTTTAAAATCTAGGCCCATTTTGTGCTATGGCACACAGCAAAATGTTTTAAAAGCATCACAAGACCCAATTATTCAAGACTGAGATGTTTCCACAGTTTTATCCGATTCTGAATCCCACCTCTCATCTTTTAAGCCTGTTTTACACTTTTTCACCAAGGCACACTTTAGGAAATAGAATTTCTTCCCAAAGCTAGGTATCTAAATCATTCCTTACTTTCAGGTGATAAGGTGACAAGCAATGAGTCTAAGAGATGGAGCGTCTACGCAATGAAGACGACATGGAGATCGGGGACAGTGATATCCATGTAGATGTAGACAGTCAAGACTTGAATCCAGGACAACAGGGAGATGGACTTCGTCAACGATCATTGACGGAGAGGAGGCGATTGGCAAAGTATGGGGCGACGCATGAACCTCCTCTTGATGATGCGGTCCTCTACCCTCACGATGATGACCACTCTTTCTTTGCAAAGGTAGGTTGAACGAGGAGTGGTTGCAGACAAGATCCATTGAGCAATGAACAGTAAAATGTGTTAAAATGCAAGAATATATGAGGAAGACCTTAGCCTTATATATTTTTGTAATCTCTATGGTTGAAGAGGAGTATACGTATTTATCATATTGGGGCCTTCCTCATCTGTGCCCGATTGCCATTTATCATACAAGACAATGTGTGCCTGGATTGCAAGATCAAGGGAGCCTCAATCACACCTTGATTCGGGAGAGATCAGTGTTAGACAAAGCCTTTGGCCCTTATTAAAAGAAATCTTATGACAGAAATTACATGTTTTGTTGCAGGGCCGAGACTTTGAGAGTCGCTATGTGAACCACAAGTATACGCAGAAGGAGAGAGAGACTTTGGCCACATTTGAAAGTTTGGATTACCTTCCTTCCCATAGTGAGGTGTACAAACAGTGGCTGAGGACGCAGCCTAAAAGGTTAACATTTTTTTCTCTCATCTCATTTCTCACACAAACCTTCTCAAATTGTCGGTGTTCCCAATTGAGGATGCCTCCTACTCCTAGGATCCACACCGGGTTAGAACACATGACCCTTGGTTTCAGGTTTCAGAGAACTGCCCTCGCAATCTTTAATCTAAGCATGGTGAATTGTATGAGCTTTTTCTCCCTATGACTCCTTATTTTGTTTATTTCAGACTTGATTGGGATCGTTGGTTGATGATGGGATTCATCGGGTTCAGTGTTGGCTTTGTCGGCTTTCTCCTCCATCAATGTGTTGACGTCATATCGAACTGGAAGTGGGAGGTGGCCTCAGAGTTCGTGAAAGGCAACAACACTGTTGACATGTTGAAGGCATGGGGCTTCACACTCGGCTTCAGCCTACTGCTAATTGTGCTTAGTTCCTCCCTAGTTGTGGTAAGTGGTGTAAGAATCCATCATTATAAAATGTTCTGAGCTTCGGAGAGAATTTCAGAGATGAATCACTGTCTGAATTTGAGTTGTTGGCGGTGGTGCAATGGGAAACCTCTGAGGTCCCGGGTTCAATTCCTGGTCGGTCCTAGTGTACTCTTGTGATAGAGAGGGATACTCTTCGACATTGTAGGTTTCCTCCTACTTGAAATCACAAAGCTCCCACTATTGTTTACAGAGCTAATAATGTCCTGATTGACCCTCAGCTCTTCACTTAATATTCAAATGGAAATTCCTACTGCTCTTTAGCTTTCCAATGAATGGTCAATATGTGTCTAATGTTCAAAACTTGCCCAGACTTTCAAAAACTTCTCTCAAATTTGGTGCCATTTCAGTTCTTGCGACCAAGTGCTGGTGGTTCAGGTATTCCAGAAGTGATAGGATTCCTTAACGGGACGGTCGTCCGTCACATCTTTAATGTTAAGACGATGTTGGTGAAGTTCGTCTCCTGTGCCTTGGCTGTGGCATCGGGCATGCCGGTGGGACCTGAGGGGCCAATGATACATTTGGGGTAAGTTCGTGGAGATAGAGCAAGAAACTGAAATTTTCGGTCGTGACAGCTTAAAAACTTTAATAAAGATTAAAACTGCAACCTCAGTCATTTGTCCCAAGGAATGTTGTCCAAGGCTACAGATCCTCCCAGAACCTGGACTAGGAGACAAAATATTGTACAATTTTGAAGAATATCTTTGGATAGAGACTTTTGTCAGTTAGAGCCTAATGATGAATATTATTTGCTTTGTTTTTCAGGAGTTTGGTTGGAGCAGGCCTCAGTCAATTCAAGTCGGACACACTCCGCGTAAGGCTGCCATTCTTTGAACGATTCCGCAACTCTGAAGATCGGCGTAACTTCATTTCTGCCGGGGCTGGTGCAGGGATTGCCTCAGCTTTTGGGGCTCCCGTTGGGGGTCTACTCTTTTCCATGGAGGAGGTGTCATCTTTCTGGAACATGAGGCTGTCATGGCAGATCTTCTTCTGTTGCATGGTGTCGACATTCACTACGGATCTTTTCAACTCGGCGTTTGAGGCTTTCCGCTACCGTGGTGACTTTGGATTGTTCAAGACGGACAAGTATATCATATTTCAAGTCACCCAGGGCATTGCTGTCAACATCATTGCGTTCATACCAACAGTTATCATCGGAATCATAGGGGGCGTACTTGGAGCATTATTTACGTTCATCAATTTGAAGTTTGCCCGAGGAAGGAAGAGGCTGTTGTCCAGGATTCCAAGCGTATGGGGACAGAAAGTGGTCAGATTATTGGAGCCTATTATAATCATTGTAAGCATGTCAAATTTGTCCATTTATAGTATTTTAAAGAAATTATTTCCTTTCAGTTGTGACCCCCTGTCGCTTTTGGCTTAGAAAATGTTTGCCATTCATGCCTGCAGTGGGGGAAAATATTTCACATGACCTCCTGTTCACAATCAGTTTCTGACTGATAGCCTAGTACTGTCTTATTTTTCGTTTGGCACTGGTCAGGAGTGACTTTTACTAGAAGCTGGTTACTGGTACCCATAAAATGCGACTGGCCAGGCATAGATTTCAGTGCTGCCAACCCATCAGAACTATCAGTATTTCATCCCGAAATATATATACAACTTCCATTTCAGATTGTTTTTGTCACTGTATCGGTGTTCCTGCCCGCGGCCTACGGGTGTTCCCCATTTACCTGTAGGAATGACACAATGACCGTGCAGAGCCCGAACTGCCTGGGAGACAAACAGCACCCCCTACATGTGGAGAGGTCAGTCAACACCTACACTTGTGGAGATCCTGAGTCGAATGAAACCAGCGACACTTATAATCAAGGTGAGGCACTGTACTAAAATTTGACTCTGATAAAGTTTGCTTAGGTTGTGTCTTTTAATATTTTAGATTTTCTTAACAGGATTCTCTTCAGATCAGCACCTCTTAATCGCCAACAAGCAATTTTTGTTACTCTGACCTGCGTTCATGATCGCATGTGACAAAAATTGCTCATTTGCTCAATTGCAAGTAAAGGATGAAACTCAAAAAGATTCTGACCGAGTGGAGTTTGCATTCATGAATGACTGAGAGTATACTTGGTGTAACATCGGATTCTTCAGTAACAAATTCATCTTCTCTTGGTCAAATAACATGGATAACTTTCCTTCCAGTTGCCACCCTCCTTTTTGTGACTGGCGAGGAAGCGATCCATCATCTGTTCTCAAGGAACACCCACCTTGAGTTTGACTACGCAGCCCTGTTCACCGTCCTTGTCTTCTACTACTTCATGGCCTGTTGGGCCTCGGGCACGTCCATCTCGTGTGGGCTTGTGGTGCCAATGTTGTAAGTATCCTTTGCATCGGGCGCGTTATACGTAAGGTCTTTGATTTATGCGGGGTTTTCACAATTAAATTGTTTGAAAGTGCTTGATGAATTTACCTTGGGTTAGAAGCCCATCATGTTCAGTATCCTCTAATGATTTTCACTCTTCATACTTCCAGGTTGATAGGAGCGCTATATGGCAGGATGATAGGTCTATCCATGGTTACAGCCTTTGGTGTCCATACCAAAGAGGTCAGTCCCTACTGGGCATGGATGGATCCAGGGGCCTTCGCTCTTGTTGGGTCTGCATCCTTTTTTGGTGGAGTATCCAGACTGACGATGTCTCTTACAGTGATTATGGTGAGTGAAGGCAATGGTGTCATTTGATTAATTTGATGCAGTGGTAAAGTGTTAATGGCGATGCTACAATCAGTTTGTGAAATACAAGTCATGTCACTTATGCCAAAGGTGCTCCCTCATCCACTAAACTCAATTTCAGGAAAAAAAGCACTCTGATATTTGGTGATTTTGCACAGAAAATGAACTTCAATGTCCTGAATATCTAAAAAATACTTAATTTGCCTGCAGTGGCTGGTGATGTGGTTTAGTTATTTCTATCCTGGGCCTTAGAATCCTTGAAGACGGTCCACCTTGGACTCCTGTTGACAGTGGTTCTATGTCCGAGCCCTAGAGAATTGCCCTGCCTCCTACATGTCCTACACCCATATCTTACCATTCCCTGCTTGTCAATTAATTTCCCCTTATCTTCCAGATGGAGATCACCAATGACATCCAGTTCTTGTTGCTGATCATGGTGGCCATCATGGTGTCCAAGTGGGTCGGGGACTTTTTCACCCATCCTTTGTATCATGCATTGCTAGAACTCAAGTGTATTCCCTTCCTTGATGAAGAGCCTGTTGTAATACATGATAAAAATCAAATGTACGTAGTTTTCTTTAACATTTTTCATTTAGAAGTGCATGGTTGTTTTGGGTGTTTTCTTAGGGAATGTAGCATTCGACTTTGTTTTCTCTGAGTGAAAATAATGGGAAGTTTTAACATACTAATAGAGCAGAGTTCATCCAGAAAAATACAATACTGGTACTAATAATTTTGCAGTAGATCAATCAGTACTGCTGGTAAGTTGTTGAGGAACATTAAAACTTCATAATACAGATATATATCGCCAAGGAGTCGACTTAGTTTGGTGATAGCTCAAACTCTTGGCTACCTATCAAGAGGTCCCTGGTTCAAATGCCACAGTCAGAGTGAGACTTAGGGCGTGTCTCTTTTTCAAAATAACCTACTCCACCCAGGTGTAGAAGTGATTGTCGGTCAGAGGTGGTTGTATTGTAGCACTAATTGAGCAGCTCATCTGAACTTTAACTATGCAAGGTTGTGGGTCTGTCCTCTTATCTTTCAAGAATCACTAACGACTTTCAATTTCATTGTCTTCTTTTTGGTGTCTGTTAACTTTTAGTATGAGTACTCGGTCCGATACGTAAGTCACATAAGCCAAACCAAAGATATCGATACATGTGCTTATCTAAATGACCTGTATGTGAAATATCGAATCGCTTGCTTTGGGTATCTTTCGTGTTATCCTTGCTATAAAAGAAACGCTTCTTTCAATTCCAGCATTGCCTGTTATAAGCTTATGCAGTTTTTGCTTAGGTGGTGGTTGATGGGTTCGTCAAAGCTTAGCGAGTAATAATTTGATAATGGAGCTTAGGCCAAATGCGTGAGAAGGTCAGACCACTTCAAAAGCTGTGCTCAGTAGGCCTGCCTTAAGTTTGCCGACTGTGAGCAGTTACGATACTTGCTTGTATGCCAACTATTTGAAAGTCAAGGCTTTTACCGTCTTGTACACTTTGGGTGTACAACTACTTGTACCTTCTGGGTGTGTAGTGTGCACTTTTTAGGGCCATCATACTCCAATTTTAGTGATTATACACAAAAATGCTTGACTAATTTGTCTCCAAAATACTTCACAATCATACACAGTTTCACAAATGATTCTGTAAACTCTTTCTTGAACAATTTTGAGGTAGGCAGTTCTGCTGATACAGTGTACATCATTATGCAGTCTAAAAATCATGCAATGAAGATTTCCTCAGGCTTGTCATGTCTGTCATGTTTCTGGCAATGATATCGAATAAATTCCTGAAACTCTTGTTTATCTTTCTCTTTATTCCTCCTCTTTGTTCCAGGGTCAACCTTGAGCTCTACCAGGCGAAGCACGTCATGACCAAACCACCCATTGTCCTCCATGTGACTGAAGCGGTAGCACGGCTTGCTCACCTCCTGTTAGACACGCCCCACGGTGGATTCCCTGTCAGTAAGAGATGCGCTGATGGGACAGAAATTTTCTATGGATTTATAAACAGGTATAGGTGTCAAGAGACAAATCTTTTTGATTGTAGTTCTCATATACAGTAAGTTTAGGTGTGAACGATGCATACTAAGCAAAATCAAACATACTGCATGTATCGGGATCAAATGCTATTTAACTCGACTATCATATCTGAATTTCTTGCTGCTTTGACTTCTTCTTTCATGTTAAAGTTCATGATATCATGCCCAAATATAAAACTTTCCCCAAATCTCTTCGTTTTTCCAAACTTGGTAATAGCATAAGTTCTTTTATGTTGGAAATAAGTTAGTGCTTGTAAAAACACATGATAGAAAACTCTCATTTAGTTTTATAGCAGATTGTCCTCCTTTTCCAGGCTAGAAATCATGGTGCTATTAAAAAATGAAGATATCTTCATATCGGAGGATGAGGTGTCACTGACAGACGCGCATGACTTGTCTCCTGTCGAGTATCACCAGCTCACACTCGACAAGCTGGAGAACCCTCACTTTGTTGAGGAGCTCCTACATAAATACACCAAGGAGCCAAAGTTTGAGAACATCTACCTCGATATGGTTAGTGACAGGTTAAAATCTTACGGTGACTTCACTGTAAAGTCAAGGATCACTTTCAAGATCCTATTGTTACTAACGCACAAGGCAATACGCTGAATCTCACTTGCACCAGCATTATAGGGCGCACGCCTGTGATATGATCAGGCTCCCACAGGTTTCCTGTAGGTATAAGCTTTGCTCGGATGATTCAAACTTGGTGGTGGTCCCTCGCACATAGTGCAAAACTTTGGTGACAAATCCTTTGTGACACACATGTATCAAACTTCCATTGTCGTCTAGCATGATGATGAGTTATTATAGTCATCTGTCCACTCTTTATGTCATCTGGGATACATCATCATCATCATAAACTCGTATCTCTACAGGGAGCGTAAGCCATAAACAAGTCCGTGCCAGCACAGCAAAGTGAAATTTTCAGCAGCAGTGATATTGCCACCGGTAAGTAATAAAATGTACTCTCCTTCTTTTCAGGGACCATTCATTAACCAATCTGCTGTAACCATTCCTGAAAAGTTCTCCCTCCATCGGACATACATTCTATTCCGTACAATGGGTCTCCGCCATCTTACCGTAGTCGACGACCACAACCGCATAGTAGGGATCATTACCCGCAAGGACTTAATGGGCTTTAGTCTCGAGGAACACCTTGTCCCAATTCTGCGGGAAGAAATGAATAAATCTCGTACTCATCTGGAGATGTTGGACTCAAGAGCAAGCATGCACATTCCTAGCTAATAAGTAAAAGGTATGATTTTCCAGGATTCTTTGCATGATGTTTATTTGCTGCCATAGCAACAGGATTGGGAAGGATATTCTGGGATGGGAAGTGAAATTGGACACTTAATGGAATATATTCGAAAAGTCGGATCGAAAACTTGGTGCTTTTAGTTTTAGCTGTACTGGTGCTCAATTTAACAGGACTACTGTAGGTGCTCTATTTGACTGGACTAGATTTTCATTTTTTGGCACTTGGCTCTGCCTCTAGGAACTGGTATCCTGAGACTTACAAGTGCTTTTTATCAGTTCTAGGGATAAAGAGTAAAAAGTGATTTAAAAACTTGGTGTTCATGGTTTGAAACTGCAGGAGGAATCGGTTCTGCTATCAACTCAGAAATATGGATCCTTTCAGGAACGGACCCAAGACTTCCAGTTGCTGTTGCTTCAGCGTTTATGCTTGCATTCATTGGCTTTCAGTGTTATGTCCACCCTGTGGAGTCGGCTGCAACCTCTCCGAGGGTCTCCCACTCTCCGAGGCTATGCCTGGAAACGCAATGCCAGGAGCTATGTTTAGGTTTTAAATTGATGTTGCATCTCTGGGTTTCAGCATTTGGACTATAACAGTTGCATGTACAAGAGAAATCGTACATTTCAACGGTTTGGATTCAGATGCTGAATCTTGAGATGCAAAATCGGTTTGAAAGCCTTAACATGGCTCCTTGGGTTTCGTGGCATAGCCTTGTCACAGTGAGGAAGCTTTTGGATGTACAGTCCAAACAATGCCTTTGTGTACAGCCTTAGGCAGGATAATATTAATATTTTGAGCTTCCTTAGCTCCTGATTATGAATTAAAGAATTGTATTTCAAGTCAAATATACTGCTTTATTTAAAACTTTTGTCTACTTCAATCAGTGTCAATAGGGGGAATCAGTGGCAGAGTGGTTAGAGTGCCGGGCTTATAACCAGGAGGTCGTAGGTTCGATACTCAGACTGATCAGCACTGTTTCATCTTTGTGTCCTTGGGCAAGGCACTTAACCCAACTTGCTTCTCTCCACCCAGGAGTAAACCTGTGATAGACCAGCATCCTATCCAGGGGGAGTAATACTCCTAGTCGCTTAGTGCTTCGGAAACCGGGATAAGCTCCTGCCGGATGAGAGGTTCGCAGCTCGGGCTATAGCCAAGCTAACTTCAACTTTTTTTCAACAGACGCCAGCTCTCCAAGATTGCTCATCCGACAAAGCAATACTGTAACTAAAAGTTGTTAGTTCTTCAAGTTGTTTATAGATGGCAGCATTGGAAATTGGCGCTTTGAAGCTGTACAATACTAGTAAACAATGAGAGTTCAATCTCTCGTTCTCAATCCTAGTCAAGCCCAGTTCCAATACTGAGGTGATGACTGTCTTTAAATCCTGGGTCTCTGAAAGTGGCCGGCAAAATTGAGGCTGCAACACCTTTAAAAACCGACAACAAGCGCTCCACCTCAACTCGTTCACTCTGTAGACAAGCACGGTTTACACTTGTCAGGCCGCTAAGTCTTTCTGTTTACTAAATCACGTGGCATCAAAAACAAATTACAATCGAGATTTCACTTGCCAAAGTCGGCCGTAACAAGATTACTCTCGTATCTAAATGCAAATGAGCGGCGTGTGTATCACTTGCGAGCGAATGTGTGGCTATCTCTACAATCCTGGAATCAAAATGCTAATGGGACTTATCACGCTATTCTATTGTGGCGTCCAACTGTCCATCTCAACCTGAGAGTGGCTGAAGTGAACTGCTTCTTCATGTACAGTACAGTACAGTACAATATGTCAGTACATCTTGTCCGTCGTCCGTCGTCTCTGGGTCCATCCGTCCCTCCGTCGTGTGTCCATCCGTCTGTCTGTCTGTCAACAATGGTGGCACGTGAGTCGAGATAGTTGAAACTTGGTGTGACGTTGTCTTATGACAATATGAATTACGCAGCTTTTTAGCTCACCTGGGGAGCTTAATATGTCGTCTCGTCTGTCGTCCGTTGTCTCTGGGTCCATCCGTCCCTCCGTCGTGTGTCCATCCGTCTGTCTGTCTGTCAACAATGGTGGCACGTGAGTCGAGAAAGTTGAAACTTGATGTGATGATGTCTTATGACAATATGAATTTCGCAGCTTTTTAGCTCACCTGGGGAGCTTAATATGTCGTCTCATCTGTCGTCCGTTGTCTCTGGGTCCATCCGTCCATCCGTCTGTCTGTCTGTCAACAGTGGTGGCACGTGAGTCGAGAAAGTTGAAACTTGGTGTGACGATGTCTTATGACAATATGAATTTCGCAGCTTTTTAGCTCACCTGGGGAGCTTAATATGTCGTCTCGTCTGTCGTCCGTTGTCTCTGGGTCCATCTGTCCCTCCGTCGTGTGTCCATCCGTCTGTCTGTCTGTCAGCAATGGTGGCACATGAGTCGAGAAAGTTGAAACTTGGTGTGACGATGTCTTATGACAATATGAATTTCGCAGCTTTTTGGCTCACCGTAGGGAAGTCTATATAATACCGCGGTGTCCGGTGTCCATCGTTGTCCGGATCTGATCCTTATAAAGTGAAGTATTTCGCAGCTTTTTTCCATTCCACAGCACAAATCTGATCCATATAAAGAAGTATTTCATAGCTTTTTCTAAGTAACGAATGCACCCCTTAACATCTAAGTGCTTAATTTCCAATCTGCAGTACAAATCAGATGAAGTCCTGATTTTCCCACTCTTGCAAATACCACCAGATTTTTCACCAAGATTCCCTCATTAATCAAAGCCTTGCTAGAAAAAGATACCTAGATCAGTAGAAAAATTGCCTCGTTAAATATGATGGTTTTCGACTCTAGTTTAATCATCTATTTTGTCAGTTGATTACAAAGTTAATGAGGTACATCTTCCTCTTACAGAATCTGCAAATGTTGGAATCGGTTGATCTGTCCACAATTTATGTTGAATTGAAGCTTTAAAACTGATTATCGAAAGTTCCAAATAGTGAAAAGGGCTATAAAGACCCCAATGAATCGGAAAATGCATGGTATGGCCTCCAGGGGCTATAAATCAAGAATACAGTACACATTAAGACAATACAAATTATGCCTGGTTGCAGCCACGGGAATAAAAGATTACAGCTTTCGATAAACCACATTGCACAAAATCTAAATTCCCACCTTTTTTGTTGAACCACAACATTGACGGCCTGTCCCCACTGTAACAAATGATCGGACAATTTGTTAAACTCGACCAATATCTTGATTTCATTCTGTGGGGATTTGTCCGTCGGTAATTACCGCATCGCTATCTCTAGCGTCGCGATCAGCATTGACAAAGTTAGCGCCACGTTGCTGTCAAATGTAAATTATACGATGATCACTGCGGCATACGGTCCAAATCCTCTTGTAATGGAAACTTAAGTCTGTTAGACTGGAGTGGTTAGGTTGACAAACCTTATCATTAACCCCTTATACCCACGCTGTTATCCTTCACTGTCATGAATTGGGCTCAATACACGCTTTATGTTGAATTCGGGTGGTCTTGAGTTTGAGTTGCATCATTGGAACATTCGCTGGTGTGGACCAGTGGAACGATACACTGCCATAATCCTGCACTAGCAAAAGAGTTAACAGATAATTACAGAAAGATATGGCCCAAAAATCTAATCAAAATCATCATTGGACAGTAGTGTCAAAACACTGAAATAAAGTATGTGAAAGTTACACTTATACCATGGAGGTATTATTAAGAAGGAGAGAGAACGGCCTAAGACCTCAGAATTAATCCCCTACTAATCCCCGGCTTGCATTGTTTGCCCCATTGTTCTCCAATACACATTCCTCGCGGCAGCGCTCTTTGAGTACGATCATCCCTTCCGACAGCGAACCGAACTGCAGCGCCCTCTATAAAATTCGACCCGTAGTCGAAAGTTTTATTCTCGTGTTTCGCGCTTTGTTGTTGTTGATTTAGTTATGACCGCAAGTTCTTCGAATTCGCGACAGAATTCTCGAAAAAAAGAGACCAATATCGCAAAAATCGGTTGATAGATTCCAGACGCACAGTAGATTTAAGGTTTGTACTATACTTACTTTCAAATTAAGATTTTAAGTGTTTCTAAAACTTTCTAGAAAGAACGATTTTGACCAATAAATAGATGAAGGTTTGAATGATTGTATACATATTGTCAAATGCATGCGAACTGATGCGAACATTTAGAATTTTGTTTCTGAAGATCACCGTTTTCTGGAAAATCAGTATGGCCACACCCCTCTCTCTAGCTACTTTCTATGGCCGATTAGTCACGGAAGTTGCCGATCGCGACTCGGAAACTAGCTCGGCAGTTTCCGATACTTTCCGACATAACGCGCTCGGCCGGCCGGGGTATTGGAAGGCATTAACGCGAGGGGTTTCGAATACACATATCTATTGTTGTCCAAACATCGGAAGGATGATTGTATCCTTTGAAGCTAGCTCCGTTCTCTCTCCTTCTTAATAATACCTCCATGCTTATACAAAGCCCGTGAAATAAAATGGCCGTGATTATTTCCTGGGCCTGACAAATTTTGTCACTGAAGTTGGTGTTCACTTTGAACACAGCGTTATCTCCTACAGTTAAAGCCCTTAGACTTAACTCCAAGTAAGGTTAACAACAGCATCAGTGACAAAACCTGTTTTGAGCAACTGGCCCTTGTTTACAGTAGCATGATAATTACCAATGACTATGTACGCACCTTACTCCAAACCTGTTTCCGAGACAATACACGTGTTCCCTTTCCACCTTAGAGATCAACACATATTGGCTAAGATGCCTGATTTCACCACATAATTATCGTCGATAGGAACCTGTCTGTTGGTCCCGTGGGACTGTGATTTGAAACGAGCGAGCGGAAGAAACAAGATTGCGTAGAGATTGGCACGTCTTACGAGCGAAAGATCAGGAAAAGGTAATTCGTATTCATGAGGGTCTCGTCTCTGATCTGTTTCCAAATTACATCGGTAGCAGGTGACGGGACACGCAGGTTCGCTGTCGCATTCTTATCCAATCGGATTTAGTATTCATTTATTTGAGAAGCGCAATTGCGGGATCATGGTGCCACTTTGTTTAAGATGCGGCATCGAATAAAAAAAATGCGCTCTAAGGTTCCTCATTACCATTAGTTACGATTTGTGAGATCGGCAGGTCGTTTGGTGTTTGGGTGACTGATGGGTTCACATGATTTAACCTGAAGATGTTCTTTATGAAGACAAAAGTCAGAATGGCTCTGTGGAAAGGATTGACATTTAATATTTTCTGTGCCTTTCTCCTTTGAGAAGACTGTGGGAACAACTTCTCCTTCTGTAGTGTTGGAGAAAATGGGCCAAAAACCATCTAATTAAGTATCATTGTAGAACCATTCTGTTTTCAAAAGACACCATGGAGACTGAAGAATGATGTCCTTACTGCAGAGGACTTCTGATTACGTAGGCGAAATTAAATTGATACAATCAATTTCAAAACCTAAAACTATTAGAGATGATGTCTTGCTAACAGTGGTGTCTGCTTAAGAGAGGTTGCACTATCGATAAACCAGGATGGCTTTGGTTCACAGGTCAGCCCTGGACTTGGCACACCTTTTCCTTATATATCAGAGGAAGGCAGGTCTTGACAATAGAAACTATAAACAATGGGACAAGATATGAGCACACTTTTGATCTTCCACAATCTGATACCACTCCACTATAGTCATCTAGAACAATCGGAAGAATGGTCAATTGTCACTCCAAGCCATATTATGACAATTTTAGAAAAGCCTGTAACACACATCCAACCTCATTCTGAATAAAGAATCCAAGATGTCACCATTGCTAACAATAAACCTGCTCGCAATTGTGCAAATATCATTTTCACAGTTGTATGTATTCATTTGATGCCATCAGGTGCCATAATAATGATAATGATTGCGGTGACCGGTTGCGGCATATTGTCTTGTCACATTGCAGGCAGGAGGTACTTGTCGGTTGCATGGCCTGGGACAAGTGCATGGCAGGTCCCCCCTCTCTTTTAACTCAAGTGGGGAGGTTGTCACCTTCTATGAGGAAGTTTCTGCATGATATATCAAGGCCTTGACATTTGAAAATACTGCCTTGATAATAATCCACAACAGTGACTTTACATCACAGAGAGGGAATGACGAAAGAAGAAGATCAAAGCACAAATCTCAGAAATTGACAATGGTACTGTATGGTTCTGCCCTCTACATGTCCTATCAATAACTTCTCAAGTCTTGCTGATTTCTTGATTGGCTTGCACTGGCAGAATGCTCAGAGGATAAGTGGCTTGAATATATAAGTCTTGAGATTTCATCCTTGAAAGTCCGGGACCTGAGTAGTCTTCACAACTTCAGCATCTTTTATGACAGGCAATCTTACTGTAAATACTTCACTTCAGATATATTCTTTTGGACAAATAAGTGAAGTGTACAATACAGTTGATGAAATTGACACCAGTGTCTTTATAGTTTGTTACCTAGCATTTGTGTTGATACATCGCTGCAACTTGGGCATAGGACATGAATGAATAACCTGACACAGATTGGGGTCAATATAATACTTGTGGTTTTGACATGTTTCAATAAACAGCATTGCTGTTATGACTTGCAGGGATGACATTCTGGAGGCTGCAAAGATAATAATCAAAAGTTTTGAACATGCATGATAAAAATAAAATTCTTCACATTTTATGACTTCTTTTCTGAGTGGAAGTTACTACTGGGTTTGAGTGACTTGGGAGCTGATTACAAAACTGCTGCTCAAATAGGTAAGAAGAGGCTTGTTCAACATCCTCCAAAAGTGATTTTTGTACTTTCCTTTTTTCCATATGAGCACCTGGTTGTGGGCTCTATGACTTAAAAAACTGAGTTCCTTCAAAAAATAAGTTATCCAACCCGAGCATCACCTGGAATGAGGTTACAAAGACAACTGATGTAACATTTGTGATTCACCCACATAACCCCCAATTAACTGGAACATGTCATTGTCAATGAGATAATCAGGGTCCTCATCATCCGGGATCAACCCTGGCTGGATACAAAGCCACCTGACTTGAATGGACAAGTCAGAATGGAATAGGTACCTGTGTTCATTCATTGATTACATCAGGGCTGATTGAGAGAGCACATGAGATATCATGGTGTGTTGTTTGTGAATGATCTTGTGCAAGTCACTTTATATGTCACTGTCAATAAGATAATCCCTAGTCCCCATCATCTAGTAATCAAAGCCACCTGACTTGGAAGACAAATCTGATTCAAATGAGTACCTGTTTCCGTTGTGTAGGACTTGAGAAAACAGGTGTGGTTTGTGATGGTGGGCAAGGCACCAGTGCTTGTTGTCACAGCCCCAAGGCACAGGCCTATTTGCCTCAGATCGCTCTAAACATTTTCAATCTAAGATCTCTTTTTTTGAGGCCATATTAAGATAAAGAAGTCGGAAAGACATTCATAACGTTTGAGGCTTGGGCTGATGTACCTCTGGCCTGACCGAGCCAACCATCCTTCCTAGGGTTAATAATTAAGACAGTCAGGTTGAATCTAAGATGCCAGTACTAAGTGATGAACTTGCTCTTGAAGGAAACTAGGAAATGAACGAATCGCTACCTGCCCCTGATAAGTGTGATTTGGAAGTGATTCGTCATGGATTGGCGGCGAACAGGATGGTGCCGTAAACCCTCACTAAGTGACATGGGATCTGCAACCTGTCCATGATCTGGCAGTGGATGTGAGGGTGCATCGACAGAAGTGTTCAATGAGTTTAAGGTCGTGACAGATGAGATTTTACCCACATGATATTTTGACTTCTACATTTATTTTCTTTTGCTTTCTATACGGCAGGGGCAAAGTTAAAAGTATAACTTGCTTCATACAGAATTGTTTTGAGTTTCTTACTGGTTTAGAAGCAACGAAATTAAACCAACGAAATAGGGAAGCAGTCATTATTTCTAACCTCGACAATGTTTGTTTCTAAAATGGGACTATATGTACATGCATGAATTCGATTGACTTTTCTCAATATCCTTACTCAACTACCAACAGTAGGCCAATATGCATTCTGTGTCATATACAGACAGTATTACCCTATAGGACCACGGCCCTAGGATAGAGATGCTGATTATTATGAATAGGAAAGGAAACCTAGGTACCATTTTGTTGGTTTTCGTTTCGTTGCTGGAAGTCCAGTTGAGCTGTCAACATTAAACGTATATGACACTGACACATCAATGACAAAAGTACATGTGCAGGTGCCACAAATCACAGCCTCAGCAACCCAATAAAACTATGGCTACCTTTGATACATTCGGTGTCTGATTCTCGAATCAAGTGAAAGATCTGCAGCCCAACTCCAGCCGTTTGGAGCCAAGTGAAGTGAGACTGTGACAATCTGGCCCATTAGGAGTCAAACCTGACATCTCTGTCTTGTTAGCAAGATAAGACAATTACAGCAGGATGAGGACGCATGTGACTGTCAACAGTCATTTGGGAAAGACAACATCATGCTGTTAAAAAGCTGTGTGAATTACAGGGGCTGATCTCTCACAAGGTGGGGGCCTCTGTTTCCATGCGGATGGTGTGGCCATCACAGGGTGGGCAGGTTTAGATGGGCTTAAGTGGGCTCCAGATTCTGCCTGTAGCCAGATGTTATCTTGTCTTCCACCATGTGGCGGGTGAGGTGTCCCATGTTTGATGCGATTCCTCTAAAACAACGCAGGTGGTTTCAATTTGATTCTCACAGTTGGTTCCACACCAAGTTGGACAAAAAATCTGCACATCTTGCGTACTTCATTTAAAATTACCGGTACTTTCTGCCAACCTAAGGAGAATGAACTGTTGTTGGACTCCTAGTGTCATAAGTGTGCCTGCAAATTCTTGTTGACCACTTTGGCGAGGAATTCTCACTCTGTTGCTGTGAGGTTTTTCGCTGATAGGCAAAGACCCTTACACCTTTGGTTGAGACTATGACTGCCGCATCAGTGCCTATACATGTACCAGTACAAGTGGTTCATAGAACTTGATAATATCAAGTCCAAGATATCTCAAGCCTCGGTCCCATGAGTGGTGGCGTTACCGAGGTTCCACTGTACTGCGCCACTGTCTTGAGCTTGTGCATGTGTTGTTTATAGTGCCTTTATACATGCTTGGATCCATCTCAAAGCACTTCACAATGACTGTCACTAACTTGAGCTTGGCCATCGAAGCTCAATGCAGTACCGAGACTGATTGAAACCCACAGCCCTTGGATTGTGAGCAAGACACTGTCACCAATACACCCACTGTGCCCCACAAAATCTCTAAACAGCCAAAAATTCCCCTGCTGTTATTTCAATATCAACTACCAATGGCAATCAACCTGTCAGAACTGACATTGCTAATTGGCACTGATCACAATCGGGTCGTATTTTAAACAGTTTTGCCAAGAGAATCTGGTGGAAATGAGTCAAAAATTTATGAACAGTTTATTGGTGAATCATGACAAGCCCTAATTACTAGAAAAACAGGTGGAAAATGCTGATAAAGTTGCCTAAATGACAGGTTAGGGGATTTATGAAGACCTAATGTGTTTATTTGACCTGCATGACATGTTGTGGCATTTTCTAATAGATCGTGATTGAAGTCGGAGGTGCAATAAGGCAGGTTGACAAGATATTCTTGCACATTTTCCAATGTCAATTTTCAGCTGTTTTGATGGGTGAAGCACCATGTAAGAGAGAATGGTCAACCATGCCCAGTCTTACACCAAGCACATTCCTCACGGACCCCGAGTCCTTGTGAACGCACCATAGCAAAGAGAACCATGCCTAATAGTCTTACACCTTAAACATTCCCTGAAGTCCTTGTGACCCAACCGTAGGGGAGAGAATGGTCAACCATGCCCAGTCTTACACAGAGCACATTCCTCACAGACCCCGAGTCCTTGTAAACTCACCATAGCAAAGAGAACCATGCCTAGTCTTACACCTTAAACATTCCCCGAAGTCCTTGTGACCCGACCGTAGGGGAGAGAATGGTTAACCATGCCCAGTCTTACACCTTACGCATTCCCCGAAGTCCTTGTGACCCAACCGTAGGGGAGAGAATGGTTAACCATGCCTGCGTTCTTACACCTTACGCATTCCCAAAAGACCCAATCTTTTCATGACCACACCACAGAAGAGAATAGTCAACCATGGCCGTTCTTACACCTTACATTGACATTCCCCAAAGCTCCAGCCCTGGCATCCGTGTGACTCCACCGTGTGGCTGTTATCCCTGTCGATTAACCACAGAAACTTGATTGGATCAAGCTCAGCACCAGCTCACAACCAAATCATCGAACAATTACACCATTTTAAGACATGAAATGGAGGTCTGATCCCATCGTTCTAGGATCACCACAATCGTAGATCGCGTAACGAGATCAGAATTGCCGCAAATTGGTTTGTTATTGGTGTTGGGTGGAGATTTTAGAACAATCATCGCTTGAGTGGAGGGAGATGGTCCAACTTGGCAAGGATCTCTTCAATCAGATGATGTGAGGTTCAGTTTGATTTGGCAACTTAAAGTGATAATTGAAGGAAATGGTGACAATCTCTTTTCAAAACATTAGTCTTATTTTAAAATTTTGTGGTTCAATCTGTTTCATGAGATGCTGTTTCAAGTCAATGCAGGGTCAGTAGTTTTCATACCGCATGTTCACTTTACAAGACCAACCTGACACACAGGGCACTAGGATCTCATCCACCCTGCTATGACTGCATGTTGATGTGGGAATTAGACTTAGTGGGTTAGGATGTACAGCTGATAGTCAAATGTCTGCTGAAGGATACGAGGGGAGCAAAGAAAATGACTTGTTCAAGGCTTCAGCAATGAGTTGTCGACTAATTACAGAATCGAACCAATGATTCTTCACCTTCACTCAACCACCGCAAGCTCCTCAACATTTCTTAGGTTGTTTCATGGTATCTTTCTCGCATTAGCCCCACCAAATACAATCAGAGGCTCGGAGACATGGCTTACCGAGTGATACCACTCTGATCATTCCATCATTAGCGACGACACATGCTGACGCGCCTATTATTCTCGTTAAGAAGACACCAGCATCGACAACACTGATCGAAGCAAATTAACAAATTTATAGAAAACTCTTGGTGGTGTCACATCTATAAATCATCAATCCCAATATGCAACTTGTCGTGAGGAATGTTTTGGATAATTGGATTGAGAAGCTGAAAACAAAACAAAGATGATTCGGAGATAGCGCAGCACCCCCACCGATAGGACACGTTGACTCGAGGCCATGCAACCCCCTGTCGTCTTCTTTAAGGGTAGTTGTTATGTAAACATTGCGCAGGTCTCTTAATTAGCGATGATGACACTGGGTGGTGTCTGTGTCCCTTGTTCCTTTGCCTTTGATCAGTGAGGGAACACTGTGCGATGGCTAATGGTGATAGCGTTCCAATACGAAAATCAAACTTGAGATCTGACCTATAATGATGTCAATCAAATCCTGAAACATTTTGGCTTTTGAAAATACCAGGTAGCCCTCTTTGATGTATCGTGTGTATCGTGTCATCATGATGGAAACTGCCTGAAGAATAGTCAACCCTTTGAAAAAAAGTAGAAAAAGTATCCACTACGGGTACCTAGCAGAGCTCACTTTTGGGGGTTGAGCCTTCATGATTCATTTAATGTTCAGCCCCTTCGGGGTTGACCTGTCGACCTGTTCCATCTTTCATCCAATAATGATTAAGAATCCCCTGAGTTTTCACATGGCCAAAGGCCTCTACAAATCTAAACAGATCATCTAATTGGCACTTGCTTCATTATTATGCTCCCCTGCCGATTCGTTCACATCTCTAAGCAAGGAATAAAACGGAGATTGTTTTGCTCTCAGCCAAGTTGCAGCTAACTTAAAGCCGTCTTGTCATGGTGAAGACAAGGGAAGAAGCCTGATTTAGAACACTTCTGCATCTGTCTGTTGTCAGTAAGTGGTCGTTAGTTTAGAAAAAATTATCAGCACTTGATAGCCCTTTCAGAACTATAAACTAACGGTTAAAACCCAAATGGTCATTACAAATCGATTACCTTCAACCTGCTTACTTTCACCAATGTCCACCTCAATGCCATGTTTCTCACAATAGCCACAGAAAGTCTATATTGGGAGTAAATCAGCACCGGCTTCCATGGAGGGGTAAATGCAACCTCTCGGCTTTATCAGAGCTCACAGAGATAGCGAAAGATCGGTTTCTTTCACAGGAATAAGTGGTGTTTTTGTTCTTGGGCATCAGTGGCAATGTGGTAGCTTTAGGGGATTCGTAATAATGATGTGTTTTTGGTAGTTTTGGGATGACCAGGTGGTCTCGCGGTTTGTGATAGGTTGGTTTAGATAGTGTGAGAGACAAGGGTCTATGTGTCGTATCTTCATGGCTGATTGGTAGAATTGCTATTCTTTTTGTAACAATAGTTGGGATGACGTTTAATTTGTTTGTGATCTGTAAAGATGGACATTATTGAGGTGGAAAAACTAACTTTGTCACAACAGATGTGACTTGTTACTGCTAATAGTGAGTAGTGGTTGGCAGAGACGAGAAGACTCGGTGGGGTATTGGTGAAGACACTTGGTTTTGACTCAAAGACTTGAAGTCACTGTTTGTGATGGCGAAGTGAGGCGAGGTAGTGACTATATGTGCCTCCACACTAGTTCAGACTCATCTTCAGCCAATAGTCTGTAGTTTTGATTAGAGTCATGTGTCTTTCTTTCATTCTTTAAGAACCTTTGTGTCAGCAAGTATGGATTATAGACTGGAATATGTCCTAGCGTCTTATTGTCAGTGACCTGCCACCAGCTTGCCTGATCTGTGGCTGCTCCCCAGTGTGAATTATAGCTGGCTCAGGTCCATATTGATCTCTTGGTCCACCTGATGTAATCCACAGCACTTGTAAAGTCTGATAATCAGCCAGTTCAAAAGAATATGCAGACTGATGATTGGGTTTGTTCTATGGGATGCAGGGGACTTGCTACTTATTCCTTGCTGTGGAGTTCATGAGGTGTCAATGCGTTTTGGCATTGTAAAGGTTGTGACAGAGTGATCTTTTAAGATGGGCTCCACTACTGCTGAAAAAAGAAGAGGTTTAACCTCTCATGATAGGGGAAGGCAATAATTGGGGAAGCGTGGTGGTACAGTGGAAGAGCGTCCGACACGTGATCTGAAGGTCATGGGTTCGAGGTGTACCCGGTATATTCGACTGACCTGAAAGACCAAGTAGAGTACACTTAAAGCTCACTCGAGAATTGGCATTTGGTAAGGTCAGCAATGCTGTGAAAGACACTGTCAGTTGGGATTGAAGAAGTTCATTTCTAGAAAATACGAGTCAGATTTCTGAAATCCTTCTGGAGAACTTTGTCGAGTTCGGTTTTCCAGAAAGCAGTACATATTATATTATGATGGATAGCGGCATGGAAGAAAAGCAAAGTTAGAAATTCTCTTTCCTTTGATAGATGTCTTACTTTAGCGAGGCACCTGCCCTGTTTACCACAAGGCTTGCACAGAATGCTCAAGTACCTCACTATCATTACATTTCTAACAAACCTGCTCCAACCAAATTCTTTTTTTGTCACGAGATATTTTCTTGGGAACTGTTGTTGGGATTCAGAATGTGCAGCATTTCTTAGAATGTCTCTCATGCTTCTTTGGTGCACTAAGTCAGTTTTAGTGAAAAGTTGTTCTTCATTGCATGGACGAGGGCATTTTAGAGTCCAGGAGTGAATGCAGTGTCACTGATACTGTGATGGGCTTCTCATTGATAGCACATGGCAACCTTCATAGGGTGAGTTATTCTTACTCTTGGTTTTCCTCTTAAAGTACAAGTAAAACAGTCGGCCAAACTCATCAATCCGAACCCATCATTGAGAAGCAAATGATACATGTGTGAAAGTCATGTTTTTTGTCATTGATAGGTGACTTAACAGGTTCGGTGTCAGAGTTGTTTGATGGATCTTGCGTGGATCCGCCTGCCTTGTCATTGAACCTAGCAATGATGAAATTGGACAAGTGGAGGTGTTTCCTGCTCATGTAAACAACTTTAGCCAATTTACCAGGTGGATAGGGCAGGTAATTCAGCGTGTTCTTGACGCATGAACACTAGATGGCACTGATGCCCAGGTTGGAAGAACCATGCCGCTGCATCTGCCTACTTATGTCTTCAAGATGATACTCTTCGTTTTGGTTCACATCAGGCCTCTGGTTGGCTTTGTTCTGTCCCACTGCATGCTGATACCACTCGCATATCGATTTCATATCAATTTTCATAGGTGGCGCCTATGGAATTTTATGGATACGTATAGTCTTGAAGAGGTCGATCTGTAGACCTGCACCCATTCTATTGGTCCCCAGACTCTCTCAACAGCACCATTGGTGAAAGATCTCTAGTTCAATTTGATGATAAGGAGACAAGTATTGTATCCATCTCTCTGCTTTATTAGACAGAGGAAAATCCCAATGAGATCAAGCTTTCGACATTTTATATATTCAACCCAAAGACAATGGTGTTCCAAGCTTTGCTGCTATGGATTATGTTGAGCTCAGTCCAGACAGTTTTGTAGGCTTGCTGTAAATGTATAAGGTGGCGGTTCGGAAGAGCCCAGGCAAAAGTATTTTAACCTTGTTGATGACTGGTTTCCCCTGAACAAAATATGTAAAGTACAAAGTGATGAATAAGAAGGCTACTGGTATGTCTCCTCAAATACCTTTTCCTAATTCCACATGTTCCATCCCTGGCTATTGCTTCTCTGCTCATTTCAGTTGTTTAGAAGTCAGCAGGTGTAAGGACAGGGAGAAAGAACATTTGGTCATTAATATTGGGCTTCGGTGAGGTATGCAATCTAGAGAATAACTGTAGTGCAGAAACCTTCTTTGAACTGGGAGGTAGAATTCTCACTAAATCTTGGTGTATTCCATCACCCCATGCACTTTTATGATACCATATGCCCCATGCTTTCTTGGGCTGCCAACGAAATGTCCTGCTTGTCAAGAAAAATTGGCAGGGACGGATGCAGGAGATGAATAGCTGAAATATTAAATTGGTGAGTATCATTGGCGATGAAAGAAACTATGTTGATGTAGGGATCAACATTTTATACTGTTCTTTTTTGGGGAGGGAGGGTTCTTGAGAAAAGTTTACTTTCTTTACCAGGTACCTTGTGTGAAGATGCCTAAGTCCCTCCAGTCAGGGTAAACTTGTAGAGCAGTCAAATTAAAGCATCTGCTGTAATCAATTCATTTCTACTAAAAATGGTGCTTTGGCAGATTTGTTGAAAATAATAAACAAACGCAGTCCCTGCAGCCCCCACCTTTATTACTCTCGCAGGTAAACGATAAGGGCCGCTGCAAAGGAAGATACACCTAACCAATATACCATCAGCATTCCACGAACAACTTCACAATTACCGTGCACTGGCTTGGACGCCCATGGACCAACATGCCGCGTGAACCTGCCATTTGGCGCTTCACCAGAAAACGAAAACCCTCTAAGAATATGAGTGCACCTGTTTGTGGAGTAATGGAATACCCCTGAGATGAGAGGAACAACTGTCTTAACCATTAGTTCCAAACATTTAAAATTCAGGCTCAAGTAATCTTAGAACTTGGTTATGGATCAACTGTGGTAAAATAGTTCAATAAAGAATGTTTGGTTCCTTGAAAGTGAGAACTGGGCCAAAAGTTCTTTGGCATCCCAGAGTGTTCGGATGTCAGGGAATTCAAGCCCAAGAGGACTTCTTGGTCAGGTGTCAAGCACTTTAATATCCACTTGGCCAACACTGACTCCTTGAAATTGTCACATATTTTGGATATTGGCCATAAAAACACAAGGGCAACATGCCCCGTCTTTCTCTGTCACCTTGTTTAGGGTCTCAGACTCACAGTCCTGGAGCCCTAGAAAATACGAAATAACCTGAAAAGTTCCGCTGGAATCTTTACGAGAAACTCTCCTCCTTGGCCTGATGGATGGGCAATGGTAAACCTCATCCTGGTATATTAGCAGTTCATTAAGCGGGCTTGATTCATCCAGCAGGGAACAGGTTTACACGGGTGTTAATGACTCATCAGAGGGTCCGGGAGGCTGACAAGGTGCTGAGACAATAGATGGCAGCAGCATGCAAAGGTACCCAAAAGGAGGGAAGTGGATAGCTGGCATCGGCATGTGCTATACATGTTAGAATCTTTTTCAGTTCCGTAAGAAAAAGAAACCAAGTTGACATTTCACTTTTCATTCCTCTATGAAGGATGAACTGTTCACTTGGGGTTAAAATCAACATCAAGTGATATGACATGAGGAGTCTTCCATTTTATAGAAAAAGTGAAAGCAAGTAAAGTTATGCCAAATTGAACAGGAGCTTTGATTACTGGCGGCCTTAACTGGACTGAAATGGCCAATTTTAGCCATTATGTGCTCTCCTTAGTGTTTGCACAGAAAAGTTGCTTGTTTAGGCTGGAAAGTGAATTTTTATAAAGCACTGTTACAGTACAATGCTATTGTTTCTCGCAGTTGTTGATTGTTTCTTTATGTTGGATGTGATTAACTAGGATGATTTAAACAGGAAAAAATAACGGAGATACCTCATGCTGGGCATAAACCTTTAGCAGGTGGCTTTAGTCTAATGATTACAAAGTCACTTTTCACAATTACCACTTGCTAATGACCAGGAAATATAAACTCAAAACTGTTACGGCAAGTTTTTCATTTTATTTCAAGAGTGCCTGCTTTGGATTTCCTACGGCCCTGTAACTGCTGCATAAGCAAAACTGAAGGGGGGGACGTGGTTTACATCCCTAGTTGAGGCAAAAGGTTTTCTTTTTAGAGGTTCAAATACTCGAGAGAAAAAATACATGCCGTTGAAAAAATGTGTGAGAGTCATGTAGGGGGATAGCTTCGATGATCAGGTAAAAAATGATATGTCATCTGGCAAGCTCAACTGTCAACCACGTGTGGCACGTCTAACCTAATAGAACATTCATGCTGATCAGGAAACACATTGAGCTTGTCTTTAGTAAAAAAAGTGACAAGGAACATGACAAAAGTTGCAAGTTGCAACATCATAGCCCTAGTTACAGTGTCTTATGTTGCCCTGCCAGACACCACATGTGCTTGAAACTTGAAATCTTTTGTAAAATTCAAAATTTGTGTTTTCGTGGCTGGCAACAGCCATGTTGCATTCGGATAGAAATTTGATAGAAATTTGAAAAGTAAAAGAAACTGCATCTCTTAATCTGGCCTCCTATGCAGTCCATTTCGCTATCCTGATCGTCCTTCCTCTACCGGACGACAAGACGACGTCAACTACCAGGCTTTGACTTGGGAATGAACCTCCTAGACAAACTAATGGGTATCATTAGAAAGAAATCGCTGATGATACCCACTACTTTTTCCAAATTAGTATAAGGGGGTTCATTGGTATGATTGATACAGCTGAAATCACCAAGTTGTCTGGCAGATCCAAGTAGGCAGGTTTGTGGTCCGGCCCTCCTCTGATGTTGGTTCTAAGGCTATAACCAATCCAATTTAACCAAAGCTACAGACTGTAGATAATCAGAAAATTAGCTTCGATATCATTGATTCAGTCGACACCACCAAGCAATCTGTCAGATTAACTAAGGCAGGTTTATGGCCCCGCCCTCCTCAGGCAGAAGGGCGGTACTAATCTAACACTTATTTAGTTCTTCTTAGATTAAAAACATTATCAGAATGCTTAAACAGGTTTGCTTGGGAATTTGAGGATCTGTGACAAACGGTGAGTGGAGAGTTGTACTTAGGGAGACTTGCCAGTGCATTCCATTAACTTTCTATGTCTACTCAAAGGGCATTTAAAGCGGGAGAAAAAGGTGGGCACCAATCCTGATGTCCCGTTATGAAAAAGCCCCATCCCAATTCCCAATAGGCAATTCTCCCTGCAATGTCCTGAATCCCGTTGAAATAATAACGTCCATCCATCTGACGTCCCAAAAAAGACCATTCCCTTGAAGTGATGATTTAAGCCTATACTGGTATGGGTGATGATTTCTTCATGAAATATGTCATCGCACTTTCTTACCAGTGAAAAGTTTCTGAAAGATCGAAAGAACTTCATGCGGTAAAGTGTCCCAGCAGGTGACAAGGAAGTCATCATTACGGGTAAGAGGGGCGGTAACTTGTCACAGATGCCTGCAGGAAACAAGACTACTTCATCCGACCACAGCCAATTTGAAATAATTCGTAACATTTTGGGTTTTCTCTCATCGAGGCATTTAAACGCTGACAGGATACATTGTCACTCGGTTAATGAAGTCTGTGGATTGAGAAAAACACCAATTATTCCTTTAGGCTAGACTGTAGTTGCGGTGCTGAGAAAAATCGCTGACTGAATGCTAAGCTAAGGATGTCTGGTCAAATGAGGATCAGATGCAAGACGCGGCTGAAGAGTTGTTTTATATTTGCATATTTTGAAAGTTTGGTGGTTCCATTTTGCGGGCAAGATTGATTGTTTTGCTGTGTCTTGTGCTGTGAGTAGTGTAGAACAATTGAATCGGAATTGAAAATGAAATGATAAGTAGGCCATCCAAGTCTCTGTGATATTGGCAAGGATCGGGCTACATCTAAAAAATGCAAAGGCAACAAGTGTGTTATGATATCTCAAACTCATGATATCTCAAAATCATTTTCTCATTGCTCTATGGCCAAGAGGATGACAGGGCCACACAGTTCTAGAAGAAGGGCCATTGGACAGTTCTTCTGTTCCTTTAAATAAGCTTATAATTTTGGGACGTTTCTTACTAGAAGTGGCAAACATGCAGTCTTCCGTATTCCCTCAAAGATCGTGTTTTATTAGAGCCGATAAACCCTTTTCTTTCTGACCTTAGAAAAAAATTATCATTTCTGAGTTGGTGTAGTAAATCAGGTGTAAACACGGAATTAGTATGTATATTCTGCTCGAGAAGTAACAAGTGCAGTTTAGATAGAAACCAATGTAGGCCTAGTAAAGAAAGCCCCTGGTTACCCCACCTGAAGGATGAAATTCTCCTGCTGCAGGTAGAACCGTTATTGATGAGCCGACTCGCTGTAGCGTTTTTCTCGAAGAACCTGTTCCGTTGTTGGCATATTCTGTATTGAGTTTCTTGCCGATTTCATTTGTGCAGAATGTTTGGCATTCTGCGTACTCCATTGCTGATAGAGCCGTACATACACAACAAAAAGTCACAGAGATAAAAAAGATAGAATACTGTCAAGGAGGAATAAATGTGCAGTTGAACCTCTTTGTTTTAAAGGATGCCCTTGGGACTGACAAGTGCTGTTCTTAATTGAGGGCTGTCCCAAGGTAAAATTCGATGAAAATGCCCAACTCCGGACCATCAATTGACGTAGGATTTTGGTCTTCTTATTTTCTATCAATGCATTCTGTGACTCTCAGCAACCAACACAATCTCAATCAGATCTTTAATCTCTGATATTGCTGACACTTTGGTGGATTTTCCAATTTGCAGATCCACAGACTGAATAAATTATCAGTCCATGCAAATATTTGTCTCTAAGGCTAGGAAAATTGTTGTAAGCCTTTCACAAAATCATTGCCACAAGTTAGAGATTCCAAACATGGAAAATATTTTCATAGCAAAATGACCTTCAGACGAGACTATGAAAACATTACTTTGGTTGTTAATCCCCAAAAGCCTGTGACAATTTAGTAGCATCACTTGGAAAAACAAGGGATAAGGCTAGTGACCATAGAAGCTACTCTAAACTGTGATGAACTTGTGACTGTAACTAAAGAATCTAAACCCTTCGCTTTCTCAGTTTTTGACCAAAGGTAGCTGATTAACCTCCCCAGCTGATAACAAATGTTTTCATATCAGGTTTAGTCACCTAGGACCTTTGACCTGGACAGACGTGTGACCAGTGACCATGATGGACGAAGTGTGGACAGTTTCAAGTCCTTATTCCTGAGAAATCTCACAACATGAGACACAGTAAAGTACCTTTGATGACTGACCTTTCTTGCTGGGGAATTTGACCAAAGGTTTAAAGAATACTTGACTGTCAAGTTTCTGTATCAAGTTTTGGTCACCTGGGGCCTTTGACCTGGACAAGTGTGTGGCTCATGACCGCCTGACTTGGACATGGACAATTTCTAGTCACTATCTCTGAGATTGGACCTGATGCTTGCCCTGAACCTTTGACCACTGAACTCCTTCTGTCTGTTGACGCCTGGGAACTTTGACAATGACAGCCCGACCAACAGCCCTACAGATGAGTCCTTCACTGAGTATACACTTCCTTTCCTTCCAGAGATTCTAAGTATGTTTGCAGAGATTCAAACAATCAAAGTACCCGATTCTGTCGGCTTGGGAACTGTATGGTCTGTAAGCTGTAATGGGGCAACCTTTGGCACTGACCAGTCTTTCGTTGGGACTGGGACTCCACTAGAACAGCATTATATTAATATAATATTAATATTATTTATCATTATTGTCAGTTTGTCAATTTTGCAGTCCTTTGGTTACCGATTCTTGTCGGAGGACGATAACCTCTAATGAAGATGTGAATTCATCGCCCAATTAATGCCGCAAGATTACTCCACGTCACTGGATACCATTGAGTAATTGATGAAAGGTTCGACTCGCAGTGTTACAAATTAGCTAAAGGAAGTCGGAAGGTAGCCATCTTGATCGCTTAATTCCCGCATGTGGATTGTCTTATTAGATAAATCAGGAACAGCGTTGTTAAACAGTTGTTTTAAGTCATTTGAATTAAGTAATGTAACATTTCCCAAGTCCTTTACTTCCTGTAATACATGACTCTACATGAAAAATCTTGCTAAATTCAATCAGCTGGGCTTTTTTTTGTGGGTTACTAAGGAAATACTGACAAACGATTTTAAAAATGCAATTGTTTCAGGTTTAAACTTGTCAAATATGTCTGAATCTGACTTGCTATATTTCAAGCACATGTTGCAATATTTTTGTACTTTCACTTGGCACTGTTATCAATTATAACTCTTGTTTACGAATTAACGCCAATTTCCTTAATTGTTTCTCAGAGTGAGTCAAACCGGTATCTTCCTGCTGTTTTTATTGGTATTGTTATTGTTTTTAGAGACAAAAATAAATGATATACATACGAGAGGCCATTCAGAAGAACCAGATTTTCTTGATTGCAACTTGACTGCGACCCCCCCCCCCCCTTACTGTAGGACCATCTGACCCCAGGAGAAAAAAGGGATACTATAATGCAGACGGTCTTTTGTAATAGCTTCCGAGTGAACAGATCTATCAAGAGCGTAGTTGCAATAGAATCTGCCAGGGGGTGTTTGAGTCACACAGGGCTCATAATGAAAGTTAGGTTTTTCACCAGAAAACAGCTAAGAGATGAAACCAAGAGCGCGAAAGCCATCAAGTTTTACCATCAATTCCATTGCCTTCAGCTTCGAGTGTTGCAGTAATGAAGTTTTGCACAAGCCCTGCAAAAGGTATGTGACTTACGGCGTCATCTATAGAGGTTTACCAGGTCCCTCATCGAGGAAACCTAGCTGGTTGAAAAGTGATAGCAAATAGCCAGATACCCCTTCTTCAGCCCCCCAAACCCGTGAACGAATTCATTGACATTTCTTTATTACATCTATGTGGCACTGCTACAGTCAAGATAACCTGCTAGATGAGGCAGGTTTTTGGGCCATGTAAATCTATGCGGCATGGTTCAGCCATGAATATGAGGGTGAAAACAAATCTTATGACATGGAACAGTCGATGGACTAGTGCTCGTATCTCTCAGCATTGGGAGCAGGCTGTCTATCCATATTTCTCAGGCCCCAACAGCATAAAAAGTTCTCCACCTTAGCAAATTTTCTCAAATTCATGTTGATGATTTCACCTTGCCTTTCACCTGCTCAACTATTTCAAATATAAGGTATCTCCCTTTATTTCGCTTCACGTCTCAACAAATTACCGGAACCTGTTCAAAGAGCATTAGGACATTTTCAGTTTTCTTTGAGAAGGTACTTTTGATTGAAAGTTCAGGTGGAATTTCCAGGCAGAATGGAACTGGTGCCATTCTGGCAAAGTCAATTTTAAAAAAGCTTTTATCTTACCCACTTATGGTCAATGGCCTGCCATCTACACTCATAGAAATAAATGTTTTTGAGGCTTTGTTTTAGGATCACATTTTTTAAGCGAACACAAATATAAGCACCCTTATGGGGGAAGGGGGAGGGGAAACTCGTCTTTTGGCCTTAGCAAGTCAAAAGTATCTCTCCCGCCCTAAACTTAATGGATAATAGCAAGAATTCATAAAGACTTTATTTATTCTTGTATTAACCTCAATTTTCAGGTCATAATATATTTCGAAAATAGTGGGAAGCCAATTCTTACTGGGATCCCAGTCTATACAACAGCAGGGCAACAACTCAAAAATCAGCAGGACAACTCAGAAATATAACTTAATTGAAAAAAACCTGTAAGCTTTTGTTGGTCTCTGAGACATGTTAGATTTTTAGATGCTTTTTGTCGATTTTTAGCTGTTTTTTGCCTGGTTATCCACCTGGCTGTATGAGTATTTGATGGATTACTGCGGGGTGCTGCACGGTTTACTTACCAATCACCTGCACCGGAGGATAACTGCCAGGATCGGGGCTTTCATGTTCGAACACGATTGTTTACAACACTACAACTAATGAAACAAATGTGAAACATGTACCAAGGTTATTATTTAGCAAGGATCGGCATCATAAAAGGCCCAAACTCTCCTGAAAACTATTCCACCCTGCACCAACGAATCAGTTAACATTTTGGAGGATTCTTAGAATGTAAACTAGGGCTTACCAACGTTTTGTGGATGTCAAACTTTTCTTTGCTCAGTGATCTTCATTTGGCAAAAGAGCGTTGCTCCTCAAGCCAATAGCAGTTTTGTTTTGTTCTGAAACACGCTTGTCAGTGAGTGGTTCAGGGTGTGAGGTGGGTAAGGACTGACTCAGGATCCAGCAAGACTTTGGTTATGGGTTACCACGAGTGTTCCAACCAAATAAAGATGATATACTTGGCTCTGATGGACATGTTCTGCTGTTCAGCCGACTAATGAAGACAAAATTGTTAAAGAAATTGTCTCCAGCAGAGAAAACACTGCCCCCTGCAGGCTGATTATGCGGTTTGGTTTTCGAGTGGAGAAAACGACACCAGACTACCGCCTGTGATAATATGCTGGCTAAACAAGAAGAAAGCTACAATCTTGTGTGAGAATTAGTCAAACGCTGTAGGGGGGCCAGGTATGGTGAGGAACTGAGTCCAGACACAGGCAGCTTTCTTCCTTTAACCACAAATCAAAATGTCTTCCACTCTTTAAATCCAAGTGTTCAAAAGTCTTTCATAATCATTTCCCCCTGATGGCTCTTTAGTTCCACGTGTTTTAAGCCAGGTATGAAGACATTTGTTACTTTTGAGGTATAAAATCACCAAACATGTGTCGTGGGACAGCTAACATGAGTTTGGGCAGGATGTGACACAAGGCTGGCACACGCCATGCTAATTCTTTACATGTGCTAACCTGGCTAACGTCAATGACTTGAGGGCCAATTACGAGAGGAAAATGATCTCACCAATCTTCCTGACCAAAAACAAAAAGCCTAGGAGTATTGTTATCCTCTTGAAGATGTTAACTAACCTGACCATTTGGTTTTGCAACCTATGGCAAGTCAATAAACTGCTTCGGGGACACGCAGTCTGAAAAATCTGCTTTATGTGCCCATCTCATTAGGTTAAGGCCCATCAGGGCTTTCAATTCCATAAATGGGACACATCCTACCTTTCCTAATTTTGACCTTTTTTTTTGTGATGTGATAGTATTCATAACAAAAATCGAGGTTTTTTTTGTAGGAGGGTGTGACTTACCTTGATAGGGGCTCAGCATTTTGCTGATCAGACTTCATACCTCTCTTACCCTCAGCTAAACAACTTTATCATCCCCTGTCTGACAGCTGTAAAGGTAATATTGATGAGTCTTACAACTTCATCTTGTAAAAAAACACCATGTTAAACACAGCAGTGACAAGACGAAAGCCAATTACACTAATTTTTTGGCTTGTATCCCTGAAGAAGAGTCACTTCTACCTGAACAGCTGAAGGTGGCAGACCACACCTGTCCTCTGATACTAAAACAACATTTTCTCCTGAAAATGTCAAATAAAAAACTTATCTGTCTCAGTCCTCATTTACTGCAGTTATGAAGGGCAAAATTGTTGCATTGGGGTAACTTCTGTCCCAATGGTAAGAAGTACCTCTTTGGACCTGTTCTAACATGGGTCGATTTTGAAGATATCTGTCTAGACAATATGATGCCATATTTGGAAGACATTTGCATGTGCAGTATGTATTTTGATCAAGTTAGAGACAACATGAAATGATGTTTGAAACACTAAAGGTACGACAGAGACACAATTGTATGTGTGTACTTAGGTCTCTTTCCAATATGCAAATAAGCCTCCTCATAATGTCTATTTGAGGCGCTTTTTCTCTCCTAAAAAGCTGTGTTGTGCGTCAGGACAACACAATCTTTGATGAAGGCCAAGGATATCGCTTTTCAGGAACATCCTGCCCCAATGCGGCAAGTGGATTTATATCCCTCACAAGCAATGACCCAAATTGTCCTTGAACTTCTGTTGCTCACCTTTGGATGGATCACTTCACTCCTGAAATATATCAGGAAATGAAACTGTAATTATTTTGACAGCTAAGTGTTTCAGAAAACCATGACAATGAATGTCTTCCATATGTGTGGTAACTCTTCATTGTTTTATGGTCAAGGTGTCTTGGCTGAGGCATAACTTCCGATTCATGTTAAATCATTACCAGCAATCCCCAACTTTATTATGCCGCTGCTAAATGCAGGCGCTACGATCGAGTTTGACACGTGACCCAATTTAGCCTATCAGAGCGTTCATCAATAATAAAATATATTTTTAGTACAAGAAATCAATGCCTTGTGTCAGTTTTATGCCTTCATTGTGGGTTCACAATTTTGAATGTACAGTGTTCCAGCTCATCAAAAGAACAGGGTTTTGTCTAGAATCACGGTTTTCCGAGTTTCTCCTTGTCAACACTGTCCGGAACCCCCCCCCCATCCTATCTACCTAGCCAACACCCAGACAGAGGTTACCAAATGACAGAGCTGAGAGAGCCCAAACATCTGAGGAATCCATGCAACAGCAAAAGCTTTGGCAAATATGCTGAAGAGAAGGATGCAATATAATATTTCGGGCTTGGTCACCCGCCTACCCCCCCCCCTGACATGACCCTTCCCAGCCCTAGTGTCCTTAATTGAACCATCCAAAGCTAGGGATCTTAGGCCATAAAGTGGACAAATAAAGCAAGAAGTTATCAAAGGGCAGTCATTCTCATATCTTCAAAGATCACTTGAGGTCCAGCTTTTCATGTATGTTGATGTTTGGACATATATTCTCTCCTAAAATCCACTTGGGACGCCAATTTGGACCCCCCTGTGGACATGGAAAAATTTTCAATTTTCCCAATGGCATGTGTTTCAGTAAACTCAGTATGATGCTGCCTTCTGCAGGAGCTATCGGCAAACTAAATTTGCAAACTCTATGTGATTCAAAAAGGCCACAGAAGTCGGCCAATTTTCATGTTTTCTTAGAATTTACATTAGGAAAAATTGCAATTCACGTGGTATTTTCAACCCATAGGTGGACATGGAAAAATTTTCACCAATCAACTCAAAATTTGGCCTGCAAATGCCTTGATAGTCATAGAATCACATACGCTATCGGCAACTAGGCTTTAGTTACACAGAAAGCCGTGAGATGTCTCTCACCTCGATCTGCTATAGAAAACGTATGCTTGGCTCTGGAAGGGAGTTTGGCGCATGCGCAGCTAAAAGGTTGGGAATTGCTGGTAATGTCCAAATGATAAGCATTTTACTTGGGTGTTTTCCTTTAGAGTTGAGTCTTGAAACTCTTTCAAAGCTCTAAAATATTCATTTCTGATAATATCTATTGAAAACAGGAATAAATGGCATGTTTCAACCAGTCATGAAACAGCAACAACTGCAGAAGCAGTTCTCGTCTTGCAAGATCCATTCCAGTGTTGTGCTTGTGCTGGCTCTGTTAGCTCCTCCATGTGATGTCATTTACGTCATCAACTATTGCCGTTGTCACTAGCCCCTACAGGGATTTATCAGACGTCCAGTTCATCAGTAGAGACTTGCATGGTTACATACCAAAGCTTGGGAGATCCCTTCCACTGTTTCCAGGCAAACTTCCCCTTCTGAACTAAAGCTCTTCCTTTCAGCAGGTACGATAAGGTTGGTGACATCTTCATATCTGCATCAAATCTTAGTGCCCCTCCTGGTGACCCGCGATACCTGTTCGGATCAGCGTTTCAAACCAATGGTGAGGTTTGATGCTGCTATAGAACCTTGTGACTCATCAGATCACATCGCCACCTCTGATAACATCGCCACCTCCGAAAACATCATCACCAGTGATAACTTACATGACCCTGGTACGGACTTTCCCAGGAAGTGGTTTCTGTTCTGCAGAAGTGTTTCTGTTCTTTCTATTCTTGGAAATATTCATAGTAGGCATGCTCCCATAGCAGGCCTTGCTTACTATCCTCAAGACGCATTGTATACAGCATCCTCCCAGAGCAGGCCTTTGGATTATGCTAATTACACTCACACAAGGAACCATAGGGAAAGGGAAACGTTGATTCAATGTATTTCAAGTTACAAAGGCCTGCTGTAGGAGGATGATAATAGTCACAAGGACCTTTTCAGTACCTCACCGTCTATCACTTACAGCTGATGTCCTAATGTGAGACATTGAAAGCAGCTTGTGGGAAGATAAATGCCATTCTTCTTCATGTGGTCAGCCTGTCAAACAATGGACAGTAATGAGAACTTAATTAGACCAAAGATGCTCCCATCAACTCTTGATCACCTTCAAACCAGATGGTTGAAGGTCACCTGTCTCACCTGACTTCTGATGAGGGCCGCAGCAAATGGACCATGATGAATTTAATGATAACGTGGAAACCAGATGGGTAATGGTAAAATGAAAAGAGGAGAAAGGTGGGGAAATTTTGGTGTTTTACAGTAAGTAGGCTCAATTATAGCAGCTGATGGTAAAACTTGGCTTGGATATCCACTGGCAAAAGTGATAGAGTGACAAAAGAAATTGCTTTACAGACTAGAAAATACACCTGCCAAAAAAGAAAAAAATTTGTTAATAAATCAAACTTGCAGCTTACATATCAAGTAGGCCATATCAAAAAAGTCTTACTATTTAGTACAAAGACGTAACCTCATGGCCTGTCACTTGGAGATATGCTGTTTATTTCTCCTCTCATATGAAAATAATGTCATATTGGGCCAAGGGAGCATGGGACTTGGGTGATTTTAGATCCTTATCAAGCAATACTAGTACAGAGGACTCACTTTGATTTGTTTTGCAAATTACACTATACAGGGTGTATTACAAAACTATCTTAAATTTGTGTACATTGATATTCTTCTGTGGTATTGTAAAGTTGGTGCCATTTTGATTCAGTAGTGCCATGCACTTTAATATTTGTCAATATTTTTTATGGTTCAGCATGAAGTCTAATAGAGCTATACTGGGACAAAAACTCAAAAATTTCTCAGTTTATATCCTTAATGAGGAATTTATTTGCTTTGCTAATAAAAACAAAAATATGCAATTCTGATACTCTGCCCTTAGCAGAGATGCTAGAATTTCTCGAATGCTGGAAATTCTAACAATAAAAAAGTGGGCTACTGGGATTTTCATGGTAGGAAACTTAAAATAAACACTAGAAAAATCGCAAGAAACTTCACACAAAGTTGGAGAAATATTTAGCCTTATAAAACATCCTGTTTACTCTGAATGGAAAATAAAATACACAATGATGGTTTTCAAAAACGACACAATCACAATTAAAACCCATTAACATCAGTTATGACTGAATTATGACTGGTGCAAGTCACCCTGGGTCATATAAACTTGCATGTTTTGTGGTTTTTTTCCCCAATTTCACAGATATTTGTTTTCAATTGGCAACCTGTTAAATCATGTTGTGTCAAAACAGGAAGAGTTATAGAGGAAATGAATGAAAGTTTTTGTTTTTATGTGTGGTTGGGAAATATTTTCAGGCAGCAGGGCTGTAGCTGGGGGGGGGGGGGCAAGGGGCAGGGGTGCAAGGAGGTTTTCAGTTGCAAAATATTGAGGTGCATGAACTTATTCTGAGTGGTACTTTAAACTTAATCAGTCTCAGTTACACCTTGGTTAATGATTTTATATTGTTAGATGATGGAGATCCTATAAGTGTGTTTATTTTGGCTGCCACTATTTTATTTGCTCACCTGAACATGGTGATGACATCTAGCTCCATGTCAGTGATGATGGGGACAGTTTTATGAGCCTCTTAACTCTGAGAAAGATGCTACTCTTTACTTCCCATACTCCCAAGCATCCTTTTGAAGACTATGGTGACCATCTACTGTGTGGGGGCCAGAGTTGCCCTCTCAAATTTAGTTCTTGCTGTTTAGGACAGGTGGTAGTCTACAACACCACCCGATGGTTCTCCATGACCCTGCTCTTCACTTCGTCAAAACAACTTATTATCTACTTCCTAAACAGCTCATTAGTGAAAAGTCTAGTAATCCACCCTGGCATCCTCGTAAAAAATGAGGTGATTCGATGCCAGAACCATGAGGTGTTCGGTGAAAACAGTTGCTGAGCTGAGTCCTGGATCAGGCTGATCTGACTCGAATTTGGAGTGACCATGCTGATTATTCAAAATGTTTGTGTCTTGCCAATTAATCCATGGTGTGGGACGTGGCTTCCTTTCTGGCCCATCTCTTCGAGGTGATATTGCTGTATCCTTTGAATGAGGTTTAAAACTGAGACTCTGTGTCAGGGAAATTGATTGAAAACAGTGTCAATTCTGGACATAAAATCATTAGTTTTGAAAAGTAACTTGCTATTGACATCATTTATCGCCTTCATGTCTTTGTGCTGATTCCGATATCTATTACATTGGTTCAATTTCCTCCAGTTAGCAATAAAAATTAGCATTTTACAAGCCAGCAAATATTAGCAGAGGATTTAGCGGACAGCTACAATTCATTCAAATTGCTAATCCTAAATTTACAAGCATTCAAACAAACTGAAATATCACTCAAACAAATCACGGCCCTATTTCCCCCAGAATGGTTTGGAATTGGATGTAGATCCATTCAATTGTTTTGGGTAATGAAGCAGAGAGAAGGCAGATGTTAGTGACACACAACTTTCTGATTCTTCGATTGACTGTTTCTCGTCATCCCCATTTTGCATTTGATGTTGTTGTCTTCAGTTGCCATTTTAGTTGTACTGTCCGGCAACAATTAGAATTTCAGTTCACTTTTGTTACCAATATGATTTTTGAATTTAATTGTTTTATGACCAATTTCATTAACAATAAAGTGGGAGGGTTTCAGTTTTGCAAATTCAGATTATCTTCACCGTTGTTTAGTGTGGGGTGCTCTTCAGGCAAAGACAATATTAAAGTTATAAATAAAATCTCCCTCAGCTTATGCTACAACAATCGTCTAAGGACAGTGCTAGGTTCGTAACACTTCCCTGGCTTTCACTGGCAGTATCCAACAGGGTCCATGCGTTCCAGCACCATTGAATGAAAAAGCAGGAAAATGGAATTTTCGCCCTGCAACCTTGAGGAACTGATTTCATGGCCTTTTTCTAAAGATAATAATGAACTCCAACCAAAAGGAAACAAATGTTATGGTTTATAGTTCTTGTTTGAATCGAAGATCAATTGAAATTGAAATTGTCCCAAGACGAGTTTGGCCAAAGTGGGTCACCTTGAAGAGAGAAAGCAGGAAGCAATTCTCATGAATACATGAGTTCATTGATGTTCCTCCCACTGGGCAAAGAAGGTCCCCAAATTCATGATAAAAGAGAATGTTGTGGTTGGTTTTACTTTCATTTGCAACTTATTGAAATGATATTCGCCTTGAATGGAGGGTTTTAATCATGAATAATGATTCAATCAAATGATAAAGTCCCCGACCAAGAAGAGTGGGTTCTTCGTTAAAAGGGAAGGAATTGTAAAGGGTCACGCTATGGTTAGGTTACAATTTTCGGTCAAATTGGGTCACTGTGAAGAGGATTCGATAATGAAATGCAACAAACCCTGGCCTCCCACTTCGGATAGAGGGTAACAAATTGTTCAGGGTAATGCCGGGATCATTTTCTCTTTCATTAAAGGTCATCCAGAGAGAATGTTTGGCCATGTGGGTCACCTTGAAGAGGGGCTATGATATTGCCTTCAAGCCAGGTCTTTGCCTCCTGAATGATGGCATTTCGTGGATATTTTGCTGTTTGCTATTGTCCAGTATGGTTATTTGTCCTTGAAATCTTGAAGGGCCAGAAGTGCCCCTCTTCAATCAGCCCAATGTCCTATAGCTTGGCGTGCTTCTAAGGAGTCCAGTCTCCCATGAAACTGTTAACGAGTGTCCACCTAAACCTCAGTGCCCTATTAACCGTTTCTTGATGGACACAGTTTGTCAACCTTTAGAGAGAAAAAATGCAACAGAAATAAGTCACGAGTCAGAACCATATGTATTGAAGTTTGATGTTGAGTTCCAGAAATGTGAAAGATGGTGATGGATCTTGACTGTTAAAACAAAAACAATGGATCATTGGCCCCTGGGTGATGGGGTAGTAGTATTTAGTCAGCACTTTTCCCTAATCTGAACAGTAAAATGCTAATGGTCAAGTTTAGATAGTTGCGCATTTCAGCGTCAACGAACTAGCCTAAAACACCCCAGGATTAGTGCCTCTCGTCTGAAAAATTTGAATTTTCCTATCCTTAACCTAACCAAGAACAGCAGGTATTGCCGTCAATATCAAATTGAAATCTGCCACATGAATTTCAAATCTTTCAAAAATCCAAACACCATGACCAGGTCATACAAAATCACTCAGTCAGGATCTTGATAATCACGATCATAACCTTGAGGAACCGCAAATTTTCCTCCTGGTACACATGTCAGCAAACAATTAAAATCTGTTTCGTCAATCGCACATTGAAAACACCCATTGTATCTTTTTGCTAAGAATCTTAGCCTCGTCAACAAAAGGCTCCGTTTGGCCCTTCTGTTCATTTTTTCGGGAAAACAGGACAGTGAGACCGAGTATCTTTTCAGGGGGATATTCGGGAGCATTTTATAACAGATGGCATTTGAAAACTGAGTTGTCTGAACGCGACTCGCGGTAGCCCAGAAGTGCGCAAGAAAGGCGCTATGGCTCATTATGTCGTCATCTAATAACTGTATCGTTGGGTGATTATCAAGCGTGAAGGTGACGTTATGAATAGTTAGACTCGTGGAAAGCGCGTCTTGGAGAAGTTTGCGGTTGATAGGCCGGGATGCTGGTAGCATCAGAAAGTCAATGAAAAGGAACTGTTTGAACTTCTTTGGAGAGCTTGGGGCTTTAAAATGCTGAAATATTTGAAATTTTAAGAATTTCAAATCTACTGACACCTGGGTGGAAATACTGGTGTATACTTTCAGTCATCTGGGCATTTTTCCAACAACACTAGAAAGTCCAATCTGTTCAATTTTGATGACAAACATAATCACACATTTTGGATATTGTAACAAATACAGTAACACGTTCTTTCCTTGGTGATGGTGATGGTAAAAAAAAACAAGAATTTTTAACTTGCAAAATAAAAGGACATTCCAAAATGTAAATTAAGTGTTTTTTCTCCGTACATGGTGCATGGTAGGTAAACCTCAACAGGTTTTTTGTTGAGGAGAGCACGACAAGATCACAGTCAGCCCAACAATAAAAAAATCGGGATTAGCCAAACCTGCTGCTGCAGCCTATTGTGCGGTTGCTTTTTTACGCCAGGTTGAAATGAAGAGATACATGGTCATTATTCTCTGTGGCGACATCATGTCTCCTGGCCGTCAATAGTGACAAGCGACAAATTGTCAAAACGCGACATCATTATTTTCTTCCGGTTTGGTCATATTTGCTTTTAGGATATTAAGAGGATGATGGTCTCCGAGTTGATTCGATGTGACACTTTTTGAGAAATTTGCATACTGGTCTGGAGGTTCCTAATCTGTCTTTTGTTGAGGTGAAGGTCTCGAGTCTTTGATGGAAGTTAGTGTTTTTGAGGTACAATAATGTAGAGCATGACCAGAGAAAAAAGTAGATCAAAGTTTGTCCTGAATGTTTTGATTCAGGTGTTCAGGTCATCTATAAAACCCTGAAATGACTGACATGCTGACCTGAGATATGTCGCATTTTGAGGTAGCAAACATGTCTCTGGTTGAGATAGAGAATATGTCTCAGGTCGAGATATCAGATTAGACAGTTCTCTCCTGGCCAAGATGGTATCTAGTCTGGTGAGAACCATATGGACCCATCGAAGCAAAACCAGGCACACTTGCTCTCAACTTGGGAGGTTAAGACTGTTCATTTCACTGCCTTTTTTGAAGTCTGAGTACATCAATCTCCTGGTGTCATTTCGACACATCTTCTGTTCGATATTCACCTTGTTTTGCTGTGATGGGTCACATATGGTGATCATCATTTTAATGGAAGAGACCTGAGCTGCGAGGTTGGAATGTAAGGGGTTAATCTCCAGGGTCCAGAAGAAAATTTGAACCAGAGCAACTTGACAGGAAGTCTCCTGATGAATACAAGTGAAGAGAGTGGACCACCAAGGTCTGACATCACCCGTCGCACAAACACAATATCATCAAGTCTGCTTTGTAAATCGCACCACGCCCGAAATCAAAAGACCATCGAGGAAACGTCGCCATAATTTCATACTTAGCAGGTGACTGAGAACAATAGAGGTCGTAAGAGAACTATGCCGTACCCGCGCCAGGGATGTCGGCCGTAAAAACAACGCATTGAATTCGCAACAGGTCGTTCATAATGCCGAGTTTTTACTCCGATCTAAAGTATGATTATCATTCATATACCATCTGCCAAATTTTTCACCCTGACTCCATTCTGGCGGTAAATGGGGATGGTTCTGCGCGAGACGACTCGCGAGGTATTTGTTCGTAGATTATCCAGAGACTAATGGTGACCCTACGCCTCATGCCCGCAGGTCGGCGTTATTGTGCCTCATTCGTTAATTGTGTATAACAATCTGCATAGCCATGCACTCCCGATTGCTGAAATCACTACATCATACATGAAAATAGCAGTTATTACAACCAAGCTGCATGGTGTGCTAAACTTTAATGTAAACATGCTGATAAAACCAGCATAAAAGTGAAATTTGGGGTAATTACATTAAATTTTATTATGTTTGCATGAGATTCTGGAAAGGTTACATGGGGTGCCTTCAGTTTGGTGTGTTTTGTGCAATAATCAACATGTGTTGGTTTTTATTACGAAGGTTATATGACATGATGCTGTAAAGGGCAGCAAGCCTGAATGAATTAAAATCTGAAGAATATCATTTGTGCTTTTGTGAAGTAATGTGATAAGTGGACATAATTTGCTTGATGACATTTGGGAATTCAGTTGACAAGGTTTGAAACCTGCAATGATTGTTTCCTGTTCCAGTTTTCAATAATACATCTTACAAAGCAGCCTGTTATGCCACAGCGATTAGGCCCACCAAATGGCAAGCAAGATGGATATGTGTAAGCATCCCAAGCAAGTGTATAAGAACCAATCGAAACCAAGTGGAATGTCTACGTTCAGGGTCAGCTAGGTATGTGTACCCCTGGAGACCCAAACCCTTGCCCGATATCAAATACTGTAAATGTCAACTAGAATCTGCTGGACAAGTGCATTGATATCATGTCAAGTGGGCGACTTGAGTGAGTTGGGTTAGTGCACCTCGGCAAGTTCAGGACAGCCCTCAAACAGACCTTTTGTGGGGTTTTCCTGGATTTCAATTGTGATTTTGAATAAAATGACATATTTCGCTCCATTTCTATGCCCTTCCCCCAAAAATATTAGCCTGGTTTTTGGAGGACCAGTCTAGGATTGGATGAACTAGACATACCACCAAAACATTCTCAATGCTTCAATTTCTTCAAAACCTGTTCTTTTCCTGCCATTTTTGTGGCTGTAAAAATGCACCTTCTACTTCTGTTTCTTCAATAACAGGCTTAGATGAGATGTGGCTGCCTCAAGGTCCACATTGCAATGACGCCCTGTCTGATCACCAAATTAGTTCTGGCATTTGTGCGTAGGGGGCAGGAGTGCATGATATTTGGGGGCCTGAGGTCTGAATTGAGCAGTTGGTCTTAACATACTCCATGTCCCATATGTGTGAGATCGAGGATACCTGCATAGAATTGAATAAGCGCGGAGAGGGAATAACAAATGAGAAACTTCTGTGCGGGGACTTGCCCCCTCGCCGCCTCCCCCTCCTATCTGGAGGGAGCCCTGCCTGCACACAGTGACAAGACTGCAACAGTCTGTATGATCAATATATGTTGCAACTCCACATCTTCATTCTTAATACATCTCTCAATGGATTTCCTTGAAAAACTCATCTCATTCAACTTCTTTGAATTTGAATACAATTTCCTTGAATTGTTTGAGTTTTGATTCAATGTTTGAAACTGATCTTTGGTTGGTAACGGAACCATCTACATAGTTCATCTTTGAAAGCATGAGAATATGACATGCACTGGACTTTGAAATGTCAACTTTGACAGAACTTTGACCAGGTTTCCTCCTTCTTTTTGTTGGATGTGCTTCTTCATCTTGTTATTCATTATTATCAGATGGGAAGCCGTCAGATGGCATGTGACCTACTGATGACCATCGCTAAAAGAACAAAAGCCGCTCGCTTCCTGCGTCCCTCTTCCGCACGTCTTTAACAATAGATAACCACACAGAAATGGACAGAAAAATACGGAAATTTCCCAAGATTTACCTGGGCCCTTTCAGGGATTGACAATGGTCGTTTATGAAAAATTATCAAAAATAGAGTCCTCAAGTGTCGCTATTGAATTTTATAAACCGCTTTAATTATTTCTGAGGAAAATTGGATGGTCGCGAAATTTCGTGAAATTTTGACATTCATCGAGAGTATCAAGTTTCTGGTCAATTTGTGTTGCTCATGCCCAGATGACTTGTATAATTGTTGCTTCTCGTTTCCTGCATTTTTCTTGGATTAAGCCTTTCCGTTGCTGAGCCTGGGCAGATGGGTGGCTAGAGTGAGTCATTGCTATCTTGGACGTTTATGTCAGCGTCCCTTCCAGTCAGATCTCCACCCAAAATCTTCCACATGATTCCCTGAACTTCAAAGACATCATCTGAAATAATTGTCTGAATCTATCTGCTCGTGGATGAACATCAAGCATCAGCAACTTCAAGATGCCCTGCATGTCTTGAGCCAGCCACATTGGGGCGAAGATAGCCTGGGAGCATCACTTGGCAAATTTTGGCAGCAACAACTTTTATTCACATTCAACTTCCTTGAACTCTGCTCTTTCCTAAGTTTTTTCCTAAGTTGGCCAGTCTGGGACAGAATAGGCAGCATAGGGGCAATATCGCAACATTTCCTCCTCAGCTATAGATGGCAAGCCAAAATGAAAACAGAAAAAGCAAATTTGCCAAGAAAAGATTTGGGTTTAGAAGCTTCCTGTCAACAATACATCTCAAGGATAAGTGCGACTTAATGGCAGGGACCTTGTAGAACTGGTTTCATTTTTGCATCAATTTTGCTTAGACCTTCATGGGCACTTGAGGTCAGTGTCTGGGCGGACATGGTCGGTGAGCAGGGATCATTGGACAGGGCTTTCACTCTCGCTGGAGTGAAATCGCACACCTTGAATGGTGGAGGAAGAGGGCTGGCTTGGTCCTGCGGGCAAGGTCAGTGGGGCAATCCATGTGAGAAATTACCCACTAGGAGACTGACCAGCTAAGTCTCGGTGAAAGGGAATCTCGCTGAGGTGGTAATTCGCCATAAGGTTGTGTTAAGTGTGTGGGTGAGGTTTGACACAGGAGATAAAGAAATGCAGCAAAGGTCTCGAATCTTGATGTCTGGTTACCGATATCGCCAGAGGCTGTGATCGAGTGACCATTCATCTTGTGAAAATTTTGGTAAGACTGAAGAAAGGGAAATGGAACAGGGTGGAAAAATCAGGAAGTGTTTGTTTAAGGTTTGTTTAGGAATTAGGATGTCAGTGATCCCTTGGTAAGGGAATCATTAACTGACTGAACTTGGGGTTCAGGGAAGGGAAACTGGATGAGGTGATGTAAGTGGGCGAGAGGTGAAAATGGGAGAAAGGGATTACAAGTGGCCATCATCAGTGATGGCGTTGCTAGGTCGAAAGGAAAAATTAAGGAGGTGTTTGTCATAGGTTTGCTAGCCTAGATTTGAGACTCTAAATATCACCTTTTTAAACTAAGAGGTTATCTCAAGGGGATGTCGAGTCAAGATGTTTTAGAATTCGCATTTTAATCCCCCTGGTCTTACTACCAGAGCATAGACTGGTGTGTTACATAAAGAGACTGACTCCATGTTCAAGTAACATCAGAACCAACATCACAGAGGATATTCGGTAAACGATGGTCAAGCATTGGACTACCATGGAAATCACCTCATTCTACCTCACCAGACAGCCCCAAGCTACAACAAATTGGTTGAAATAAAGTTTAGACAAGCCTTTACAAACTAACCAATTGAGCAATACTAATGAAGAATAGTCATGACTTCTATTTATGCAACCTAACTGAACTATGCAACTTCAAAGGAATTGCTAAGAGAGATAATCTGTTTGAAGATCTCTCCAACAAAAGCACCTGATTTAAACCTAATGAGTTTGCGGCCAATTCAGTCACCATCCAGACATATTGTGCCAACTTTAGGACGGCAGAATCAAATCAAAGTTAATTGGCTTAGTTCGAGCTGGTAAACAATAATAAGGGCCAAGTTCACTGGCCTGAAACACCCCCTGTGATGTATTCCGCATTTATCCTAAAACGGGCCAATTTGGCAATCAAATGTCCAACAATGATAAGATGCTACCTTCGTGGGGTCCTAAATGTCCACTGAAAAAAGAATGGTTTGAGATCTCTTTGAATGATGATGGGTTTAAAGATTTAAAGAATTATCTTTTCTGTTGGTAAGTCCAGCATCTGATTGTATGAAATAAACTCTAATGAATTGACTGGTGAACTTGTTAAGAGATGATTGAGTGAGTTATAGGGGAGACCTTAACAGTTTGAGAAAGACTGAAGAAGTAAGAAGTTGTGCAATGAAACATCAAGGTTAGTTTGTGGGAATGGAAAGGTTGTAGAGTTATAGATTGAGGTTGTATTCCTGTTTGTGCAATACCAGTATGAAAAGTAAGTTTGTTAATGATGAACGCTCGTCCTGGCCTGGCCTCATCCATTGGTTGCAGACCAACGTCCTGACTCAGATCTTCCTCCTCAGCAACCCACAATCCGACTCCCACCATTCTCTTACTGGACATCATCCCCATCAACTTTCCCTTTCTCCCCGAAACCTTTCATTCTGCCAGACTGGCCAGCCCATCTCACCTTTCCTATTACGATAATGGTCAAATTGCCACTTGTGACCTTGCCTGTGGAATTCCTCCACAAAATAACAAATTGAAGATTAATATCTGACCACTATAATTACGCCTCAAATCAAACAATAACCATAGTTGTAATTTTACCGGTCCCTTGTTGCTCTCGCCATATCTCACTTGACCTTCCCTCGGGATTATTTCGGAACTATATTTTCCTTAAAATCTGCTGACAATCATCCTGTCCACCTTGTTCCACTTTCCATTCTTGTGTTTTACCTTAAGGTAGCTCCATGGTCTCACTGCCCAGTTTCTCCCTTTCATTGAATAGGTTAGTGTTTTACCGTGATTTTTCCAAATTGAATGGTCATTTTGTATTCAGCCTCGGGTCTGGTGATCCTAAGATATGATTGTTTACACCTTGTCATTAGGGTTATTATCTTTCCACAGATCACCTCGCCCACACCCACATGCATTAAGGTTTCACTGGAATGTCCCTTTCATTCAGGGAGTAGGAATCATTGGTCATCCTGGCCTCTCTGTGCTGTCAGAGATGTCATCAGATCATGCCTAAGGACCCCTGATGACCTGATTTTTCTACAAGGCTGTAAAAAATTCTGATATCTTTCCATGGATCACCTTCACCCGACTTAAGATCTCACTGTCCATTTCCTCCCTGTCATGGAGGGGATGACTGGTTGGTCATCCTAGCCCTGTTTGTTATCTGGGGTGTCATTAGTGTCCACTGACCTCGCCTTTGGGCTTTCAATGACCTATTTTGTCAACGCCATATATCAAGATATCACCTCCCCTCACTCACGCAACTTAATGTTTCACTATTGTCTTACTTTTAGTGTGGACGACCAACTCGTTGGCCATGGTCATCAGAGATGCTGGCCAGTACCAATGAAATTGAACATCTTCATTCTCTGTTGAATCCATTTCATTTTACTTTCTTCTTCGTACTTGGTACGCTATGGCTAGAAATGTCTCAACATAGCTCTGCCTTGAGCTATTTACGCCATGCCATTACATGGTGATAACAAGATAAGATTGATACATTGCCAGCCCTTATGCTGTCATTACCACCCCTTTTGTAATTCCGATCCAACGTCACCCACGCACCCCTAACCTATCATTAAATTTCACCTTCAGCTTGTTTCCCTTTCAGTATCTGAAAAGTGGTCAGTTTGTTTCCATCTGTTATCTTGCATGTCATCAATTTCATTTGACCTTGCCTTGAGAAGTCTATGTCCTAATTCCTTGAGAGAATGATAAAAACTTCCTTGATTTTGCCATAGTTCCAATTCCCTTTCTTCTGTTTTACAACTTGGTCATTTTGGTTTCTGCCCAACGAAAGTGGTGACCTCAGTGTCCCATATGGCTCTTGAAGGGGGAACATCAAATACCTCAATGCCTCTTTCCTGGTGGGGGAGGTTGCTTCTCATCTAGGTAATGGTGTGTATTGTTGCAAATACAGCGATTGTGGCCCTCTCTTCCCAACAACTTTCTGTTTCCTGATGTCTGAAGAGTGAAGGCTGGAGTCACAGTAAATATTTTTCAACACAACCCTCTCTCATGACCTTATTTTCAAGTTTTTCTGACTTTTTCATGTAGTCCAAGTAAAATATCTTCTCTGATAACCTAAACATAGATGTCCTCTACTTTTCTCCAGCCATCATCATTATTTTGTTAAATAAAGGAAATGCCATTGAAGTTTTTGACCTTAAATATGTGGGACTATCGTTTTGTCTCTGCCCATCCGACCGACCGTCTGCCAAGCGACACCACCAGCCATTTCACCACAGCGGGGAAAAAAAGTCCTAATCATCCAGAAATTGATCCAGTCTTAAACAGTTAGCTGTAACAATCAACCATAATCGCCAACAATTTATTTCTTTATGAACCATATTTCTAAAGCTTATCATTTTAGTCAACATGGCTGGTCGCCGGCGGCATTTTCCGTCCAATTTCGCCTCAGGATTACGCCGGAGGGGTTCCTACTTTGTGGTTTTTCATTGCCAAGTTGTTTTGATGGCGATATTCTGCCTGGGGTCCCCGCGATTGAGGGTCCCATCTGGCATGGTGACCATTCTTCTCAGCATCAATAGGAAGCTACAAACCATCATTATCTTCTTAAATTAAGGAAAAAATCACCGCAGCATTATGAATTTTATTTCAGGGGCGGAGACATGAAATTGGTTGAAAGCACTTTTTTGTGAACTTTGATCCTTCTTTGTGATTTTTCTCCAATTTGTAATCTGCATTAGAAAATAATGAAGCAGTAAATTCCCCTTTTGGTTTGAAGTAGCCGCATAACACTTTTTTACCAGCCGGTAATCAAATTATAGAAGGAAATCTGGCCACTTTTGTGCAAAAAAATATTTTCTTACATCCGAAGTTTGATTACATCATTTTCTATTCTGACTGCAATTGGTGCAATTTCATGGTGTTTCTTATTGTTTTATGGAAATTTTAACAGTTTGATTGCATTTCGTCGAGATGTTAAAAGTGTACAATAGAGTAAACCTGAAAATCTTTGCCAAATATTTTCTGAAAATTAGCATTTTCTTTATATTTATTTTGGTGGAATACTGTTTTTCCGATAAAAAAACCCAAAAATGTTTGCAATTTTGTTTTTGTTAATTGATAATGTTCGCAAAATCCTCAAAAATAAAATGGTCCTGAAAACTTTTTTGTTTTAGGTATTGGCCAAGCAGGGCTGACTAGAACAAAATACTTAGGACCTTACTTAGCAAGACACTTTTCAAAGTTCTGGAAGGTTTATCGAAGTTCAATCATCACAATTTTCGGAATGCCACACAAGTGCAAGTTCTGCCACCAAAAATATTTGAGGTCAGTCGTGAAAAAGTTGCTCAGCTGCAGAACCTGTTCCCCGGTCAGGTTAGGTCTAAATAGAGGAATCAGTGACCAGAAGTAATTGCGTCAAAACTGATCATCTTCCCTGACATGTCACATCTTAACATCAACAAAAACACTGACAAAAAAATGGCTATTTTTGCTGGGGATTCATGCAAAAAAATTCCAAACAAAAGATTTTTTCTCAATGTTGGTCTTCCTCATTCACGTTAAAAACTATCCCACAATGGAGAGTTTCAATGTCGACCTTTTGTGGTTAGACCTTTAACCACATGGAATAAAAAAGCCACTCTATTCGATATGATGCTGACCTAGACAGAAGCAACATATCAAAGTCCCTCCAAGCTATTTTCCAGCCGCAAAAAAAGACGCACCAGAGCTGAAAAACTTTTTATTATCATATTTCCTTCTTATTTGAGTGAAATGACAGGTTTAAAATCGTTAACAGCTTTAAATATGTAGTCCAGCTAACCAGAGGCCAGAAAGGCCAGATTTCATACAATCAAGCCCATTCCTGTTCTCAGTTGTCCAAAACGTTGCATGAATACGAGGGAATTTCTTGAGCTGTGTTGCTACTTTCCTCTGGCAGTACGATTTTCCCATTTGTCATTTCTGCCTGTTGTTCATTAATCCACCAAAGATGGAATATTTTTGGTAAATGCCCGTATTTTTGGTTGGTGTTGGTTTACATTCTCATATTTCGTTCCTCTAGGGTTTTGGGTAATGGTCAGGTCATTTGTTTGCATACCTTCACACCCCACAAAATGATGGTTTCGAGGATAGTTGCTGCAAAAGAAACAAAAGTACCCGTGAAATTCACGAATCCAAGAATTTATGATGCGTGAAAAAATCTCAATATAGTGTAAGTCATGTGTTCTTCAGAGCAACATTCATTTGTAGATATAAGATATAGTAGATAAAAAAACAGCAGATGGGTTGATTTCTGGCATACCATCAGGTACCTCACTGCACTTCTAATGGTAGATGATATTTAGCTCTAACAAGATCAAACCCACAACCTCCTGTTTTCGATTCCGACAACCGACACCACCCATCCATATTCAAAAGTTTCCAACTTAAGAAGCTCATCCCGAATCTCTAAGCCAGCATTGACAAGATCACCCATCTTCAAGGAATAATCACCAAAGCTTGAAAGAATGCAACCCCATTCAGCCTAATCGAAAACAAAAACAAGAGGCCCCTAACACCAGACAGTTAGTCTTTGCGGCCTTGTTGACAACTTAAAACCCTTTTAAAGTAACTTACTCTACCATTAAGACAGGCTAGAGTACCAAGGATGGAATTTATAATTCCGGACCCAAATTGGGTCTATAAACAATCGGATCAACAATGCAATTGTTTTAAACTGTCTTGGGCCAGTCAGCTGCTGAAGCTCGCAACTGCCGAGGAAGTATCGTTGGACAAAACGAAAATATCGATGGACAATACCAGTTGGATTCCTTGACCACTTGAGATGTGAAAACAACAGCGTAAATGCGTTGATGCTCGTGGAAGAATTCCTCTCCCCTCTGGCATGCGATACGATCTGAAGATGAAGACAATGTTTTGAGAAATTTGCGGGAGATTTAAAAGCTATGATTTTGTGTTGAGGTTTTAATCGATGCTTCGGGCGCTGTCAGTTGAGATTTGCGGTGACTTCCGTGTTGGTATGCATCAGGAATCTGATTGACGTTTCTCGTATCAACATTGGCTGCTGTTGGAAATTAACCATAGCTGTCCTATCTTCAAAATTTTTTAGGGGGCTCCAGTCTTCTTCTGGAGGTAATAGATTGGTGAAAAAGTGAAAATGGCTAAAGTCTTTGACATTGAGATTAAGTTCTGCCATGTGGCCAGAAAGAAAAAATATTTTTAGGTTTCATATCTTCCCACTGTGGTGAAAAAGGATAAAATGCATGCATCTACTTGAACCAAGAGAGACCTTTTAGGCATCTGGTGGAGCGTCACCACATCAGAGTCATGTCCTCATATTAAATTCAAGGATACAGGCATGACCTTTACAACTTTGCGTATTTTGACTACAGCATACCCTCACACGACCTAACACCATCATCGTTATCTCTTATCTGTAACATCCACGATCGAGATATCCTCACGAACCTGTTTTGTCATCAACATGTGACATCATTGTTGCGGAAAACATCAAGTGCACGAATTTCATAGGTCATCGGAATTGATTATCGCCACCACGCTATGGTCAGTGGCTAGCAACAGTTTCAAGTCCGTCCAAAACATGTGCAAGGCGTGTGACATCTTAAAAGAAATCTGGTACATCTTTAGCCGCAGACAGTCCAAGATGTGTTGGACAGAATCCCCCACAAAAGCGCTGACAGTTTAAGATGAAATTTATCAAATCTTCTTACACTTTGATTCAAATTATGACTCTTCCTATAAAATCTGTAATAAATTATCCCAAGTGAGTCTGGAAATCCTTTAAGGGATTTTTGTCCTTTCTGACACCATGTATTCACGACAATGAAAGGAAAAGCTGGATTCTTTAAAAGTTGTTGTTAAATCACTTTTTAAAGCGCAGCATAATCCGTTTTGAGAATGTAAATCTCTTCAGTGTGACTGTTGGCATTGAGCGTAACAAGTGGTGCAGAAGGAGATATTGTGGTGTGGCTGGCATACTGCCTGAGGGAAGGGGACGCAGACAATTCGCTCAGATTTAATGGTCGCGGCATGCACCTGTGGAAGGGTCAGAGGTCAGCATCCATGGAAAAAAATAGTGAGGCCAGGGGAAGAAATTAGTTTTTTGGCTGGATATGAAAATGAAGACCTTGCTGGCTTGCTTGACACCAGGCTTAGTGATTGGTTCTGTTTGGGTTATAACAAACTTACTGCTACCATGTAGAGTATAGTGCTGGCGAATGATGACCAGTAGTTTCCATAAAAAAATTAAAAATAAAGATACTGGCTAAAGTAGAAACTATGAAATCCTTTCCCCATCCGTAATCTGTGCTTTGTTATCTTGGCTATTTTTGATCAAATTCACAGCCAAGTGTGAAAGAATTTGTCGGTCTGCCTCTCCACATTCCCAAACATGGCACCCATTCTTAAAAAGTTTTCACATTTGGCAAATGTTTATATAGTGGTACAATATGAGGAAAGTGCAAATAGGGAAAGGGTCTCAAGTATTTTAAACCCTTCAAGTTGATCTCTAGGAGGGGCATAAGGCACTCACAGGTGTTAGGAAGCAATAAGAGGGAATTTGCCCATTGTTCGAGATTTTTTAACCATGATTTCATCTTGGTAAATTTGATCTAATATTGCAGGAATTTGTCCAATATTTCACCGTAACTGAGCGTTGTTGGTTGGTTTTTGTTGGCACCTTGGCCGGAAGTTGTCCGATGGACTTTTCTCTGAGAATGGTATTGAAAAAGGAATGCTCTTTCAGTAAGAAAGGGCCAGCTAGATTCCTTTAGGCAAAAGTAGATGTGCAGAGATTCTTTGGCATGATTTCATCTCAGCGACTTTGGTCTAACATTACAGAATTTTGTCCGATATTTAATGCCATGTGAGCATTGTTTCTTGCTTGCTGCTTTGCTGAAAGATTTAAGGCTTAGTGAGATGAAAAGATTGGGGGGCCTATCTCTGATAATTATAGTCGAGATTTTGGTTCAAACCCGCAACCTCCTGATGACAGGTCTGTGTTTGCACTACATCACGGACATCGCCATGGTCAATCCTGCGAGACAACCCCATACACCCATTGTCACATTGATAATCAAAAAGTGTGAAAAGGGCCGCTCAGACCAGTGATTAAATGGCTCGCACCCTCCGGACATAATTTACGGAGGTGATGATTTTTCGAACCCTGTCCAGGCCGTTTGCATATGTTTCTCTGGGGGTGAGGGTAAATTACTCGAAAGGTCCTGGAGCGGGCCTCAAAGTCACTCAGGGGTACAGACCTCACATGGTTGCCAACCGATTTAAAACTAATAAGTTCTGAGGCATTAAATTTGGACGAAAATTCCGCTGCAGTGTCCATGGGGGTGTATTGTGTAGAGGAGAGATGGACCCGAGCATCGGCAGCATCAGGTCATTGTCCATTCGAATATTAAGGAACATTCCTCAAAACTAGCAGATATTATTTTCAATTGGCGAATTTAATTGTCTGAATCCAGCTGCAGATTTGAACCCATCATATCTAACAAGATCTGTTTCACCCGCTTGTCGCTCCCGCCAAACAGGAAATGGCACATGGTCAGACGCTACTACCCCGCCATTTGAGATGAATGAATTGGACAATTTGTTGCAATTATAATCACCCTGTTCATTACTCTTGGGTTCATAAAGGGCGCAAGGTCTTCGTAATCCCTCTGTTGTCATTTTATGACATCTCGATGAAATATCTAATATGCTCACGAGACCTTTGTGATGTGACATAATTATGGCACAATATTTGAGAATTTGTACATTGTAGTGAATAGGTGTAATGCATTGGAGGGGGGTACTTTGAATGCCTCAATAAGATATTGTGTTCCCTGAGGGGTCTGCTTGCGGGGCTCCAACCTTTGGGCCACCCATACCCTTACCCGCCTCAGGTGGCAAAGGGAGTATTCTTTGTAAATTATCTCTAGGTTGTGAAGACTGGATTTTTTGGAATGCGATTTCCATCACATCCTCTGGTTCTAAGTTTTTGTGCCGTTGCAAGGATGAACTTACGATCATTGTCTTTTGAGCCCTGGCTAGAGGAAGCAAGGAACAGGTTCAAACAAGGCATGATGTTCTAGAGGAAGTAAGCGATTGCTGAACTTAAATGAGTTTGTGGCTTATAGGGGTTGGGGGTTGGTTTGTCTGTGGCTGAGTTCTCATTACACAATTTCTCCTCCGGTATTCGGATGAGGCCAATCCTTTGCTGATTTGAATACCGGCCGCATACCAGGCCATCAAGTGTCCTACAACATTGAACCATCTTTAACAGTCAATCTATTTATAAGCGATGCAATCCTTGAAATCAATGCGTCACTTTACTTAATTGCCATTACCAAGAAATGTAACAAAATTAAGCAACAACAACAGTAAGAGATGCATTAAGTTAGCTAATATCGCCAAAATTTAGAATCAAGTTGCCTAATATGACCAAAATTCAGATCATCCTTTCCTAGACAATTTTTCCCTTTGAGTTTGTTACTTTGGTTGTTTTTTCTCATTGTTATCTAATTGCTCGGCCCCTTTTATAAATAATTTGAAATCGTTGACGTTTTTCTAAGCTAATGGCCAAAGAGTTTTTCAAGCTTTTTACCCATTCTTATAGGTTGTTTATTCAAAGCAAGGGAGATGTAATCTAACCTAATATAATTGAGGCAATTGGATTAGAGAAGGCTGGAATTGGTGGTGTTCTAGAAAGTGATCGTGTTGCATCACGTTATGATTATATCTTTATACATACTTTGCTGCCTGAAGCATCAGACGTAAGGGTGTCAGGACCTTTTTTTCAGTGTCCATGTCCCCTAGGGTGGGGGTCCGGATCTCCACCAGACACCTTTAGAATTAACGTTTTGACTGTGGGAATCTCTCAATGAACATGTAGCACTTAAAATGAGCAAGAATAAAAGTGCACCGTCCACGATTTAAAGCAGGGTAATTGACTGGAAACATTTAAAATCGGTGAGATCTAACCAAAAAGGATACGTCTGCTCCATGCTGAGATCTGTTTTTCTGCCCATTGCAGTCTTTTTCTTGAGCCTCTTGAGATTTGGAGAGGAAAAGTGCCCTTCCCCAGCATTTGTCGGGAGCTAATCTGGTGGAAATTTCACAGATTTTGTTATTTTTCTTGTGACTTGGTGTGATGTTGCGAGTGTACATATTTTGTCATTAGTAGGATTAAGATTTCCCACCTCATGGGTCTTGTTGTCTTGTGGTGTTGGACCATGTCTTTGCACAGGGGGAGGCCTTAGCTGGGGGTCCCCCTTGGCTGTCCTCAATCTTATAACCTAATCATCAGAATTGAAAAAAGAATTGAAATGCAAATGCAAATCCAAATTCGCTATCTTGACTGCTATATCTTTTACCAAAAATATATAAGGCAAGCGAATATATTTTTGCTTGTACCTATAAAATGTACAGTTTAAAATGCAAGTTCTCTTCCACTTACTTGGCCATGCTGCAACTTCGCACTTGGCCACCTTGTGTAAGCATTTCGATTATTTGCAGTTACATGTAGAGTTTTTTCGTTTTGGAATGTTTTCCTCCAAATCCGTGATCATCAGGTCTGACCTTGCTCTTTGGACCCCACTGACACTTCGGTCCAAAATCTATGGACCTTTGACCCTTATTCTGTGCCCCCTTCCTCCACAGGTGTGTCATTCTCATTAGGCTTCCTGGTCATCAATCTATTCCCTCTCGGCAACAGTTTCCCCTGGAAGGCTCGGCTCTGGACCATTCAGGTCGAAAATCGACCCAGCGGTCTTCATCGGTGCATAAAAACTGATAATTCCATTGTTTCATTGTTGCTGAAAACAAAGTTAATGACAAGCCTGGAGCGGTTTCCCCACTGTTGATGAGTTCGGGACAATAGGTGGCAGCGCTCGGTGTGGTTTACATGAAAAAGATGGGAACTGATGAGCGTCGAATGATTGAAGATATTCAAAAAGTTTAATGGAAAAATATGGTACGGTGCGGAGAAAATTCGACCATTCAACTAAGGTGACAAGGAATTGTTTCTCGGACATGCCTGGACTTAATTAAATGTTTTACATGACAAAGGAATTCCCATGTCCTCGTAGCTCAACATGAGTAAAGCTATTTGGTCAACGTCCAGGTTTCAAAAACAGATTTTTCACCACTTGCCCCTAATGATGGCTTCTTTGGATGGCCGGAGGGTTTGATGAGGTGAAGCTAATTAATCAAAAGGTGATCCCAAATTGTCCGGAACTTTTGTGCCAGGCCAGGTGAGCGGACAGTTTGTCTCTGCCTGTCCAGAGATGGATAAGGAAAAAATTAAATGTCTTAACGGTTGCCCGAGGCTTGGTAGATACCTGGTATTAGGATCAAGGACCAAATAGGAAATATGCCCCCTCCCTCCCGCGTCTTCTAAATAGGCCAGATTAATTGATTTCTTAAATTAATTACTGCATTAGGACCAAGGTGGATGAATGGCTTGATTGAGAGTTTGATACCTAAATATTTTATGTTCTGTTTTCTTGGACAATGGGGGTAGTGGCTTCAGGGGTATTTGGACATTGGATAGGGACCCTTTTGGATCACTTCCCAAGCAACTCCTGCTGTTGAAGTTAAATTGAGGTGACCCTTGGACCAACACGGAAGTGATAAAAAACCAAACATCGTTAACCCTCAAAAGTTTGTCAAAGAACTTGATCTGATTGTCAGAATTGAACAGTTCATGGTTAAAAAGTGGACTTGCGCTCGGGCAAATTTGGTCTTCTACATTTCTGTCTTAGCCAAAAGTAGCAATTGACTCTCTGACCTATTCCAATTACGTGAAATTTTGCATAATATGTCTCACTTTTGGACCGCTTGATTGCACAAAGTCAAACCACATCTGTCTGTCTGCGTTGAAATTTCCTTTACTAACTTGCTTTGTGATATAAAGGACTAGATAAGGTCTAAATCTCACCAGTCTGGCTGGTTCTTTGATGCATCCATCTCTTTAAGGTAGCAGATTTTGTCTAAATCTCGCGTCCGGCCCTCAGAAACCATCCACCACTTCCCGTATAAATCACTCATATAGAAGTGCGACATGTCTGATCCCCACGTTTATCTAATTAACCACCTTTGATTGCCACAACTCTCTGTGGTCACTTCCGTAGAGATCCACACGGATATCGTTTAATTAGAGATTAATTGCCAATTAGAAAGTCGTTAAACATGGACACGAATATGGCACTTTGTTTAACGAGGGACATCTCTCGCTTGGAAACTAAAGATTTGTTGCAAGAAGTTCATTATTTTTTCTCTTCTGTTGTCCGTGGTTTTATTAACCATTTGGTGCTCAGAGAAGAGTCTTCCTCATTGGGGGGGGGGGGGGGGGTTATGATATACGAGTCCCTTGATATCATAGCAAATGAGGATGGTTCCACCCAACCTACCCCAGTGGATGCTTGTTTGGGGGATGTATTGATACAATATTTATAACTCAAATTGACTATTAGCCATCACATAATCAATTAGAGACACCGAATTTGACTGAAAATTCCTTATTGGGGAGCTGTAGAAGAATGAACACATGTTCCTTGTGTTTCCTTAGGCTGAATTTGAACATAATGACTATGCTTACCTTTGGACACATTTGGTGTGAAAAGTGTCACAAGCCCTAACAATTTGTTTCCTCGTGAAATCAAAGGACTATATCTGACACGGGTGACCGATAGCCGCTAGGTGACTGCTATTTACGCTAACTGCCCCATGATGTAACCGCATAACTCAACATCTCGGCATAATACGCTTTATTATGTTATAACAGTTTACGTAATTTACATTTCGTTGAATTGTCACCGTAGCCCAACCCCTCGGGTGAGAGACAGACTCCTACAGCGAAGAATCGCGTACAATAGGAGTCGCCACAATAGAGGATGAGACAGGACTAACGCCTTGAATAAACTCACAACATGACACGGCTGGGTTCAAACCTGTGAAAATCTGACCATTCGTTGGCTGGACACCATGACAGGTGAATGTGAGAGAAGTGAACATGAGTTACATAATATCCTGGTTGGAGCAAGAAAAGTTAGACAAAGTCTTACGCTGACTGTGGGGATGGAACCAGGGAACAAATGATTGCTAATCGGAGACCTGAGTCACTACATTACTGAGGCTCTAAGGTCACTCTAAAAGGATGGCTCTTTGCCTATGATACAGCAATGTACAAGGTTCATTTGGTAATGTACCTTCAAATATTACGTTTCTTTCCATCACAAGCACTGATTGATGGGGCATCCGTATTGGATGTCCCATCAAAATGATCTAATACTGATCATAATGACCTAATACTTGTCTGAAAAGTTTATTTCGGGAGAATGCGTGGGGAGGACAATTGGGGATATTAAAGGAGCAGACCTGTTATTAGGATGATATAATATGTCACCTCCACAAAGCAATCGGATGGAATCTAAAAGACTTTAATTTAGTTTTTTTCTTTGGTCAGTGCCGTGTGACTAATGACAACTTAAGGAAAGGTAATCTAGTTATTTGAAGAATGATTGGGGGCGCAACGAAAGCTGTTTCAATATTGAATGTGGAGATCATGCTGAGTTTGGGAATTCACTTTCTGCAAGAAATCTCGCTGCTGTGTGTCGCCCTCTATATATGAGGGCCCATCACAGTCTGAATAAATGGTGCTGGACCATAATCACTTGGAACAGGTGCCTACTAGTTGACTTTCATCAACCTCTTTTATACTCGTAGAAAATGACATTAAATTAGTGCATTTCCCTTTTGCCACATCGTCTTGTAGTACCAGAGAAATACATGATAAAGGCAATCACATGAAAGTAGAAAGTGGTCATATCCGCATAGTTTGATGGTCGCTACAAACTTGTTGTGACCATTGTCCAGTTGAAAGATACCAGGATGCAATCAATCAATTAATCAAGCGAGAATGCTAAATAATCTGGTCCCGTTGTCATCCAAAGTTGCCACCTCGGACAAAAAAGTGGTAAAAAGTGACCCAATAGTTTTCTTGTCTGACCAAGGGACAATGGGTGCAGACAGCAGTGTGTTCCTTGAACCATCTAGGAAATACTGGCCTAGAGTTTTATTGCCCTTTCATTGCTTTGACACCAGAATCTTTAAAGATGTGTCTTGTTTCACACCTGTAGGTTGGAAAGTCCTTGGACAGGCTATCGGTGTAAGTCAAGCTGTCACTAAAATATGATACAGAGTTCTTGCCTTGAAGATTTTAACTTTGCCCTAACATTTGATAGCTTGTCAGAACAGCAAATTTTCTCTGGCAGATTCCAAGAAGACCAGTTGACCATTTCCCCATAAATTCAACTTTGAATTATAGTTAATCGTATTGATATTACAATCCACAAGTTCAAGCTTCAAATCCAGGTTAATATCAAAATCCATGCCAATACTAGTTGAGATGTAGTTGCTACGACCTACAGGCCATGTTGTCGGAAGTCTTGCCGTATAGCCTCGATACATAACAATAAGATTGTAATCCCTCGATTGACCAGAGCAAGAATTTGACCAGAGGCGAGAAAGTTGTCAAAGAAATCTAACAGAACCCTGGACGATTCTGTTTACAACACTTGAAATTGACTGCATTTGCTTGAATGATTTCAATATTTTCATTCTAAGAAAGGTCGGGTCTGTGGCCTGCTCTTGAGGGCATGTCCAGCTTCCTAATGGGCAGGCAGTCCAGCTTTTATTTAGGTGATCATAAGAATGCTTTTCACGTCAGTGTTTAGATACTTGTTGCAAGAAACAATGAGGACTTCGAGAATATAAGGATATTTTTGTGTCACTGTCTTCAGTCCTGGCATTGCCACCCGTCCCTGGGACCTCTCCTAACCATGGTTTCCTGTTGACCTTAATCTTTCAAGCCATTCTTGTAGTTGAGGACACATTTTCATAGTGTCCACTAACAAAAATATTATAAGAGTATTCTGTTCCGTCTAAAACTTCAAAACAGTTGAGTTGAAAGTAATTTCAGGATACTCATTTAGATTATGTCATGTACTTGAGATAACAGTTGTATTGACAGAAGAATTCAATGCTTGGTTGCTGTTCTTGTAAAGAAATATCAGATGTTTATAGCACGGACATGGCGACAAAACTTGTTTTTCAGGACGACTGGGTCATTTTTTCCGACAGCTTCCTCTTCTTGGAGACACAATCGAGGCCTGGTCCCAACGAGATTTCAACCGTGACAGGTGGCGACTATTGTCCATGTTGTCTTTTCAACTTTTGTAAATTTCCTCCCGACAATAGGGCATATGGTGTACGGGGGCTTCGGGATGAGATCGTAGAGTGCACGTCACGGCGGACACAGAATGGGCAGATAGTTGGAGGACGATTCGTACAAACATGTTGACGACAATGAATTATTTTCTTTCATGTCGAATTGTGATCACTTGAAAAAGTATGATGTTACCTGTGGTGTGCCGCAGCCTGAGATGCTGCGTTATTGTCCGCGAAACCTGTTGTGGAAATCATGATCATACGAATCCGGATCATTTACATTGTCGTAAATACTCCTGGGAGAATTCTTAAGAATGTGAAAGGATAAGGATTGATATATCATAGTATTGAGGAGGAAGGTGCACAGAGCTACCACCAGGGTGCCTTCTGAAAATATAGACATTTTCAGTGAAGGTATGTGAAATGTTTCCGCCCTCAGTTGCAGCCACAAAGAGCAGGTAGCATGATGATGAATGGCAAGTCCACTTCTTCCTCTTCCCGGCATCGTGCACTATTCAGCCTGGGACAATGACGAACCTGGGGGACACGATGCGGGGACAATGCAGAACAGGGTGAGGATGACATAAAAATATCAGCGCATGCATTGTAGCTGAGGTGTATTGATTGATTTTATCTTCCCTTTCTGTCAATTTTGGGCAGTCCTGCGCTTTGGTGGGGAAGAAAACCTGTTGAATCTTTGATTATCTTCAGGCCATTCTCTAAGGGATTTCAAACAGTTCTGTGTTGGAAAAACATTTGCATTTTCACACACTGATAAGCAGGCCGTGCAGATATCACCCAAATTTATCACTTAAACGACTCTTAGGTGTTCAGGTTAACTGTCACCTTAGGAAAGACACTTTACCTGCTCCAGACAAGTACAGGGGAAATCAAATGGCATGGTCATTTCTGTAGAAATCATATTCCCACGCCTGCTAATGGTCATCAGATTCATCTTACTCAAAGCAAACCATAAAATTATGTCAAGAAAAAACAACTTTTATAAAGATGAGAAGTCCGAACATGGGAAAAGAAAATATGCACTGTGTCTTTTCAAATAAGGAATCTAAATGAGGAACCATTTCACAGTTTTGCTTGAACTTTGAGTAATTTGATTCTGCCATAGTGAACAAGAAAGCATCCTTTCTGTGTAACATGACGCCTTTCTCTAAATCCTGTCCCCGGCCCTCCTCCCTTTGATTTATAAGGCTTCCAAAAAGTGCCGTTATGCAACACTATTGTTAAGCACCTGCAATTTCTGAATTCTTTTCCTTGGTCGTGTTACCTCTCCTTCCGATCGCCCAAGGCAACCATTGTGTTTGGTTAAAAAAAGCTGCGGCGATTGCAGGTTACTCAAGATGTTATCGCGATGCAACTTTTTCCCATCCACCTGTTTGGGCGATTGAAAAAGAAATCTCTGTTCTTTCAAACAAAATGATAATGTTGCATTTCGATTGGTCGGTTGTCTTGTCTCATTCAGGAGAAATTGAGTAATAGGAATTTGACATTATGTAAGATCAACCTCCACGTAAGCTAAAAACGTCCCAAGGAGTTTCGAGGTGAATGGCGTAACGAAACTTTGACACAATCTGACAATGCTGTTGCAACAATTAAGGCGGCCGATAAAATGAGATGAGGCGAACCATTGAATTTACCCCGACGCAATCAGCAGGTCATTTCCCGCAGAATGCCGATACCTTGTGCGCTAATCATAGCCGCATTTTCACGAGAATGTCGCAATTGAGATACCATTCGTTCGGACGACCGTTTATCACTTTGCCGTCTTTTGAATTTGACGTTTACGGCAGGCGGCAAGAATTTGGGTTGACATCTCGGCCATTTTGTGATGACGACTGCGCAAACATGGCTGCACGTCTTTATTACATCATCAACTCATTTTATGCCCGAAATTTTATTAATCTGCAATTTTCATAATGAGGAAAACGTGCCCAGTCATACGGTGCCCATCTTGGCCGATCTCGCCGTAAATTCCCGACCTATTTCTGATTTTGTTGTTTACTGATAGGATGAACAGAGTTACATCCACAGGTTGTTAAAATTCTTGCCTTTTATGGGATAGTCTGCCTGGCGCCACTGATTTAGTTTCTTTTCCGCTGAAGAGTCTTTGATGAATCCCAAAATAAATATCCTCCAAAAATACTGCAAATTTTTAACTTCAGTGGTAATGGAGTCAGTTCCTTGACTTTACTGTGCAGTAGTGGAGGGAGCCACCCCTAAGAACCCCAAATTCCCCAAGGACGCAACAACCTGTCTGCCTGTACTTTCACCATATTCCAAATTAAAAATATTTCATCCCGCCCAGAGACAATGATATTTTCAGACCTGTCTGTTTAATTGTTAGAGAGTGTTGTAGCATTGACATATAATGGTCCCGACAAGAGCTATCAAACACTTCCCGATAGCTGCTTGATTACGCATGGGTAGGGGATCTGATTGAAGAAACACTAGATACCTCCTTGAGCAGCTATTTAGGGAGGCATCTCACACGCCTGACTGGGCAGTGATGAAGGAATGTGACAGAACAAGTGAAAGTGAGAGAGGTCTATCTTAATTTAGAATCTTTGATACTTTGACAGGTTGGACACTTGATTTTGGGACTTCTCAAGATTGAAAGTATGGACGTTTGTGTTAGTGCTGGGCTCAATATCAGGAGGTCATGGGTTTGACTTCAAGAAGTTTCATCGCTCACCTATCCCACAATACTTTGTCTCAAGTGTCGCATGCAGTGCAAAAGAGTGGTACCTTGTACACTGTGCCTGTACTAGGTCAAGTGAAATACCCCATCCAAATGGACAAGAGCTTGGGACAGACTGCTTTCCCTGGCTAAGGCCAGAGTCACAAGCCAATAAACCCAACAGCGCCAGCATGCAAAACCACTGACAAGTCCTGATGGTGTATTACACATTGGAGATTCCTCCAGGCAAGAGCCAATGCAGAAGAATAGTGAAAGATGCTGTACCCTCGTAATACTCTTTGGCAAGGAAACCTCCTCAACCTGTTGCTCAGGGATTTCCAAGCCAAAGACCATCATTCGGGTGTTGTCTGATACCTCCGAAATCCCACTCGTGTGGTTTTGTGTATAGAGCAACCACAAACCAGAGAATCAGCTTCCCAGATGGCTGAGAATCAGCAAATATGGGGAGGCCTGCCTGATCGCACATTCTTTTCAGCAAGTTGGGAGACTGATTCCCCTGGGTGGAGCTTGTTTGTTGAAGACTTTGCTGTCTTCTCACTGGAAGTATCTTCTATATTTGCGTTTGGAATTTTGCCACTGACACACCCTCCCTCATAGGGGTATCTATTTTCTGCCTTGGTTACCCAGATTTCAGAGGAAGTTGTTGAAATAGCTCCCCACCTGAAATGGATAGTGCGTGAAGAGGCACTCTCGTCATGATTACGCAAACTCTAATCAACCATGCTGCTCCCGAAAAGATGCTGTACACTTTTCTCACCTTCTCAGCTGAAGAGCTGGGTAAGGATTCGCTGCGTTGCAATTTGAAAATAGATCGTATTGAAACTTGGCAATTGTGAAACGCAGCGTGAGGTAGTGTTACGCAAGGTGCAACACAAACGTGTCTAAAAGGACACTGTTGGTCATTGTTACACAAGACTAATAGCCCCTTCAGTCGGCGGCGGTTACTTCTCATTATTCTGGCGGGGATTTCGAATATGGTGCAGAGAATCGCAGCAAGGTGGGAATGCTCATGTCAGTTCTCACGTTACTGTTCTTGGCCAACTCCTTTAACCCATTTTGGACAATATTTCGGCTGAATTTGGAAGTCCAAGTTTGGGTGTCTTGAAATCCTCCATTCTAATCATACAAGCTTTGATCATAGGCCTAACTGTAAGATCGTTTTCTGGCAACTATCGTGTGATGACCTCGAGCTGGTCTGCTATTCTATTTTACATTCTTTCTCTCTCAGTAAGGAACGAAAATGATTTTGGGAGAGTGTTGAATTGTAACTCCTTGCTACATCAAGCAAATGGAATTGGTCAGGCAGTCCCTGTTTGTTCTTCAAAAACTGTATCTAAATCTTGATTGAAAAGACCACTGGGATTCAGAAAACAGGTGTTAATAGAAATGTCACCACACCTGAATCTTAATGGAATCAAAATGTTTAATGAGAAAACAAGGTAGGGATGATCAGGTGGACTTTCTTAATCAGGGACAAAAATAGGCCGATTTTTGTTAAACTTGATTACAGTTTAGATTCAATCCCACCTTAGTTCGCTTAAATAATTAACATGTTTGATGCTGTAAATTGTATGCAGATATACAGGTGATTCTACCAATTAGGGGTGAAATTGAATTTACTCAAATTTGTCAGATTCCTGGTGGTCCAGTCAGAGTCCAGTAAGTGGACACTTCTGGTCAAGAAATCTTAGCCTAGCTTGGACAGGTCACAGGAATGGTTACCTAATTCTCTGCCACATCAGAATCTGGTTCTATTAATACTCGAGTGTCTGATATCAAAGTTAGGTGTCCACCTGTCAGTGTTTCAACACTAAGGAAGGCTCAGTGTCCAACAGATTTTAAATTTAAGGCCAGGCATTTGCAATGAAGTGTTTCTCATGGCATTGCATTGTTATCTTGACTGACACATTAAGTGCTACGCTGACTGGGCAATAATTTCGATTAGCTAACCAATGCTGCCAGAAGAAGTCACTCCTTCAATCGAATGAAGGGTCTGACATCAGCGATTAAGCCGTTCTGAGAGCACGTTGTTGCTATATGACAGAGTTTCTTCTTCTTCTACATTCGGAATTTTTGAGGTGCATGCTAGAAAGTCAGTCCTCTTTCGGGAACAAAGTTGACTGTCCCCATCCCAACAGGTAGGTACTCCAGTGATCTCTCCAAGCCTTGGGTCAAGATCCAGAAACACAGAATTTAAGACTTCCATCCCAAAGGAAAGGCTGATGTCATGGTGTCACACCTACCCACCAATAGCCATTTAGGATTCCTTACATCATCAGACCCCTCAGGTCCATGATGCTAAATATTCAACCTGTTCCGACACAAAAGGGAATTACAGTCTGGAATCCTGCTGATAGCATTGTATCTGATGTTGCAATTTAGAAATGCTAAATATCTCCTTACACGGTTGTTAGATTCCAAATAGAAGGAAACAAAAGCTGCGGTTTATTTTGACAGGTTTGTTGCGAGATGTCATGAGAAAGTCTCAAGGTGTTTCTTGAGATGCGAATGAGATGATTTGGAGACATTGTGAGGGGTTTATCAAATATTGCTGATAAGTTGCGATGACACATCAGGTGGATTACATATACAGGGTTTTCTCTGGAGGAGGGATTGGGGGGGGGGGTAGTCCCCATATGAAAGATTCAAGATGAAGGGTTTGAACCTTGTAGAAGGACTATTTGTTCAGAAGAACAGATATCAAACTGGTACAGTTGGAAAAGATGACAGAGTCTGAAGAAGATGACAAAATTGAGAAAGGATCCTGCAGGTGTCATAGTGATTTGAGATGCAGGTGCCAAAACCATTAGTTGCCTGAACTGGTGGAGGGTGGGTGTTAAACAGTTTCAATGAGGAAACAAAGTGGGAACGATTCACCTTGTAATTTTAACAATAATCATTTCGTCCTTGAGTTCTGTGTAAAATCATTGACACTCCTAAAAACAGTTTGACACAATTGTACCCGCACTGGTTTGCTACAGTTACGGAGGTATGCTAGCAGGGGGTGCCCTCCCCTGGGGGTCAGTGTAGGGACCGGCCAAATAGGACACCCACCCAATAGGAGACCTCAGTTACAAGACAGGTACAAATACATAGTGTATACTGCAATTTTCTCCTTTCATAAGCAAAATAACATGTTTAGAAAAGATTATTTTATTCTCTTTGGAGTTTTGAACTGAAATTTGAAGTTTTGTCCTGAAATCAGTGCGCATGAAGCCCTGTTATTAGGATAGAAGTCTTGAAGCAACTCGGGACCTCCTGGGGTCTGCTATTTTCTGTAATTATAACATCGGCACAAACCATATGGGTCACTGAGTTGGGGGTAGTTGTGATTTATAAAAACATCTCAACTTTTTCCGATTCATTGTACAGTACCTCCTCACAGCATCTTGACCTATGATTTTACTGAACGATTTGTAAAAAAAACTGCAGATGCCTCAGGTCAGTATTGTTAAAATGATGCGGGTCATTCAAGCCAAAATATGACAATTATTACTGCATTTATCAATGTGTACTGCAACTTGCATTGTGATGTTCATTTACAATGCAGTTAGTCTCTCTGAATGCCAGAATTGGTCTTTGAATATCAGACATGTCCTAGACCCTAGTATGAGGTCAGGCTAGACAGGCTAGATAGCCAGAAGAAAACATTGGTCACTGTTGTATTGAAACAAAAGTTGTCCCGGGGTAGACTTGAGTTGCCCCCGCTATGAACTCTTCAAACCTAATTTTAAGATTTTTCACCATTATTCTGCATCGATGCAGAAGATAGAAAAAATTCTTTTATTTCATATCCGGATAAAAAACTGTTCATCTATTTAAAGCCATACGTCACTTTCTCTTTTGCAAAGTGGTCTCGTGGTGAAAACATTGTATGGGTCATTAATAACCAAGAGATGTCTTGCGATTCACCATGGACACAATTATGACAAACGATAATATTCCTTCTATTGAAATCACCATCATAATTTGTTAAAAGTTACCTTAGATGACCAACGTTTCCAGGGACCTTTCACAGTTTTGTCCATCTTTGCTTATTGTTGTCATATATTGCCTATTCTGGGTGCAAAGTAAGACCTTTTTGCTCGTATCATTTTTGTCCAAGAGGAGCCTGCCTCCAGCCCAATCTATCCTGGGCTGAAACATCACTCACTTGGATCAATATCTCTGTAATGTCTCTTCTATCCAAGGTTGGCAATTTCCTGTACCCCAGACCAAAAGAATAAACAAAAATGCCAAGCTCAGCATTTCTCAACATCTCTTCAACAAATCATAGCTTTTAATCTCGTCCATTGTAGACCAATTTTCGGGTCGGCGGTCCCACATGTCTTGGTAAGGGCCAGTAACTTCCTGTTCCTTTCATAAATACCCCCAATAAAATGTTGAACATTTATTTTCCTTTCCCATCGCGCAAATCCCCTCCCACTAATTTATATTTTGGTCCAGGGTCAGAGATTTCCGTCCCGAAATCCTATTCTCTCGATAAATAAGTCTTTATCTGGTTCGTCTCTCGCCGTCCTCCAGAATCTTGTTCTATCGATTCAACCTTCGATGTCGTAGAGATTGAATTCATTCATGTAAATTTGACATTGTCGTCAGGTCACCATGTCGGGGAACTACGGTCTCTGCAACAATTCCTCCCACCGATCTGTTGTGTCCATTTCATGGCCACAATATCGGAAGTTTCCCTTTTCTTTATGAATATTTGACAAGGTCATGAAAGTGTGGACACCACATCCCAAGAAATTAGAACGTGGCATCAAATTCGTCTTAGGTGATTGAAAATCTTATTTAGTTTTGTCCCTTTCTCCCTTACAATCTGCATTGTAATGATTATCAATGAAGAGGAACCAACATTGGGCATGAAACTCCATCGTGATTGTATAATAAGGTCACAGTATGGTACAATCACATTGCATACCGCCCTTGGGTCAATCTCCGCAACCTGAATCAAAATCGGCAAATCGGATTAAAGAACAGTAACAGGTAAAATAGTTTGGTGCAAAATCTCCTTCACTCTTGAACTCCTACAGGATTTACAACTTTCTGTCTCAAACAATTTCTTTTTCATTGTTATAGTTGGGAGTCAAATTCCACACCAGCCTCAGGTCAATCTTGCAGTACCTGACAACCGAGCTTTCCACGGTGGATTATCCCCTAAAAGTTCATATTTGCAACTTTTCATTCTCCTGATTTCACCTTTCTGTGTTGCGTTATTGGGTCAGGTTGGGTCGGGTGTCATATCAGCCGGAGGAAGGTCCACAGGTTCTAGATCAGAGCTCTCAACCGATTTATTGTCAGACAATTCAATCTTTCTTTTCAACTGTTTCTAAACTTGATTATGAATGGTAATAACTGGTACAAGTCACAATACGATATATGGCACTCCGTCACTAATTCTTTCCATCATTTTATGGACGCTTTCATTGAATCTGTCCTTTATTTTTAACAGTTTCAAAACGTCAGATTGTAATATTCAACATGAATCATACCAAGATCTGGTTACAACATTGCTGTATTAGGACTGTGAAGAGCATAGAATTTTTGTTCCTTGAAAGCCACGCTGGTTTATCTAGAAATACAATTCTGGATTCTCCCGGGATTGAACGCGAGCCCTATTGGATGGTAGACAGCAGTGTTAACCACCAGGCTATGAGGCTCCAGTATTCTTATTCGTCTTCTGTGTTCGAAGCATAACTTGTCAGTTCACGGATGTAGAAATCACTTCCAAAGTCAGATTGGCTCTGTCAGTCAGAAGCAACCATTATGTTATGAACAGTTATGAATCATGGCGTATTGTCTCTTGAATTTGACGGCTCTAAAATCACAGACAGATTATGTCTTCTGACCAAGATGTTACTTCCAATGTGCAATACTGAATCTTATTACAGGAAATTAAACGACTGTGATTGCAAATTATTGGAATCAAGTGGTCATTGGGTCATTTAATCTGTTAAAATCGTCAAAAATCGTAAGGTCAGGAACAGTTATGCTAAAATGTGATAACGCACCATAACATGTCAAGTCAAGTCAAGGGAATGAAATGATTGAGGATTCTTTAAAAAAAAACTATTTACAAAATCAAAATCTGGTCAAAAAATTCTAGGTCAAAAACATACCTCTTAATAGTCATTAATGTCGAGATGATTTGATAATTGACCATGATACGCGAGAGAAAGGTTGTAAGTTGGTCACCCAATTGGAGACGAGGGTACTTGAAAGTGACCTGGAGGAGGTCGGTGGACTTGAGGGGTGACAAGTGCGGTGGCAGGGACCATTACACCCCAGTTTAACTGGCACGAGAGGTACACCCTTCAGAAAAAACTCAACCATTTCAATTGTTCTTGATGCTAAATTCCTCGAAGTTTGGTGCATTCGGTGCCTGGGTATTTGTAAAACATGATGTGGTAGACGAAAGAATGCTTGAAGGACTTCATGAAGGTTTGACTGTGCCAAATGTGCAGACAAGAAATATTACTGTATGATGCTAAATTTTCAGGCCTGTCAGTTTGTGCAGGTCATAACTGGAGGGGTGATTTGACCTATTGAAGATATTTGCAAGCATGAAAATTGCCAATGCACGGTGAGATAGAAGACACCTATTTGGGTTTTTTTGGAGCTAATTCTGGCCCACCTGGCTCTTGTCTATACTTTCCCTTTAAAGCAATCACAGTTATTCACACAAAGCATCAGCTATCAACAAATCTCAAATAGCGTTTTTCAATTGGCCTGCTGTAACGTTTGAGCGAATTAGCCAACATGTTATTCAAGAAGACATCCTTGGCCAACCTGTTACCGAAGAAGACTGATTCTTGATGTGATCCCTGGTCACACACACAATGGCCTCTGACAACCCAAATTAGTCGAGGGGTCTCATCCTTTACAAATGGTGTTTGAGGGAAACACTTGATCTGAGATTGCGGGGAGAGGAACTGTGGTGGGGCAGCCTGGAGCATTCCTTATCTTCTGGACAGTTGGATGACCATTCTGTCTTGTCCTGATGTTATGCAAGAACTTGATGGGTGAAGTCATGGTATTGCCTTCCCCTCACCAATGCTCTGGGGCCAAAAAAGACCTCTTTGAAAGGACTTAGGTATATCATGAAGAAAATTCAAAAAAAAAATTTCCGTCTAGTTTCCTTGAACTGGTTATTGGTTTAAACCCATTGACTTGATATAGACCTCCCCCATGAATAGATATCTGCCATGTCAGCAGTTTAACCGCTTCACAAAAGTAACAAAGACCTTTTCGAGACTGTCAGTTGAGGCTTGAGTGGAGAGCAATGAAAGCCTCTTCCTCACGGCTTGGTGCCCTATATGTTCAAGGCTGCATTCCTGTAAACTTCATGACAAGTGCAATCAGTCGAAATCGGGGCTCACGCCAAAACCAGTCGCGCAGGAAACGTCATCAAAAATAACATGCAACCTTAATCGAGGTCTGTGAAATTTTCAACAAAACATTTTCCTTGGAATATTTCTCGAACGAGATCTTTTGTAAGATCGATGCGTCTCATTATTATTTGAAATCAAAGATTTAATGAAATGTGAAGTTCACCGTGAAAGTCTCGCACACTGGCTGGCAAGTCAATGAAGATACGTGACATGCCACGATAAAGGAAACCTTGAGACAAATTCGGTAGAAAATAAATTCAATTTTCCACCAAAGTGCTCATTTTTATTCGCCTTTTCTGAATGGGTTATAATCAGAATTGGCCATCAATTGTCATGATCTTTGAGGTAAAGAAGCTGGATAGTCTGTAAGCATCTTGACACGCAATACAGTGTCACTCACATCCTCCTCCCATTGCATGTTACTGAGGCAGTTGCAATTGAACAAGACCGACGGTAGTTTTCGCTGCTGGTCGAACTAATTATTCTGGGCAATGGTCAATCTCTCAGACTCTGCTTAGGCAAAAAAACACCTATCACCAATCAGTATAACGTTTGATGACAGGTGACAAAATATTAAGAATCAACTTTTACCCTCCTTACTTAAATTTCGTGGACCAAACTCTGAAGCTGTATGATTCAATTTGACTGGGCAATCTTCCAAAGTCGATAAGGCCTTGGTTCGCCACTTTTGTAACAGGTGTCTCTACTAGTCACTTGGGAGAATTGAAGCTTGCTTCAAAGTCCAGCATTCGACTGGAGCAATCATGCAAGAATTATCTATTCATGAGCTTACGGGTCCAGCCCATTTCATTGAATTCACCTTATCCTACATTAGTTCTCAGAAAGACCCTTTGATTGCATTGCGGTCATTATATTGGAGGAACCAGTAACACCAGTGTGGTATTACTTCCTTATACCATTGATAATTTATCAATATCATAGTTGAAGAAACTTCCACGAAGGCCATTCAATAGATGTCTTACTTCTCAAATTTCACTTTCAGCGGTTTCTTTCATCGTATCTTTTATGAGACTATTTGTGTTCTCGCACATAAAAAATCCATCACATAATAAAGTATATCAATGAGTGATGGCATCTTTCCAATTGACATGGAGTCCTGTGAACCCCATAGAGCGCGGCAGACGCACAGATAATTAGGACAAGTTGCATTTTACTGACTGTATGGGGTCACATGACCATCTTGACAATATCGTGAGGTATATTCGTACCCTGCGGACAATACTCATGCAGGTTCCAAAACAGGTTAAGGTCTACTGATGAAGAATGAAAAGTGTGTCATCTAATTATTCAAACATACTTCCGTAGTTCCGTGCGGCACATAACTAGCGTCTGAAGGAGCGGATGTGGGTCTCGAGATTTTTCATCGTATTCTTTCGGCGATTGTCCGAAGTGGTACCTGATGCTCCGTACTTGTTGTTTCCGTCGAGGAGAATGATATAAGTGTGTGACTTTGAATAGACCTGGTTCGCTCTACATAGGGCAAAGTCATTATACCCACGAAATCTTTTGTTCGGCGGCATGCCTAACTTGCGTACCCTGTCCACTTCTCAATAACATATCGCAAATTTTTTTCAAAACACAACTGTCAAAAAGTGAAGATTCGAATCTTAATGCAAATTTCTTCAAGTTTCTTTACTTTGGAAATTTGGAGAAGAAAGTTTGCTGCGGTGAAGTATGTTTCATGAAAGCATTCCCCTGTTCTGATTGTGTCCGGGAAGCAGGTCAGGTTTTAGCGGGAGAAGGGGAACTACTTTCGTATAGTCAACAAGTGTATTTGTTAGTGTGAATTAGTGAAAGAATTTTTTTCCATGGGGGGGGGGGTCTGGATATGTAATGGTTGGTGACTATAAGCTAATGGTTAGCAGAAAAAAAGCAGTTAACAAAAAACTGTCCTGTCATCTGCTGATTCAGTGGTTGCCTTATTCAGGTAAAGTAGTACTGTGGCGGAATGTTTACTCAACGCTATAACCAAACAATAGCCAATCTGTCTGCTAAATAGCAACACATGCACCCGCCAATAGTGCGTAATCTGAAATTTTATCAAATTGCCGAAAAATAGAAAAGCACCGTCATTATTGATGCAAGCACTCCAATTATCAGTAACTCAAGATTTGAAAAACACGGCCCAAATGCCCCCAAAACCTGCCGCATGTGGAGATTCTCTGTTGCGACATGTGTTGCATTGTTTAAGGTAAAATATGACCATTTGGTAAATTTTGGTGGTCATTGTTTCGGCGGGTTTCAGTGAAAAAGCAGTAATCTTAATTGTTTTCTGTTGGATGAGGACGGTTTGTTAAACAATGGAGACAGGTGAAAACTGCCGACTCATCTCAGAGGTTGACGTCTGCGTCGTGAGTCTGTCGTCTCTTCTGGTGTTTTTATGAGGTGTTTCGAAGATGGCAGTTGGATAACTTAATGAGATTGAGGTTCATTTTGATGCTTTGGTATTTTTGTATGGTGGTGTCATGTATTTCAAATAGCTCACCTTAAAGGGGCCCTTACATATAATTCTTTTAACAAAAGTAAAATTCTTTAGGCAGAATATGCTTTTGATGATAAATCTTATCAATTTGAAGGACCCCCATAGGCAAGTCACTTTTTGACCATGAGGGGGCAAAACACCTACCTCTTTGTCAGTTGGCAAAAATTGGTCGAAAGTCTGCATGTTTTTTGGTGAGCCTCCTCCCCTCTTCCAGCTCTGGCCCTGACAATATGGAAAATTGTACCAAAAGTCATTCAAGAATTGATGAAAAACGATCAGTCTTTGGTGGTCTATCATTAGGGCTGGTACAAGAGAGAAACCCATGACAGCCATATCGACCAGACTAAATGATGTTTTCATAGAATTGTAATTAAGTTTTGTCAGAGATCAAAAGAAGGTTTGCATAGGAAATAAAGGGCTGCTCTTGGAATAGTAATTAGAGTTAATCAAAGTGAAATAGAGTTGATTTACTTTTGAAGGAAGCTGATTCTCTGATTCTTAATTAATGCTAATCGTAGAAGAAAAGTAATCGCATTTCTCTCGTCGCTGGGGACCAGTCCCAGAAACATACGGCGATGCTTTATCTTCTGAAGTGACCGCAAGGAAGAAATTGCAGGTTAAAAGCGAGCATGCCAATTAAAGCTCCCAGTCCTCAAGGGATGAATCCCGCTCGATGTCAATGCAATAACACAGGAAGACCAATTGACAGATTGTATACATATTCCAGTGCTGCAGACACAAAACATCTTTTCTTTGCAAATTAACTGATATGGCCGATTCTGGTGGGGATTCGGATCAGTTTGCTTTGGTTCCCATGGGATCCATATAAAATCACATTTATTCAGATTTCTAATGGCCAAGCGAGCAGTTTAAACGTGGCTGACATCGTCCCGCGCTCGTTTGAGACAATGATCGTTTAATAGCGTTTCCTGGTTTGTAGTGCTCCCGGGTATGATGTCGATGGAGATGGTCGTGAGCTATTCACGGCAGAATCGTAGGTGATGATTAGCCATTAAGGCCACCAGGTGGAATCGGTCATGAGACAGTGGACAGACTAGTAGCAATAGTTTAATTGTTTTGGATGAAACCCAATTGGCCGAAACCAGAATGAGTTTTGGGCGGGGACTCATTCACGATTCATTTATTTCTTTGAATCATATTTTAGATACAGTGGAGGAATTTTCTTCAACTCCTGTGTATGGGTCACAGAATCCCTGGCCAATAGTTTTTTTCCAGCAAATCATATACAAAAATCATTCATAAATATGGATTAGATGTTCCCGATTACAATTTTCGCTGAAGGGTGCGGCTCCATAAGGGCCCTAAACTAGATGTCGAGACCTGTCAAAATGTGACAGAAAATGAGACTTGAACTGAATAAAATAAACTCAAGTGGTGAAAATCAGGGTTGAGATATGGCAGAAAAAATGAAGTGATGTGGCGTTTAGGTTTCTGCAAACATGGCTGACATTGCGCTGGAGGATCGGGTCATCGGAGCTCACCTGTCGACGGAGGTACAATGAGCGGACGAGGGCCCTTGCATCTTTATGTGGCCAAATGTCGGTTGAGAGAACATTGTTTTGGCGACTAGATGGCCTATTTCCTACCGGCAGCACCTGCTGGTTGCTGGTTGCCTTCAAGAGAAATATCCGCCAAGATATCCTTCATATTTTCATTGATATATCTCAAACAAATCATGCTAGATATCTTGAAATTCCCTTTTATTGGTTTGTAGAAAATAAAATGTCATTATCTGTTTCCATTTGCAAGAAAGTTTTCCTCAGGATTCAGATTTAAGGTTTTTTTCTTCAGATATTCAGATTTCTCCTAACCCTGGATATTTTGTCCAAGTATGTCATTCAACATCATCGAAAGTGTGAATAAACTCCAGATATGAAATGATAACTTATTCACTGATAAGTAAACAGACTGACATATGTCGGCCATTGACACTGCCTTGTCATGAGATGAAGGGCGTACCACTTCACCCTGATTAAACAAACCACCATAGGTCCGGACAGCCCTCATGAGTGGAGGTATGTCGTGTATGTGTCGGGTTATTTCAATGTTTACTGTCCACCCGTTAGCATCGATTGTACTGGTCAGAAGGAATATCACTTGTAGCATGCACAACAGTTCAATTAGAACTTAGCTGTTGATGTCTCAATGCCCATAAGAAATGTCAATTTCTTTGGAAAAACCTTTGGTGAAAATATTGTCTGGCAGAAAAACGCTATCTGAAAATTTCAGCTCATTTTAGGAGAATAAACAAGGAAATAAACATATGGGCCATAAGTATACCGTTATGTCAACGATGCTTCGAGTCTTTTTGATTGTCTGGCCCCGCCAACCTGTTTGCTCTCTTAATATGACAGTTAGGTGGAAAGCGCGGGTGGGAAAATTGCGGTCGCTACTTATGACTGGTGTAGCATTGTAAAGGTCTGTTTAACATTGGCTCCGGTTACAAAAACTTGTTCTCTGGACTCGTGGCGGGAGATTCTGTGCGAGTTACATTCACCTCATGGTCATGTTCATGGTCACGACATGAAGTTATAGGCATAACCCTGTGATTGCAGTTGTTCATGCACAGATTCAACACACCGTTTCCAGCATGGAGTAAGAAATTTCATTTGACGAGAAGAACGAGAAGTTGTATCTGGTTGAAAGGGTTAATCAATCTCAACCTAACCAAATTTTGATCAATCAACCGTGCCTGCACTTGTAAGAACTTTCCTTACCCACTCGTCTTCATCAAGCCCCTCTTACCAGCAGGTAACACCTGCTTCCAAAACACCAACAGAAATGGCGCTGATTTCTTCCAAATCGAATTTGAATATTTGCGCACTTCTTCGCTCCTGTGTTTATCGTCAAGTGGCTGGTGAGGAATCGTTGTGACAGACGTAATGACGTTAGCGCTCAGCCAATTCTGGCCGGCTCGGTAACCTATAATTGAGCCGGTGTCATCCTGGATGTGTTTGAACACTGATTGGGCGGATATGATGGGGTGGTATAGATGGTAGCAAGGGACAAGACAAGAAGACTTTGATAAGACTGGATTATTTTTTGTTCTCGTTTCACTTTCATGCATCCCTTTCGATGTGTGTCTTCTTTCACTGGCAGAACTTCAAATTTGGGAGGTTGTCATTCATCAGGTATACGTCTTGGGCAAGGGGGGGGTTTGTAGTGACAAGAAGATTTTATAGGCTTTCATATCATTTTGGATCTTAGTTTTGATATTCACCCTTGGTTACCCCTCCTGCATCAACTGGTCCACACCTAGCAAAGTTGAACCTTTATTATTGATGACTTGTATAAAGAAGTCATCAAATCTACATTCGATATTGCTTTCTTAATTGTCCTGGGCTTGCTTTATCATACATTTCTAGTTGCCACCAACATTTATGCACTGATTCCGACAGAAATGTTTTGAGGTCCAACAGGATTTTTCCCAGGGGTACTAATTAACGGCTTTGTCGAACTAGGCCTAGTAAGGTTTAGACCTGTCTAAAAATGAAGAAAAAACAATGGAATTAATATTTCCTTGGGTGGTTCTTCCATGTCCAGGTTGTGTACTTTGTCAAGAACAACAGGTGCCTTAAAAATTCCTTGGAAAAATAATTTGCTGTGACAAAAAGAGTTGGCTGAGTAGGCCTAAAAAGGGCCTAAATTGATTGGCTGGGTATGGTGAAACAAAAACATCATTTTTTCCAGCATGTTTGAACAGCGGCCAGAATTGGGGAGGTTTAACAACCGGGTGTAATCAGTCTGGGACAATGATAGGTTTTCAAGGAGTAATTGTCAAGGAATTAAGGGTGTCCGACAGTTAGCAGGTGGTCTTCATACGCCTAGACAGGTACATAACTGACTAACACCTGTAGGCTGAAGAATTTGTTGTAAATCGAAGCCCTCTTTGACCCTTTGCATTCTGAGGCCTGTGAGCCACTGGTTAGTCCTTGCTGACCTGATAGTGATACAGTTTGCAAGGGATTTACTTGCATTTATGTTTACACTTCTGTTTCTCGGGGGGGGGGGGGGGGTGGGATGGGGGGAAGCTTATTCTTGTTTGGTCTGATTTGAGATCAAAATGAAGCTTTTGTTTTCGAACAGTTCTTAGAAATATCAAATTGACAGTCTAAGAATGGTGAAAAAAGATGACGATCTCAGCACCATTATCACATTGGCTTCATATTGCCATGGCGAGCAATTCTAACTTTCTGTGTGGCTTTTTGGTCACACTTGATAGGTTGTGATCATGGCTACTGTTGTCCGGTTACAAAACTCAAACAAAACCTCACCAAAGGATTATACAGTGCGACTAATGACCAAAGTGTGCCACGATCCTTACACCGGTAGCCATCAAAAACAAACTATTCATGGTTTGTAATCATTTTGTTTCATGTGGCAAACTAATTCATTAGGCCAGGGGGGTGGTGTGGTTAGTTTCCTGTCCCAGTTCCTTTCTCATTTGCTTTGACCTGTGTCAAGTCTATTTGAAACTTCTGGAAACATTTGATCAAGAGACGAGAAACATTTCATGACCCTAATTGTGACATTTTGTTTAAGTACACCTTGCCGAGAATGCGTAAAAAGCTTCCTCTTTTCCCGTAATTAAACCATTGATAGCCTTGCAGGGTGTCAAAAACCTCACAGCATGGTCATGTCCTGGTTGGGTGGAACATGATAAACTTGGTCACCAAAATTGAACTGGTGCCATTCTACTGGGTTGACTTTGTAGATGATTAGTTTTCAATTATTGATATTCCTTCAAAATCATATGTATAGGGTAGTATTTCCAGAAGTTATCAAAACCTTTTTCCCATTCTCAGGTGTGGCTTGAAAAATGTATGGTTTCTGAACAGCTCTGAGAAAATGTGTGCCCAACCTGGGCAGTAATGCTCTCCATTTCTGAGGGGGTATCTGTTTCGATGGGACCTACTGCTATGCTTTAAATAGGGCCGTGTTCCAAATCTCAATAAGCAATTTCATCAGATACCCATGCACAGCTCGTCTGGAACACTGCTGTTATAAGGGTGACTATCCTGAGGCCTGATTTTCAGACCAATCCCTTAACTTCTGAACATCATGTTGTGTTTTGGACAGAACACTGAATTCTTAAATTTATGCTTCTTCACTGAAAATATGAAAATTTTCTGCAATCAGAATAGGTTTCATCCCTCTATCTGATTTCTCTGGTGGTGGTGTTCATCTTATCATGTGTCCAATCCTGGTTTTAGCGTGATCATGTTTGTGTCACAAGCAAGGGACATCCCACAGAGAGGCACACTTGAGGTTATAACAGGTTGTGCATCCAAGGATACAAGAATATGTTTCTTAGTTTCACGTCACAGGGCAGGGGCTGATACATTGGCCTATGGACTAGAATTAAGTGTATTTTAGCTAAATTAGCTAAATTGTGACAATCAATGTGGCCACTAGACAGACTGAAAACAGTGCATTTGAATGGTGGTCAAATTCTATTGTTTTAGTATAAGAATCTGTTATGGACTTGGAATACCTTAATCTCAAAAGCTGAACACTCTGATTTTTGATGGCCTGAGAAAATCGTTTGTTTTAATTTACATACATCCGATCATAGTAAATCTGTGTTGATTTTCTTGCAAGTTGCCCAAAGCTTTGGGCTTATAGTTAATCAGCCTACGTAATTTACGATAATTATTTCAAAATTACTTCTCTCATTCTGACTTTGGCTTAAGACAGGTTAGTGACCTTCAAAATGCAGTCAAGGACACAAAGTTGATGGCTTCATGTTCTTGACAAAATCTATCACGTTGGATACAAAAAGACTTTCTCCTTGTTCAGTTTGGACAGGAGTTTTCATGTAGCTCAATAAAAACAACCACTTGTTATATGATTTAAAAAATTTGGCATAAGACCACAAAAGGCACTTGTCCAAAACCACATGCGCAGCATAAGTTACTTCAATCTTTGTTTTCTGAATAAAAAAACTAATAAAACACTTGTTTACAAGAAAGCAATGGCTACTGATGTGTTTGTTGAGGAGTCAAAGAATGAAATAGAAGTAGATTGACAATAGATTAATTAGTAAGGTTAATTAGCCGGTATATGACCACAAGATGCAAACACATTAAATATTAACCCTTTGCACCTTAAGAATAAAGCGTCTGATTGCTGAAGGTGGAGGGGCCTGGTTGACTTGCCTTATTGTCTGGTATTGTTTGGAAATATGTTTATTTGATGTGGGGGGGGGGGGGGCAAGGTGACTTTTAACAGCTGAGATTTATGTTTATAGTCTCTGCTACGGGGACTGGGGCAGTGGTAGTGGAAGAGAAGGTGTTCCCCTCATGATCAATAGGTAATGGGTTAGACTTCCAACTCAGTCACTATATTTGGTTCCGTTATGGCTGAGTCCAAACGGTACTTGCAAAACCCATAAGTTTACTGTAGAGACTGGGATAATAATAATCTCAATGTGCTTGTCAACAGACACCAAGCTAACTAAAACAGGCACTGTAGAAATGCTGATTATTTTTGTCAATATTATGATAAATATTATTAGATTTGTTAACAAAAAGTGAGAATTTTGCGAACAATTAATTGAACTCATCACCAACTCTACAATCAACAAATATGATGCACCAAATTGATTGAAATCAATGAAATTCCCACAGAAAAATAACGCATCGGTGTCCCTTGATTGAAAAGATACCTTTTGACAGGGAAAACTGGTTAAAAACAAATTTTTGAAACTTTGTTAACACCACACCAAGCTGGAGTTTGTTTCCTCTCCAAGTGATATTATCACGGCTTTTTTTCCACCATCTGCAAAATAATTGTAAGGGTATTTTTCAAAAGCTGAATATTTCAGTCGTTATCTGATTGGCGGACAAAAGACTTAAAATAATTGGTGTGTTGCACTGGATTCCTCCGATGCATTATCAGATTGAAATGGAAATTCGCGGACAGTTTATGAATTTATGACTGATACGCTCATCACAACCTGTGTTCCACCTCCTGTCCTTTATGATCCCATGGTTGGAAGCAAAAATATGTTGCCAATATCAGAAAGGTTATCTCCAGCTAGTAAGTATTGATAGCCATCGCATGTGTTGACTAATGACCCTTTTGTCATGTCATAAATATCATACCTCCGGCTTCAATGGATGATCCATTTTTCACAGGGAGTGAAAATTAGCCGCAAATGATGATGAGCAGTTGAATATTATAACTGCTGAGTGTTGCAAAAGTTCAAATCGGTGGTTCAGAGAAGTCAACAACATTAGAGTGTGCTGCGGCTATAGAATTTCGTTTTATCAGAAATCCAAGAAGTGGAGCTTGGACTTGGGGGTTTGGAAGACTGGTCTGACTGGTCTGACTGTTATATACGAGTATCCCATTTATGCCAGTCTTGTATATGCAAGGTTTACTGTAATTGGTTCTGGAGTTGAAGGCACAATGGACAGAAGTAAAGGCATCCACTGCACAGGAAAACATTTCATATTACTCTTGTTTCTTCAATGCAAGATCGATATGAATCTTCAAACCAAGGATCAAAATATGCACAGTCGTTTGATTCCCTTTCAACATGTTCAATTTGGATGGACAATGGGTTATAGTAATGCCAGTTTTCCACAGGTCATATCGTCATTTTTCAGCTTGGACTTTGTTTCGATTTTGTAGTAATTGATAAAGCGGTCTTAGATCAAAGAAACTAGAGTATATTCAATCGACCATTCGTTGTGGTTGCACTGCCTTTTTACGATCGTTACATTGGTTCATGATTGTAACAGGTGTCAGTGGACAGATTCAGTCACTGTCCCTCCATCTCCGCCTGGTACAGTCGTGAATAGATCCGCTGATCAGAGCGATCTCTCTCTGTAACAATACCGTGATAAATCTGATCTCTGATATCATTTGTCAATATGCGATAATGGGGTAACATGTGTGAGTATCAAGCACAGCGATGCCTTTGTTTGATTAGATAAGATAAAGAACAAAAGTGAGATTCTGCTAGAGAATTGTTGAAGATGGACTAGTGGGTGGATTGTTTAACTTTATGTTCAGACAACAACATTCAACTGATTTACAATTTTCTATGAATTGTTTTTTGTTGGTTATGTCCATGTGTTACCTCTAACAGACAATGGACTTAGATGAAAGGCATCAAAGACCATTCTGAAATTGGTCTAAAATGAACAATTTCATGAGTAAAATATCTGTTGATTTTTGAAGGCCACAGATATTCTGCTGCTAAAAAAGCGACGCATGTCCCATTCTGTTTTTGCTTCATGTTGGTGGAAAAGGCAACAGACTCAAGTCCAGTCGGCACCTCTCATATCCATAAGTTTTTTCAGTCAAACATTTTGTGTATTGTGTTCTAATTTAATATTCAGATTGGGCGTCTGACAGTGGCATATAATGCCATCACTGTACAGAGTTATTGCCAAGCATATTTTCAGCCATAAACAAAGGCAGCGTTTCACAGCTCCCTGGCAACTGCTCTGCCCTTCCACATAATGTTTTGGCAAATTGTCCAGATCGTAGTCGGAGAAAAAGGAGAACAAGAATGTGTCACTTGTAAAACATTGCAACCTGTCACGTTCTCTGTGAATCAAGTGTTAGCATGTTAGACTCATAAGGCACAGTCCACTAACCACAAATTAGTTAATTAGTTATTTAGACGTGGTAGTCAATGAGGAAAGTTACCCAGGCTTGTGATGGTTTGAAATGACCCAATTTTCTACCTAATCAAATTTTCATAGAATGAGAGTATTCTTGTGGACGATGTTGCATGTCTGTATCTGTGACCTCGAATGTCACTGAGGTTAAAAAGTTATCCTGCAAAGAAGTTCCTGGAAAAAAAGGAAATTGAACTAGAATTTGAGCATTTCCAATTGTGTAAATACGACTGATTATAAATTTCAATAGTGATGATTGATAAATATCATACCGAACCCTGAATGAACTGTCTTTTATTCTACGATGCATAAGGGATCACTGAATTGACCATGAGCCCACATCATAACTTATTACTTTCATAAGAGGTGATCATGAAAATGGCCCCAGTGGTCGTGATCCTACAAAATCCCCTTTGTTGTCAAAATATCAAGTATTGTGTTGATAAATCAAGGCAGATGGCACCATATTTATTGTGGTTGATTAGCATCTAGCTCATTTCTCTAAACTGGAAACAAAAGCCATAGATCATGGAGTTGATCTATCACAATGCTGAAGTCATCTGGTGAAGTTAGGGTGGATTGGGGGTCTGTATATATAACACGGAACAAGAAATGAAACAGAAATCAAATCAAATCAGAATGGAAGTTGACCCATTGCCTACAGATATTAGTTTAAATGAAACATTTACTCAAGCAGGACAGTGATTTCATGGTGATCTCTGGCTAATTTCGTTTCTGTTTCAGTTCTTATTCCTTGCTCCTTGTTTAAGAAGTGCTCCACTCCAGTGGACACAAGGACAGGTTTTGAAAGACAATCTAGACAAACATTTTAGGCAACTCGAGCAGCTGATCTTCAACACTGAGGAATAAAGCTTGAAATTAGAATCAGCCATGGCAAATTCCTCTGACCACAAAATCTCAGACTAAAAGGACTTTGGGAAAGCAATACTTCGGAGAATTATAAGAGGAATTTGGGAAACCATAAGGAAAGTAACAGGAAATGATTATTGTTGGGAACACAGTAGCCAGTAACCGAAACAAGGCTTTCTTGTAGGGCTCCAGTCTGGGATCTACCAGAAGGGAATAAGTGCTCTGTATGAAAACAAAAGTATTGCAAATGCTTATGAACACAGATAACTTGAACTTGGAAGGGCAAATTAACATCTTGAGGTCACAAGAATCTTGGAAAGAAAAAGGAACGTAGCAGGAAATATGAATATTCGAGTTAAGTTCCTGAAAGAAGGGACACATTAAAGGCTTTGACATAGCCAAGGATGGGTGCAATAGATCTGTGTTGTTTTGGGAGTAAGAGTGAGTAGGCTGAGTATGTCATGAAGTGTGCAAAATCTTGGTCAGCTTTGAGTGGAATGGCCTGTACTTGGCCTACACCTTATAGAAATGATAATTAACCCTCAATGCTTTGAAGTCAACTTCAGTAATAACAGTGAACACATGGGTGCAGAAAACGATCTGCTTTATACTGTATTATCCACCTTTCAGTATATTGAGCACTCTAAAGCTAACTTTTGTTTTCAGAAAGGTTTCTGTGGAGCTTTTGTTTTAAAGAGCCGGTTAATAGACCTTGGCCACATGGTGTCAGGAACAATCAGGTGGTTTTGTCCTTATAGAGGGATATCCTGGTCTTAATAAGGGAAAGGGGTGAGGGTTCTTTAGGCTGGGGTTGAGGGCTGATCAGCCTAATGGGGGTAACAAGAGGAGCTTTGTCAGCAAAAGCCAACAGTTTTCTTTGTGTATGAACAGCCATAAAAATGACCCTAGCTGTTTTGATCAGATTACAGACTGTTTAAGTTCATTATGGCTATATCATGTGGAAAACAAAAAGTTAGCCATTTTCTGCTGACTTTGTTGCATTTTACAGGCATTTACTGCCTGGGTCTTATATCAGAGTTTTCCTTCTCCTGGACTGGTTGCCTATTAGGGCTAAAGCATGATGATAGGGGGTCATTAAAATAAGCAAATGGTCTTCCTTTTAGCGAATTTTTCAAGGCCGGAGAGGCTTTGATAACCAGAGAAAGGCAAAATCAAGCAGACAAAAACCCAAAGGAAATTGGTACATTGTAAAGGTTCGTTTAGGTCTCATTACCACCAATGTAAGGTAATCAGAGTTACTGATAAAAAAAACTGTGAAAGACCGCCTGTTGTTGGCACCTTGGAGCCGGAACAGGTGGACAACTGTGGGCAACATGTAAGAGAGACCATGGGTTGGGCTCCATGGGCCGTCAAAAATCAGTCTTGTTTGTCACAGAAGTCCATGCCCCTGTCCACGTAATTTTGTAAACGAGTGTTGACCATGAAATTCAGAATTCAATAATTAATAATTATTACAAATCCCCTGATTTTGCTGCTCTTATACTGTCCAAGGATCAAGCTAGAATTTACGGAATCTCAAAACCTTGAGACCATTTTTTATTTTACTGAAAAAGGGGGTGCCAAAAATCTCAAAAACCTTTATTTCTAAAAGAGTATGTTTCGGTAAGGATATTGTTGATTCTACTGATTTATACTGGACCAAGGATCAAGCTATATTTCTCTGGCAGGTGTGCTGGAACAACATCGATTGTCCACATCATGAATCAGTAAGGGGTGTTTTCTTAAGGGTTTGTCCCTTAATATGACAGTTTGTTTAAGTACCCTCATTAACCATGGGGAACTCTTCAAATCTGGCTTGCTCCCTCATTTATAGTAAGTCCAACTTAACTTGAGCAAAGAACACAATACAGTCACATTGCATAATGCTCCATTGTTTTTGCTCAATGCACGTGATACAGATTGCTTCAAACCCTTTTGTTCAGTCCATGTTCAAAGAACCACTACTGCAATACACTCAATGTACACAATGCACTTCTGTTTTGATCAACTTAGTATGAGGTCAAATCACTTTGAACCCTTGTCTAAAACAAACACATTGAAAAGGGACCAAGTGGTTCATTTGATCCCTGACATGTGTTTTGGACCCTTAATCGTTGTGATTTACTGATTAGTTAGCATCTGGTCTCCTCCCAGCAGGTTATTAGATGTGATGTTTTTCTTGTGTTTTGGGGACACTTGACTAAAGACAGGTGTCTTGGAGGAGGCCTTCCCATCACTGTATTCTTTGTCTTGAATTTTGACCGTGGTGTTCTCTTTTGCCTTGTCAAGTGCCATCCTAGCTTTGCCAGAATAATAGATCTATGTAATGTGGGGCTTTTCATACTAAAAGCTTCTTGTTACAGAATGAAATAGCTAAATGGTAGAGCAATGGACTGGCAATCTAAACATTCAAATCCCAGTCCAGCCGACTTCTTTCTGCTTCAAATGTGCCAACATTAGCAACTTTATCGATTAAAGGCATAATGAGTGAAATGAGTATGGATGGAATTAATGTGCAAGTTTACAATTCCATTTCTTGAAGGCGGTAAAAGTGTCCTGTGAACTACATGTATATTAGCCTGTTCCTTGTTCGTCTGATGTACATGCTGAGAAACAAGTTCATTCTCAGCTGAAATAAGAAAGATTTGCCTGAAATATAAAAGAATTTATGATTTATTGAAAACACAAGTGCATTTCTCCCCAAAATAGCACCGAAAGATAAAAGAAATTGAACAGTTCCAAACGCTTTGTGAAAATGGTCAATTATTTTTCAACACCTTTCTCCATCTCAAACAGTAGCTTGAGAGTTTTGATCAATTTCACATGCTCCAGTGTCCGAGCATCATACATACAGGAGAAGTTGTGCACAATGTGACAATTAGTCGTTAAACATTGTGATCATCAGAGTGTGGTGGTCGGTGCACTCGGGCCGAGCGAGGACAAAGGCGTGGCAGGCCGAACCTTTGTTCCAGCAGGTCCTTCCCCTGCCAAGCAAACTAGAATCGTAAAAGATGGGACGGTATAATTACAGTGTCCATGCGTGGTTTGATTGTGATACTGGCAGTCCAGGTGCTCAGCATCATCCGCCATTGTCACCTTGACCAAGGTCATTGTCTAGAGGACAAACATGGCCAGATTCCTGCACATAAAGGTCATCCTGGGCTTTGTAAGCCTGACATCGATTTCCTTGGCTCGGGGCTGCAAGGTGATCGCGCGACTTCCGCAGGTTGTTTGCGATGACCGCTGACCTGACGCGGACCTGCTGCTGGACGCGGGGCTGTCACATGACTTATGCTTGATTCCCTCGGACTTACCAATTGTCCATTTAATTTCAATAAGTGGTAAACTCCGGTGCAGAATCATTTAAGGAAGTGAGGAATAAAGCGAGATGACCTTTGTCCAGTTTCAATAAATCGTGGACAGAATCATTGAATGGAACTTTTGGAATTTGAGACGAATGAGAATTTGAGAATTCAGAAGCCTTCATACTTAAATCAAGCAAATATTTAAGGGTCAATCGTCCGATGCCTCAGGTGTGAGTTTTCATCCGAATGCCAGCATCACAATCAATGTTTCTGTCGCACGATTTTGGACGCCGGTACAATGGATTATGGGAGGAAGACGCTGAGACGCTCTCCAAACAGAAAAGGGAAAATCAACAGAGGAATTTTGATCGTCGGTGGTGTTATCTGATGCTGGGATTTTGCTAGTGGCGCTGTTTCGTCCACATCAGTAGTATGAATAGGATACAGGGGAAGATGGTTCCTCGGCAAATAACGCAGCGATTTGACGTGACGCATCAAATATTTTCTTATTGCTTGATGGTGTCGGTTGCATTTGACGGGTGGAAGAATGCTAGGCTTCCCCTTCATCCCATGGGAAAGCAGGAGTATAGTTTCTGCAAACATATGATCTGTCACAGTCCTGGACATTAAGCAAAAATATGCATATCAAACGATTAAAAAGCAATCAGCTCATAAAGCCTACAAAATTGACTAAATATTTATCAATCTAAGGCCATGTCTTTTAGGTGACCAGAGCTTCCTTTTTAGAAAATCTTACTTGAGTTTGATATACTGTTAAAAGAAACTTCGTTACCCTGTTTAGGGGTGACCTGAAAATTGTCAAATGGAGTGAAAAAAGAACAGGTGAACACCAGAACAAACTCATCCATCCTGAAAAAGCTTCCCATAGAAAAGATGATGTTACAGGTGGTGGACCTTGCTACGAAAACAGCAGCATTATGTCGTATGTTGACAATCCAGCATCATCGGTACCTGCCCGGAGGAACGGAGCATCCACGCAGGTTGCAGTGTCACATTCCTAAAGATACAGTCGGCCGAAAATAGCTTGAACAAACATCAGGATTACGAGAGATCAAAGGATGGCAAGATTTTTGCGACTTCTCCAAACGAATACTCCATTTTCCATTGTGTTTGTCGAGGTCTACAAAATATCTTTTTGGGATGTGATTCAGTGATTGAGATATTTTTTATCACTGACGGTCTAGACATGTCATCCCGAAAAGAACACCTATTAGGTCTTTAGGCTGGCACCGTCCGTTCATAAATTCAAAAACTGCGAGTTTCAACAATACTGTTGTGTAGACTGGTTTACACATGCTATGAATGTCAATTCTCAGTAAATTTGCATGCATTATGTGCACTACAGCAGTCGTTTACTGATATTTACCTGAGCCACAATAAAAAAACATAGAACACAAACAGCATAGGACTTTATTAGTCTTACAACACAAATAGATCATTGTTGTAAAGGGTTAAGTGACCACCTCTGTCACTGACGTTTTCGACACTTGTCTTGACCTCACAACCACCTTGCTATTACGTCACAAGCTGCTGAAACAGGTCCCTAGCACAATAGCCAATCAGGAAGATATTCACATCACAACAAGGGTCCAACCTGTGTCGTTGGCAGGTCATTCAATGGGATGTCCAAGCCAAAACACCACCAGCTTCACAGCTACAAAGTGTCACAAAAACGCTTCTATACTTTCCTAATTTTGATTACCTCAACGGGTATAAATCATTCACCAAAACGCTGTAAATTGTGAGTGAGATCAGTTAATAACAGTCGATTCGATCAAATAAGTATTGATCACATGCAGCGGTGCCTGAGATTTAGTAAATATATCATTTATACTTGAGTGGTAATTCATAATCAAAGTGTGTAATCTTTTCTGTGTCACTCAGTACATCTTCTAGTTACATCTTCTAGCAATCAGACCTGACTTGTCCGATGTGACAATTTGTCCACCATCGTCAATTGACCTTTACAAATGTCATTGACACATTGGATCCTAATTTGATTTTGTTGGTCAACATCTAGCTCAATAGTCCAGATTTCTTCTGATCACTCGTGTTTCTTGGGCTAACATGATCGGTGGCTGATCGAAGTGGGTGGATTATAGGATAGTGCTGCTGGGTTTATCCCAAGGTGGCTGGAACTGAGGAAAGAAATATTATAGTTCTATTATATATCTCCTTCATTGGAATGGAAAAGTTTAATTTGAAAATAGTTAAGATGGACAATTTTTTTTCTGGCAGAGTCACGCGGAGCCAGGACTTTGAGAAAGATGCATATTGGGCATGAAGATTTCAGTTTCCAGTCAGATTTGTCTATGATATATTTCAAACAAACAATCAAAAATCAGTTTATAAAGTGTATATTTGTTCTGCCTGAGGGGCCAAGCAACAAGAAGTGTAAGTCAAATATTTGATCCAAGACTTTGGCGCCTTTTGATAAAAATCAAGGCCCCTGGCATTCATGGTAACTGATCCAGTACTTTATCATAACATTGGTCAAGCTTATTCAGGGCCTATTACACCTGAAATAGCAGACCCATCCATGCAAATACAGTTCCTAACTTAACCTGATTGGGTGTCACATGACCTTATTGACTGTCACATGTCACAATACTTACATTTAAACATATAAGCCTTTATCCCTGTCTAATATGGCATAAGGACAACAGAGAAACAAGTGTAACTGACCCCAAACAATGGATTGTTCAATCACCATGTGTTTTGGTTCTGAACGCTAAAAAAACAGCGTTTTCCCAAAAATGCAAATAATGGGAATTAGCTCTGGGTTGCATTTGATTTGCTGTTGCAGTTTGTTACCAAGCTAATTCAATTGAAATGTAAAAATGAACATTTTATCACAAATTCAGTGTTTATTTAAGGATTGCAAGTGGAACCAATGCATAACTGAATTAAATGAATGGGATTTGGGGTCAACTGTTGTGATTTTTGAAGGTAGTGGTATTGAGGGATATTGCACAGAACAGTGCCCAGGTCTAGAATGGCTACAAAAGTTTCCCTCCGTTTCCTTTGCTATACAGCCCCTGCAGACAAAACTGTGGTTTCCCTGTCAACAGGAAAGAAACTGCTTAGTTGCTGAAGGTTAGATGAGGAACAAGCGTCACAACTTTCTTACAACTGAAAGATTTAGTGAAAGGAAATGATAATTTTCTCAATATTTCTTCAAAAATATCTCAAGGCTGTGCTCAGTGGGGTAGTGGGCTGCTGCCTCCCCAAGACGCCTCTGAAAAAAATCATGGCCATCACTTAGTCGAGCAGGTCCACCAAGCTCAAGGAATGTACCAGCCTGAGGACAATAGCGGGAACATAGCGTCCCCCATCTGTGGGATAGACATTTGTTTGTATGATAACATTTAAAGGTCCCAGCTTGAATGGGGGAGGCAAGGCGGTCCATTCAACCTGTCCCTTTAAACCTACTTACCCCTCACTGACCTCTCAGTGCAATTCCACCTGTTGCATCTCCAGGCATTGCTTGTCCATTCCATGTCAACTTCGACCAAAATAAACACACATTTCTGTAAAGAAAACACAGTCGATTTTATCCAATATCTGTTGAATCAGAACCACCCTTGAACCCATCCTAAGCTGACCAGGACTGTCCCACACATTCTGTACAGGAAGTCCACTGGAGATTCTGACCAACTCTTATTGAAATTGACCATGATTGTTCTATAGATTTCAAGTCAAATTGGTCAGAAATATCTACACAATTTACACAGTTGCACAGAGAAATGTACACACAAACCAAGCCAAGTAAAAATGAAATTTTTGAAATAGAAGCTTGACAAGGGACAATGCCTTATCAGTGTTCCCATCACAGAGGAACAGGTCCTACACAATGCTCATTCAGGAGACCATGACCAGCGATCATCAGCACAATGAAACATTCCCAGGGATTTCCATTCTCACATTCACATCACAGGGAACAGGTTGTTCTTGTTATACAATACCGGAGCCTGCACCCAATTTTACCCCTTTGTCAGATTATCGTGTATTTTTCTGCAGCGTTAGCAATTTTTGCTCAATTTCTTCATCATTCACAAAATAATTGGACTCATGTTTGACGCTTTTACTGCATAATTAGTTCTCGATACCCTTCCTGAATTTTCTTTAGTGTGAGACGTTGTCAGAAACTACCCCACCCACTCTTTCATGCAGTGAATTGCTCTACATTCTCCTCTAATTTGGGCCCTTTCTCACACAAAGTTTGACCCGAAAATCAACCTCTTTTAAGGACCTGTACCAGTGATGTCAAAGCCTGCCCTTTCCTGTACAAATACTATTTAATTAGGTTCTGGTACCCTCCCTGAATCTGCTCTAGTGTGAAACGTTGTCAAACATTTCTCCATCACACTAACAAGCAATAATATTTCTAATTTGCAGCCAATTAAAACCCTTTCTTATCCTCTAAAAGGGTCTCCTTACCTAACTGAAACTGAATTAGAAAAGAAACTGTCATTCCCTACTTCTGAATTATCAAACGAAATCTTAATTCTTGATATTTGGAACCCTTCAAGATACTTGAACTTGATAATGGCCTGACCTAAAAAAAAGTGCAAACATCTTACAAATTCGCCACAAACTTCATGTCACATAGTGTCTTGCAGAGGACCTTCTGAAAGTTTTTGTGTTCCCCATCTTCAGTGAACCAACGCGAGAGACATTGGGACATTCACTAGATAATACTTTGTCAAATCTTAAAATGGACTGTAGGTTAAAGGAGCAACAACCCATATCCCTTTTCAACGCATCCTCATATCTGAATTCAAACATTTTCACAGGATCCACACATCCTCCCAAGAAAACTTCTTCCCAACACCCGCACACACATCCGTATCTCAATATACATGTATTTGGTTTGGGCCCTTTCTCAGGCCCCTGATGGGAGAGATAATGAAGCAATAACATACTCAATCAGTAGCCCCGGCCTTCACTTCGACAATCTCACTTCATTCAAGGGTTAATGATTAGGTCCCTTCCTGGTAGGAACGAAAATGACTTCTTCCCAAAACAGGAATCTTTCATAGATTTCCCAAGGAACCCTTAGGCCCTGCAACGTGACCTGAAACAGGTTTCTCTAAACTCCATAACTCATGCTGTGTCCTCCCATACATCACCTTACACCGATTTCCTTCCTATATAATTATATTTTGATACCCTTTTATAGCCTACTCTAGCGTTAAACATTGTCAAAAACCACCCCTCCTACCACCTACGTATATCCCAGTATATTACCAACTTCATCAAGTTTCCTAATTGAGTCCCTTTCTCAACCTCCTACAGGGCCCTTCAATACCTGACCTAAAAATACACCTCTTCTTTTCGTGTTGAACTTTTTCTTTAGGAACCCTTAGGGCCTGGGAGTAGCCCTATATGACCTATATCAAATATGAAATGAAATTTTGACCCTTCTGAATCTCCTACTGTGCAATCACAACACCTTGCGTAAAAATCTAGTTAAAATCCACCCACGCGATAGCGTTAATTATCGTCGTAACAACCTGTGTTTTGTCGTGGCTTCGCGGCTGAAAAGGGCTGCGGGCTTGTGAAGGGACACCTTGATGTTACTGTAAGAGTGCATGCTCTTCCTGGGACCCTTGTAGGGGGTGGAGATATGACCTGAACGCTTTTGGTCCCTATTATCATGAGGAAGACAGCATCCATCATTTTCGGGTTCACTCTCGGAACCTGTGAAACTTTCAGGTGATGTTGCCAGGGTACCTAACTGATCGTCAGACTCCATTTTTCAGCAAAAGAGGCATGCGTGCATTGCAACTTGTATCAGTGTGTTTAACAGAAGCATATTAATGCGATATAAATGCAACCAGTAGGCCTAATATTTTAGGGAGGTACTCTGCGGGACAGTTGGAAAAAATCCAACTTGTAAGCAGAAGGTGAAGGGTTTGAGTTACTGTCAGTGCTACCCGGTACTTTCAACTTGCCCAAAAGGCCCAGTAGGCCTAACATTTTAGGGAAGTACTGTGTGGTACAGTGGGAAAAACTCCAATTTGTGATCAGAAGGGGGTGAGTTTGAGGCACTGAAAGTGCCACCTGAAATGGGCAGGTGTAGTGCAGTATGTGTGCTCCTTGAATTCCACAGCAGGTTTATGCATTAGACTATAGGAAATGACTGGCAAGCGCTTTTAGACTAATGTACAGTATGAGGCACTTGTCATTTTCATATTCACTGCCAGCCAGTGGATTGTACCTTTTAATTGAAATTATAGATTTACTTTTTCAGAATTCTTGCTTCCATTAAGGTTCCTTTCATGATTTGTCTTTTCACGATGAAACCATGACAATGCAGCTGGAGGTTTTCCAGATGGCGAACAGAATCAGGCTTCAGCAAAAGACCCCACGAAGAACATGCTTTCTGCAAATAATTCAAGTTTGCCCTTATTGATGCTGTCCTTGGTTTCTACAGAAAATGTCTGGATGAGGCTGGGGAATGACTGGTAAGCATCTTGGCACTGTACGTTTCAAATAAAATAATTGTCTTACACACTCTTACTCAAAATTCGCGCTTATATTTGTGATTTGTCTTTTCAGAAGAAACTGGGCCAATGTAACTAGAGAACATAACCGGGCTACAGCAAAAAACCCAGAAAGGAGATGCAACCTGCAAAGAATTCCAACTTGATGTTGATGTTTTTCGAACTTGGTAGATAGATGAGATACTCGCCCTTCAACAAGAGCTGTCTCCTGCAGAAGAAAGAAGCTGGACGGAGAGAGAGTACATTGAACTACATTTAAATGCACAGCTATCATGTCAACAGTATTGATATTTTGAACTTGCCCTTCCTGCGATGAAGCTGTGTCATCTACATTTAATTCTGCCCTTCTCACAGACATCATGTAAGAGGAGCTGTTGTAAAGGGGAAAGTTTTTTCTTCCCAGTAAGTGATTGCCCGGACTTGGATTGAAAGAAGAACCTCCAAGATGGCAGGTGGCAGGATTCCACAGGGGAACCAGGAAACTATCTCTCCTAGGGTTCATTCTGCCCAACTTTCCCACAACCTGCAACAGTCTGGCACCGAAAAGATCATTGTTACATACGTATTATGAGAGCCTGTATGCATCCTCCCGTATCATGTCCAAAGGCAAATGTTGTCATTGAAGAGGTTAACCATAAAGAAAGGGGCAAGGGACAAAAATCTGGACCTGGAGGGCCTCAAGTATTTTCACTGAAAGCAGGTTTGCTATATGCTCCATATGAAAAGATCTTATGATGTTATATCCCGTATGAAAGGGTCATGGTGTGATATTTTGTCTCGCAGTTTGAATGGGTCTCCGTATGATATTTTATCTTTTGAGGAAGGGTCTTTTGTGCAGCGGATGTGTCTGGTCAAAGAGGTGCATATACACCTGTATGTACACAGGAAAGGGGTCTAAACCCTTCCCGGGAAGAGTCGGGTCATTGTCATCAAATAAAGGGCTATTGGCGGAACATTAAGGCACATTTGCGGGAAAAATTCAATGAGGGGCATCCTTTTGATCAGGAAGCTTTGTCGGAGAGATGAGATTTTTCCGCTGGAGGTTGTAAATCTCATTTTGGCCCTTTTATCATGCATTGGATGATTAGTCCCTTTTTGGCCCCTTTTTACCCCGCGGACGTCCCCTTTTACTGCGGATATTGGGTCTATCATAGATCATGTGAAAATTCATAACTTTGTGTTAGTTTTTCATTAGCTTGTGTCCCTTTAGGGTGTGTTACACTGGGGTTATGTGAAGTTATTTGATGGTGAAAAGGGTCGCAGGGCCACACTGTGATTATCATGTCCTTTTTGATATATTTTCTAAGGGATCTTCGGGGAAGATGAAAAAAATCAAGAAGTTGCAGCTGCTCAGGTACAGTGTCAATATTGATGACCTTTTGGCTCCTGGGAGGTGGGATGCTGGAGCCCTTATATTAGGAATGTTGTCACCCTCAAGCTTGTTAACTAGAGATGTGCTGCGATACACAACTGATGTAGGCCCTACTCATCAGATTTTGTGGAAACTTTGTTTGAGAAGGTTGTGTATAAAAGTGTGATATGAGGTTTTACATCATTTACATATTTATTCTTGCCTTCTACCGCTGAAAATAACAAAAACTAAAAAATAACAAAAGCCAGCTAATGGAACAACACCAAACAGAACGTTTCAAGAAAATTCGGCAAATAGTTGTCGAAGCAGTTTTAGTTCAATGGATTCCAGCAGGCTTGTGAAATTACATGTAGTTCACGAGTGAAAAAAGCTGATTGTGCCAATTAATTAGAAACCTTGCCCTACCCTATATAATGTTGCAAAAAATCTTTAATCTTTTGTTTGAAATCTCTGAAAGTGGCCCATGCATTCCATGATTAATGAATGGTGTCTGGATATATGTTTTAGAGCGTTCTTGGTTTGGAGGTTGGCCAGAATGACATTGTTATGCACAAAACATGAAAGCGAAATTACTGAGATAATTATCGGGTATCGAACATCATTAAAGGTCATTTTAAACATGTTTCCTTTCAAGGTCCGATCCTGGTCAACAAATGATTCTTTCATGATTAAACAACGGTGCAGATCAACCACTTTGGGTGTGAGTTTTAGCCTTGTAACTACAGGTCAAAATGTCTATTACTTTTGAAAAAAGTGAAAGTGATTTCCATCCTTAGTTTTCTACAAACTTTGTACAATTCTTTGCCAAAATATACAATATTTTACCTCCACTAAAGGAAAAATTACCCTTTCTGAAATACTGCGTCTGTTTTGTGGCCGCACCAACTTATCGGCTGCTAATTACAGCCCCAGCATCTGTAGCTGCTGATCCCGACAATGACCAGTCTGACCTGAATTGACCAAAAGTGGTCTTGTCCAAAAAATGACAAAGATATTGTCCTTTGTAGGTAGGAATTCAGTTTTCAGTGTTGGCTAATTATGGTCAATAAACTATACTGCCACATCTGCGGCCACTGACCTTACATCTTGTGATTATGATGCGTCCCAGCCACACCTGGCCACGCCTTACATCCCATAAACCAATCAAATCTCAATTATTGCCCAATCATGGACTCTCAAGCGAAGATAATGACAATGCCCAATAATTACCCAGATTCTTCCAAAATCGTTTTTAAGGGAAAGTGTTGCTGAATTGTAATACATCACCTCTTGTTTTTGTTGTCGTCAAAAAGAAGATTTTGCACCTGTTGTTTAAAAGAAAACTGAACATGTGTTGTGTGGTTGGTGAAGGATCCAATGCGCCTGATGATTTTTATATCATGAAGGTGATATATGTGTTTAATCCTTCTGGGACAGATCCAAAAGATAAACTTGTCTTAAGAGTATAAAGAAAGGGAATAGTTAAACACAAGAGTTGTAGATCAAAGATTCAGACACTGCTGTTATCTCTAGAAAGGAGTTACATTTTTAGCTCACCTCTTAGCAGAGGTGAGCTTATCCCATACCGTGGCGTCCGTCGTCCGTCGTCGTCGTCGTCGTCGTCGTCGTCGTCGTCGTCGTCGTCGTCGTCGTCGTCGTCGTCCGTCGTCCGTTAGCAGGGCACGTTTCGTAACTGTTAGAGCTATTGAGTTGAAACTTGGTACACATGTACCCTTATGTAATGACACCTTGGAGACTAAGTTTCAATCCGATTCGTTTCATGGTTTGGCCACCAGGGGGCCAAACGTTAAAAGTGAAAATATGCAATATCTCCCTTAATAGTGGTCGGGAAATTTTGAAAAAAATATGGTAGGTACTTCTAGCAAAGGTGCATCATATATCCTCCGGGTTTTTGATTTGACCTCCTTTTCAAGGTCACAGTGGTCAAATGGTGTAAATTGGCCATTAGGATGTAACGATGGCACGTTTCTAAACTGCAATGACTATTGATACCAAATTTGGTACACATTTACCCCTTAGTCAGGTGATCTCAGGGACCAAAGTTTGGTCCAATATGATTCACCACTTGACCACCAGGGGGCAAAATCCAAAAACCTTAAAAATGTGATTATTCCTTAACTTCTTGCCCGATTGCCACCAATTTGATATCATGGATACATCTAACCACCATACAGTATATGTCACACAGGTTTTTAATTTGACCTTCTTGTCAAGGTCACAGAGGTCAAATGGCATAAATTCGCCGTCAGGCCGTAACTATGGCACGTTTCTTAACTGCAATGACTATTGATCACAAATTAAGTACACATGTACCCCTTGGTCAGGTGATCTCAGGTACCGAAGTTTGGTGCGATCTGATTTGCCGTTTGGCCTCCAGGGAGGGGGCCAAATCCTAAATTCTTCAAAATGCCATTATACCTAGTAATGACTTGCCCGATTGGCACCAATTTTATATCATAGGTACATCTAATTCTAACAACCATTCAATGTGTCACCCGGGTCTTCTTTGATTTGACCTACTTTTCAAGGTCACAGAGGTCGAATGTACTGTAAATTGGCCATTTTGGGGAAATTGTAATTGCTTGGACCTACATCAAACCTAACACTACATGACACAATACCATGCTCTTTATCCATCTTTCCTCCACATGAGGTGAGCACAATGGCCCTGGCCATTTCATTTGTGTCTCTCAGTCTAAATCTGATCTTTAAACTTTGACAACATTTCTGTCTAACTGCATAGTCTCAGGACCCAGAGAAGGGACAGTCAGATTCCTGCACAGATGTTGAGCCGTAGAGAAAGTATCATTTTGGATTCTGGAGAAATTATCTTGATCTAAAGGTGTGAAATGAGACACTTTCTCTCACTTCACCTTCAGGCTGCTGCATTGTCTACGGAGAGACATTTCTTTTCTTTCGCAATTTGATGAGGAAAGGTGAAAGATTGGGGGTGTGGCTGCAAGTCGTAATCCCTTCCGTGCTACAGGCACCTAATTATGCATTGTCGAAATTCCATCCATCCTAACCATACTAGATTCATTGCACATTTGTGCGTGTGAATTGTGCACAATAAACTTGCAATCTTAGCTTGAAACACTCGTTATGCATTATTACTGTCCAGTGTCAATGTTCCCTGTGCATTTCTTAGTGTATTGGGTGTAAAATGTACACTATGAATCCTTAATTTTAGGTTGAACTGATACCGAACTCCATCTCATATAGACACAATGTACAATCATCATCTGTCTCATCAAAAATGTGCTAGAGTTTCTGCTAATCTTAGAGTGAAACCAACTTAAGGACAAGCTTTTCGATTCTTCCTGATGGTTTCAGGCATCTTTACCGCATCATCTTTTAGATGGTAATTTTGGGGTTACGACAAGTTCCGCAGAATGTTTTCAGATAAGAAAAGAAGATTCCTTTACATGACCCATTGTTTGATCTGTTGCTGGGCCACTTGGTAAAAAACGTCTGCCTAATTTTGGTCTTTTTGTGCAGTTGTTGCTGCTTTGTAATGAAGAAAGATTCATTTTCTTTTTCGGGCCACCAGGTGGACATTGACACCTTGCAACAAGTCAGTGAAAGAATCCACACGGACACATAAAGTGGCTTCTTTTAGGGCAGAATATGAGGTTACTTCCTTGGCATTCTGCAGGGCCAATGTTGTCAGGGCTACTTGGAAAGCCACTAAGAGACCAAAAAGAGATCTGTCTGGGTCTGCAAAATAATCTACATTCGTCTTTGCATGATTCTTCTTTAGGAACTTTATATTTTATTGTATTTGTAGGCCTACATGTACATATTGGTGCTATATGATGCTTCGAATGCATTCATTTTGTCTCTTCAATAGATATACGACGTGTTTGGAATGCCATTCCATTTTCGAAGAAAAAACAAACAAATACCGTATCTAAGTAGTCTTTCCAGCCTTAACCTACCCTGAGACAAGGTGTTTAAAATTTGAACCAACGACCGTTATACCTCCTGGTGTATTTACTTCCTCAGCAAAGTCCCGCCCGTCCCCAGTTATAGCTCGCAAACATCACCTAAAATGTTAACATAACCTCTTGCAGTTTGTTGTCAAACATTGAGAAAAGTTAAGGATGGGCCCTGACTGCACGTTTGATGGTGAGTATTTGAATATTTGATGGGATAAGTGACGTTATCGTCCTAGGGCCATCACTTTCTTGACAGTGACGGCAAACATGGTCAACCGGAGATTAGAAAACACTTCATAGAAACGGAGGAAAAAATCAAAAAGATGAGTTATTACCCTAGACTTTGTGGACTTTGCCTCCGAGTTTGAATCTGTAATTGAAATTATTTTCTGTTACTATGTTAAGTTTAGCATTTTTCCCTGGTGGTTGACCGTTATGCCCTCACCGAGTCCCTTCATCTGATTTGATTTCAATATTTTAGCATATGGCCTACATTTTGAATGATTTGAATCATATTGTTATGGAAATTCCTTTAGTCGGTGTATCCAGCTCTGAAGATACATTATTGCAAATTCAATAAATTTCTGTACTTTTTTACAATATTTTGAACGATGTGGACTGATTTTATATTTAGATTAATTTTCAATAAAAACAAGTACTACATGTATTTTGTGTGTTTTCTTTACATCACCCTGAAAATGGCATAACAATTAAGGCTCTACTTTTACAATTCCCCCTGTTACAAAAATGTCTCTGTTGCTATTTCTAAGACACGCTGTACAACAGATTCTTGGGTAGAATTTAGAACATTCTTAATATCCCATAAATGGTTAATCTCCATCACCGATCTGGCAAATTGATTGGCCACTTGATTGACTTTCTGTTCAAACTATCGCGTGTGCCAGATCGTCTATCTTGGCCAAGAAATCATTCTACAGCAGCTGCCGTGGAAGGGGCCAAAATAGCACGTACCCCCAAGATTCTGGACAGGGGACTTGTGAGTTATGTAACCCAGCATGATATATCGCAGGTGAAAGGAGTTAAAACGAGGATCGTGGCCATCGGAAATTTGATAAGGGATTGTTTGGGATGCAGAATATAGGTGTGGTGAGGCTGTGATGTTGCGTTACATCACGAGGAATGCTCCGGTGGATCTTGTCGCTCCCTCGGGACTTTATGGAGATAGATTGGGGTGACGTCCCATGCAACATTTGGACACCTATCCTTTGTGACTTTATCTACCCTTCTTGGTCCTTTTTATTTGTTCATTTGGCTATTTAGCCTTTAAAGGAATTTGTCAGTTGGGATGAGAGCTGTGGTCCGATTTAGAGGTGGTTATTTTAGACCGGATAAGCAGCGTGGTGTCTGAAAATTAAACAGTGATTTATAAATTGTAGGGTTTATCGTCAAATTTGAGCACTTTGTAAACTTTCTATGGGATGATAAAAATACAATTCCGGTGTGAAATGTGAGAGTCAACCTGTAGGGGGTTGGGAAGGTTGCTCAAGTTGATGGGAAAGTGTTTCCCCGTAAAAGGACATTCTTTGGGGTTGCGCAGTTTCAAATTAGTGTTCAAAAGGAGACTAGGGCCAAGAGCAAGGTAGACCATATTAAGTTTCTCCGAGTCATCATCAAGAGTTGTCTTTACTACAGTTCATCAGGGGCACTATCAGAATAAGTTTATGAATATAGCCAAACCAGTCCCAGTTCCCTGATGCGTCTTTGAATGTAAGCCTCATCCAGACCATCAACTTGGACCCCCAGCTCCTGTCTAGATGCCAATGAACTTTGATTTGTACAATGTGCACTTCCTTATCCCCTTTGCTGGGATTTGTACAGTCAGTCATGAAATCCAATGACGAAATCTTTGACAACCAACCTGAAACTGTCAATCATTACATAACAACTGAACCATATAAGGCCATTTTTCACAAGCAAATTACTAAATAAAACATCATATAGGACTAATCAAATGCTTTACTGCACTTTTCAACTTTCCCTTTACTCTTCAATAACCAATCTCCATCATCATAAAGTCTAAAGGGATAGAAAATGAAAATATTATCTCAACATAATTTGCTAATAGTTCTAAGGAATCCTCTTAAATGTTCTGCATAGATTGCAAAAATCACAGATTTCTACTTTTCGAGTTCATTCTGTCATGTTTATGCTGTGATTGGGTGAAACCTGTTGAAAACCAGGCTTCTGTATTCATGCTTCGTTTCTTAGTTCCCTGTTGGTACGGTCCATTGTGCTCTCTTGGCTAAAACTGCTTCTGGCAAAAGAAACCGGTTTTCGGAAGAAGCTGAACTTGTTTTTAAGCTAGTTCAAAGGTTGTACGCTGACAATAGTAACGTTGGAGTAACACGGAAGACAGCGTCCCAACCTGTGCCATGTCACAATACATGTTTATTCCTTAATTCAGCAAGGTCAGGGCTTTAAAACCTGGAAGCTTACAACACTTCTGGACCACAAACATCAAATCCGTGATGATGTTGATTTTGTAAAAGAAATCAGAAATGCTGCCTGCCTGTTATAATAGTGATATTCCATCTTTGGCATGGACATCGATGTTTACTTCATGTTTTACCAGATTTTTGACGAAGAGAAGACCAAGTGATTTTCAGATATTGTCACGATCCTCACCTCTTCAAGAACTGACTTAGAGACACACGACAGCAGGAGTTGGAAAGCTTCAGCCTGTCTTTGGTACAGCCATAAGAGTGGCCAGGGACAAGAGAAGGTGGGGAGAGATGGTGAAGGCCTTATGTCCCAGCACCAGGGACGAAGAAGACCTAGTAAGTATAAGCAATGTGTTTGGTCAAAGGAGCACAGTCAAAGAGAATCGACCACTCAGGCACTGATGACTTTAAAAATACGTGTAGTAGCAGTAGTTTCGTATCAAAACACGATGATTGCATGAGCAGCACAGTCAAAACGAATCATCCAGCCTGGAGATGAAAACATTCAGAAAGACTTAAGGAACCATACGGTTTGACAACAGCCGCTTTATGAAATGTCGCATTCTGTCAGAATTCTATCACAAGCTTTGATTTATTGAAACAGTGAACTGACAATTCTCTTTGCAATTGTTTCAGATTGTTGTCCTGGACGAACTGATGGAGCCTTTCACACCCTGCCAACAAACATTCTTCCAAACCAAGGAATGTATGAATCCGAAAGAAGTGACTAGACCATCATCATGTCTTGAAAGATTCCCACAACTGGCCATCGCTGCAGCTTTGATCCAGCCTCCCCAGCCAAAGAAAGCAACACTCGAACATACCAAGCCTGACTTCCTTATTTTCTTCATTGTCAATGTTGCTTCCTTCAAGTTTCCCAAGGCACTTGACCGACTCAAGGAGTTTGGATATGGTGGCGGGAAATGTAGGGCTTTTTTAATGGAAGAGCCACAATAGGACCAAGTTTGGTGAATCTCAATGATCGGCTTGCTATGTTTAGCAAACTCATCACCAACTTGTATTATTTTGATAACTTCGGTATGTGGTCTTTCGGAAGAGATTTTGAGGGTCTTGCGTAAGGTTTCAGGCGAGACCACCATCGTTCATTCATAGAGTTCATCAGTTTATTTTTGGTGGGGGTGCCGAATTCTTCGCCAGGAATTCATTGATGGATCTAGCACTTGTGAGTTTGATGGTGTTTTTCACAGTTAATGCTTATTGTTGTTATCTTGGGCACAGGGTGGGAAATTCCTCGGCCAAAGCTGGACGGGGGTGGTTCCAAAAACGAACTATTTGAGGAGTCTATCTCGCAGCAGCGGACAAACTATGGAGAACGTTTCTGAACGATATGTCATGTATGTCTTAAACGGCCATTTCGAAAAAAGGATGTGTATTTTCTGCTCTTTTCCTTTTCTTTATCTTAACTGAATAAAACGTATTCACCATATGTATTACATAGATTAAACAGTACGATTAATTTGGATTCAAACTTTAAAATTTCTGTAGTGTCGGGTGTACTTTTACTATCCACCCACATTAAAACTTTGTGAAAAAACTGGGCCTGATTTTGATTTAATGCCGTAAGAAGTTGTATCCATATGGCGCAGGCTCTCCTGCTAAAGATCTAGATACCTTGTTTTATGTGTCTGCCTACTCTACAAAAGAGTTGCATCGACCTCTTTTTGTCATATAAAATCCAAAAGTGGATGTGAGCTGTTATTTCCGAATGTCGCAACAGCTCGGGCATTGTTACATCTGTTTGATGTACAATGTTGCTGGTGTCCTTTTCCGCCCCCACCAGCAAAGCTTGGTAAGGTGAACGACCGGCCTGGCTGTCAACAGGGCTCGCACCTTCTCTAACTCCTAGATGATATCCCGGAACGGTGAACGTATTTTTTGATAAGAATATGATATTTCTATATTTGTGTGACAGTTGCAGATCAACCATGTCACATCAACGGGACAATGGCACAACCATGTCACAACAACGGGACAATGGCACAACCAGTGGACACCCTGTGCTGCCCACACGGGTATGGTGGTCAACCCCATCTGTATCAAAGTTGATACTTCGGGTGACAAAAATATACACCATAATTCTGTTTCGATATTTGTGATACGATTGCGGGACAACCATGTCACAAGAACGGGTTTCATGTTTCCACACACCTCGGAGGTAAAGGCACCAAATTCAGTAGCGGGTGTCACGACTTCCCCACAGCTCCACTATATTGTTTGAAAGAATATATACGTCCTACCCTTTGATAATCGGAGGAGTGTACCACAAGCGCCTGTTCTTTACATTTAGATTCCAACACAAGGCCAGCCATACAAAATTTCGTTGCAGGTGTCTTTACCACCCCAACATCTCTTTGAGTGGCCCTACCCTAAAGTGAAAGAACGAGTGGACCGGCACCCATTTTTTGATACAATATCTCTGCATATGTTTCAACCAAAGAACAGGGACATTGAATTCCATTGCATGTGTCTTCACCGCCCCCACAGTTTTTGTCAAAGATGCATTTTGAAAGGGCGAGTAGACCTGCGCCCAGTTTTAAAGAAGTATCATCCATATGTTTTGACAAAAGACCAGCGCTCCAAATTCCGTTGCAAGTGTCTTACCGCCACCCACACAAGCCCGGGTTGAAAAGGACCTGCACCCAAGAGCAGGTTGAGAGTCGATCGGCAGCTGGGAGAAGTCCCTAAGGAGTTGCACCATGGGTTATGTAAATTGCCTCAGCAATTAAATCAACAAAGGGTGGATTATTAATAGTGTCTTGGAGGATAAGGCAGGTGATATGGGATGAGGCAACCGTTTTCAGATGGACCCAGCATCCCACACACTGGGCAGGAACGCGGGGCGTCTGCACTTGTACGCCATCAGGTTTTGGGCGGTGGAATGTTTACGGACGCCTAATCTTGATATCAAAAATAATATCTACAATTGGTGGTGATTAAATCTTCGTTGTGAAATCGCAATATTATTCAGGTGTCCAGAATTAGACGTGAGGACTATGGAAGTTATGCAAGAGCATTTGAGACAGTGTTTGAATTCGGCTGGGTCACATGTCGGCCACGGGCCGGGGTTTTGTCCGGGACACGTGGGGTCTTGGCGGCGGTTGTGTTCTGTTGACGCCGGGCAAACATGCTAAGAGGCCAGGCATGAGCGCATGCATGAGAGCCCGTCCAAACCATTCATAATTCTCTTACAAACAAAACATGGAGCATTTTTAGACCACGTCTTGCTGGTGCATCCCGTCTTCTTCAACAAATGACTATTTTTGGGTGCATTGTTGTTTCTTCATCCTTTTGTTCAGCAGCATCCGAGACGTCCCGCATCACCCGTAAAAAAGATACGGATGAACTCCCTCACTTCCTGATAAACGTCTTAATGTGGTTTCGGGGCCAAGAACAACAATTGGGAGACGCTCCACCGACTCAAGGTGTCAACTTCGGATAAAATTAGAATTTTTGACAATTGTCATCTTCGGCCTTATTTTCCTTGTAAACTACGGTTTTTTTCTTAATCTGGGACATGCTTTTCTATAGCTCTCTCCACTTGGCGTGCGGTATGCAGCCTTGCCCCGGCAGGTTATAAAGAACCTGCCCGGTTGGTTTTGCCTTACCCTTTTTGGGGGTACAGCAAACTTCCCTTGCCTTAATCCTTCCACAACCCATGGGCTGACGCGGGGTACCCTTGTTTGTTCCTGTCGGTTGTTCATCCTGAAAGCTTTAGGAAATATAGAAGTTACTTTTCTGCTTCATTAAATAAGGCAAAGTCTTTTTAGCTTGTCGTCTGCAGGGCCCGCAGATACTAAAAGCAACAAATTATTTCATCGCGAAGGAAAATTCATGTCACTCCTTGTCAAGATGTCACTAGTAATGACGTAAAGTGGCTAAAGACAAACAGTTTGGCGACACCGACATAAAGTACATAATATGTGATAACCAATTCCGTGAGGCAACCGAAACCATCAACCTTAGGTGAATATTCACGAATTTATATTGAAACTTTAGGGTGCCCCTGTTCCAAACGTTTTTGTCTGCATGATCGGTACGCCAGGGTAAAGGTTGATTCCCTTTAGCAACCGCAGTTATCAAAAGGTGTATTCTCTATAAAACACTGCTGAGGAACCGACCCTATCATTTAGGCTCGAGAGTTCGAAAGGTAACCGAGCTGTCGAGAGAGATGTTGTGACCTAACCTCATTGCCAAGTCAGGTCTAAGGAGACAAGACAAAAACAACAAAACTCAAACTTAAAGAAACCATCATGGGTATAATCACCAAGATCCATATCTCCGATTACAGATATTTAACTGTTTTGTGCTATGGAAGGGGCAGGGGGATGAAAGAGTTTGTGACCTCAGCCTTAGGATGGTGCGATGACTCCTGGCGCGTTACATGATTGTTGCAAACAAGGCACAGAAGTCGTAATGCGAACTGCGGTCTTTATTCACTTTATTAGCAAGATTTGAATCCGATACCAATTGTTGCGGGCCAATTACAAATATTCTTAATGCCTTTTGGAATCATTCATATCTCAAATAACGCTGTACAGCAGTGAGGTCTCGAACTCGAGTTGATGCTGTCGTCAGGTGCCGCATAAAAGATAAACCGCCATTTTTGTCTCATAAAACGTGTCGTCATTCAGATATCCTGACCTCCATTTTGGAAATCACAGTTCCGCAGAGAAAAGAGCAACGGGATCCAAGGTCGGGCTTTGTTTACCTGGGCTTTGGATAAGGTGTGTGGAAGAAGGGGTAAACACCCGGCCATCAGGATCAAAGCTAGTCTCCTCGCGTCTGGGATTTTAAACCATGGAGGTAAAACGTAAACAGGGACTGAGATTAGTCATGTATATAGTGTTTTGCAAATACTTTACTTGCAAGAGGGCCTTTCAATTGGGCTAAAGAATCAGCCTTGATGTCCAAGGCCCAAATGCGATGACGTGGCCTGGTCGAGTTACTTTTTGTTACCTGCTGATTTCCTGTCAAACACTGACGCCAAATCATGCTCGAACGTTGGGCTTACGGCCCGAGAAGTTAGCATTGATGAAGAGGTTTCGTTCTTGTTATCTCGTTCCCTGGACCATTACTTTCGATATACAGATTGCTGGTCGCTGGTTGCTTATGGCAATCGATCGCCTCCGGACGAGGTTTAAACCCGAGCAGACGATTCTCCTGTGATCTCGCGCCAAATGTTTCCGAACGATTGATCAGCAAGTGTACACACACCAGTCATGTGCAGACGACAAATTAGGAGGAATAATCCAATATGACCCTAGCCGGAGTAAATTCACCTCACCCCTAATCAAATCAGCGTCCCGATCACAAAAGTGACCCGATCATTTGCTGGATCGGCTTCAAAAGAAAAAGGTTTTCATGAAAATTTGATATAACCAGGTTTCAATCTCGGGGCGGGGAAAATCAAATTTTCTCGGTTTGTTCAGAACCTGTCGTGTGGCGGCCATGTTAATTGTGTCATTTATAACTGGAAGTGTACAATCGAATCAGGGGTGAATCGGCTTGATTTTATTTGCAAAGTGCGCGAGGTCTCAAATTAAGTTATGTCAAATCAGGCGACAATCACTAAACGAGCTGGGAATCCTGATTTGATTTGCCCGCTGTACCCGCCGCGGGGTCGTGGTTATTTACAAGTCGCCCGAGCCCCTAGTTAGCTTCTCGGGGCAACATCATCATGATACGTGTAATTCGAAAGGGAATATTCGCAAACAATACTATTAGCTGTCGTCAGTTTATCATCTTGATTCGCCTCTCATATCTCTCAGTAAATGCGGCGATCATAAAGAGAAGTTGTGATGTCATCATTGCATGGAACAAAAAGCAAAATGATGAAATAACGACAATATCGTTTTAGTAGTAACGTTACCCCCGCCACGATTGGTTGTTGGCGAAATGTGGAACGAAATTATTCAGTTTCTCATAAAACTGGTAAAAAGTAAAGAACGAATTATCATGCAGCGCTGGTGTGATTGCAAAGTCCTTAGAGTTATCAAATAACAACTCGGGCAATCAGCGAATGCAGTGTAAGCCAATTTCAGAGATGATGTGATTTTGAAATCACTCATGTTGATAAAAGGGTACCATTAAAAATGATGGGCGGCACCTCTCCACGCGCTCGGTTATGTTGCGTAATATTATGATTCGTCTGATGGCAAAGTAATGATTTAGTCCGTTTTATGATGTAGCGCTTTTCCATGGACAAGTCCTTAGCGCTTTGTCATCCCAGTTTCTTCCAGGGATTAGCTACCAAGCGCTCACCAAACCTTCGAACTCTTAACAAGAAAGAACTCAAGTGCCCTGAAGGGATTGGAACCCACAACCTCTCAGTCAGGACTGAGCCAGGCACAAAACACAAAAAAAAACATATTTCGCCACACTCATTGAATCCGAACTTCCACTTTTATCTTTCATCCAAGGTGTGTTCATGAGGCCAAGTGTTCTTCTATCGTTTCATCACCACATGACCCGATCCCGACTGGAGATATTACTCCTACATTTGTCATCCTGTCAACCACTGATCCGCGGTACATCTCCTATTTATTACCATTTATTTCCCCATTAATATCATAATACCCACAAATAATGCCTGATCTCCCCCAGTCTCACAAAGATCACCAATATCGACGCGGTGCAAAATATAACCTGATTTCAACCACCATTAATCTCGGAGTGACAACGCGAAATCCCGAGATTTGAGAATTCCGGATCAAGCAAAGTAGAAAATCCACCTGGATTTCAATGTCAAGTTGCAATGATTTGTTGGAAATGTCAACCACCAGGTTGATAACAACGAGGCGAATGCAGGCATCAAAATGTCGGCTTGTTCAGAAGCAATTTCTACAATTTGGGTGAAAAATTCCATGTATATGGATTTTTCATGCCCGTATCGGATACCGATCATGGACTCAAATTAGTTTTCACAATGTGGCACGAGGTTTAGTAAATCGTTACAAAGCAAAACGATGAATTTCGTTAGAGATTATTTCTAATCGCTAATCTAGAGAAAAAGGCCTTACACCCAAGTGTTGCGGAATTGCCATTGGGGAACGAGATTGGAATCAAGTTGTGTTTGAACTGTTTTCCTCAATTTCAGCCAATTTTGAAGGGAATCTAAGCAGCAGTACTCAGAGTGCATGATTTATGTCAGAAGAGTATTACAGTCGTCCAACCGAGGATGACATGGAATTGATGTGTAGATATGCCACTTGGAAATCTCGCCAACAATCACATGACCATCTGTCGTCTGACCGACAATAAGGAGAATTGAAAGTCAGGTTCATCAATTCTTGTCATCCTCGCCATTCATGACGGCAACAATGGTATTGTTTGACTAGAACCTGTCTCCACTGACCACGTGACCATAATGATATATTAACAATCGATGACGAATATAATATTGTAACATATTGTGCCAAGGAACAATATGGCAATGTTGACTTGGACATTTTAGGGTTGCAAGTCCGTGATATAACGCTGCTTTTTTGCCAGAACTGCATCTTCACGGCAAATTTTCCATATTTCTGCTCATCTACCACGTTTCGCAAATCTCAGCCAACTGTCACTCTGGCACCCTTCGACTCTCCCTCTGGCAGGTATAGCCCTGTACATCTACAGTGCGCTCCTTCTGTCTTGCCCTCAAACTTAACAGATACAGATATCTTGCACCAGTTCCGATCCCGCAGCCAACAGATACAGATATTTTGCATCAGTTCCGATCCAGCCAACAGATTTCTGACCCCATGCCAACAGATACAGATATCTTGCACCAGTTCCGATCCCATGCCAACAGATACAGATATTTTGCATCAGTTCCGATCCCATGCCAGCAGATACAGATATCTTGCACCAGTTCTGATCCCATGCCAACAGATACAGATATCTTGCACCAGTTCTGATCCCATGCCAACAGATACAGATATCTTGCACCAGTTCTGATCCCATGCCAACAGATACAGATATCTTGCACCAGTTCCGATCCCATGCCAACAGATACAGATATCTTGCACCAGTTCTGATCCCATGCCAACAGATACAGATATCTTGCACCAGTTCCGATACCCAGCCAACAGATACAGATATCTTGCACCAGTTCCGATCCCCAGCCAACAGATACAGATATCTTGCACCAGTTCTGATCCCATGCCAACAGATACAGATATCTTGCACCAGTTCCCGATCCTCAGCCATCACACCGACTCTATCAACCCAACTTGATCACAACCAACCTCGTTGCATACAAATTGGATAACATTACACGAGATCCCCATTTCTTAAATTTCCATAATTCGTCCCGGAGCATCTCTCATCAGCGCGTATTGAACATAAAAGAATTTCCCGCAAACCCTATCTAACTCCTATCTGTCAAGTATGTCTTAAGCCGGCGCTGTAAATTGTGTTTGCCGGTTATTACATGCGATGCCACATAGAATAACCACGTTAATATCAGGGTGAATTAGGTGATTTGCTCAAATTGCCCCCGAGGACCCACGAGCATTATTCACTGGCACTTGTTTCTGGTGTGGCGGCGGAAGGAGACAGAGCTGTGACAGGTTGAGGAGGCTTCACAGGTGATGCGGAGGAGGCTGGTGCGCTCCACGAGGACCCTGTGATCACTTGCTTCCATTTAGTCGCATCTTCAGGGGAGGCCGGAATGAGCCATTTCCGCATATGGGCGAATCGACCAACCTAGAGTTAAAGTAATTTTGTTGATGGTGACATTCAGATCACATGCAAGCCAGGGCGTGTCGTCAAACAAATTTAAAGTACCGTGATGGGCAAGGCCGACATGGCAGATCCTGGTCAAGGCCTTGGATCCTGGTCGGAACAGCAAAACCAACAACGCTTCACCGGGTTCAGTTCTCCCTGCTGGCCGTGGTGGGTAACCGAATATCTGTGGAATATTCAAGTGCCCGCACCGAATCTATACTAAACCGGACATTCGCTTTGATGCAAGAGCAATGATTGCTTTAATTTCTGCTGTGGAAGGGCCGCTAATTCTTCACAACATCCATCCTATGTTGCCAAATTTCCTAAGATTCCCCCTTTTTGAGACTAACGATGAAATGATGTAGAATTGATGCGACTTGACAAATTGGTGTTTGGCCATTATGGCATTCGCGGCACCAGAGCCGGGGCGAGGTGCAGCGATATGATCGGAGAATATCTGCCACTGCACTTCTCCCAGCTGTAAAACTGTCCGATTTCTGGATAACAAACCGTAGCATTCCCGGGGTGATTACCGTCATAATCATCGCTGATTTATTCTGCGTGACGTCAGCAGATTCAGAGGCAGAGTTGGCAGTTAATTAGAAGGATGAATATGGATTATCTAGTGGTGGCTGTAAATGAACGGTGGCCTTTATGATGGGAATGTAATACTTGTCCCGCGTTGGGGACCACTGTGATATTTTTTGTTTGATGGACATTGGTTGGTAATGGACGGAGACAATCAATGATCTGGATAAGAAGTAAAATTAGATTTCAAGATGGCCACCATGTCGTCCATCTTTAAAAACACACCAAGCCCTCAGTATTGCAAGGAATTTTCACTGATAGTTTCTGGAGACATATGGGAGAGGATTAACTTCGGTAAGAGCCAAGGCCCCAAAGTCAAAGCTGAAGTTGCCCCAAAGAATTGCAACCTGTCCCAACCTCACCCCATCAGTCCTAACAATCCGATTCTTCACGTTCACGGTCTCTATCAATGGACTAGGCTGCAACCTGTGCCGCTTTCCACTTGCCGAGGCACCATCGCCTGAAATGTTTGCAACTTCTGGGCGACGCTTCCAGGCACGGATTTAACATATGAAGATGACATTTCCATTGTCTAATTGGTAATAAATTGATCATTCAGCAATCCACTGGCATGATATTTTTCTCTCCGATGGTTGTCTTAGCCACAGATGTTAGGAAGCACGTGTGGGAGAACTTTTGTCTAATGATCCTAGATATGAAAGACGTGTTTCCCGCGGTGTGGGACGATGTATACAATATCGATAGATCGCATGCCGACATTGTCAGTTCGTGATTGATTTCTCTCAACAATAGGATGAAGATTATTCGACACAATCTGTGCACATGTTAACAGTAGGTTGAAGAGTATGATATGGTCAAATCTACTTTCATCGTTGATAACTGTTGGAGGAACACCCAAAATGATTCTCGATTATCCAGCACCCTACCACCTTCTTCTATATGTTGCAGTATTTTTAGGGGATTCCTTGTATTTGTATATTGACAAATCCGAAGTATCCTTCTTCTTCTGCGTGAGAAGCTGAATTGAGGGCTAGGCGAACGTTACGAAATGTCGGCAATTGTTCTTGCAGAGACTATCTGCCCCCTGATCAATACTATTCATCATACTCGTAGCCATTCTCTTGTTCGACTACGCTTACCAGGAAGCTGGGTGCCAGGAACGCAGGGTCAGCCCCGGGGCTGCCAATGTGGACCAGGCGGGCTTGCTGCCCAGGAAGGGTGACCGGCACACGGGGTCAACTCCACGAGGGCCTGCTACCCACGCCCGGGGTGGCCGGAAGGAATTTCGCTGTCGTGGCGTGTCACGATTCCAAATCATCCAACAAAGAAGCAGCGTCCTCTCTAAGTAGTTATTAAACACTTATTATTGATATGTCCGGTGTATGAAAGAAATATTTCCTTCAGGGAGTCTGGGTGACCATGAAAGGTCCTGAGTCCATTGAGCGAGTCCCGATGTCCCATTCACCGCTCTCCTGTGGCCCTTCAAACCCTCTTGTTCCCATACAGATCGCTTCCGCGCCTTTACAATCGATAATTTGGGAATAAAAACCTGAGCAATGAATGGTGATTTGCGGCGTGGAGTTTTATGTTTGTCTTGAAGTTAATTGTGGCGGTCCCCTCGAGACTAGATCGTTACCATTAATGATAGGTGAAACCAAGAAACTGACAAGGAATCAAATGGAAATTGCTCTTAGAATTTGATATCGAGATGTGAACTGATGTGTGATGGATGATTTTGGAAGAGTTTTAAGGCATCAGCGTACCAGGGACTTGTAATGTTCCGGTGTAATAATTGCTGAAATTGTATAAACGTAAAGATAGTGGTCCAAAAGAGTTAACTGGTATATACCACTCCATTCAGGCCATTATGCATCCGTACTCTAGGCACCCAGTAATACATACTGGTGGGGAAGGAATTAGAGTCCTCGGTCAAGGTTTTTGATGGACTTCTCTTCCTGTTACACCTGAAGACGTTTTGTTGCAGGAACATGCTGGGAAGTGTATCCTGTATCTGCAGCGATGATGCCTTCTCCGTATTAGCTCCTGGTTCCATGGTATTGGTAGGAGCGATGGCTTGTCGGTATGGGTACATGGTAATCCAACGTTTTGTTGCAGGAACATGCTGGGAAGTGTATCCTGTATCTGCAGCGATGATGCCTTCTCCGTATTAGCTCCTGGTTCCATGGTATTGGTAGGAGCGATGGCTTGTCGGTATGGGTACATGGTAATCCAAGGATGGTTGTGGGATCGGGGTATGAATGAATTTGTTGTTCGGTTATTCTCACTTTTGAGGCAAAAGATTCATTGCCGTTCAGACGGCTGCTCATCCAACAGCTACTTCAAAGTTCTTCGACTGATGTAGCTTTATCCACATGCATGGCCCAGTGCACCATCAGCGTAAGCACTAACGTGCCTGTATTCGCCACTTTCATGACTTATCCTGATACTGTAAGTGTTTGATTTTAAAGAGAAGAACGCAAGCTTTATGTATGTGATATCAACATTTTTAATGTAGAATAATCGAATACTGTACACAGATGTATTTACAAGACTTAATACTGTACACTGTCCAATAGCAACAACGACGCGTCAAGGTCAAAGTCGGGCCACCAAGGGTCACCCATGATTACAAATGGCTTTGTCCACCTCAAACAGTAAGTGGCATTTACAACAGGTTGGGGTTTCACGAAAATATGAAATGATTTGTGTACCCAATATATTGTCATTATTTTAAAAAGTAACACGTTACCAAAGGTAACTGTCATTTTGGACCCGTCTCGCAAACGCTTCGTTTGCGAAGAAATGCAATTTAGGCAAGTTCAGTACTCGGAAACCTTTGTCGTAACATAAATGTATTCGCTGCTATGTTTCATAAATCTTTACGCACCATTTTAAACAAATATAAACTAACAAACAGGTCCACAAACATGAAAAAAACACAAAGTATTTTATACTGGTAAACCTTCAAAATGCAAAATCACGATGGTTTCACTCACTTATGATGTCAAACTTAGGTAAACAACCAAATTTTCGCGAACCTTTTTCGTAGTCCGCCAAGTTCGCAAGTTTTCGAGATTTGTAAACATAAGAGGGCGCGAAAATTTGGTGGTTCAAGGTATAAATGTCGTTGTCAGTTGTGATGGCACGCTAAAGAATTGGTCTTTGGATTAATTAAATGGCGATTATTTCTCACTCTTCGAAATAAAAATTTCAAAAACACCCAATTGGCGCAACGCCCTTGCTGTCTGGCCTCTTTGAAAGAAAGCCATCTCAGCTTCTCAGATCGTGTGTTCGAAATGCTGAAGAGATCCCAATGGCCCTGCATCATCCAACTGGGCGATCCAGGAATAATTCAGGATTCAAAACCCCAGAAGCAACCCAAAAGAGTAACGGTAATTAATTTTCTCTATGAATTGCCGTAATGGACTAGCTGAGGGCAGGACAGAATGAACCGCACCGACATTTCCGGTCTCAGAATGCGCTATTCGCATCAATTTCCCTTCACGCCGAAATTGTGCGAGCGTGTTTTCCCCTATCGCGCGCTATCTAAAGTGTGGCATCGCGGCATGCTGTTTTCACTTCGGCATTTCGTGATGGAGGTTGTTTCAAGGCTTCAATGCTGAGGTGAAGTTTGGGTCGTGACCGAAGTTTGAATGCTAGCTGGGGTGTTGCCCCACACCACGACAACAGATGGTCCCACCTCACTTTCAATGGGTTGCACCGCGTCGGTCACCGGAGTGGTGGACCTCGCGTGGTCGGCGGACCCATCCTTCAAGAAGTGAGACAATTATCATTTAACTGAAGCTGTGAATAATGTTAGGAGAATTTGATGTTAAAAGTAATACAAATTCGAAGTAAAACGACCAAATGGTCCACGTGTGGCACTGAGTTTCGTGGAAGCTTGGTCGCGGCACCAAAAATATCGAAGATTGTAAATTCAGTATTTTTAAAACCCCAAGCTGTTTTATACCTCAGTGGTTGAAAACTTTTTAACCATTTTCAAAAATGTAGTTTGTTATGTTTTCGTATTCAAAATCAAGAATTTATAATTTCTTTCTTTGAACAGAATATCGAAAAGGGAACTGATATTAGGAAAATTGCCTTCTGGTTGTTCAGAAATGCCAATAAAGATTACAGACTCTGCACCATGTTTACTTTGAGAAAGCCACCTGTTTAATTATTCACAGCACACCGCATTTTCTTCACCATCTTCAATATATGGGCTTCCGCATCCGCATGCCGGCGCGTCCCCACCCCCTCCCCCGCCCCAAGCTGCAAAAGACCGCCAAAACAGGTTGACGGTTAGAAATTTGGCGCGCACCTATGAAAAAGCGGACAATATTTTGCATTGGGACGTTGTATATAATAAGAATAGAGAAAAAATTGTATTGTTTAGAAATTGAAGTGCCTCGCATTTTGATGTCTAAGATTTTCGGGGTGCACAGACGCCCATTGTCCATGATACCTGCGGTATGTGTCCTCCACGTGGGGGAAGAATAGCGGGACAGATGGGATGAATGGGTTATCTTATACGAGACCCGAGTCTATACACCGGCTACCATTCTCAATGAGATGGAGTTGAATTATTTCCGGGTTCGCATGTGCTGGGGTGACAATTTCAAAAGAGATCAGGTCATTCCACATCAGCAGCCCATTGTTATCATTTTCTGAACCACCGAGTTGGAATTTTGAATGGTGTACGAATATTCAATAACTCTTTCATATTCACAAGGTGTCCGACAACTGTATTGTCCCATTCTGCTGAAAATTGGCCCCCAAATATACCCCACGTGGTCGCGAGACAATGGTGTCATTCACGGCCTCTTCCGCGCGCGGGAATACAATAGAATTTGAATGTGGTGCACCTCCACTCACGTGTAGTGCACGGTGCGGCCCGCTGTCTTAGCCAATCAAACTCCACATTGTCATACATGCACCTAAAAACCACTTAACAAGTGCGACCAGTAAAAAACAGGTCGTCCAAAGGCGGGACCGTGAATTTGAATTTTAACGGTTAAGGCCATATGGCGCCAAGAGAGACAGAGTTTGGTCCAGACAATTTATGACATATCCCGCCCAAAATGTTCCCTTTTCTAGTGAGCAACTGTTCTTATCGTAATATAATGATATCTTTACAAAAGATACCAACTGCTTTGGACCGTATTCCAGACTTCAAATATTCCCAGCAGATTAGTTTGATATGTAAGCTTATTTCTTCAAAATCTGACACGTACCCCAATTTGAAACCCGTTTTTCGAAATACCGGTACTTAGACCATCAACCGAACTTTTTCATCTGCGGAATGAGAATCTGCAAAAACGGCCCAAAACCTTATCACAAGTAGCACCGCTATGAACGTGCACATTCTGAACGTGCCGCAAAAATGCTGCTATCACAAAACAATGCACACAACGTGTCTTGTCTTGAGACCAATCGCCATAATAAATAACACCTAATTAACAAAGATTCTTTTAGAGACATTCTAACAAATGCCCCTATTCCCTATGGAAGAAAACCAGAGTCAGAAGCTGCTGACATTGGCTAATTAGTAGCTCAAACTCGACTTGTCAACAGACTTGAGTCCGTGACTTTTTTTACCAAGGTTTTTTTATCCCACAGTATAACCTGACAACTTTGCTGATGTTTTCTGACTTAGATATTATCTACAACTTTGTACACGACCAGAACTTTCACAATTTAGAACAAACCATGTCAACATTCACTCATTGTTGAGATTCACACTATAGATTATTGCATCGTACTTCCAACAACATTTCATAAAAAAACAAAATATTGCAAACAGATAGCTAAATGTCCTAAACGATTTCATATTTTAGGCCATCACCCGGGAATGCATAGTCCATGCGACCCGGATTGCGCACTTTGTTCCCTGCTGCCGTGAAGTCACGTGGTCCAAACTGTCCAATGAATGTCTTATTTTTAAACGCTCATGGGTGATGGCATGTGGATTCCAGAACAGCCACCATCTTCGTGTTTCAGCAACAGCGACATCCTTGAGAAAGTCTTACTGCAAGATTTGCAGCTGTATTTCTTCACATCTGAATGAGTCTGCAGATGCGCGCGCAGATTTGACCTGTCCGCAAAAGCTCGTCCACAGTGCGTGCATTTGAATGGCTTTTCGCCAGTATGTGTCCGAATGTGACCTTGAAGCAGCCAAGGTCGCGAGAACGCCTTACCACAAAGCTTACATTTGCAAGGAAGTGTATGAGTCCGTATGTGCATTTTGAGTGCACCGAGAGAAGAGTACTGTTTATCACAATATTTGCAGTTAAATTGTCGTTTGCTTTGACTCAAACAGTGGAATTGTTTGTGTTTTGATAAACCGGAAAACGTGCTGTAACTTTTATTGCAAGCCTCGCATTGATATCGCGGCGGTTCGTTTTGTAAGTCCTTTCGTCGTTTCTTAGATTCGTTTCGTTCGATGACGTCCAAGTCCACATTTCGTTCGGCGATCAGGGATTCGACGCTGAATGGCAGTTTTGAGACGTCTTCCGGTGCAAGACGCGGTTTGGGCAGAGGTAGTCGTGTCATGCCGCTCATGGGCGACTCCAATCTGTGATCGTGCATGAAGATCGGCACCTCTGGCGGCGGTGACAGCTGAGGTGGTGATCTCGAGATCGGGAACGGCGGTGGTGGCAAGTATCCGTTCATGTAGCCGGGAAACTGTCCGTGGAAGGGGGAGAACTTCATCTGTTCTTGCATTGCCTGCATCTGCAAATGATGCTGCAGGCGCATGTTCAGAGCCATGTAGGGTTGCGAGAGATTCGTCATACTGTTCTGCCAGAAGCGCGGGTCGTGCATCTTGATCGCCTCAGGAGGAGAGTATCCCTGTTTAATTGGCGTTGGCTTGGAGTCCCGTACAATTGGGTTAGGCTCTGGTTTCGGGGTGAGCGCCGTGATGCACTCCGCCCTTGGCTCCAATACGGATTTCATAGTGAGGTCCCTGACCAGTTGCTCGCCGCACGTGAGGGGCTTGGCTTCTGCAAAGACAGTAGGTAAACAAAACATTAGAAATAGGTTGAGATAATGGCCATTAAAGCGCGAAAGAAATAAAAGAGTGGGTTATGAAGAAAGGGTAAGCAAAGGAGTAAGTGTTGAATTCCTTGAGCTGTAATAAAGAAAAGAGGTTTTCAAATATGAATATCGACATGAAACTTGGTTGGAACAGCCTATAAAGCAATTTGTATCACAACGGTCTGACGAGTCGGTGATGAAAAAAAGATCATGGTGAGGATTATGCGATGCGACACTTGCCATTGCACCACAACCTCAACCCACGCTGGGTAATCTCCGCTACGTATCGATCTCCATTTCATAGCGAAGGCAGATTAATTACTAATCAGCAAGCCACTTCGGATCACCACAAACCACGGGACACCTTCATTTACTAAATTATATAATTTCTCGATTTCCTGTGTTTTTCACACCGGGGACTTTGGACAATAATGAGAATTATTGTAAGCATGGTGTCCCCGTGGTTTCTGTTTCTTGCCTTCGTGTTAACCAAGACTACGTTTTGTGCGGGTGTCAATTCTGTTGGGGCTGCCAGAGACGCACTTGTAAATGGTTCATTATCTCCAGCAGCTCATCCTAGTTAGCTTTGGGGATATCATAATCGGGAGGACACTGGCGGAGAAACCCGACTCAACGGCACGGGACCTGCGAATGATTGGACCTATTCACGAAGATCGAATCTTCTCCATTAATCCGCCATCTAATTTCTGCGCTATTCAGTGATTTCTAAACACTGTGAAAGGGTTGTTATTCAATACTTGGAATCTTATTGGAATCTTGTGATGGGTGTTTGTATTGGGGATGATTATTACCCCTGAGCTGGTGGGGAGAGCGACATGGCTTTGAAGCCAGGCTGTGACTTGGTCCTGCGGGGGCACCGGGACTAACACTGTATTCTAAGTGTACCATGCAGTGCCTATAATCTCATGTTTCTCCTTGTTGACAATGCCGGATGACTCAATGTCGTAAAATAGATCAGCATATTATTTTTAACTTACATTTCAATTGCAGCCTGTTATTTTTTAACAGAATAATCTGATTATTAATCGCTTGAGAAATATCTATGTGTTGGCGAATGAACACGTTTTGCCCTGATTTATTCTGATGGTGCAAACGATTGGACGAACACTGGTAACCATGCAAAAGGCAACACACACAATGGGCAAAAAAGTGACCATCTATTTCCTGAATAATTTAGGATACCGATTTGAATGAATTGATTATGAAAGGTAACAATATCTCGTGAGAACACCCCAGAATATTTTCCCGCGTCCTTTTTTCGTGAGTTTCTTTTCTTGGGACACTTGCCACCACGTGTGCGCAAGGGTCATCTATATTCTTGACAAAAACATCAAAACAGTTGTCTTTCCCCGAAATAATTTACGATATTTTCGCATAACCTGCGCACACTTGTTAAGAATTTGAAGAATAGGGGAGCAAAATCACAGAAACTATGAATAGAATACGTCCCGTAAACCTGCATGGGAATTTCACCACGAGAGTTTTGAAAATCTCGCGGCGTGCGCGCGCCACGTGCGGGTCATTGTAAAACCGCGACTGGGGGAAATCGCCGGCAGTGATTGAAGGCGTGATTGTCATTGGCTCATGCATGAGAAAGAGGAATCTCATTGTCATTTTCTTTTGGCGCGGTTAGGTGTAATAAAAGCAACATTTCCTTGTTTATTTTATCTGTACGTCTTGTTTACACAATCTCTGGTGAGATTTGATGCCGTTGGATCTCAGATATATTGCGACAAACTAAAGTTCTTTAGATTGTGTCGTTGCGTTTTTTTCTTCATGACAAAAAAATTATTGGTCTTTAATGTAAAAAGTTTTAAAAGTAGAACAAATTGTTGCTCACTTTGACCACCTCCATTTTAGGTTCTTTCTCTAAACTATCACTAAGCAAATTAGAGTCAAAATCCACTGACACTGCAAAACAAACAACCGGTAAAATCAAAATACGGGATAAAGACATTCCGGAAGAAAAACACCACCAGTTTGCATTGGAATGGCTTTCTCTTCAAACAAAGGACCACTCGTTATTGCCGGGGAACAATGCCGCGCCCATATATCGTTATCGTGCCCCATTCAGCGCCCCTCCTTAGGATAATTACACCCTGATGGTCCTCTACCCCTGCTCCACCTGCCGGGAGCCGTGGGACGGCGACAGGTGACGGCAGCGGCGGGCGCTAGATTTAAACCCATCCAATCAGCGACAGGTCTGTTGGTCCACCAATAGAAATTTGAAATTTCATTGAAATGATGAGTATTGGGACTATTTACACAATGGTACCAAGACCTCACGACCCAGCATCCCAGCACACGAAATGCGCGTGCGTGACTTGTTCAAAATTCTTCCAGCGGCCAAAATTTCTTGGGGTTTTTTTTATGACCGAACGTGATTTGAAAAGTCAATCATACTTCGTTGGTTTGCAGAGTTTATTGGCGTATGGAAGCTGCGAAAGACTTGAATTGAGGGTTTCAGTTCGAGTGTTAACCAGCTCACATATCCAAATTGAAACAAATTTGAATCATATCGATTTCTTCAAAACCAATGTAGGTCTGACATCTCATTTGGTGCTGAAGATCACCAGACGCCTGAGGATGGGTCGAATTGGCGGCTGGAGTCGCCTTCTTGAAGGACTTTTACTTCACGCCGATAAGAAAAAGAGTTAGATATGTTGCGATGACATCTTCTCCATTCAAATATTATGCAATTTTCTCCCTTGGGCGTAAGGAACGACAAGGCGTAGGCTGGGGCTAAATTCGTCACAGAATAGAGAAATGATACGCAATGTTACGGGAGGATAGCGATGACCACGATCCCCTGAGGGGCACACCATGCGGCAGGCCCCAGACAGAATGCGGAGCCGTGCTCTTTCACACCCGCGGTTTATATTTGTAACAAATTCATTCAAAATGGTCAACTGGTGTCCACAGGAAGATCAGGTGGCGAGAACCCGTCACACCTTGAAATGCTGCTTATACTAAACCCAAAAGATCAGACAATGTTTTGGTTGAGACGGATTAATGTTATCACCCCATTTATTAGTAATGCAACAAGTTGATCCGAACCCCTGATGATTCCGAAATTGGAGAGTCACACCTTCGTTTGTTTTTGGGTGATCCTGTGACCAGATGTGTTGTGTTGCTCAAGCATGGAGGGGCCTACAGGGCCTGGTAACACACACTGCGCTGTCACTCTGGTCATGTCCAGCTTGGCCCGACACATGTCCACTTCATCCCGGTTCAGTGCCCTTCATTCCGTGACAGGTGGAAGGGAGAAAATAAAACAAGATAATCCTTAAACCCTTTCATCGCATCTATGATTGGCTCAACTCTCAATTACCCTCCACAGTGTTGATTTACACCAAATTGTCGAAAGTGCCAAAAAAATTCCAAGGCATGGTCAGGTACTTAGAGTATTCCATCGTCACCATTCCCTTTATTTTGAAAATGCTATCCAATTTGATTCCCAAATGGCCAATTCCTACTTACAACGTTCCTTTGTCAAAGTTAACAAATTAGTTCAATAGGCAAATATTATCACGCACCCTAATCCCCTGGGCCCTCTGATTCTGGGGGTCCCCACCGCTCAACTATTGAATGAAAAGGGGGCTAAAAAGCAAACGTGTTGAATTGGTTACTGTACCAGCCCTTCCTTAAAATAAACAATTGTCATGATTATCCCAGTGTCTCTTGTCCCCTTATTTTCGGTGTCGACATAAAGCCCCCGCTACTTTACCTGGCCGAATTTACAATGATTTTTTGAACAGACCTTGGACGTTGTTCCCTGGCTAACTCAGTTGGCCTTTCTTCTACCAACTGAGTTGCCTTTTATTGTGACCCTTTTCAAGGAAAGACTATTGAAGTCAAAAATATTTCACACACATTTCCAAAGCTTAGCGCTGCACAGGCCCAGACCCAGCGCATGTATTCAGAAATAATTTTAAGACAAAAACTCACTTAAAATTACCATTTTGGTTTAGACTTACAGTATAGTCAGTGAAAAAAAGCACACAAAACACACGTTAAATGTGATAGGGCCTTGGCAATGATTGGTAGCGTATTCGACATTCAACATAAATCATACTATTCTCAGTATTCATCTGCCCCTCACTTGAAAATCCTCTGCTGCCTGACACTGACCTCACTCTGAAATCCTCCAATTTCTCCATGCCCGACACATCACTCCGAAATTTCCCAAATTCCCCTTGCCTGACACCACATCGCCCAGCATCAACGCGGAAGCGCAGCGCGCTCATGATCAGCACATGGTCCCGGTCCGATGACACCAGGAGATAACCCCAAACATGACAGTAAAGACATCATAACGCTACCCATGCGACCGAGACAATAAGATGTTCCACTTGGCTGATTAGAGCCGCGATATTATCTGGTCGCCCCGCGTGGCTGACATCAAGGTGACTTCCTCGTGTGGCCCGGGATGCGCTACCCTGGACCAGGGATGGTGGGGTAGCGCGTTGTCATCGTGAACCCGCAGAAGTTGGGTTTGATGACAAGTTGGTCTTAGACCTCGGAGTTGATATATGGGGGGGGGGGGGGACTTTGATATCCCAATGAAAAGCATTTGTCAAGCACGTACCAATGACAACGACTGCCAAAGAATGAAAAGGCCATCTACAAATTTTGACTAAATAAAATATTGTTTCCAATCCTGTGCTTCGTAAACTATTAGCGAAGAACACCAGGTATCAAATTTATAAGTTTTCAACTCAATCCTACTTCTCGAAAACTTTCTGGTAGCTTCTTTACAAATATATATTGGTAAATTAGAGGAAAACACATGTAAGAATTGGTAAAATAATGTCAAAATGGATTTAAATATGAAATTGGATGAAATATGGAAAATGAAATATATAAGAAAGTTGGCGTAAAAAAGTTCTTTGCACCAGTAATCCCATGAAAGTAAGATAATCCTTCGAATGTCGTTCAGCAATACAAAACATGCCAAATGATAAACACGGGAAATAAACTTTAAAAATCGGAAAACTGAACATAGAAATTACACTTACCAGGTATGAAAGACTTGATAGGCTCTGGCAGAAGATCTTCCACATTTTCTTTGAGATGATCCGCTGTAACATCAGCCAAAAGATTCTCAATGGAGTGACTCCCACCGGGGGATGAGCCCTTCTTCTGTTTCTTCTTTACTAGAAACGACCGAGGCATTTTGAATCATATAAAACAGTCCATAAAGAACGAAATATCACTGAAGGTAAATAATCACTAATGTCGTCCGAATTGTATTTGTAGTAGCTAGTATCCTGATCTGTCACTGAGCATCGCTAAGTCAAAACTGAATTGGATACCGGACTGGCGAAGTTTTTATGAATGCCATGACAAAAGTCTCGTGTCAGGTGCATGTATTAGCCACAACACGTGTATACGAGCCTATCAGCGCGCGGCTCGTAATTATGTCACACCACTCCTCGACCAATCAGCGTTGGGGTTATAAATGCGTGTTAGGCACGCCTACTTGAAATCGTCTCGGAGAAGGTGTATGGTTGGGCAGGTGTGGTGGCATGGTGCAGGGGAGAGACCGCATGCCAGAGGATGCGTCGGTGAGATGTGCTGGAATTTGAAGGGGATGCGGCGGATGGTTGAAAAGAAATGATGGGTTTTGATGGGGAAAAGCACTTTATGGAAACTTTGACAATATTTTGCGAAACATTAAAAAGAATATGAATGTGATAGCCTATGTAGTAAAACAGATTGGGCATAACCAGTGACTATTTACTTTCGTTTTTTCCAAATTCGTTCTCTATTTTAGACATTGTGTTCCAAAAATGATGTACATTCTCATGGTACATTGAATTTGCAGGCTTTCGCCAGAAATTGATATTTTTTAGATGTGTGTTGTCAACTTGTCAAAGTCATTCATTCCGTGAGTTTTATACCACCTGATGGTTAGTAATCATTTTATTTGAATGGATTTGTTGTGATTAACTGTCAACAGAGATAAAACGCCTCATATGCTGACGACAAGGAGTTTAAAAACAAAGGTGCCTTGTACATATACCTCGCCAGCTTTGAGCCAGCCATCTGACAATATTATCTTGTCGATGACCCTACGATCCTACCAAGCCACCTGCAATTGATGTGTTGTATTTCTTCATTTGTTTCAGAAACAAAACAATCAGAAAAAATATAATCCTAACAGAGCTTGCGTGATCTTTTTAAACACTGATTCATTGTGGAATGATACACAACTTGTGTACATGGCCATGGGTGACGACAGATCAGTTTTGATGGCATTCACTAATTAATAAAGGAAGCGTCATGCGTTCACTAATTAGGGAAAGGTTAATTAGGGCAGGTCGATTAAGTAGTTGTTTAGCTGAGTTGATGTGGGTATTGGTTGGCTTGGTTTTTTACGTGACAAGTGACTTCTTGGATTTCGTCACCAGCCGTGGATCCGCAGAACATTTTTTTTTAAACGTGAAGAGAACAGTGCGGATGCTACGGAATGAAGACTAGAATCAGGTTGAACCTGCCCCGCCAGTCAGCACTCGGTCCCTTTTTGCCTTAGACCTTCAACCTGACAACGCGAAAGGTGCATGGTTCAAGTTCATGTTTGGATGACGGTGCCTTTTTCGCAAGGTCGTCATCCTTTCAGGGTCGTCTGCTCAAAGATGCTTGATGAAAGGCCTGCACGTCTCCCTCGCATGAAAGCAGGTGAGAAGAAGAAGCCGGGCCAGAGAAACGGGTTTCCATTGAGCGGCAAAGCCCGGAAGTCTGCGGATACGCCAAAATGCTCCTTGCACACTTGGCTGAACAGATTTCATCCAAATTTCTAAGGAAGTTTTGTGTGCGGATGCATCGGTATTGTCAGAGCACGTGGAACATTTTTGATCGCCACAGATTTTTGTCCGGCGGCGTATAGAAATGATAATTGCTCCGTGAAGTCTAACCGGGCGATGAACCTCGGGTCGGGTCAGTCTTCCGTGTCCCCTAGAGTATAACCTAATACTACCATGACAATGACTCTTTGAGAGGCGCGCTTCCGTATCGCCAGAGCACGCCGCTTTTTAAAACGCTTTAACGTTTTTCTCGGGTCTCCTTTTTATATCCTTTTTAATTTTTGATAATAACTTTAGTGGCTCGGGGGGTCTTGTATCGAAATGACAGATAGAATGCGAGAGTCTGTCCTTGAGGGGTCTGTGCTGGTGAAGGTTGGGGTTAGGCACCCCTCCTCTATCTTTATCAAATTCTTCTCGTAGATTGAAGATCGAGACGATGGACTCATCCTTGACATTGCACTGGCATGTATGAAGCAATCAAAAGCTTAGAAAAAAGTTTTTGTGCTTTTGAAAAAAGGCTTCTCCGGCCAATCCGAAAAATATGCAATGCACCCATGAAGATTTTTTCAAAATCACTAAAGGTTTTTGAGATTCTCAGTGAAAAAAACTAAAGGGCTTTGAGATTCTGAATTCCGTTTAAGTGCCAAAATGTATCTTTTAGGGTCTTGTAAAGGTATGGATGAAATGAGAAACGTCCCAGATTTAGAGTCCGTGGTGCTTGACTTCCAAATATGAGGACAATGTCACAACCAGAATGCCGGGATCAATACCACATTTAAATAATATATTTACAAGCGGAACCCAACTGCACTTTGTCTATCATCACAACCAAGTCTCACGGGACATTTAAAATTCAATATGGACAACGTCACAACGGTTGCGACAGCTCCTTTGGTCCAAAAACCGAAGTTGAAGGAATGCCACGTGGCAGATGCATTTTCACCTCTGTTGAAGAGATGACGGGGTTTGACCGTAATTGCGGTTGCGGGTATGATGTTTTGAAAAAATTGCGCTAATAATAATAGCATTTTTTAATTTGGAATCTAACTCGGCGAAATAATCGCGATCAGTCACTGATAGATGTTGTTCAGAATGTCCGTGTTTGAATAACCATTGCTGCCACCTGGTTGAAGCTCCTGCGGATTTTCTATTCCGACGCGAACACCTCCTGTACATAACTGCTTTAACTATTCCGAATAGGTTTCGCTGGTCTTTCGTCGTGTAGATTGTGACGGCGGACGAGAGTCTCGGAAGATCATGGATGGGAGTTGATGTGTCCTAGATTCTCGAAGCAACGTCGTCTAGTTTCGGTTGCTCCTGTGAAATCTGGTTGGGCCATGGGTATACTCCAATGACTTGGATGGGGTTCTTGTCGCTGGAACGAGTCACATAGTCAGTGTGAATCTGGATCAGTCGTGGCGGTACCTCTAGCCTTGAGTGCAGGCGTTGGACCGGCCCCTGTTTAACCTGGGTGCGACATGCTTTCGAGACACATGGTAGTGACAAGTCTGAATAAGGTTGCAGTGTCCTCAGAGGGATTCAGTCAATCCCAGTGGAGCAAGGATCAGTCCTACCTGATCGTCCTTGCTACATATTGAAATACGTGAATGTGACATATCGATTTACTATTTATGAGTCGGTTATTAGGTACGATATGAACTTCATTGGTCGTGTCTGAATCTTCCACGAAACAGACCTAGATAATGCCTGTAGATGATTGTAACGATGCTCTATTGACAATTGAGACACGTGCATGGTCTTGGTTGTGACACGTCCCTGCTGAAGATATGTTGACAATGCAAAGATGGTTCGTCTTCACTAGTCTTATGATTGAGTGTGTCCTTCCTAAGGCTGTGGCGATGTACATGTTGAAATCATTCAATTGAGACACTTTAATGACCAAGTCCAGTTAGACTTTGCGGATGTTGTGATGGTTTCCGATGTGTATGACTAAGTTTGTATGCGAAAGACTAAGTTTCACTTGTGTATAATTAGGTTTTGCCTGTGTAAGACTTGGTTTCAGATTGTGTGAACTAGGTTTCACAAAATCTACATTCAGACGGTCTCTTATATTCTCTGTGGAGTGACGTGGCCAATGTTTAGTCCGTCTTCTTAGTAGAGGTTGTAACTTTGTCCTCGACAGCCGGATCAGCTGTCAAGATGTGCTGTGTTATTTGGTCAACTTTGAGAGTTCGTTGGTCGTGAAAAAGTCCTTTATTAGTGCAGCTGTCTTCACAATACTGAGGAGGTTGCTTTTTTCCTAGGTCTTGTCAAGGAAGTTCTATATTTGAAGAAGAACCTCCTTGACAAGGCCACAGGAAATCTTAACCAAAACGCTGGTGGGATCATCTTGGACTCGCCGATAACTGAAGTTGGGGTCATTTTAACAGCCGACAAAATAAGCCTTTTAGTTTTTAAAAACCGTTAAATCGAGAATCAGGGTCAGCCACACCTGCTCTTGTATAGCCTTGCCATGCTCTTTCGGCGCCAAAATAAGTTGGATGTACATGTATGTGCAGGGCCGGAAAAGATCATTACCATTGCGTAAAATGCTTTGTGACACAGAATGGTAGGCCTGTGTGTGCATGGTGAGCTGACATTTGTTGTTTCTTTGTCGTTTTTGGAAGTAGGCCTACATGTAGTGTGGCGAGAATTGTCGCCAATAAAAATACAAATATAGAGTTTCGAAAGTCATACGACCCGCATATTTCCTCGCAAGCACATGCGTTTGGGTGTGTTAACGTTGAGGACTGGGAATTCTAAGAGGGAGCCATTTGGATTGATTATTCAGGTTCAGGCCCGTGTTCTTAGTAGTCAGTCAACATTTCGATCAGTAGCTACATGGCATATATCAGGTAAGTGATGACTTCTTCCATTCCAACTAATGTATACAGTTTGTAATAACATTTTAACTTCCCCCACCAAGGGAAGGTAGTACCGTTCAATATTCGCCCTGACATGCTTGGGCAGTAGAGGGATGCTAGGGGATATTCAAACCTTAACCAGGCCCAAACGAAACGAATGCGTCAGAAAGCCTCAACAATCTTCGGACAATCATAAAGCCAGTGTAACACTTTGTTCCAGGTTAAACGCATGAATCGTCAGCGCCCAAACAAACTTCTACGAAAAGGGCCATTGGAACTGCACTGCTTTCTTTTGACCATTTTTGTCATTCAGATTATTTTGCTTTTTGACCAAAACTCAGTAGCTTGCGGGCGTTGGGGGCCGCAGCATTAGAACACATTATAATTGACGTATCTTTCCGGTTGTGTGGCTTTCTTTAGACCATAAATTAATAAACCATATAACTCTTCGAACGAAATGCAGTTTCCTCGGAGTTTCCCCCATTCGTCCAGCTTAATTCCACTACGTGAACCTACACAGTGCATAAGGTGAGGGGAGACAAAAATGCGGTTTTGAGTGATACAATGTACAATGTATTGGTTTTTGTTATGCATATCTTTGAATGGTCCTTATCTTATCGTTTCAGATGGACACAAGAGACATCCGTTGCCCGGTGGTACCAGGGAATAGCGCTTTCGGCTCCAACGATTGTGTTCGTTGCCTTTCGACGAGGAGACCTCTCAGTCTCGTCCTCTGTTGATTCCAACGAAGTATAATGGCAATAACGAAGTTTCACCGACTTTTGCTGTTCGTTTTTCTCGTCAGTGTAGGCCTGTCATTTGTGGTGGGACAGCTTTTCTATGATGAGATGCTGGCCGACCAATTACTACCGGTCAATCCCGTCCCCAATGACCAGCATCTGGACGGAAATAAACATCGGCCAAATATTGTGTTTATTCTCGCAGACGACTTGGGATGGAATGACGTAGGCTGGCATAACAAAGATGTCAAAACGCCTAACATCGACAAACTGGCGAAGTCCGGAGTAAGTTTGACTAATCATTACACTTACGCTATCTGTACGCCTTCAAGAGCGGCCATTATGACCGGCTTCTACTCTCACCGTCTGGGACTACAGCATCGAGTCGTGGAGGATTACCAAAAGAAGCACGTGCCTCTAGACGTTCCAACGATTGCCGACCAGCTCAGCGGCGCTGGCTACGCGACGCATCTGGTGGGGAAGTGGCACCTGGGTCATTGTAACTGGAACTATACACCTACATATCGCGGGTTCGATTCCTTCTTTGGATACAGATTTGCATCAGAGGACTACTACACACATAAACACAAAGGACTGTACGACTTCTGGGAGGATGAATTGCCGTATCATGACGTCAGCAACACATATTCGACTGATTTATTTTCGGACAGAGCTGTCAAGATAATCAGAGACCATGCTGTAAGGCATGGGGATAACACACCGCTTTACATGTATCTGGCGGTGCAGGCTATCCACGGTCTGATTCCGGAGTCGCCCGAGAAATACAGGGTAAAAAATAATTTCCAATGGGACCAGAGATCCAAAGCGATCCATGCGATAAACGGAATTGACCATTTAGTTGGCCATGTGGTGGACGCTCTCGAGTCCAGTAATCTTTTGAATAACACTCTCATCGTCTTCACCTCTGACAATGGCGCCGATATATCATGCGGGGGAAACAACAGTCCGTTGAGGGGCGGAAAGTTCACAATCTGGGAGGGTGGAACAAGGGTACCAGCTATGGTAAACGGACCAATGATAAAACATCCAGGTCGAACTTACAATAAACTATTTCACGCTGTTGATTGGTTCCCGACACTTCTTGCAGCGGCAGGTGTCGTGGGTAATCACGGTAACGTGATGCATGATGGGATTGATCAATGGAGATCACTCCGCGATGGAGTTACTTCAGATAATCCGAGGACCCAGTTCATCTACGGAATAGACCCCGGAAGAAATGCTGCAATACGAGTGGGGGACTATAAACTCATTGAGGGCAACCCAGTCGGGATTGTCTTTGAATCGAACCTGAAAAAGCACCATACTGATCACGCAGCAAACTGTTGGATCAACCAGTACACGCCCTTTCCCAGGCAGCAGTGCGCTTACAGGCCCTCCGAAAAAATGTTATTCAACCTCCTGGTCGATCCGACAGAGAAGACTAATCTGGCAGCAGAGAAGCCAGATATGGTTAAAATGTTGAGCGACTTGCTCGAACAGGAGAAAAAGCGGGCAGTCCCTGCACAAAGCGAGGAAAGTTTCAAGAGTGTAATCGAGCCGTTGATTTTGATAGACAAGGGCATAATGTGGCCAGACTGGTGTTGATTTCGACTGATCACCTGACGTCAGTGGTCACGTGATAACAACGTGGCAACCACCCCCGTGCCCGTGTCAGGTTTGACACTAAAGGGGTTGGTCTATGTTAATGATACAGGAAGAAAGGAAAATAAAGAATATGTGTTACATATTTATAATATATGCATTTCTTACAATTGTTCTCGTTTGACCTCTTATTTGGTACACAGACATTACATCAATAGGCTACATTTTAAACTTCACTTCGCGAAGCGATATTGTAGCAGCGTCTTTTAGATCCACTCATGTCTACTTCAAGCTTTTCGACCAAACACAAACAACACCTGGTCCATACAGCAGGTTACGCCATCACCTGTTTACAAAGTTACGGATCGGAGACAACGACTTGTGCCCATGTGCCACGGAACCGATGACCGTGGCACACATCCTGACAAGATGTGCGAGATTGGCAGCTCTGAGAAAAGACATCTGGCCAGAAGGTACCAGCCTACAAGACCAGCTCTATGGAGACCTCCAACAGCTGCGAAACACCATAGAATACATCAGAAGATCGGACTTGACTGTCTAGAGCGAACGAGAAGAAGAAGAAGATTGGTTGGATAGTACCATATTATGTAGCTGTATTCTTCAACTGCTCTGTTAAGTTGGGATTCCTACGGCCTTCTGCCTCTAAAAGAAACACGCTGTCTGTGAGTTGTCCATGATTCCGAGATGTGGTCCCCAAGCCTGACATTGGAATCCACTGCCGTTACTGACTCGCAGTGCCTCCAACTGACAGGCGGATGCCAACCTGACCTCGATGAAATTGCAGCATGCAACGTTCTTGCATTTCAATAGTATGCGAAGTCTACGTGATGATGATGAGACTACGTCACCGACATTTTTATATGGCGTCATCAAAGTGACGTCATTTCGCGAACGACGTCAAATCGTTGGCAACGTGACCATGACAACCTGTTGGAGGAAATGGCGCCGTGCATGCCCGACATGCCCGTTGCTCCGTGAGAATGATATCTGACAGCCCTCCCCCTGCTCCGACGACTTTCCCAGTCCGAGGGGGCAAACGAACGAAGCAGAAGAAAGTAATGACTTTCGCCAGTTACCCGAAACAAAAGAAAGTCTTTACACAATCGGTGAGTACACAATGACCAGGAACTCTGTCCAGTCCCTGTCCCACGCCTTTGTATTTGCGAGACCAACGTTATTTTAGGGTGTAATCATACTAAGTGGATAGATTGAACTTCTTCATTAGCATGATTCATAAAAGCACGCTAAGTTAATTGCCAATAGGACGCCATTTCATGTGAAGAAGAGGTTACTATGAATTCCTCTTCACGCTCGGTATGAACCACGCCGTGACGCACTTGCAGTGTCCTCTTTCTCACGACGATGTATCCGCGAACGACCCGTCGAGGATAGGCTTATTTGCCTCACTGGTCGTGATTTAGGTGTATATTTGCAGGATTCTTGCGATCAACACCTTTCCTTCAACCTTGACAGATCAGAGAAGTACATCCAGGACCCGTTTGACCAGCTGGTTAAGAGAGCTGGCATTCGCTACCACATCAACAGGGAAGGTACGACTCTCTGGGCATCGCACACATCCTAACAGGGGAGGGGATGACGTCAAGACATGTGACTGCTTGTCTCAAATTGTCCACTGTTATATATTCCAAGCACATCGAGTTACATGCGATTGTGCTGAATTTTTAGCCTAACTACATTTGTAGTTTCTGAGCTAATCTCACACTCTTCTGGGGACCATCCTTGCTTTCCAAGCGAGTGGTACTGATTGTGACGTACCCTGCATAACAAAGAATAAGGTCAATGGACGCTTCTCTCATCAGTGTATAGCAGGATACGCGTGTAGGCGGTGACGAATACAAAATGCAGGTTACATTCATATTCTGCGTGAACTTTGTCTCTGCAGCCCCTTCAGGCCAGCCGCCAATGGTGATTGTCATTGATTCCATCGGAGGCAAGCCGGTTGTCCCGTCTAATGCTCCCACCCAATCGGAGGTGCGCGGGTCTCTGCCAACGAGACATCGGGTTACAAACTGGTAGGTTCTTGCTTACATTTTCCCACCCAATATCATTTCACTGTAACAAATGATATGTGGTGGAACAGATTGGGCGTTCCTTATTCGTACGGACAGCACAACCTCCTGGCCAGAGTTAGTGTCATTATTAAGGTATTTCAGCTTTCGTCAGATCCGTATCAGATTTGCAAAAAAAACGTTGTATACTTTTTTTTTCGTCCACTCCCTCCTCCAATCTTTCCCCTGTAACCACCAAGTTCTTATACTGACTCTTGGCTGAGGTTTTGGGGAAAGCGTCATAGCAAAACCATCTACATTTTCAGGCTGGAGAAATCCGTACACCGAGACCGCATGGGCAACCAGTTGGGTAACCTGCCACTGTCTACACTTGTAGTCCGATGGCATCTCGTCAGGGATCACCAGGTCTACGACCGGGAGACCCTAAAGGCGGTCCTCGGTCAGTTTGGCCAGGTCGTGTCAGTGGAGTACATCAGACCAACAAGTGCACGGGTGATCTTCGAGAGCCTCTCCGATTGTTGCCAGGCTGTCGATAGATTCACTATGGGTTTCCCCGACAACCCTCTCCACTGCTACTGGTATCATAAAACGATGACCAACAAACAGTTCTATAAACGAGGCAGCGGCCTGTGGGTGGCCAAAAACGACCTGGTCTGAGTGGACCAGAGAGCTTTCTTTTCTCCATTGAATAAAACAACTTCCTTGAGTTGTTTTCCCAACCTCCTCATCGCAGGTCGCCGCAATATCAAACCCAGCGATTACCGGTTTTGTCCGCAGACGATAGATCACATTATCGCACATTGCAGCGATCTTAAACGCAGGAAGATTGAATTTAAATCGCTCGTCCATGCGGCGCTTAAGAGAAATCAACCTTCTCCAATAAGCAGCGGAGGAGTAAACTGTCACAACAAGACCGAATCGAGCAACGAACCTCTCCGTCTTGCCAACACGATGACAGAGATGAGACAATCACAACCAGACCGAATCTGCCCTGGCACACTCACGTCTTGTAAACACGGTGAGAGAGATGAGACAATCGCAATGATACCGAATCTGCCCTGGAAACTGAACCGTCTTGCCAAGATGAATCGATCAACAGTAGACCAGTTCGTGCCTGGCACCTACCTCAACCCTATTGCTAACACCATGAGAGAGAAGATACAACACAACCAGACTGAATTACGCCTGGCACCTCCACCATCTTGTTTTACGGTGGGAGAGACAAGACAGTCACAACCACACCGAATGAGACAGGCATCCCACGGTGTGCCCAATGGGACACAACACAAAAGAATGCCAAGGAGAAGGTTGTGTCACTCTCGCTCAGTGACAATTTGATCTGGTTGTGACTGTGAAAGCTCTCTTACTATGTTTGCAAGACGGTGGGGACCAGGCCAAATTCCGCCGGGTTGTCACCGCATCATCAGTTCCACTCTGTTAGCAAGTTGGTGGAGGTCCGATGCTTAATTCGGTCTTGTGACTATCTTACCTCGCTCAGCAAGTGGGCAAGGTGGTGTAGGTGGAAGCCCAATTCGGTCTGGGTGAGACTGTCTTACCTCTCTCAACAAGTTGGAAAGATGTTGACTGTGACTGTGTCTTCTCGTATCATCTCTCCCACTGTTTTAGCAAGACGGTGGGGTGCGATGCTCAATTTGGTCTGTGACGCTCTCACCTTTCTCAACAAGTAACAATGTAGTAGGATAGTTGTGGTGCCAGGCCGAATAGGGGTCATTTCCATTGCTCTCACAGTGTTTGCAAGACGGTGGAGCTGTCAGGCCCAATTTGATTCGGTTATGACTGTCTCATCCCTATATCATATTGACAAGCCGGTGGGGTGGCTGCCAGGTGAGATTCGGTCATGATTTGACGTTCTCATCTCTCTCGCCGTGTTTACCAGGCGGAGGTACCAGGTCCATATGGTCGGTTGTCGTTGTCTGATAAGCAAGACGGGGGAGGAGCCTGGCCAAATTCGGTCGGTTGTGACCGTTGCATCTCTCTCGCCGTGTTGGAAAGACGAAGAAGGTGCCTCGCCCGAATGGCCTGTTGTAACCGTTTCATCTTTCACACCGTGTCGACAGGGAGGTAGAGGTGTCAGGCCAGATTCTGCTGGGTCTGGTTTGAAAGTCCCATCATGTTGACAAAAGGGTGGAGCTGCCAGGCCCGATTCAGTCACCGTGTTTACAAGAATGAGGTTCCGCACCCAATTCGGCCGGTTGTGACCGCTGTACCTCTTTCACCGTGTTGGCAAGACGGTGGAGGTGCTTGGTCCGATTCGGATTGACTATGACTATCATCACTCTCACTATGTCAGCAAGACGGTGGAGGTACGATGCCCAATACATTCTACTTGTGACGCTCTTATCGATCTCAACAAGTTGGCGAAATTGTCGAGGTGCCAGGCTCAATGCGGCCTCTTGATGCGGTCTAATTTTCTCTCACCGTGTTGGAAAGACGGTGGAGATACCGGCCCTATAACATTTTGCTACGACGATCTGGCCTCTCACACTGTGTTGGCGACGGGTGGATGTGCCAGGCACAACTCTTGCGTTGGCAAGATCGAGGTACGAGGGACAATTCGAAGTTGAGTGTTCAGTGTAGGTATAAAGTGTTATATATTCATTAGTTGTATATACAAATTAGCATTTTGATACATCTATTAATGTTGAAAACTGGCCTAGTTTTTCTAAGAAATTAGTCATTTGAACCGAAGATGCTAAATTGTCTTTGTTTCATCGAAGACATTGAGGGTTTTTACAGCAGATTCCGAAGGCGGGTTTGTCATTACTAACGCTGAACGGTCAATTCATAGCCTACTAGTCGACCGTCCCCTCCTGTGTCGTTTGTTCCTCGGCCAGTTTCTAGACTCGAGGAAAATGGCCGAATTTAGTTGATTCCAACACGGATCAAAAGCACAGTTGGCTTCCGAAAAGAGTACCGCTCAGCTATTGCGTTTAGTCTGTTGTGAGCTTTCTGAAAGATCCCACCATCCCCCAGCCGTCCTCCTCACCACCACCATCACCTATCGGCTTTGGCATCTTTCTCTCGTCAAAGTCCAATTTCTCCATCATATCGAATTCATCCGCGTTCTTCATCACGTAATCTTTCCAATCATCTGAAAAGGTATGAAGATGGCAGGTTTTAAAATTGTTTGGAAGATCGGATTCTCCACACAGCAATATTGCAATATTTTATGACCACCTCATCACACTGTTGTTACTGCGCGGAGTATGGAACGGAACATCACTGCTTTTGAACAGGTTCAGTCATTCGACCTTTCTCGGTCCTCCACCCTGTTTGGCTCGAACCCCGGAAACTTCTGCTGTAACGGTATCTAGCTTTCAGTGTTATCAATGACGTCGGAAATTTCATTACTGGCAAGTGCATGTATGGCACGGACCCAGTGCAGAGCGGCTTGTAGTCATACACCACTCATTGCACCAGACACCCACCGTCAAAATGATACTTTTTTTCCCTCTAGAAATAGGGTAAACGAAAAGAGCCAAATAAACTGCGGATTTGGATGAGGTTTGGACAAGGAGAGGTGTACATCCTGTCGCAGAAGTTGTTCTCCACACCTTATAATCTTACCAATGATTTTTTGCAACGGTCCTGCCTTCCCGCCATACTCTTCTGGAAGGATGGCTTTAGGGATTTCCTTGTGCAGAGATTTCAAGTCACCCTTGTGAAAATGTATCTAAAGATAAAGGCAAAAGTATGCTTTGATTGTACAACCATGATCTAAATTTGTACAGATGGGAGTACCATGCACATCTGGCACAACAAATATCCGTGGGCAACGTAGTGAAAGTCCGCCGAGGCGGAAGAAATGAGCTGTGGACGGGCCAGGCCGCTCTAACGCAGTGTAAACTAGACGTGATGCACATCGTGAAACACTTCGAGAAATTTAGAAAATCTTACCCGATCTCTCAATTTCTGCTTCATGAACATTTTGAAGATATCAAAGATCGCGTTGAATAAGGTTGGGGTGTTGTAGTAATTGATACCCTTATTTCTGATCGGGTATGTGTCCTGGAAAAAATAGAAAAATCTTAGTTTATCAGAACAAAAAAATCAAAAGAAAGAATTTTCATTGACAGTCCATTTTCCTGATTTCGAATTTTATTTGTGATAATACAACTTTCGGACTGTCTTAAAGCAGGCTGATGATTCTATTTGGTTCCATTTTCCTGATTTTTACGTATTTTAAAAGTTTTAGGCACTGCGAGCGGTGTCGGGCCTTGAACGAGAGCGGTAAGCCGCGTATTAATATCGCCAACTCGGAAGAACTTGAACAAGCATACGGAAAATGTGACCCACCTGCCAGCATTTCATAGCTTTCTTAATCGTTCCAACCCCCCATTTTCCTGCATGTTCTTTGGTGAAATGGGTGAAGTCGAGAAAGACGACGAAGCCGTGAATCTGGTTGAGTTCGTCTCTGAGGAGAAGGTCGATTACCATGAACCCCATGCGCATGGTCAACTCGAAGTCTTCCGGAGACGCTCCAGCTGAAATATGCAAGTAAAAATGACGAGAAAAGATGACCTAGAATATTCAAAAAATACGTTCCAGAGATAACACAGCCCACTGAGAGAGATTGGTGCCAAAGGGAACACAAAGGATCCGCGTAATGCATGTAATTAAAAACACTAGTTTTACGGGTTTGTCACCCGCGCGACCATTTTTTTCAAAACCAAGTTACGAAATTGGCGTTACGTCCCGTTTCTAAGTAGCTTGAGGCAAAAGACATAACTTTTGGGATTTTACCATGCATATTAGGCACGACCAATGTCCGTGGGCAACGCCGTGAACCCGGGTCGTTTGGGGCAATAGGGCCCCCCCCCCCCCCAAAACCTTATAGAAATCATTTCCAGGCAAACTAATTTTTCTGAAAGTACATATCATACTCGTATATACTCACCAGTGCGAATTAAGATCACCTTTCTGTCCTTGTCGTCGCGACCAGGCAGTGGAATGTTTGTTCTGGAAAATCAAAGTATGTTTTTTAAAATCGGCTCGATGCATCCGTACTCTGCAGTCAAGACTCGCGAAGCAGTTATTTGCGTAAGTTCGCAGCACACAGGTTACTGTTCCAAAGGTCAACTCCCAATAAATGGTTCGTACTAATGTTCTTAACTTACCCTAATTCCAGCATCCTCATTAGTTCTGCATTATTGACGTTGTTTCCTTTGAACCAATCGGTCACACCGTATGAAGGACTGCAGCGGATCTTGACGAAGTTTTCTATCAATTCCTGGGCCAACAGCTGACTGAACTTGGCACGTCGAAGGAACCGTAATAAGAAATGGTCATCTAAAAACAAGAGGAGCTTAGGAATGAGCCGGCCGCCGATTTGGCACCAAGACATGGTATTTGGAAGAAAGATTTAAGGAATTCGATGCTCTTTCGCTTCCTCATGTGTTAGTTTCAGTCCCTCGATTGATTTAGGTTGTAAAAGCCCAAAAATATCACTGGCCTATCACTCTCTCTTGAATTCGTTTCAAACGGGTAACTCGTATTGGAAATCTCCAACTGCGTTTGTTGAACAGGTGTTGATCGAACGAGAGTAAAGTAACGCAATAATGGCAAGACCACACAACGGACATATGATTGGGTGTCACAAATATGACGTCACTCAAACATACCAGAAACCATCTCAGGGCAGTTTTGATTATTATTACTAATGTCTGCAGTGTCGGCAAGGAGCGCCACCTGAACAACAGTTCAAACAATAGCGAGTGCCATGCCCCCGTGCGGGCGTTTACATAACTGATGACCTACTTACCAGTTCTACACGTAAGGTGGGGCTGCTGTTTAAGCCATGTCCTCAACTTTTCGATCTGACTCGCTCTTTCTTTCGGGTTCTCGTTTAGCTGGCTCTTTGCTGTTTTCTTGGCTGCGTCGTCTAACTGACACTCGTAGGTGCCTTCTCCGGTAAAATCGGTCGACATGGTGACGAGGAACTGCAAGAAAAAGAGCGGTTGAAAATATAAAAAAGGAGTTTCTGACTGACTTACACATATACAGTGGAACTTCTCAATTGAGGACACCCTTATCTAAAATCAGGTATTTGCGACCATCCGGGCACCATTCAGGGTTGTTTGGATATATTTTGGTCACGAACCGTATCAACTTGTCCACCCTTTCATTATTTCGTTTATCTCGGAGTACAAAAAATGGCCCTCTATGGAAATCAGATTATTTATAGATCGAAGCTCGTGACACTACCGTACAGTGATATGAAAACTCTTGACTCGTTTTTTCTCCTTCGGCGGCCACTTATTCTAATGTCGACATCATATGATAGTAAATAGATTCTATTGATCTAGTAGTAAAGCAGTGACATACTATGTGGTCTCTGGCTGTGCACAATGATGATGGTTATGACAGAACAAGGGGACAGAACCAGGCGTTCTGCTATGTGCCAGGACAAGAAGTCCTTTGTTGATTTAGACTGGTGTCCAGGACAATCACAGCAATAAGCCCATACTAAGCCCTGAACATTTCACCGACCTTTCACCTGAAGGCGAGCTTGTGGTTGATGTTGATTGTTATGGTGAAGTCCATGTATTCCTTTTGACGGACATAAATATTACGCCACTCTAATGACTGAGCTTCTGTCTGAACACGCCGCACGATGGCCCCTATATTTTGGACGGATTTCCGTACATTTACCCCACGAATGATAAAAAATGGAAAAATGGCACCCAGAGTTGGACGGATTCCCACACACTTATGGTATCATGAACTAGGCAAAATAGGTTGGAAAATGGCACCCTGATTTGGAGGGATTTCTCAACTTTTGCTCATGACAGTGCATGCGTAGTATCAGCATGCGGCCATTAGCTATTTTGACAGTCATTATCAGTGCATTTTTGGGATGCCATTGCCATTCAGGCAGATATCTCCTTCCTAAACAAAATAGATCTCCAGTTCCGTAACCAAAATAGTTGAACACTCACCTTTTCTGAGGTCTTCAGAGTTCTGCCCTTAAATTGAACAGGCGAACTTACGTATCGCCAAATCTTCAACTTCAACTTATACAGGTCAGTATATGTGGACCTTATGACACAGTCTTTCTTGCTGGTGTCGCGCCACTAATTCAGTAAATAGCCCATAGTTCCAATAAGATTACACAAAAACCCATTGAAGTTGACTGGTATTAATTTTAAATGCACTCTTTTATTGCAACGAATCCTTTGAGAATTCTCTTTTGTAAGGAATGCGATGTTCACAGAGAGTTCAAAAGAGGGAAAGTTTACATTTTCTATGGAGGTGGAAGGTTTTCGCTATCTTGTATGCATGAAGCAGGTGCCTGTGTTGTCGAGCTTTTTTGGACACTGATCATGTCATAGTGCTGTGCTGCATCACAGGCATCGTCATCAGAAAGTATCCAGTCACAAAACTCTCTTTTCGGTGACTTCTTGCCTTATGCTCTCACTGAGAAAACGGCGAATGCATCGTTTCATTCCAGTGAAAATGTGAACAGATTCACAACATATAAATAACTACACGCACATACATATCGTTGTAACAGAGAGAGTTGAATTATTCCCCAGCCAAATTTGCCATTCCCCATCCATCATCCTCGCCGCCATTTTCTTCAACTACTTTCCCCGGCATCTTGCTCTCATCAAAGTCCAGCTTCTCCAACATATCAAACTCATCTGCGTTGCTCATCATGTGATCTTTCCAATCATCTGAAAAGGTATGGAGAAGCCTCATAGTCTCTTGGTTAACACTGCTGGCTACTGAGCACTACGGCCCGGGTTCGATCCCGGGATTGTATTCACTCTGGATGAACCGGCGTGGCTTTCTCGGAACTGAAATACCTAGCACTTCACAGTGGATCATTGATAGTGAATATCAAGTAATTTTTAAAATTACGTTCATCTTGTACAATTATGTAAGCAATTTCAAAAGCCTTCTGCGCAGGAAATCGGAAGAGACACTCTGCCTTTGTCCAACCAGGAACGCCAAATTCTGCGTCACCTGTGTTGTCATCTGAAATGAGCCAATCACACAAGCGGTTAGATTTTGGTACTTCTAGTCGTGTTATCCAATCAGAAGTGTTAAATTAAATGAATTGATGACTTACCGATTAATTTCTGTAGCGGACCGGCCTCCCCTCCGTACTCCTCGGGCAGGAGTTCTCTCGGGACCACCCGGTGGAGAGATTCCTGGTCGTCCTTGTGATTATAGACCTGGAAGTGAAGAAACTTTTTTGAATGATTGCGCAAGGCTTCCATTTTTTGATACGGAACAACAATAACGGATAAATAGTAATTACACATTGATTTATCTACTCATTTAAAATGGCCGGGTATAGCAAAACCCCACACTGCTTAATACACTGTACCTTTCCCACACATTTCGAATAGTGCAAGATCTTAATTGTAGTTGTGACACTCCAAGAACATGTCAGACCCACGTTATAAATGGCCACGTTTGCGTTCTGGTTCAAAGTATCTAAACCTCTCAATATTTTTCTTACCCTGTCCTTTAACTTCTTCTTCATAAAGAGTTTGAATACCTCATATATTATATTGAATAGTATTGCCGTCTTGTAGGTGTGCATGGCTTTATTTCTCACCGGATACACATTCTGGAAAAGTACATAACAGCAGGCATACGTTTGATGATAGGGCCAGCCAGCATTGCACCGCCTTGTGGATTCTATCGAGGCCCCAAAGGGCGTACAGGAAACATTATCTGTACCCACCAGCCAGCATTGCACCGCCTTGTGGATTCTATCGAGGCCCCAAAGGGCGAACAGGGAGCATTATCTGTACCGCCAGCCAGCATTGCACCGCCTTGTGGATTCTATCGAGGCCCCAAAGGGCGTACAGGAACATTATCTGTACCCACCAGCCAGCATTGCACCGCCTTGTGGACTCTATCGAGGCCCCAAAGGGCGAACAGGGAACATTATTTGTACCCACCAGCCAGCATTGCACCGCCTTGTGGATTCTATCGAGGCCCCAGAGGGCGAACGGGGAGCATTATCTGTACCCACCAGCCAGCAATGCAACGCCTTCTCTATTCTATCACAGTCCCATATGGGGCAAACGGGGATCATTATCTGTACCCACCAGCAAGCATTTCACCGCCTTCTGTATTCTATCGAGCCCCCAGGCGAACATTTCGCTCCTCGTAAACTTCGTAAAGTCCAATAGATAGACAACACCATGTATCTGGTTGAGTTCATCTCTCAGGAGAATGTCGGTGACCATGAAGGTGTAACGCATAGCGTAATCGAAGTCCTCCGGATTTTTATATACTGCGAATAGATGGAAGATTTTTAAAAATTGGCTTGTGCTCATCACTGTGTCTGCGTCAAATTTGTATATATATTACGTGTTTTTGGTTTCTTATTATTTCAAACTTTGGCAACAACAGATCTACATCTATGCTAGGTGCATAGACCTGATCCTGGTGGCGCTATCAGCGTTAGCAATAACGCTGGCGTTAACTCCTCATGCTACTAATTACTTTTACTGAAGGATATAGCGATAATTGAGCTAAGGCTGCCGTTTCTCTAACACCGATTGATCAACTAGGTCCTGCAGGCTCAAACAAGACCGTGTCTCGTCCATAAGGCTACCGTGTGTTATACACATAGGCAAATCTCACGAATTACGAATACGAGTTGCGAACAATTACGAATAACAGTAGTCAGCTCCATCAGACTCTTAGGACACTATACCCACCATATCCGTAGTGGATACATGTATGTTTGCTATATGTTTACATGTACCCGTTAACACATTCCAAAGCTGAAAGTGAAAAACCTTAATTTCTAAGAGACTGTATGTGTGTATGGCTTACCGCTGTGTATTAGAATAACCTTTCTGCCTTGTTCGTCTCGACCAGGCAGCGGGATGCTCCTCCTTGAAATGAAAATGTTGAAAATATTTTCGTAAATAAGGGTGCTTCAAAAACTCAAATACCTCACTTGCTAAGAGTGTATATTGCAAATAGTATTCGCAACACTCATAGAAATAAAGGTTTTTTAGCGGCTTTTACCAATTACTTTGATTGAAGCTAAAGTCGACTTCTGTTAAAACAGGCTATCAGGGAATAATGACACCATTTTGGCCTCATCATCATCTCGATCGGTTCGACACTTATTGAGATTATTCCCACCTACCCCATTTCAAGCATCCGCATAAGTTCTGTATTGTTGAGGTTGTTTCCCCTGAACCACCCCGGAACACCATGTGACGGACTACAGCGGATCATGACGAAATTTTCCACCAGTTTCTGAGCGAGCAGCTGATTGAACTTACTACGGCGAAGGAACCGTAATAAGAAATGGTCATCTGAAAGAAAGAGATGCTTGCGAGTTCACTGGTCGTCAGAGGCCGCTTGACAGTACAGTCAGTGAATGGTGGGCAGTTCCTACCCAAGGAAAAACTGTCACTTTTTCTCAGTGGTCTTGTCATACTGATGAGTTTTTTCTCCAAAAAAAGCTTTGGGGCCATCTTAAATTTTACGTCAAATCCAAGACGGCGGTCAAAATAAAAAGTGGCTGCCAAATAGCATTACTTCGCCCCATACCTTTGTCTCCGTGTATGGTGGTCTGACTGGAGTCTAGTTTATACTACATTCGCTTAGGATACACATACCTGTCCTGCATGTCAGATGTGGCTGTTGCTTGACCCAATTTCTCAATGTTTCGATTTGACTCGCTCTTTCCTCTGGACACTCGTGGAGTTCTTCTCGGGCCTTTTCTTGGGTCATTTCATCCAAATGACACGCATACGTTCCCTCTCCGGTAAAGTCTGTCGACATGACAACTTTTGACTGGAGTAGTTCCCGGGAGTAGATACAAATATGGCTCGAAAAGGGACTCGGCCACGGAAAAGGACTGGTTTACTTGTATTAAAAGTCTTTTTCAACCTAGCCGTTCTTCCTACATGGGTTATGGGACAACAGGTGTCTTTGCAATTTCCTTGCCCAGGCCAGGGCATCGTGGGCTCACTTTACTTGAGGCAACTGTCCATCTGTCGGACACAGAACCATCCCGGTAGCAGGTGGGATAAAGTCTTTTGGCATCTTGTACAAAACAGCCAGCACCTTCATCTAGGACAAGTGACACATGGGCATTTTTCTACGGATATCCGTACCGATGAGGGACCCTATCATCGGTGAGAAAGCACATAATGGAAAACGCTGAACATGCGTTTAGGAATCGATCGGGAGTTGCAGGCCTACATAAGCCATATTGGTATACTAATAGTATACCAATAGTATCTATATCATAATACTATAAGGCGGCTCGATAAAGTGCCATTTGGGGGTAGTGTTTCGTCTTGAAATTTTGCACGTTTGCAGGTGATATGTTATCCTGATGCAACGTTATGTTTATTTTCGGAATTTACTTCAGCGGAGCAGTGATGAGGGATTTTTAATCGGACACTGTCAATTCTCCTTACCACTCACAGAAGCCAAGTGATATTGCATTAGATTTTCATTGCAATTCAATCTATTCAAGGTATAGCCCATTTGAACCTGCCTGCGCCACGGGTACAATGCTAATAGCCTTTATAATGTTGTAACGTTTTGTGTCGACAATCATAAATATCGCTTTGAGGTTTACTTTTTTATTCTAATTTCATAGAAGAAAATAATAATTACATAAATTGGAAGGAAAGTTACACGTTCTTATATTTCCGTCCAGCATTCAAGTTAGTCAATGCCATCGTTGTTTCGTCATGTTCTTATCTTACAAACATTCCATTTACAAGTCATCGTCATTACTTCAAGTTAAATACCAATTTAAATCTATGATTATAATTTGTTCTATTTAACTTCAAATTGACTGATTCCATGTACGGTGAGTTCGTTTCCAAAGCATTTTCTCTAAACTATAGCAAAATAGATGTGATGATGAAAATAAAATTTCAGGCAAAAATGTTCTTAATTGTAAAGTTGATAGATCCAAAATATCGGCTTACAGTATATATAAAATGACAAAGAATTACCGTAAAAAACAAAAGCCAGGCCTCCTACTTGAGGCAGCGAGCCACTCCCCGGCTTATATCAAAGCCTGCTCTAAATCAAGCAGCAATGTAAGGTGGTAGAAGAAAACCAAGCCCTTCAGGCTGACGTTACATAGGCCTCATTCGTTCACTTCCCACATGTCACGTTCCCCTTAATGCGTTCGTTCCTCACTGAATGCATGCCACAAGGCCGTGCATTCACCGAGGAACGTTAAGTAAAGCTGGAACGTGACATGTGGGAAGTGAACGAATGTGGCCTATGTAACGTCAGCCTTAGGTATCCGGTGCCTCTGCTTATGGCTGCGCTAGCATATATACAAGTACATGGACTGTTGATCTCACATTAGGCCTGGGGCGTGACATTCCTTGCCACGACTCCTCATGTTAGCCTCTTTGAATACAGAACCACGCAGGCGAAACCATAATGGATACAAGTCACGCGTTTCAGCTGTCACAGTATGCTTATAGTACAAATGGCCATTGGTTAGGATTTCTTCTTCGAATGTTTCCGCAGAAAAGTGTGGACGATGACGTCAATCAGCTCGGCCAAGGTCAGGACGCTGGCACCGATAAATAAACCCAAGGAACCACCGATGTCACCTGAAACGAAACAGTAATGCGGTTGATAGAAAAAAGGGATATTGGTTGCTTTAAAGCATCTAGTTGCCTTCCTTTTCTATAGGTTTCACAAAATCGTGTTAATTATGCTATGCTGTTGTCGATCTCTTAGCTTATATCATTTGACTTACCAAATCTCCACATCTATCATCGCAGCACTACTTCTGAGTAAAAATCACCACTAATTACAATACAATGGCTAAAAAGGTCCTCCCATCTTAGTTAATCGGTTCGTAAATGTTAGTTATCTGGTTTGTAAACATCTCATTTGGGCTTTTTTTATTTGGAATAACATAATACAACTTACACATTTCAGGTCGATTTTGAAATGGGAACCTTTTTCTATATTTTAATTCTAACTTGTCGCCAACAAAAGAATTTGGAACCATTAAGAATTGTTTAAAATCTATGGTTCACATTTTGGTTGCAGATTGAACTTACTCCAAAGGTTTGTCAGCTCATATGCCTTTTGTTGTTGGATTTCTTCGTAACTCAACTCTCGCAGAAACACATCAACATTCAAGATGTTGTCCCTAGAAAACAAAGCAAAAATATATATGACTGCTTCATGTCTGAGGCATGTCATCGCGCATCAAACTCAGTTGCAAAATCGAATGTCGCCTTTGGAGTAGCCAATCAAAAGCTGTCAATATGTCTTCACCGGACCATATTTCAGAAATAAACCAATCACTGCTGTGAGTACTTTGTCAGTCTCCCAGAGGGTTGTTCTTTATGCCAGGAGTAAATGGTGTGAAAGTTATTCTGTGAGGTATCTTTGAGGCAAGTTGCACTCTCTTTATAAAAAAAGTTACCTTAGGAAGTCCGTGCTGATTTTCCCAGTTGTTTTATATTCCATCAGTACGCCCTTCAACTCGTTGAATACATCAGTGAAGTTGACATCAGCGTTATTGAAAGCTCGGTTGAAGTCGTACACGCGCTCGAAACGTGAAAATAATACGCCCAACTCGGCGTCTTTCTCCTCTAATGTCGAAAGGTTGGCGTTTGTGATCTCCGCGAGCTTATCGGCCGACATTGCCTCGATTTCCCTGTACAATATGACCCTCCCACCTTCTGGGACAGGTCTACGTTTCAGTAATTCCTTGAATACTCTTCGTATTTGCGTAAGATAAGTCCTGTTTTCGCGGATTCTGTCCGTGTCATTGCGGAGATACTCATAGAGGACATTTGTGCAGTTATCAGCCATTATGCTGTGGTAGACATTAAATGTCGCCTCCTTTAACCTCCGGATCGTGTCTTTTAGATCGCGCGAGCGCGCCGTTACGTCTGGTATAACCTTTTTCAACGCAAGCACCGACGCTTGTAATTTATCGTTCAAAATTACATCAGCTAACTTCATCTTTTTGACCGATTTGTCGCGGAGATACTGACTGGAGATGAGTTTCGCCATCCTCATATTCCCCCAGTCTGTGTCAAGAAACCGCGCAAGCGCATCTCCCAGAGTCTGTAACTCTATATCAAGTTGATGCTTAAGCTCCTCTAGTTTCGAGACCAGCTGGTCGAATTTAATTAGTTTCTCTTCTGTTTCACGAAGGGAGAAATCTACAACGCGATCCTTATAAATAAACAATCGGTAGTTTATTCCCTTTGAAAATGTCTCGAAATCTTTGTTGAGCTTTTTCAAAGTGCCGTTGTCAATGCTGTGCCCGTGGCACACATCATTGGTAATGTTCATGTACCCATTCAAAGTGTCTATCATACCGTCCATTTGAATTTTCATCCCTGCGTAATACTGCACATTTCGCTTGTTCATGACATCGTTTTCTAAACAGAGGGGCGTGTAAAGGCTGTCATACTTTGCATCATAGGTGTATTTATAGATACTGAGTAGCTTTCCCTGCGCGTATCCTTCGTAGATCTTTGTTATATTGGAAAAACCGCGTTCAGTCACGTCTATTCGCAATGCCAGATCCTTTTTGATTTGCCAGGTGATAACATCACGATAGGAAAGCATTTCTGACGACGTCATATTTTGCGTTCTCACCAACTCGCGGAGATTCAATCCAATATTCGCCATAAAGGACTTATAATTGAATGTGAGGAAACGAAATGTTCTTTCATCCACCACATCCCATCCGCGCTGGAAATTATGTTTTATCATGTACTCCATCATGGCGAGCGCCCCCCAGCGGTGAAAGTGGTAGTTTGTTTGCCACACTTGAAACATGGCGTGGTAACTTTGCATCATGCGTGTCGACATGTGACGTAAACCTTCAAAAGTTGCTTCCAATTTGGTTGCTGCGCTCAGAAATCGGATCAGAAGATCCGAATCATGCATCAAGATATCCGTATCGACGCGATGCCGAGTTTCCCGCGCAGCTTGGAACTTTGTTTGGAGGCTGTCGCGGAGTTTCTTATTGGACAGGAGGATCTTCTGCCTGTCGAACTGGGAGAGGGTGGCATGTGTGATTGAGGGGTCGTAAATCGTCTGCTTACACGGGATAGGGCAGCTACACTCCTCTTCATCCATCTCGTACGACTCTGAAGAGGAGGGAAGCGAAATTAACGAGAATATGTACAACAGATATCGCGGGTACTGGGAAGACAGTACAATCTATTTGAATCGTATCAACCTCTGTTTTTCAGGCACCACCTACTGAAATCAGAATGGTCCAAATAGTTCATGTCGTGAATGATATCTAAAATACTTGTTCCTGTAATCAGTGTTATTTGCCAGGACTTGGCCTGACTTGATTTTGATTATTCTGCAGGACTGCTGGCTTCTCTTTCAAACCATTTGTGGAAGTTGATGTTTGATTGAGAGAGTTGTTGGACTGTATTCATTGGATTCGAATTTAATGGAGTTTGTCTGCAGTTTACCATTGTCCATAATTCACTTTATTCTCGTTCAAACTCGCCTGGGAGAAGACTAATGGCATTCAAATCCAGTGAAAAAGAAATTTTTAATGTTAGTGAAAACCGCCAGGATGGCTAAAAGTATACGCCAGCATCCAAAGCACTGTGTACACATAGTACATAAGAAGCAGCATTAACTCAACAAAAGCTGCAGGTTGACAGGCATATACTCAACTTAACACAAACTAGATGTGACTGGCTTCTGTGCACATGTTCATGTACTACCAATATGTACAGTTTTTGCGACAGGGAAAAGGCGACACACTGATAAAATGCATGCACATGGCATTGGCATTAGCGCCCTTTATCCTTCCATGCTGTTAGCCCGGCCTGTTAGTGCCGACACAAGAATCTGCCTTGGAAAAAGTCGACATGTACTTCTGCCACCACGTAAATCGTGTGCACAACTGGTTTTCCGGATGAAAAAGCATCTACATATTTTATGCATCGCTGGAAAGAAGACGACATACGGCAACACACTCTACAGCAACAAGACTAACGAAAACACGAGGCAACACCAACTAACAGTCATGACAGTGACATTCCACTGCGGACAAGCGCGTCAGAAGCATACAATACTGTACAGACAGGAAGAACAGTCCAATGGCCACATTCTTTGTTATCTAGGGTGGACAGGTACACATTTTAGTACCGCCAATGTATATAGCACTGAGTTACAACGCCGCCCGCCCCTGCATACCAAAGAAGTATAAGGGATGGACTCTTCCTCCAGCGTGTATAGCATGCACTGTACGCTTGTACACAGTGAATACCAGGCATTTGATAAGTTTCGCTTCTCAGCTCCTTCCTGCTGGTAACTATTCTGGTCCGTACATGGTCTCGCCTTCCTATGAAATACATGAAATGGAGAATAACTGATGTTTGCAATTTGATATTTCAAGTGGAACATACTCATGACCTTCACTATTCTGAGGAAATCTGAGGTTCTTACACTGCTTTTGGGAATAAAGGCTTTTGAGCTTTGAAAAACTTTTAATGGTTTTTCGGCCAAGACAAATATGCACCCCGTAGAGGTTTTTCAGCGGAGTGAAAAACCCTTGGTTTTCGAATCTCAGACACAAATTGGTGTTTTTCATTTTACCGAAAAACCTCTACATGTTGTGTTGACCGAAAAGTTTAGAACATTATTTCTATGTGTGTATACATGTTTATAGGGCTCGCAACCATCCATCACTGGCGCAATGCACATGTGGTGACGTGAGCGCTGAAACCTGTCAGTAGGCCAAACGCCATTTTTTAGCAATAAGGCCATACTAGAAAACCTATTCACTTGTCCTCACATAAAATCACGAAAAGCCTTACATCTCACACGCGGTGGGATAGACTCTTAGGCGAGTGAAAGTCTTATCATCAAAAGAATAAAAGGCCAGCTTACATATATTGCTTTAATGCAGTCTTTCTCATGCAGAATAGCAGAAAATAAACAGGTCCATGAAACACCAATGGGCTCCAATTAGGTATAAACTGATGTACCACTAATTCTAGCTTTAAACATAAGGATGCATGGCTGCAACTAGTCACCACTATACCACCACAACCTGCTTTGCATTAAGAAAGAAATCCGTGTTGCACGACAGAATGGACATCCACTACAAGCTCAGGCGGGGAAGAACCATTGCCGACTTCTAAACAGAGCACGCATGCAATCACAATGTGGTTGGATTTTTTGTCGTTTTCAAATAAAAGAGGATCACAACTTCGCTACATTTAAGGGATACGCCGTTCGTTAACGTGTATTTGCTATTCGTTGGGCAACATGTCTATCAATTTTCTATCTCTTACACCACGCGACGCCAATAATAGTCAGCCAAAATGCATGCTACATGCATGCATTCTCGCTAGTAATCTGTACAATTGGTGCGTGTATCAATTTTCCGGATCGCAGCATGTCGATTTAGGGTATGTGTGTAAGGTTGTCAGATGAGAATACTACAAGGTCATCGTCGCGAATCTGCCTCAAACTGCAAATTTTCTCTGGTGCCGGCACGGCAGTGGCGTGTGTTATTTCTTGGGAACTACCATCAACATAAACAGACGGCGTAACCCTTGAAGCTATTTGGGTTCGTTGCTGGGGAAAACACATGGATCAGTCACATGACAACGAATCTTGTTCCCAGGATTCTAACGCTCGAATCCCAATAGTCATTTGCTGATATTGTAGGAGTGTAACTTCGCAATTTCATATCAGAGAAATATAGATCCTGGAAACAAGACTGATGCAACTCTGGGATAATCCTTTAAATGTTACCTACCTGCATTGGAGCCCATTCGTATTAAAGGACCGAGGCCTATTCAGCACAAAACAGAGGCAAATTGAAAGAAGGCACTGTGCAATCAAAATCACATTGTCGAAAACAAACAAAAAACAAATATGGTGTTCTCTCTCAGGCTCTTTAAGTGAGATTTTGACATGTAGCGACCGATTGCCATTTTGTCACTTCAACGCATCGACAGTGCACTCTTGTCCCGAAACTACGTTAGCATAGACGCGCAATTCGTTTTTGATAGAATGCAGTAATAAGCATGTGACCTTCCCGCCACCAGACGCTAATCATGGCATTCCCCCGAGATGCACCGCCATGTTTCTCTCAGGCAAATCGCGCATGCGCGTGCGCTCGCTCGGATATGACGTATGTGGCTTACTTGAGTTAACTGCAACAATTACTTCCGATTCTGTTCGTAAGAGAAAAGTATGGCCATCAATGTGTCGAGAAGTACGTGCACTAGCTTATTTACTATACTAAACGTAAATACTTGACGTGGAGTAAAGTCGCCCCAAATGATGGCATTCGCGACCAACAACATGACTGAAGAGTTCGGGTGCAAAAGCCAGTTCTTATCAAGGATGCTGAGACTTCGGTTTAATTCTTATCCGGGGTACTGTACAGGTTCATTTTGCCATGGATTCAATTTTTCAGAATGGCTTTGCGTTTGCATTTGAACTCTTCAATGCGTTGATATATAATAGTCACACGCGCGCGCACACTTGTATCAATATCGCGTGACAGTAATGTCCAGGTAGTATTCCATTCAGCTGCGTTGGGCTCGTTGGTGTGCCCCAGAGTCACCCCACTAGATATGATAGGTTATTATCCCCTAATATCACTACTCACATAGCGTGTCGTTATGAATGACAGTGAGTATGACACACTGGTAATAAAGAAGGGACACCACGGTTGCAGGTTGAGATAGGGGTGGTCAGGCCAGCCCTCGATTAATTTGGTCGGCAGTTACGTTCCGCAGAATGCGATTTTTAGTTGATTCTCCGGTCTTAGCTTCGACCAGAAATGTGCTATACTGAAACACTGCCCCACATCCCGTGAAAAAAAGTTGTTACCTTATCATAATATAGTATTTTTGTAAAGCCGTCAGCCAAGATAGAACGTAAAAAAACGGTTGGTTAGTTCTTAATTGAAACGTTAATGCTCCACTCAATCATACTTAGTGTCTTGACTACTTCAAAGCATCATGTTTATAAACGGCGTATTTCATCATCGATGATCAATTATTCATAAAATCCCTGTAATGCAGGTGTTACAGAAGATCGATTAAATTTGCGTTAGGAAGTCGCCAAATTGCTGAAGGAATCAAGGTCGGAAATCTCAAGGTGTCAGAACACGGTTCCTCACATTTGTGGCGAGAGATTATGTTGATGACCGAGTCTAGAGGTTATCACGAAAGCCATCCACGTATTCAATCAATCCAACAACATGAGTTTGATTTCCTACCCAAAGATCAGCTATGCTTTGTCGATATTCAGTCGTTCCTCTTCTCGCCGACCGGTTTCCTCAGAATATAAAAATATAGAAGCGAGACGATTGCCTTATTTAGTCTGGCGAGTACTAGAAAGTTGTCTCCTTTGAATGAGACGTAAAATCAAGTCTCCTTGTCCTGGTGTCTTTACCAGCGCAAACGAAAGACCCCACCGAGTGAGAAACATGACTTGCTTGCGATGGACTATGCTGTAACTCTTACCCAGGACAGGACGTGTCTCTGGGAAAAAATCGCGCTAAACATTGCCGCTGATGCAGGGTGGATAAAGACGCCATATTATTACAAGTTATCGTATAAATCAGACTGGAAATCTCTTCGTCATTTGAAACCCACGTCAATGAAGCTTCATCATGACAAGCGAGAGCGGCGAGTGCGTGGTAGGCTCACAATCATCGTCATCACCTACCATCTTACGACCACTACATATGTCCGCAGCATCGCCCCTTGTTTTGGCTCTGCGTTGGCACTTTCTCGCCAAACCTTCGAAATAAAAACGACCAGTCTTTGTCACCTGTTCTTCTGTTTTCAACAGAGGATAAGTCGACCTAGGTGTATAGTTCCAATCACCACTTGTTACACTTGTCATATTAAGGGTGTGGCGTTTCGTGGAAGAAGATGCTATTTAATGTTTATTGAGTAGAGCACGATACATGTCCGGAACATCTCATCAGTTACATCTATAGGTGTTACTACAAATTGACACAAGAGAGGACCGAAAGTGCTTGTTATAGGAATATGCCCTGATCTGTGGATTATCAGGTGCACTGGATGATTCCGCGTAAATATCGACATGCAACTACACCAGAATACATGCCGGATATTTACCAATTTCTCGAAAGTGTCCAGTCCATTAGCAGAGCTAACACAAAAAAACAAGCACCAGAGAAACATTGAACAAAATGATACGATTATATCAATAGAAAAGAAGACATATTTACCCAGGTTCTTGACGAGGCAGGTTAGGTACTGGTTTAGCGTGCAGATGGGGACGGTATCTGAAAGAGACATTACACTGCTTGCAGCAAAGTCTCTCACTTCGATTTGACGGGCTGGCCTCACGTCAAATTAATGGGCAAAGGGGTTTAACTTCTTCAGCAACTCTGCTAAAGACATCCCGAGGAAATCAGGGGATAATCTTCCCTACTCCACCCCGCACACAGCGCAGGACAGATGAAGCGAACGTCAACCCCCGATTTCCTCAGGATGTTCTAAGACGACGATGTGTAATGATACAAGTGCTGGTCCTGATCACCAGGCGGTCACGGACTAAGTATGTAGAGGTATGGCCTCTTGAACTTGCTCTCATCGGCTATATCTACCATTGTGACCAGCATTGGTGCCTGACCTCATGTACACATCTCGACACTGACATGCCCTCAACAGCTCTACCTACCATTGTAATGCGGGTAGATGCCTGACTCATGTACACATCTCGACACTGACATGCCCTTATGAGCTCTACCTACCATTGCGATGCGGGTAGATGCCTGACTCATGTACACATCTCGACACTGACATGCCCTTATCAGCTCTACCTACCATTGCGATGCGGGTAGATGCCTGACTCATGTACACATCTCGACACTGACATGCCCTCATGAGCTCTACCTACCATTGTGATGCGGGTAGATGCCTGACTCATGTACACATCTCGACACTGACATGCCCTCATGAGCTCTACCTACCATTGCGATGCGGGTAGATGCCCAACTCATGTACACATCTCGACACTGACATGCCCTTATCAGCTCTACCTACCATTGTGATGCGGGTAGATGCCCAACTCATGTACACATCTCGACACTGACATGCCCTTATCAGCTCTACCTACCATTGTGATGCGGGTAGATGCCTGACTCATGTACACATCTCGACACTGACATGCCCTCATGAGCTCTACCTACCATTGTGATGCGGGTAGATGCCTGACTCATGTACACATCTCGACACTGACATGCCCTTATCAGCTCTACCTACCATTGTGATGCGGGTAGATGCCTGACTCATGTACACATCTCGACACTGACATGCCCTTATCAGCTCTACCTACCATTGTGATGCGGGTAGATGCCTGACTCATGTACACATCTCGACACTGACATGCCCTTATCAGCTCTACCTACCATTGCGATGCGGGTACATGCCTGACTCATGTACACATCTCGACACTGACATGCCCTTATCAGCTCTACCTACCATTGCGATGCGGGTAGATGCCTGACTCATGTACACATCTCGACACTGACATGCCCTTATCAGCTCTACCTACCATTGCGATGCGGGTAGATGCCTGACTCATGTACACATCTCGACACTGACATGCCCTTATCAGCTCTACCTACCATTGCGATGCGGGTAGATGCCTGACTCATGTACACATCTCGACACTGACATGCCCTTATCAGCTCTACCTGCCATTGCGATGCGGGTAGATGCCTGACTCATGTACACATCTCGACACTGACATGCCCTTATCAGCTCTACCTACCATTGTGATGCGGGTAGATGCCTGACTCATGTACACATCTCGACACTGACATGCCCTCATGAGCTCTACCTACCATTGCGATGCGGGTAGATGCCTGACTCATGTACACATCTCGACACTGACATGCCCTTATCAGCTCTACCTACCATTGCGATGCGGGTAGATGCCCAACTCATGTACACATCTCGACACTGACATGCCCTCATGAGCTCTACCTACCATTGCGATGCGGGTAGATGCCTGACTCATGTACACATCTCGACACTGACATGCCCTCATGAGCTCTACCTACCATTGCGATGCGGGTAGATGCCTGACTCATGTACACATCTCGGCACTGACATGCCCTCATCAGCTATACCTACCATTGTGATGCGGGTGGATGCCTGACTCATGTACACATCTCGACACTGACATGCCCTTATCAGCTCTACCTACCATTGTGATGCGGGTAGATGCCTGACTCATGTACACATCTCGACACTGACATGCCCTTATCAGCTCTACCTACCATTGTGATGCGGGTAGATGCCTGACTCATGTACACATCTCGACACTGACATGCCCTCATGAGCTCTACCTACCATTGCGATGCGGGTAGATGCCCAACTCATGTACACATCTCGACACTGACATGCCCTTATCAGCTCTACCTACCATTGTGATGCGGGTAGATGCCTGACTCATGTACACATCTCGACACTAACATGCCCTTATCAGCTCTACCTACCATTGTGATGCGGGTAGATGCCTGACTCATGTACACATCTCGACACTGACATGCCCTCATCAGCTATACCTACCATTGTGATGCGGGTGGGTGCCTGGGCTCATGTACACATCTCGACACTGACATGCCCTCATGAGCTCTACCTACCATTGTGATGCGGGTAGATGCCCAACTCATGTACACATCTCGACACTGACATGCCCTCATGAGCTCTACCTACCATTGCGATGCGGGTAGATGCCTGACTCATGTACACATCTCGACAATGACATGCCCTCAACAGCTCTACCTACCATTGCGATGCGGGTAGATGCCCAACTCATGTACACATCTCGACACTGACATGCCCTCATCAGCTCTACCTACCATTGTGATGCGGGTAGATGCCTGACTCATGTACACATCTCGATACTGACATGCCCTTATCAGCTCTACCTACCATTGCGATGCGGGTAGATGCCTGACTCATGTACACATCTCGACACTGACATGCCCTCAACAGCTCTACCTACCATTGCGATGCGGGTAGATGCCTGACTCATGTACACATCTCGACACTGACATGCCCTTATCAGCTCTACCTACCATTGTGATGCGGGTAGATGCCTGACTCATGTACACATCTCGACACTAACATGCCCTCATGAGCTCTACCTACCATTGCGATGCGGGTAGATGCCTGACTCATGTACACATCTCGACACTGACATGCCCTTATCAGCTCTACCTACCATTGTGATGCGGGTAGATGCCTGACTCATGTACACATCTCGACACTGACATGCCCTCATCAGCTCTACTTACCATTGTGATGCGGGTAGATGCCTGACTCATGTACACATCTCGACACTGACATGCCCTTATCAGCTCTACCTACCATTGTGATGCGGGTAGATGCCTGACTCATGTACACATCTCGACACTGACATGCCCTCATGAGCTCTACCTACCATTGCGATGCGGGTAGATGCCCAACTCATGTACACATCTCGACACTGACATGCCCTTATCAGCTCTACCTACCATTGTGATGCGGGTAGATGCCTGACTCATGTACACATCTCGACACTGACATGCCCTTATCAGCTATACCTACCATTGTGATGCGGGTGGGTGCCTGAGCTCATGTACACATCTCGACACTGACAAGCCTTCATTAGATACTTCTGGCGGCAGTCTAACAGACAGGCTGACACTGAGTAATGATTGTAATATTCCAGTTTCTTGTCATCACTGCAGCGCCCATACGGATACTTCAAGTTACCGACCTAAGCGATATAATGAATAGGATTTTAATCAGCACGTCGATAGATTCACACTGGTATCAACTGGGGAATTTTTGATTACTTTGTTGCCCCGGTTTATTCAGAGACCCCCAGGGAGAATATCATAGTCAGCTGGTAACATTTTTAAATGTTACCAGCCTTCATGTGTACAGATTAAAATCTGTACACATGAAGGCAATCAGGCCAGCTTGCAACTATTGACAAGGGGTTGGCTCCTGTCGCGAATATAACAAACGACTTGATCGGAGTTAGTAAATGACATCCCTTATTTACTATGTATCCACAAATGCACAACCTGGTCATTTTGTTAGTTTTGACATGTCGTACCTATATCTGGCTACATGTGTTACACAAAAGACCGAAATTCTATGCCAAGAGAACGAGAATAAAGTTTGAGATTAATGAAAAAGAGGCAACGTCACGGGCTGACATCTTGTCACCACTGAGTCACGTAATTTCATGCGGCCATATTTTCAATGGTCATTGGATGCATTACTGATGCAGACTTCATCACAATACACCATCTGGGCAGAAACCTTTCTCACCTGCAAAATGGACAACCCGACCAGCGCATGCGCACCAGGTGGGATGGCCTGTCCGAGATATCTGACCATTGGAATCTCCTGTTGGTCGTGGAGCAATATTTTGATGCCTGCGCCCTCTATTGGCCCGCTCATGTACTCATATTGTTCTATATTTAGCCGCAGACGAAGACCGCCATTCGAACCTGAAACGACGCACGCATTTTTTCTTGATCTCGGGAAGAGATTATAGCGTGCTATAATCACTAACGTATCATTCCACCCAGTTGCTTTAAAAAGGCCAGGAGTATTGGAAGTCAAAAGTCACTCATACCGTCCTTCCCTTCTTGGAAGGTGATAAAAAAGTGACAGGCATGCTCATACCAATCACATAGCAATCATGTCCAATGTCATTGTAATGAAGGTTTTAAAAAAAGTTTTTATTGAGTAATCAGCCCGATCGAAACAACATTCGATTTCTATCCTTTCAGGCTTGGAGCCAAAGCAATGGCTTGTTTGAGAAGGCCGTATTCAGTGCCCAATGTTCTCTGCCTGTCCATACGAATTTCAGCTGCCTCTTATCTCGACAGTTATGTTTTCTATGAGCGACAAATGAAAATCGAATGAGGATTTTCGAGTTAATTGCTCGGGATGCTCAATATCTGTATGGGAATGTTGTTTTGATTTTTGATTGCATTCCCAATTATATCTCTGGAAATTACTATCCAGTCCATAGAGCCAGAATTTCTGTACATTTATAGATAGGAATGGACAATTTGAAGGTTCCATCAAGCAAAATTCGAATACATGTATTGTAATTTCGTCATGAGAGAACAATGCGAGAATATCTCAGTTTAGATCCCGTACCATTGCTGACTAAATGGACGAAGATGTCATTATCCACTATCATACCATCATCTTAAAGTCTTGAGGTTAACATTAGTTTTTCAGGCTCTACTTTTTGCAAAAGGAGAATCGTGCAACAACATTGATATGAAGAGTGACTGAGCCATTCATGAATTCCTTGCCCTTGTCAGATTGGAACAATGTATTTCCAGATCCAGTGTTGTGATTGCTAGCATTATTGCCTTACTTAATGACAAGGAGGCATCCCAGTCTAATTTATCATTAGAACATTAGCAGACATCAATTATTGGCTATTACGTGATCAAGTTATCACATTCTGTATCTGTCGCAAGGAGAAGCTGAAAGCAAATTCTGAAAGTGTAGCGCAGTGAGATTTTCTGGTTACCTATTCTTGTGACTTTCTTGATGGGAGCCCTCGTCCCGCCATTAAAGGTCATGCAAGCGCCATGGTCGGTGGATGTGCTCACGATGTCTTCGGTCAAACAGGGTCTGCCATCCCATTGGCAACTAGAAAAGGTGGAAATAGATCATAAAGAAATGCTTTGGAAGGAGCGGAGACAGACAGAGTGTCACAGTTTATATTATAACAACCCTCAGTTCATCGAGAGAGTTAGGGGTAATATTTGGGTGCTAAGTTGGATTTTGTCTGACCTGGTGTTAGGCAATACCAGGGAACACCGTGGCGGTAGATGGTTAGAAATACACCAAGTCAACAAACATCAGACCTCTCTGTTCCTAACTCCAACATCGACTGGCACCATGGAATGGGACGACATCAGTATGACAGAAACCAAGTAGCAGCTTCAGGTTGGCGATCAAAATTTCATGTAACTTTTAATTTGACCTCTCATGGGAATACTTCATCCTCACCTAAAAAACATCGATAGCCGGCGACATTTTCCAAATGTGTCTGACTGCAATAAATTGGTTGTCGCAGTTGAAGTGGTTTATATTACGAGCGGAACAAAGGAAACATCAGAGGTAATACCATGACCGACTCGTTTATCAAATATTTGAAACGAGCAGCAGTGAACAACCACATTTAGCTTTTAGTATTGTTTACCAAGAATTGATTTATCTCCTGTACACCTATTTGGATATTGTTTGTTTATCAGTGTTTTTGAAATTGTAGGTGCCACGATGTTAGTAAAACACAAAAGAGTGACAGCAGGTCGATTGGTTGGGAGAATGGGGCTGACGTATTAATCATAGTCAACATTATATTTCACAGACTAGGGCAAATTTTGTTTTCTTTAATATTTGTTTCATGTTTTCGCTCTTTATTATTTTTCTCCCTAAACCGATTGGGTCTGCCGATTTGGTGTATTGATAAGGATGCAGTAATAGATATTTCAATTCACTGATTGCCTAATGAGTATTGGAAGCTGTCGTCAACAACAGTCAGACTCTATGGGAGATAACTGGTGTAATAGGTAGAGTTTCGAGCTCACAGTTGATTTACTGGCTATATTGCCATTTCATTGCGCTGATGTCAAAGTGGTGGGAAACTGGTCTGCTTCCAGATGACATATCAAATGTCTCAGTTGCTTAGGTATTGAACATAACAGATATTTCGAAATCGGGATGGCAGTCAAGGGTAGGGGCACCCATGGCCTACTGCAGTCATGTGCTAACCTTATACACTCTTAGAAATATGTTTTCTGAGTTTTTTAAAACTTTATTTTCTGTTTTTCGGCAGTCACAAATATGCACCCCTAGAAAGGCTTTCAGCGAAATGTAAATTAACTGTAGAGAAAGAACATTTAGCATGTAAGTGAGAAAAACACTTTTTGATATGAGTCGAAGATTATTGACGTAATTGGTATTTCGACTTTTCAGGCCATTTCGAACTTTGACATAACCTTGTATATACAATGTACTGAACTACGCTATTACTTATCGCAATCATATCATTAGGTAAACTTAGACGAAAGCAATGCCATTACCTTATAATCATGTCTGCTATAGTGTGAGACGTCTTATTATAAACGTCTGCCATTGAAATCTCCTCAAACATTTTGTGCAGCTTGTCCTCCCGAGAAATTGCGCTACCGTCCGGCTCATGGTGTCCCTTCCCGCCATCGCCGTCCTCATGGTGGTGGCTGGCGAATGCCTTGGTTAGCACGTCGTAGTAGCCATGCCGGACACTTTCGGTGATTCTGAAAACAGGATGTCATCGAATACAGGAGTTTATCATTAAGAAGAGGAGTCTATCCTTCTGCCATCTACGGCCTTATGGGACTCCTCTGAATCTAAACAACTGATTTAGTTGCTGCGCATTCTCATCCAAACCCGATAGATAATCGTGGAGATTATAGGTCGATCACATTTCTCGGCAGTCATAAGGGAATTGTCTTCAGATCAGCTTGTTTCCTCAGTGCTGTCGTTAGCGAGCGAAGACCATCATTCCACATGACTTGGGAACCAAGACTCCATTGGTATCGTGCTTTAACCGTGGCTCATATGAAAAAGGACAACTTTATACCAGTTTTATATACAATACGAACTCGTGTAAAATCATTTCCTGGTTTATTCAAATCACCCAATATTTCTGGACGAACTAACCATACAAGTGTACAAAATAGTTAGCTTACAAACAAATAGCTCGAATATTTTTCACATCGAAGTGCAGTGCAAAAAAATTTCGATTTTTTTCTCCAGCCCAACCAATACATCCGCGCTGACTGCGTAGGAAAGTTATCTTGCGCATGGATGATAAAGATGTTAATGACAGTCTTGTATCAATATAACCTTACTTGCCCTAACAGTAGGATCTTCGTGCTGCTATTAATCAAGCTGATATCATGTAGCTAGTATCAACGGATTACCCTCTCCGTCTCTTTCATTATCCGCAGCCTTAATAACATGATAAAATGAGGCTTATTGAGTTATTAATGACCCGATGTCATGTCAATTCGTTATATTGACATCTAACACGTGAAATTGACAATAAAGCAGGGGAATATAGACCTCAACTAAGACCTATAAAACTAGTCCGAAGAGTGGGATGTCTAAGTAAAAGAATTACATGTATAAAGCGAATGGTGGGGTCATCTCTTAAGCAAAATCCTTGCTGCTTGGAGAGACAAGTCAACAGACGATCGTGGTTATGACGTCCTGGTTCTTTTCTTGCAAAGTGGCGCAGTGATTAGCGATTTGCATGCTTAATGAGTTTTACCATCACTTTGGCTAAACACGCGCGTCCCAGCTTCCGATGAAGATTACACCCTGATTGGTCATCAGGAAACTGAAGCCTTTTTGGCGACATCATGAGGACCCACTCATGATGTGCCCTTGCCCTTATGGAAGCTGACAGTTGGTAAATCTCAGCAATCAATGGTCGGGGATAACAAAAAAGGGATCATAAGCCGCACGTACACCACCTGAAAATGGAACCACCAATCTTGGTTCGCGAACCAATGCCGCACCATCGAAAATCCACCAATCGCGTACACCAGCGCTGCAGCTAGTTATAAAATTCGGCAACAGATGGCGCGCAAACAATAAGCAGAAAGCGCCATTTCGAAAGCGCCGCCTGTCGCCGAACCATCTAACTAGCTAATTGCCGATCCATTAGCGTGTACACCACGACAAAGCCGAGCTTTTAACAAATTCGCCCGGCAATTTGTACCGGTGTAATGTTTTTGAGTGTTTCTATGTTTGAGTGTTTCCCCTCATTGTTTGGGAACGCTAAAATATAGATTGACAAGTTTTTCTGTGTTTCCCCCTATTGAAAAGTCATGGTCTCTCTAGCTGCCTATTGTTTGGAAACACTGACACATGGGAAACAACCACAGATGTTACACCGGCAATGGATTGCCGAACAAATTTGTCGCGGCAATGTGGTGGTGTGCGTGCAATTGGTCCACCAATATTTCGTGGTGTACGCGCAACTTAGTCTAGAGGCACCAATGTTATGTAATGATTTATTCTGAAGCCAAGCCGAAACCAATACAGACGATTGTACCATCCTTTTTCTCTGCGTCAGCATTATTGTCGTTATGTTATGTTTTATACTGCCGACCTCACACCAAGACCCAATGTTGATCATGACAGTTCTTGTGCTTGTATTAGTAATCACCTCCAGGGGAATTGTTTTTTTCTTTACAAGACAACTTCGAGACTACATCATATCTTTTGAAATCAGCTGACCTCAGCAGATTGTTTGACAGGCCACTTTACTCATCATGATACAATACGTACATGTATATCTCATCGGGCTTAAATCTTAAAACTTTCATAATTCACAGCTTCCGACAATCCTGATGCATAGGAAGACTTTAATATGATATTAGGATGATTAATTGACTGCCTCAATAGTCTATGTATCCTCCAAGTGCTGCACTAGTCCCGACAGGATGTTTTTCATGAAATAACGACATCGCCGTCTTTGTTTTCTAAGTTGCTATAGGGAAATATCTATCCCAGTTAAGATTATGAGATAGACGCACGCACGATCATGGAAGATATATATCTCAATCACATTTTTAATATTTTCAATTATCTCCAGGATTTCTCCAGAAGTTCTGCCGGAGACACAAAGGTTCGAAATGATCTGAATTACTTTCTAGACGAAGTTTGGTCCGCAGAAGTTTGATTTATGTCGGCCATTTTGCTGGCTAGACGCTCTCATTCATATTTACCTTCGGAGGGCGCGAACATACGAAGGTCCAAATGCGAGCAACAATTTGATGAGCTGGCAGATTCTGAGCCTCTGAAGCCCATGAAAAAAGATAATCATCACTTCTCTTTTCCCGTGTTAAAAGAAGCTTATCTCCCTGGTGATCATATCCGTGATATCATTTCATATCGGAATGAGCATTCAGGCTATTCAAATGAAGTTAAGCTTAAAATTTGTGGCATTCGCGAACAAATTAAAAAGGAGGGAGATATATGTGACGACTATTGGAATTCCCAATGGGCTTATTCTGCGGAAAAACTACTCATTTATATGAGTATGTGTATATGTTAAGCTGTTCAGCCCGGAAGCATTTACCATAAAAAAATGATAGTTTTCAGCAATTACAGAATAGGTAAAAAGGTTGCAGAAAATGAAATGGGTTGCTCGAAATTCGTGATATTACAAAACCATGGAAACTATAATTGAACCTGTTTAGCATGGTTAGTTCTTAGAAGTGGGAATCGTCAGAGTGTTATTTTGAGAGAAGGTACGAGACAATGTTTATTGTTGTTCCTTCTTACCAGAAGTAAATTTGGCTCTTTTTCAAATATTCCAAAATGGGGTTGTTCATTCATTTGATTGCCCCAGGTTCCGGTGAATATAGCCAAAAACAAAGTTTTGTTTTTTAAAAACATGTCGTCCCATTTAAAACACTCTGTTTCTTACCTACACCCAACGTTGATGATCGGCATGCAGGCCATGGGTTGATTCCAGGTAACCCCGATTCATCAAAACTGACGTCAATTGCGAATTGAGTTACTCGAGGCTCGAGCGAATGGTTAAGTCTTTGTCATAAGTCGCTTTACTGAGGATGTGACGGGCATAACAGCCACATGCTATAATGACATGAGATTGCTACGGCCAAAAGAGAGTTCGGTTGTGCTATTAGGGCCATTTACGATATTGAACATTTGTCGCTATTTTTTAACAGATTTGTTCAAAGAGCGTGATTTTGTTTACATCCAACGACCATAACAACGAGAGTAGGAGTACTCTCTTAAATTGGAGGGTGATTTATTTTCCTTTGTTGATTTTGTCAAGCAAGTGAATTACGTTAATCCTAGCTCTGAGTGTCTCTGAGGATAGCAAAGACATGCCTTTCGCACAATGTATCTATAATCGATTGGGGCTGTCAGAGTGGTAAAACCAGTTGCCTCCGAACCGCAGCCGTTTTACCTACAGGAACATCTTTCTGAAACATCGGCGCTTGTCACATCAGAGGGCCAGGTTTGTTTCCCAGTGCACTCTTGTCAAAGGGAGGGCGACTCTTTTCGACAACGTTGGTTTCCTCCGGGGTCTCCACTTTCCTCTTGATTGCATTACTATCGCGTAAGCTAATAATGTTCTAGTTGCATGAAGGTAAGCTCTCAACTCAATTTTTAACTCGATATATACAGGAAGGGCAAATTACAAAACACTGCTTTCAAAGCAGTCAGAGTTGTCAAATGATGGCCTTGGTTTGAAGACTCTGTTTGTGACATTTAAATGGTGTCAATCTTTTGTCCTTTGCATTACGGCGTTTCCTTGATTAAGTTATATTTCTATATATCTAGGATTAAGTGCAAATTTAAAGCACTTTACCAGACGAGTTGATGAATTAATCAGCAATACATGAATGAATGCGAAAAACGGTTGATCATGCAAAAGATACCTTAAACCAGACATATATAAGCGAGCGCTCGCCATATAAATTTTTCCTTAAACGCATAAACATTCCTTTCGTACAGGGGATTCTAATTAACTCCAAAGAATATTTTTAGATGAATCATCCTCAGCAGTCCTTGATAACGTCATTTGTTTTACCAGCAGTGGATGACCAGTCATACACTACTGGTTTTAGCAGTAAATGGGCCCGAGGGAAAATTGCCGAAGGGTCGAGGGAGACATGTACACGATCCATCTTATTAACCGAAAGCTTTTAACAGTTCAAGTTCATGTTTGTCTATCAGCGATCTCAATATGTGTGTGATGCCACATGAAAGTGGTTTTCGCGGAAATTCCCCTTAATGTGGTGAACATTTTTTGACACGAGGCAAAAAATATTTTTCGAACACCTGCCAAGCTCAAAACTTTTTTTCAACTAAACACTTTTCAGTCCTGCTGATATCTGAAGAGGAAACTTGCCCAATGCCGGTGAGGGAAAAAGTCTGCAGAATAAAGTGTCCTGGGATAAAGAGGGATCATGGACTGAATTATACCTTGGTCTGTCAAGGGTAGGACACCCTTTCTAGTGAAATATGAAAAACTGCTACATTTCGAATATGCAATGTGGCTTTGGGAAATTCATGAATGAGTAATGGTATTGCCGATATAACTTTGGGTTGACCGATTATGGACTACTAATAAAGTCAGGATGACCACAAAGATGCAGTCACTCATCATTATTGGGATCAGTTTCTTACCTGAACGAGTTTTGATTGCATATGGTGATGGCAGGGAATACTAGCGTGTCGTTGTAGTTGACCTTGACATTGACAGTTACTGGCCGTGAATAGTACATTATTACACTCTGCATGACTTGTAATACAAACAGGCAGGCACCGGCTATCACAAGGATAATCCAGATGATTCTGAAATATACGAAACAACAGCAACATTAAAGTCAAAGTAAAATTAATTTGACGCTGTTTGACCTTGACCTTGACATTGAAATTGACCTTAACTGACAGGAATACTACTCGCTCTGTATGACTTTTAATACCGCCAGGCAGGTACCAGCTATAACCAGGAGTATATCCAAATAATTTATGAATAATTTCGTAACACTGGCAGTGGATGTATACTAGTAGTATCAGATATATATGGTAGTATTGATAACCTGTATGATCGAACATTTTCAGCTGTTTTTTAATACCGGGGCCGGTATAGAGTCGGCCGGTTCTGTACCGCACAGTATTCTTCCACACATGTTTTACCATTTCAATAATTTACTATTACCTGGCTAGTACTCTTCGATATGTGTTTTTACCTTTTCGAATACAATTACTGAAGCGAGTACTCTTCCATGCGTGTTTTACCATTTCAGTAACAATTACTGTAACCTAGTACTATTCAACATGTGTTTTACTATTTCACTAAATACTAGTGTAACCTGGTACTCTTGTAACAGAGCTCCACTCTGTTATATAAAGTCTCATCTGATATGAATCATTAATTGATATCGCTTATATGCCAATATATATTCTTATATCATCACGATAATTGTCCAGGTTACGTGTTCAAAGATATGTAACGATGTACGTCATTAATTCCCTCCTGATTAACAACGGGCTACTCGTTATTTCTGATGACCACAGCAAAATAAGGAGTTACGGGAAAGTTAGGCTGAAAGGGTGGATGTCGTCCTGGGTGCCGACTAATGGTAACCAGGTTCGAGATCGACTGGACAATAAGCACCCTGGGTGCCATTACACTAGACAAACAGCACCCAGCTTCTTTTTGCCTGGCTTGCGGATCTTAGGGACGAGGACGTTTCTTGCAATTTCGTTTTATCTCGCGCCGTGGTACTTGCGGCATTAGCAGTACGCGAAATAAAAAGAACAGATAAACAGAAAAAAACGCGTTTAGGCCTATAGGTCTTTGAAAGCACATTTCGGATGATTTATTCAGAAAAGGTATGTAGGAGGGATATATTCAGAGAATGAAAAATTGTGTGATGACAAAATGAATGGATTTGCTGCGTATTTTTATTTTTATTTTTATTTTGGTTATCGTGACACGTGACCTCCGTGAGCGTGGGGCCAACCTCGGTTGTAGGTATAGAAAAAGTGTAGAAGAAGAAGCTGGGTGCTGTTTGTCTAGTGTAATGGCACCCAGGGTGCTTATTGTCCAGTCGATCTTGAACCTGGGTACCATTTGTCGGCACCCAGGACGACATCCACCCTTTCAGCGAAAGTAAGCCTAGAGACAACACCTTCACGTTTGGAAACTCCGGCTGATGGTACACTTTTGCTTACTCCGTACTCAACTTCTTCAACTCTATCAAAGTGACTGATACGTATCTACGGTTGTATCATCTTATGTAATTATCAAATTAAAGGAACACATCATTATTTAACTTTTAATTTTTAGGGTATATGTTTGTCAGTGCAGAAATCACACCAATAGTTTGCATACCAGAACCCAAAACGTCGCGGACACAACATTTAGGAATGGCCGAGACTTTTGTTGTTAAAAAATTACTTACTGGTCTAACGCTAATTAAGTTTGTTTATGATTGATCTGTTGACAAAACTCAAAAAGAATCTAGTAGATGTTTTTAATCTAAAATGTACGGCCTATAGGGGCAACGAAAATACAGGCAATCTGGGCAATTACATCCAATTTTCCTGGTAAATTATCTATATATCAAACCAATGCCACTTAAATGGTATTCAAACCAGAAATAAGGTAATGGTAGTTTATGGCTTTTAGAATTTATCAATCCCGAATTTATCACGCAATATCTAAGACTCATCAAAACGCATGCCACGTGCTTTTTGCAAGGGTCAGGACAGTTATAAGGGTCACATATCCCTCATTCCAAAGCAGCCACCCGTTTCGTGTTCATACACTCCTAGCAATACATGTTTTTGTTATCACATTAATTTGCCCCTCACCTCGCAGTTCAGAGAATCCAGCCGAGACCAATATACGGTCTATTGTCTTCAAACAAAGCCCGGTCTCACCGAACCCTACATACCCTTTGTTCTACTGTCGCTGAAAGGGTGGATGTCGTCCTGGGTGCCGACAAATGGTACCCAGGTTCGAGATCGACTGGACAATAAGCACCCTGGGTGCCATTACACTAGACAAACAGCACCCAGCTTCTTTTTGCCTGGCTTACGGATCTTAGGGACGAGGACGTTTCTTGCAATCTCGTTTTATCTCGCGCCGTGGTACTTGCGGCATTAGCAGTGCGCGAAATAAAAAGAACAGATAAACAGAAAAAAACGCGTTTAGGCCTATGGGTTCTTTATCTCTCTCCCCTTAGAGACGAATACCCTGTTTGAATAAGATGGAATTGATGAAAGAAAGGTTTTTAGAGCGCGGTTGGAAACAGGGACGGTCGCCATCTTGCAAAATGATGGTTATCATGACACGTGACCTCCGTGAGCGTGGGGCCTACCTCGGTTGTAGGTATAGGAAAAGTGTAGAAGAAGAAGCTGTGTGCTGTTTGTCTAGTGTAATGGCACCCAGGGTGCTTATTGTCCTGTCGATCTCGAACCTGGGTACCATTTGTCGGCACCCAGGACGACATCCACCCTTTCAGCGCAAATAGATATTAGCCATGTATTGACAACCTTTTTCGGTTTTCGGTTTTTGAAACTCTTAGAGACTTTTAACGGAGCAGAAAGTTTTTTGGTGGAACACCGGTTTGTAGAATCTCTTCAAAGGTATTAAAAATCAGTGATTAGGCCCCCCCCCCCCTTAAGGGTTCAACTCCAAAAAGAGTTCAACGTACTCGGGTAAAACCCCTCGAAAACCTTCATTTCTAAGGATGTACGATATCACGTTTTTGTGCCATTACACATGTAATCAAGTACATGTGTGGACTAGTCTGTATTTGATGTGATCACGGAAGTTGGTCAAACAACAAAATGAGGTCACGAGGTGAAATTAGTGTTGGTATCGGAATTATGTAGTCTGCAAAATGCCTGTCGCAAATTACATGTATATATCTAGAAAATAGTGCACTGGCATCGACAGTTGTAGTTTCTGGGATAAAGCAATTTCACAAATGGCTTCCACAACGGGAAAGGAAGAGGATATATAAGTACTTCAAATGTGTATACACTGTGCAATACATTTGCGACACTGGTGGGGGTCTTTTTATGTTCAGTAGGTTGAGTCGTATGGCGTATGATCTAATTTGAGCGTCTGACTACACTCCGAGTACATAATTGCACAGTTTATGCCAATTTTGATTATTTATCCATAATAACAATCACAACGTGCGTTGTTGTCATTATTTACAAATGTACATGTATATATATCTTGAATTATGTGTGATTTTGAGCTGAGCGTCAACTGGGATATTATTAGCCCTAAAAACACTATTGGGCGACTATAAGCTAATAACAAGAAGAGTGTTACTATATGATATCAGATTGAATCCTGTACCAAAAACTATCTATGTTTACGGTGCCATGTTACACAAAAGATTGGCCATCGTGAAATATAAAGTTCAAATTTTAATGCAAAGCTCTTTGCGAATGACCGCAATTTGACGAAATGAATGAAATGAACGGATCATCAATTCATGTTTTCCGCTGCTTTAATCTGCTGTAATCAGCACGTTTTGGTCATCTGTGCCAATGCACATTGACCCGTAATTGTGGCTGTCGGTTTGAGCGGTTACAGGCGGTCGACCGGATGTGACAGTGCTTGTGACACGCTCATACAGATATGCGCCAATACGGGCACAGTCAGGTGGAAAGAAGAGTTCAATAGCACCCCCCAACCCACCCCAACCCACCCCAACCCACCCCACTACACACCACCACTGACAACGCACGTAAAATACATTATTTTACGTGTGTTGTCAGTGGGTGGGTGTTTGTAAGTCGATGGGGGGTGGGGGGGGCTATTGAGCTCTTATTGGCTCACCGTAAGGGGAGTCTATACGATAGCGCTGTGTCCGTCGTCGTCGTCGTCGTCGTCGTCGTCGTCGTATCCTAACAGTGGCACGTTTCTTAACTGCTAGGGCTATGAACTTGAAACTTTGTACACAGAATGCCCTAGGTCAGCTGACCTCTGACACTGATTTTCGGTCCGATCTGATTCTCTGTTTGGCCACCAGGGGGCCAAATGTCGATATCTAAAAAGTGTGATATCTCGCTTATTAGTGACTTGTTTTCAATAAAACTTTTGTTGTAGGTACTCATAGCAAATATACATTTTATATTATACGGGTTTTTAATTTGACCTTGTTTTCAAGGTCGCAGAGGTCATATGGCGTAAATTGGCCATTAGAGTGTAAACTATGGCACGTTTCTTAACCACTAAAGCTATGAACTTGAAACTTGGTACATATAACCCCCTATATCACATAGCCTCTGGCGCTGAATTTTGGTTCGATCTGATTCCTAACTTTGCCACCAGGGGGCCAAAAGTGGAAATCTAAAAAGTGTGATATCTCGCTTATAAGTGACTTGTTTTCGATAAAATTCTTATGGTAGGTACTGTTTAGAAGAATACATCACATATTTTACGGGTTTTCAATTTGACCTACTTTTCAAGGTCACAGAAGTCATATGGCGTAAATTGGCTGTTAGAGTGTAAACTATGGCACGTTTCTTAACCAGTAAAGCTATGAACTTGAAACTTGGTGCATATAACCCCCTACATCAGATAACGTCTGATGTCGAATTTTGGCCTGATCTGATTCTTTATTCGGCCACCAGGGGGCCATAACGGAAAAAGGAAGAAGTGCAATATCTTGCCTATTTGAGTGAATTGTTTTCGATAAAATTTTATGGCAGGGACTCCTAGCAAGGATACATCACATTTCCTATGATTTTTGGATTTGACCTCCTTTTCTAGGTCACAGAGGTCAAATGGCGTAAATTGACCGTTCGAGTGTAACTATGGCACGTTTCTTAACTGCTAAAGCTATGAACTTGAAAGTTGGTACATGTAACCCCCTACATCAGATAATCTCTGACACCGAATTTTGGCCTGATCTGATTCTTGATTTGGCCACCAGGGGGTCAAAACTGAAAAAGTAGGACGTGCAATATCTCGCTTATTAATGACTTTTTTTCGATGAATTTTTTATTGCAGGGACTCTTAGCAATCACACGATATTGATCTTGTTGATGTCATAGACAATTATTGGTTGGATCATAAACTTATATATACTGCCCTGTCTTATTACTTGACATCAATACACATCTAAAAAAAGTCTTCATGCCTGATTGTGTTCACCATATTCACCTCTAAACTAAGCATGATCCTGCCTAATAAAAGATGTATACGGTGAGCACAATGGCCCCTGGCCGTTTCATTTTTAATCTGCCTTTGATACGGGCAGAATAACAATGATGTCTACCTCCTAAAAGGATGACTTAAATAGAAATTGCATACTACAATGGAATAGGTAACAGACGGTAAAGTTATTACAAAACTGCCTGTATGAATCGTGCGATATGGATGTTAGGATTTGTGAATAATGGGTTCAATAGTTTTCTATTGACATGCTCCAGCTGGTACAGGATGACCGCAAAGCACCATAGTGTCCGATCAAAGACAAAATTATATCATTTGTATACGCGATATCGCTCAATGCATAACTTGTTTTGTTGTCGTATTCGCAGTTAATCTGGCAAATGGAAGGGGTGACGGGTGTTTACATAAAACGCTGTTATCCCTGCTGCCTGCCTGAACAACTGCAAAAGTAATCACCATGATTTGTTATGCATGAACGAAATCGTGCACGAATAAAATGATTTTGTCTTTGATCGGAGATTGTGGGAAGACCCCACCACCGGCGCACTACAGTCGGAGTTTGTTGGGGTGGGCAAGAGGACAAGACTTCAGGCTAACCAAGCACCAAAATCACCTTTTCTCTTCGGCACTCGACGTTGACTGTAAAGTTGGTTTGTAAGTCATAAATACTGTGGGACTGTATAGACAGCTGCTAAGTAGGCAAGATGAAGTTACAGAAAGTCGCCAGTAGGGGTCTCTCGCATCTCACAGTATGTCGAAACTATTCAGGCTTGTATATACGAGGAATATATTTAGTGCTGAATCTAACATGACCCAGTGCCCTTACTGCATATATTTGTCACCCGAAGATGGCCAATTTAACTTCCCTGCTCCTGCCTATACCCCCCCCCCTCCTTCAAGAAAGATGAATATTTACCTTCTTAATTTGAAAGGAGTATCCTCCGTGATATGGTTGAGTCCATGGATGGTACTAGCCTGCGTAAATTCATATAACACATCTTTCCAACGGACGGTATCTTTCTTTTGAGTCTTTGGTGGTAAATCCATATTTTCCGGCTCGGACATTTTTGGGATCACTTTCCCGTCTTTGTAGACCACTTCCATCGCCGGGTATTGTGAAGTGTATCCCCGCGAATCTACAGGTCCAGAATTCATTATCACTTAAAAGTTGGTTAAATGGATATTCAGCAATGTCTCTGCCGAAATCTTGCATTAAATGTCAGATCAAACTCTGCTGAAGATTTCTTTAGCCTATATCACATACCACACGTGTATTGCAGTAATTTAACAGCGACGTATGAAGAAGGGCTCCATTATTGAAAGGGCTTGTCGATGAAAAGCCGAAAATTGAAAAAGAAATTGGCAGCACAGGCAGCACGATTCCGCAAATTGGTAAATAGTTATGAAATCTTCCCAGAATGGTAACACTCCAAAGCCCATTGAGCATCAACCAGACAGCCACGTGTCGCAACGATCCGCGAGCCGGAAAGTGTGCTTGATTGCTGTAACTGAGCCACCACGATGAAGATACACTCTTGGGTTTGATAATTTTACATGGTTCCGTTGAATGTATCAACTTATCCTCAATTAAACTCCGACAAAGTCCGACAAGGACTATCCACGTTGAAGTACGCCTAAATGTTGCCGGCTACGTTCAAATAAGCCCTAACGGAGAATGTTTCCGAAATGGCTATACACCGCCCCCTAGCTGTTTGCTTTTCCTTGAGTTAGTAAATCCAGACGACCATATTCGCCAATGACGACTTTACTGGTGTTTACTGCCTCAGCGGGTCATGTGTCATTGGTGTATTGGCTTCTGCCATCTAACAGTGGTGTGACTGAATAAACTGCAGCGCTAGCAGATATGGATAGATAGATCTGCTCCCTAGCCTAATTTAACCAGGAAAAGCAACTTCGTCATCCCGCACAATCGCAATGCCGCAATCAACTAACTCATCAGTGGGTCGGTGACCTCGGTAATGGGTCATTTGTGTTTCAACGCATGCCATTCGGGAGGATGAATTCAAAACTAGTCGACAGTCAAAATACTGCGCTGATCCACTGTGTCTCTGATGACGCGAACTACCCACGAGCCGAACGTAACCAGGAAAAGCAACCAGACACGAATGGCTGCCCCACGGGGTCAATGGCGTCGCTATGCGCTGCCAGATGTTGCTATGTCGGCGAACAAGACTGCCTGGTTTCACGGTTAGAATTCTGGGCTATGTCACACAATCTTCGCTGAGTGGCACCGTCTGACAGAGGTGTTTGGATATGACGAATACCAGTCAGTATGTCATGTTCATTGCTGCACAAGGACGTATATGTACATGTATAGGCCGGTGTCATTGTCATGTACGCTGCCGCACAATGATTGAAAGAGAAAGTAGTTAGCACTTGCTATGTGCATTAATTTTCTATTTTCATGACCCACTAGATTTAGTACGATCCCCTTTAAAATGTCGCCTGTGGCTAGTCTGAGAACTATTATATATCATTTCCACTCATTTTCTCTCATTTCACACCACAATCGTACACCACTCTCCTAATTACAAAGTTTGAGCGCAAAATATTTTTAACATTCAGTCTTTTGCATTGGTTATGATACATTCCGTACAGCTCCAATAGTTTTTTGCTGGTCTTTATTGATCTCTACATGTCTCCCATTATAATGATCAGAAAAACAATACTGAACTTTTCATCTGTTTTTAGATATATATTCTTAAACCATTCTTGTTCAAGATTTCAATAGTAAAGTTATCAAAAGCTTTTATTGTGCTGCATGTACAATGCACATTGTTTGGAAGATAAAAACCTGGCGCAGTATGAATGAGTTTCATTTTCTGAAGGCCACGACCACAACATCGCTCGTGATATTCGAACTGACATTCACACGAAGTTCTTCTGGTGTTCAGCTTATGGAAACTGTTCAAGCCGGCGAAGTAACCTCGCAGATATCTGAATTGAATATATTCGAAGGCGACAACGAGAAGTGTGATTTGCGTCTCGAGTGTATTCTGCACCAGGATTCTGCTAAATTTCAAGAATATTTTGATTGATACGAAGTCGCCCGGTTTCTCCCATGGGACAGTACAACGAAAGTCCTCACGATTGTTCGAGAAATGTGAATTCAGAACAAAACTCTTTTGACCCAGCCCCCAGCTCCTGCCTACTAATACTATCCCTTTTAAAGTAACCGTTTACTTTCAGTATCAACAACATGTCATACGTATCGAATACTCTGCAAACAGTGGAATGTGTTTTTGTTTCACATGTCTTCTTTCAAATGTATTATACTGAAATCAGTCACCAGGTGTATTGGCCTATTCTGAATATGCATGTCAAATGAAGGATTCAACCTTTACAAACCTCTTTCGCTTGCATCCTCAATTGATCTGATGATAAAGAAGATGAAATTGCTGGAGATTCTTGCTTAGTAAGAGATACCGGATCATTGGTGCGTCTTATTTCTAGGAATCACAAGTATTTAGTCTGATATAATCCTAATTGGGTCACGTTAGGATTTAATTAAATTACATTAATTCCAACTATTGTACACTTTCTCCAAAACGGTCATAGACGGCATCTGTGTTGAAATGAGGGTTAGTGTTTTCACCAGATGTCGTGAAGAGTGTACGCTGAGGCCGTTTAAAAGATATTGGACCACATTGATAAACCTGGCGAGGGTCGCTAGCCTGAAGAGTTAAACGCAGTGCGCATTATCTTCGATCGGCTAGTACGGAGGACAAAAAAATGCCAGCATTTTCATAATCAAGCAAGTTGCCGTTCCAGCTCAACAACGGTTTAAAACGGATTTCCTGCCACCCTCGCAAATCTCAAGTCCGAAATAGTCCAGTTAGGGCACTTCTACTACTTGGCATTTCGGTTTCAGAATTGCTTGCTTAGGCCAAAGCCATATACCGGCTTACTGTCAGTTTATGCATCCGTGATTGCCCCAAGTTCATAGTTAGTCGAAGTGACCACTGGCCTGGATGATTCTGGGTGAGACCTTCAACGTGGTTTTTGCTTGTGCGATTACAGAGTTGGTCATGATAGTTACCATTGCTGTCAAGAGGCACAGAAGCGGATGTTCATTTCATGTATTTTCCACTGTACGGAAACTGTCAGCTTTACCTCCAAGTCTCTGTCATTGCCTGATCTTCTCGAATGCTTTTTACTGGTAAAAGTACCAGGTAGTATAAAACTGCGGAGTCAGGATGGTAAATCGTATATGTCCATGGTGGATAGGGAACTCAAGAATGCAATGAAAAGCAGAGACAGGTCAAGAGTGTAGTTCCAAGATACCTGCCGATATTTGCTTTAAATTGCGTCCAACAGTAATTGATTTGAAAAGGTTGATAGAGCAACAGAGAATTGGTTAACAATTCGTTTGAATTTGTCTTACGAGCGTCCACTTCAAGTCCAATGGCTACGAGTTTGCTATCAGTTGTCTACAGTAACCTCGTCAGTGACAAAGAAATCCTCCAGCCTGATCATGAAAATCTCCTGATAGTCCTGTTTTTCGAGTGTGCATTAATTTGCCTCCTAAACCGGAGATGCACCACAGTAAATATATGTCAGAATGGCGCCGTGTACAAGTGTCAACTGAGTAAGAAGAAGGGGACATGTATGGAGAAGGAGGAGGCGAAAGAGGGAAGAGGATGCCGGCTATTTCAGAAAAGGGTAAGTGTCAGAATCATCAGGAATGTCTCAATTGCTCATTTATGGAGAAGACGTATTGCAGATGTTTCCTGGTAATTTATCAGTTTTACTTCACCTAGGCTTCAGCTGTACTGCGCTACCGCCTCAGTCATGTGGTCAAAATCGTTCCACCCGTTTATAGGCAACAAAATGTTAGAGCAACCCCCCATAAATATTTTGCCTGGATTGTAGTGTTGTATTTAGCAAGGTCAGGTTATCACAAGACTCTTGTTTACAGCAGAAGCACGAAAACTGCATACACTGTGCGTTATAGCGGGAATTGGTACAACCTACGAATTCGCCTTTTCTACGCCAGCTTATATGACCGGTTTGTGATATTGGTGACTGGGAATAAAAAAGCTGATGTAGAAGATCAGTGGATATTGTACGATTTGATAAAAGGTCAATTTTCAGGTAACATTCTTGTGCCTACCGATAATATTTGTTTTACGAAATTAAAGAAACGGTTTTTCATAACTATTGCAAGAGGTACCCTGTGTGCTTTTTCTTGTTACGATGACTCCGTAACACATATCACTCTTTTTGATTATTTCATCAGGACAGAGGAGGCGAAGACCAATATGTACCTTGTGAACCAATCACAACCAATAAGAATTGTGCGCAAAAGGATTGCATCATTCGTTAACGCCTTCGTATCTAAAACTGATCTTATTGACGTTATATGTGACAGAACGAAACGAATATGTTCTATATTAATATATCGGAACGTAGCCGTACGTGCGAAATCTAAAACTAGCGTGGTGCGGAAGTTTGATTATCAAGGTTCTATCAGATATATCATTGGCAATCCATATCATGGCCTTCAATTCGGTGTTTCAAGCACCTGTTCGATTTCACAGGGATTTGAGATTTTATGCAAAACCAGTGACGCGATCGATGGTCGTGTAAGGAGCCCGATAAAACCCTTACACTTAGACATTAGGCCTAAATTTGCCAATAAAAACGAGGCGTTTTGTGCCAAGGATATATTATCACTCAATAAGTTTGGAAACTTAGTGTACCTCCTTAAAGTGAAGGAGAGTAAAGACACAATCTCGCTTAAAACTGTTTACTATTATTCGGCACCAGAAGTTGGTTCATGACAAAATGCTGAAGACCACCAATGTTCTACTTCCAGTCCAGGCTACTCAGTAGTACAGTAATTCTTCAAGATGAGACTTCCAAAGCATTTAATGATCCAACTATGTTTCTATTAAAGGTGCCATCCATATCGACATTCACTCCAATCAATAATATGAAACTTATTCCTCCAATACGTATTAAAAAAAAAATGTCGGTACATTTTATGACAACAAATCTGATTTCATTATCAAATGGTTTGTGGATATTATTCTTCAACAGCGCACTGTTACCGTGTATGGGTGTAAATATAGAGAAAACTCATATGGGGTACTGTATAAGTGTTCGTATCCATCGCACCCGTCTCTGAGCATAATTCCGAGTTACCCAGACAGGTTTTTGTACAAAACCTCTCTGATTTTTCTGAACTCGTCCACCGAACACGAATTGGAATATTCCCTCTATGATGTCACGAAATGTGAATTCACTGGCCGCATTCCTCTACCAAGATCGTACCCCTGTTCGAATTCTAAGAATAATCGCCCTCCGTTATCTCCATTGATAGCCGGTGGTGCAGCTGTTATCAGATGCTATCATGCAGATGGAAAAAAACAGTATGGCAAACTCTACACATATGTGAACATTACAGACAAGAACAAGTCCGTTATTCATTTACAATCAGGCGTTTCGTTCGAGAACGATGAGTATGACGAGTTCCTTACCAGAAACGGTGAGCTGGTTTTGTGCGCGGCCCTCACGACCACACCATTTTCGATAATTCACTACCGTCGAGTCGATAACGAACTACAGAAGATTCAGGCCGCTGTTGCTCGGATGCCGATAGGATGTACCAGAATGTCCTGGAAATATTCGGTTGAACTGCAAACATTACTCTTTATCTGTTATACCAATCGGTACCCTGAGATCCAGGCGAATATTATCCCCTGCCGCCCGAAAACCGCTCTTACTGGAGAGACACGTTTTCAAGTAACTGTCATCAATGTAAGACAGCCTATTAAAAAAGATCAAGGTTTCCACTTTCAGTTTCACGAAGATGGTTCATTGAAATTAACCAAAAAATCCAAGCAAAAGGTTGGTCGAAGAGAAAAAACGTATTTAACACATGTGATACAATACGGTGTGAAGTAATCGATATATATCACATTTTTACTCGAAAATAACACTTTACCTCATCCTTACTCACAGTGTACAACACTTTATTCCTCATCCTGACACCTAGTGTACAACACTTTATACCTCATCCTGACACCTAGTGTACAACACTTTATTCCTCATCCTGACACCTAGTGTACAACACTTTATTCCTCATCCTGACACCTAGTGTACAACACTTTATACCTCATCCTGACACCTAGTGTACAACACTTTATACCTCATCCTGACACCTAGTGTACAACACTTTATACCTCATCCTGACACCTAGTGTACAACACTTTATACCTCATCCTGACACCTAGTGTACAACACTTTATACCTCATCCTGACACCTAGTGTACAACACTTTATACCTCATCCTGACACCCAGTGTACAACACTTTATACCTCATCCTGACACCCAGTGTACAACACTTTATTCCTCATCCTGACACCTAGTGTACAACACTCCAACCTCATCCTGACACCCAGTGTACAACACTATTCCTCATCCTGACACCTAGTGTACAACACTATTCCTCATCCTGACACCCAGTGTACAACACTCCAACCTCATCCTGACTCACGGTGTACAACACTTTATTCCTCATCCTGACACCTAGTGTACAACACTTTATTCCTCATCCTGACACCTAGTGTACAACACTTTATTCCTCATCCTGACACCCAGTGTACAACACTCCAACCTCATCCTGACACCTAGTGTACAACACTATTCCTCATCCTAACACCCAGTGTACAACACTCCAACCTCATCCTGACACCTAGTGTACAACACTATTCCTCATCCTGACACCTAGTGTACAACACTTTATACCTCATCCTGACACCCAGTGTGCAACACTTTATACCTCATCCGGACACTGTACAACACTTAATACCTCATCCTGAAACCCAGTCCCAAGTAAGAAAAATGGCGCCGGGCGCCGATGCCTATTGAATAAGAAGAACAGGGGGACATGAATGGAAGAGGAGGAGACGAAGGCGGGACGGAGCGGCTTTTTCAGAAGAAAAGTAATAGAATGGTCCCATTTGATTGAAAAGACGCATTGCTAATGATTCCTGGTAATTTTGTTAGTATAACTTCACCTAGTCCTCCGCTGCACTGCGCTCCAGCACTCATCATGTGGTCAAAGTCATTCCATCCGCTCTTAGGAAACAAACCATGCCATCCCTCATAGATATGTTGATGGCCTTGTCGTGTAGTAATACAAAGTCGAAGAACGTTCGAACAATGTACACGTTTAAAACTTAAGCTATACATATATTTTGACGATTTATATGATAAATGTATTTTAATAAAACAGCAGTTGATTAGTAGGTATTACGGTTTCTAAAATCGATTTGCGAGTTGTTTGCGACGAAACGAAACACAGTAGAACCTCTCTTAGCAGACACCTCTCGATTAAGGGCACTACTTTTGTTCCCAAAGTGGTTGTTTCCATTCAATTTGACCTCTCTAATCAGGACACCTCTCTATTAGGGACAGCACTTGTCAGTCCCGAGGGTGTCCTTCATATAGAGAGGTTCTACTGTTCGATAAGTGTACATCGGAGTGTAACCAACGACATGGAGACTTCCAGTGCAGTACGATGCCTTTACGCAAGCGATCGTTTTCTCTTGAATACTAAACCTGTTCATTCTCACGTTGACCGCATCAAGCTGAAGACAGCGAATAATAATTATGGCGATGTCAACCAACACCTGCTGTATTTTTTGTCGTGGGGGGTCAATTTAGTAGCGGTATTCCAAGACAATAGTTGATGGCATATCCCACTGTTTTAACAGGTGTCTCGTCAAATTAAATTATCTATCATAATGACAATTTAAATGATTAAGGACTGGACAAATGTTTCTGAACCTTAGAGTGTAGTCCCAACTGCATGAAATCCGGTCATATCAACAAATCAATCTATCATGTAATAAAAGAATGGATGATGCCCTGCTGCTAAATGCAATCAAACCAAATGGTCGCTTTTCGAATAGGGAACTCCTCTCAATGATACTGTTGTCTCTTTAATTAATTATTTAGTCCCGGGAAACATGGCTTAAGCAAACTCATTACGAGATACCTATCTGCGACTTTGAAATGTTTGCTATAACTGGGTCCCCGATTGCTGAAGTTGTTAGATCTGGAAGGAAGTGTCACCGCGGCGCTCCCGAGAAGGTAAGTGATGTTCGCTCACGACAAAGTTTTGCGATCTCCCGGTCTTCAGTCCTATGCCTTTTTAGACACTCCCGTTTCGATTCGCAAATTGTCCAAGTCTGTAAACCGAGTAACACTTCTTTGGCAAGGATGGTTACCATTGACGACGCTTGGAGACTGAAAATCTTATAGACCATACAGCTCTTCCAGAGTTATTTCCCACTCATTTTAGGCTTTTTTGGCATGCTCTGCTATTTTTTCATGAAGTGAACAATGGCCCCAGGTCCCTTGCTGTTAAAGAGGTGCAGTCGCGGCAAAATTCTTTATTTAGACTTGCTGAACGTGGTAAAAATAACTAAATTGGTGATTACTTCTTACTTCTCATTGGCTGCGTAATCAACTACCTGAGGGGAACTCGAAACTGCAAATATTTATCAATGGAAGCTTATTTTCGCCTTATGTTTTAACCGGGCCGTTCAAAACGCCCAATTTGTATAAGTGTTTCGCTATAGGTTTCCTTTAAACAGCGGTTAAAACTTAGATTCCAATAAACGCGGGAATTCGCGCGAACCTAAGGCAACTGCGCCGTTTTCATACAGGTTCGGTGTCAGGTAGGCCCGGCAATTGTAACTGACCATTCGCACAGCCTGTGAACGTGTGAAACTGCAATCCGTTCCGGTTATATTCATCATTTCTTGTTACTTTTCGAAGGCGACTTTGAGATTGCTCATGTGAAAATTAATCTATTTCCAGGCTTGAAAATGTTATTGATCGGTATTCTCCCGCTACTGGCGCTGCTGGGTGTTGCCACCGCCGACTTTGACACTGCTATCTTAGAAAGGCACAACTATTACCGACAAATGGAAGTAAGTGGCGAAGGAGCCCTAGACATGGCGAATCTGGTAAGTTAAACAAGGACTTATTGTCATTCACCAGGCCTGAATATATATAAGTATATATAGTGAAGTTGGTCACCCCTAAATGAAAAGACCCGAGATGTGGTCTTTGAGACACTCTTCACTTCCCAAACTCCTCTCTCTGATGCCTGCAGACGCCTTACTTGCGAGAAGAGGCAGTTTGTACCCGATTTTTACTAGCTGGCGGCTAACCAACTTGCCGCATCGGAAAAAGCTACCAACGGACTCGAACCACTGCTCTTCGCTGCACGAGGCAAATACCTTGGCCACTAGGTCAGCGGGTTCGTTACTTTTACCCTTGTGGCGAAAGAGGACTTGTGTTCAGACTGGCCTGACGGACGGATATATAGATGACCGTGTGTAGCTACATGTATAGGCCATCGAGGCTTTACTGAAAGTTAATTCAGAGAACCAATGATGTCAAAACAGCTTATGCAGGGAAGACAACAATATCTGTACCGATGGGGCCGTGACTCCTCCTCAACAATTTGTCAGTATACTCTCTCACCAGTCACATCTGTAGTTTGAATCCCATTTTAAAAGGCATTTTTCTATGAGTAAGCTTCGGGTACATTATGCGGTGGATGCGTTCCCTGTTCTTATAACTTCTACCTGTTTTCAGACATATTCAGACACACTGAAAAACAAAGCGCAAGCCTGGGCCGACAATTGTGTTTGGGAACATAGTCCGCCTCAATCGAGGCGAGGTATAGGGGAGAACCTGGCCATGTCGTCGCGGTCGGTTCAGATTAACCTCGAGAGGGAAGCATACTCCTCGGTAAATAAATGGTGCAGAGAAAAGGAATTCTACTCCTATAAGAACAACAATAGTACAGATGAAGAGGAAGCTGTCGGACACTATAAGCAGGTGAGAACATTCTTCTTCAGCGGCAATGCTTTGAGGCGTCAGGTCCACTCGCCACCTGACGTAACTGATATTTGGCAACACCAGAGACAGCTTGACTATGTTGTGCACTTGCGCTTAATACCCTGCACGTATATACACGCTTAGTGAAAGCCCATTATAATAGGTTCGACCAGCTACGCACCTCCTTTTATATAGTAGAGCGTGCCGGTCGAGAAGTACCATTTACCAATATCAAAATAAAATTTAACAACATTCCAATACCAATTGCCTGAGAAAAAAAATTACGTCCGTACAGCATATCCGTCAAATCGTCACTCGCGCATTGATGTGGCCATATCAAAATACAAGTCCTAAACTGACCAGTGAGACCACATTTCATCAAAAAGCATATGACTCTGCAGATTTAGAATCAACCACAGATTGAGAATTAATTCCACTTTGGTCCATCTCAGCCATGTATTTACCACAACATGACATTTTGACAAGCTCTATTTGGTGCCACACTGGTGTCGTGGATGAATGCATGTCTCTGCATTTATTTCATTACGAGTACAGTGTTACTGGACGGCTACTGGACGGCTACTGGACGACTTAATTTTGTAATTCTTTCTATCATTGTCGTACAGGTCGTTTGGGCGAAAACCACAGAGATCGGCTGCGCATACAAACGATGCACTAGTGGTCATAAAGACGGTATCGATAAAGAATGGAATTATGTGGTCTGCAACTACAGCCCCGCGTAAGATATTTCTAACCTAAACTAGATTCCAATCATAGAGCACGGGTTTCCAACTTCAGTCGACCGATGTGAAAAAATTGCACTTGGCTCCAGCGGTTATGTGGTAACTAAATTGCCCGCTGGTACGGTTGGCGTCTTTTGATGATATGCAAAGGTACTTCCGTTCCGTTCCTTGAGCTAGAGTTTAGTTTGAATTGACAATACGGGCCACTGGGGTCGAGCGGTTTTTTAAGAAAGCCCTAGCGGAATCAGTCCAGCGAGTGTTTGTGGTGGATTGGCGATTGTAAGCTCACGCTGCGACTACAGACAAGACCGATCGAGCCCGTACCCTTCGAGATTTATTGGAGCACCACAAAGATTCAAATCCCAATAAACTGGTTGCTTAAGACGCCATTTTAACTCCGAAAGTCGATCTGTCCACGAGGTGTGATCAAAGCATCAGTTGTCTCAACCATTTCCGACCATACATTATAGGACACACGAAGGTTACCGAATGATCCGAAAGGAGATTCTTTTGAAGTTCTTTCATGACAACTTCCACAGTAACCAGGTCCATCTCCGTCGAACGGTCAGGACTTCATGGTCTTGTTGTTTTTGGACAATTCTCTTGCAACACTTTAATAGTGATAAACGAAGTGAAATACTATACGAATAAGGAAGGGCGCAGTCGAATTTTGTTGTGTGAAGCTGCGCTGAAGACTTCCGATGTACGCATATGTATCTTGGTGACACCTTGCATTCCAGGGGAAACATTGAAGGCCAAAAACCTTACGAGAGCAACAGGAAGACCAAACCATGTCCCAACTGCTCCGACGGTTCATGTCCAAGCTGCAAGAAAAACAAACCATGTCCCAACTGCTCCGACGGTTCATGTCCAAGCTGCAAGAAAAACAAACCATGTCCCAACTGCTCCGACGGTTCATGTCCAAGCTGCAAGAAAAACAAACCATGTCCCAACTGCTCCGACGGTTCATGTTCAAGCTGCAAGAAAAACAAACCAAGGTAAAGCTAAAGCTAAGCGAAAACGACAGCAAAAACGTGGATTATTGGTCATTTAGCTAATAATCGTGTGCGGGCGACGGAAACGAATACATTGGGGTTCAAGAGAACAACGTTTTTCGATGTTAAACTTTCTCGGCCTAAATCATGATATTAAAATGCGTCCGTCTTGTGTGCGCGCCGTGGGGAAAAACATTTTGGAAAATATTTCCGTCATCATGGTTATCGGTGTCCGGCTCAGTTTGTTCGTGAATATAACTTGATCTCTGCGTATCTTTCGATACGGTGCGACTAATAGCTCGACCTCTCATTGGCAACAGTTACCAGTCGTAAGACTTTGAGATTTATTATCATATTCAGTCAGCGTTAGGTTTTGCATTTCCTTAGCCTTGAACGTGCCTTTTGCAGAGGAAGGAATAGGCTGTTCTTCCCCTGGTCTCATCCTAGATTTTTGAAGCAGCGATTTTGTAATTTTCCATGTCGATCTATCGGCGTTGTTCGTCTTATCACTCCTCTCTCTGAAGACTACACTTCGGACGCAGTGGACCGACCACATCCTTTCGCCCGGGGAGAGACGATATGGATGACGAAATGGGCTGCATAGGAGTGTACTGAAGACAGACTCTTTAGGATTGCCGCACGCCGCTGCTCTTCTCGTCTGTAACGCACATGCATCTTTTCATTTCAGTTCGAATGGGAAAAAGATGGTGAAGTACGCCAAAAAGGTGGCTAAATATATTAAGGACTTGCTGGCCAAGGTATGTATTCACACAAATTGGTGAACTTAGTAAAATCGGAGCGAGAATGTTCTGTATCAAGGCCTACGCTCAAGGCCTACGCTCGTCTTTGGTTAAACCGATAATGGCTCGGTTTGATAGCAGGTCGCAGCGAACACCGATTCTTGTCACAAGCACCTGCCGATGACCACCGCAAACGAGAGATTTTTGTTCCATGCGACCACGATTGCAGGTTGCAGCATCAAAAATTGCTTGTTATCTCCGCACTGGTTTCCGCAGTAAAGGGTTAGACTTGATTCATTTCTTTTCAATTTCAGTTGAATGGTGACAACTTAAGGTATGTGTGACATTGTGCCCCGGCGTGCGAAAAGGACACGCCATTTACTTCTGAAATAGCCTATAAGTGGGAATGAACGCAAGACACTAATGAATTAAATACTGTGAAACTTATTTAGTAACGAGAGAAAGGTCGTCTGTGGTGTTTTTAAATGGTTAATGTGACAAAATAGACATTTATCCGTGGACGGCGGGGATGCTGTGACTGTAGAGGACAGCCCGCAATCCCACGGGATGCTTATGTGATTACCCCATCGGGGCGAGCTCGGCGAGTGCCGAGTGAAGGCCCTGAAGCTCGGGACGGATTCTAACTAACTCCCCTGTTTCTCTTCAGCTCCAAAGGAAAAACCGTGGTGTCTAGAGTGCGCGAACTGGATAGTTCCCTTGAAAAGCTGCTCGGGGCCATGAAAAAGGTAAACCAATATATCGCCATCAAACATAATGAAAAAATTATCATTTATCAGTTGATTCAGTCAGCAGTGGATGCTTCAGACCATACACATCTTTAATTGAGGAAAACTCATCGATGTAGCATCCTGAGGAAATAAGGGTTAATGTTAGCTTCTACGGTGTTGCGTGACGGCCCCGCTTCGATTTTACAGTATAGCAGACTAGGACATAGAATTTTAAAGCTGTTCTAGCCTTGAGCACTCTGAAAGAATGCCATCGATAAAGTTTGTGATTATTTCCGAATTTCAGAAGACATTATGTTTCATATTTTTGTCGAAATATCATACTTCGCCAGTCGTGGTGGACCAGCCATCCTCGATGAACCTCGTTTCAGATTGCCCATCGCATTAATTGTCGAACTACATTTTTTGCTTCTTCCATTTTCAGGTTTAAGCGGCTACGACCAACATGACCCGATCTACCGACCACGGTTCGGATCATTGGTTGATTTGACGCCATATGGTTACCTTGACAACATACAGGACAACCCTTTTTATGTTTCATTGACGATGATCCACCGATTTCCATCATATTCCTCATGACATTGGGCAAATAATCATCATGCTACGCACCATTAGATGTATAGACGTTCCATATATTAAAGCAAAGCAGAACTAAAGAATTTCGTGATGTTTTTTTCAACGATCTAAGAAATTAGGTCATAATATAGGCAGGTTTCGCAACTCCTATACGAACGACGAAGTACGAATTGCAAAGGTCTGTCGTGTCATCAAAACCTGTGCGAATGCATTTACGCGACACCCGTAAAATATCTTTGATACATGCAGTACTTCGCTGTAACCAGAATCAGGAAAAGTTTCCAAAATGACTGCGATAAAATATATTAAGATTCGTCGTTCATAGCTCTTCGTAAAGCCTGCAAACCTGCCTTAAGACAGCTTGCGGCGGAGGCCAGCCTCAGTCGGTTACAGAAGTTAGTGTTGAAAACTGTTAAACTGTCCAGGTGCCCTCCCGACTGCATAGTTTGATGCCGCAGCCTCTCGGCCTTGGTGTCTTCATTTTCTTGGCTTGCGAGACAGAAGTACAGCTACTGGATGACGCATCACCACCGGTGTTTCTGGCCCTTCTTCCGGGTAACCAAGCGTCTCCAACAATCTGAAAAATGAGAACGAAGTCAAATAAGATTCACCAAAAGGATGGGGATTTTCTCGGCTTTATGTGCCAAACGGGGTATATGCTGACTCGTGGAAAAGTTGTATAATTCCACCCGTACGATTCTGGCATTACCGGTAAGTCTGAGAGCCCTTGAAATAGCCGTCGTCTGTATTTTGCACATTTAGGTCTCACTGCTCGGTTGATCGAAGTGGGCTCTCAAACGTGACGTCAAATTGTCCCGGGATGAACGATACAAGCCATACCCAGATTCGTTCCGAGACCAGACCAGGCGCATGAGATCACTAGACACCACACACTTCTGCATGGAAGTAGAGACCTCGCTGTTGGGCCTGCAGAATCAGATCACAATCCCCGAATCAAAAACTGCATACTTATCGTGGTATCTTGCGAGGAACTGCGTATCTTCAGGATGAGCTTCTGCGTAAGCCCGATAGGAAGAATCGCTCTGGAGATCGCCAACCACTCCCCGGATGTTGGTAGAGATTTCTAGATATTGGTCGTCCACTCTCTTGGAGTCTTCGTACGGCAGCTTCGGCCCTTGAGACCATCGAATATGATGTGGTGTTTCTCGTGTGAGTAGCAAGCCATCTCTGATGAAGAGATCGTACATCAGAAAAATTATGGTTGGAAAATTATCAGATATGCCAAAGGCGATGGACGATTTCCCTACAGCGCTGGTGTAACGTTTTGAGTGCTTCCCCTCATTGTATGAGCCACTGAAAGATAGACTGACTCAATTTTCCATGTTTCCCCCCTTTGAAAAGTCATGGTCCTCGAGGCTGCCTATTGTCTAGAAACACTGAAATAAGGGGAACAACTATATGATATGGACGGTACACCAGTCCTCAATTTTCCCGCAGAACAGCAGTATTAGGGAGTTTTCGCCCAAAGTCCCGGAAACCCATGCTGGCACCAATGGTTTTTTCAATATAGTCCGCCACGTATACGAGTTAGGAGTACCAAAAACCTGAATCACAGGATGCCCCATGTCGAAATTCCATACGCAACATTTGCATCGGTAAAAACTTTAGAAGCTGCATCAGGCTTTCTCCCCTGGTAGACTATGTCTCCCGAGTTGTAGCTATAGATGGCGAGACACCCATCAGGTCGGAGGATATGATCAACCTCATGGTAGAACTTCTCCAAGTCAAACCAATGGATTGCCATGGTGACTGTTATCAACTCAGCTGATGCGAGCCTTTGTCCTGAGATCAGAGCAGGCAGAATGGTACTGTTTAAACAAGAAGAGTCTCCGACAGCGACAAGTATCTCTTCAAAAACATCACAGCAACACGTTCGACCCAGGAAATCTGTCAGCTGGCTGACGAGTAGGTTGGAAATTGTGTGTGATCAGTTCTCTCAAAGATACACGCGACAAGGATTGAAATATTGTGTTTATACTTATAGGCTAACAAATGCAAACACTTTCAATGAAACCCCCACAAGAGACGAGTGGCTCTTCGTCTCCCCGACTTTGACACCCTACTGTGACCATATCATAGCTCAGCCAGGGGTCCTTGATGTCGCCGCATGGAATACGCCCATTGAATGTGTTTGCAAATGCCAAGGAACCGCTGTCTTTCCAAACCGGCAAATAGTGGTTGAATCCGTCCACCTTCCTGAATCGGAGATTGTCTCTACCAAAAGAAATGGCTAAGTTCAAGTTGGCAGTAGAAACTAAAAGCTAAAAACAATATTTTTCTTTTTTCCCTTACAATTATCAAACCTGTTAAGGGATCAATAGTCCTTTTAATTGAAAATTGCAGAAGGTAAGTGTTTTTCTGTTGGATGGGTTTGCAGTTCTATTGGAATTAAAATGAAGGGTTTATCGCAAAAGTTGAATCTCGCGCCAACAAAACCGGAACCGGAAATACTATGGGTGAAACGTGCTTTCTGAAAATATGGCGAACAAACTTGGATTTGTTGGAACGATTGGTGAAGAAGATAGCGTTCTGTTCGTTTCAGAAAGCTCTGGGAGTGAAGATGAGGTATTCTAGATGATGTGCAGTCATTGTTGAATGACTCCCGCATATGGTCCAATCAGCCAGTGTCCTTTCCCCTGTCCAGTGTCCTTTTTGTCGTGTGGCGCACCACGGGTATCAGGCTGTTTCGCTGCATTGCCAGTTCGCTACCAGTCGTTTCGCTACATGTGGCGGTCGTTTCGTTACATGGTAGGTCGTTTCGCTACATGGGTGGAGTCGTTTCGCTACATGATGGGTACGGTCGTTTCGTTACATGGAGGACGTTTCGCTACATGGATGTAGGTCATTTCGCTACATCGTAGGTAGTTTCGCTACATGGGTGGAGTCATTATTTTTACTCTATTTTACCCTACTATAATTCCCGGTGGTGACTACAAATTTATTATAGCACAGTTTGCCGGTAAAAAAACTTATACGGTTTGATGGCGCGCAAGGGGTTCTTTTCGTCCTGGCCTGGGTTAGGCCACATAAAAAAAAGAGTTGGTGATCGTCCCCACCCGCCCCTACGAAAAACGCCCGGTCCCATTTTTTGTTAAAATCCTAAAAAAGTTGGTATATTGTTCTATAGGGTCAGAATTGCACGATTTATTTCTTTATTTTTATTACTTGCTTAGAAATATCTGTAGGCCATGCACATTTGTCTCTTTTACTTTTTTGAGGGCCCTGAAAAGGGCCGTATATCAATGCTGCACCAAAGGCCTAGCACCTCCTAAGGATACCGCCCCGGATTTCTCGTGCCAGTCTGTGTTGTCCGTCGTCGTTGAGATGCACACCATCACTCTTCATCTGCGACTGCCGGTGGATAGACTTAAGTTCGATTAAGTCGATTCTCTTATCTTTTCTCAATAACGCGTTGATCTTGGCGACACATTTGTTGTACTTCTCTGGGACTCTGTAGCGACTCTTGCTTGTGTTGAATCTTTCCATAAGCGAAGTTATGCTCACCAAGTCCTTGACTTTACATATTAATTAAAACCGCCAGTATTACTTTTGTAAATAAGTGTGGAGGACTTTGAATTGGTAGACATTTGTTACGTTTTTATTTCGTTACCCTATAACAAACTTTTTTTGGAACGAGCAGAACATTTCCGAGTTTTTGTTTCAAACTTTTGTCATGCACCCGCGCACTTAGTCCGTTCAAACTGCATGCGGCAAAAATCAAATTTGGTTACTACGCCGTGAATAATGATGATGATGATGATGATGATTACCCGAAGACGAATCTGTAATTGTACTATACTCGAGCATTTTTTCCCTAAATTCACAACAGATATTTAGCCCGGAGTTTAGCACAAACTTGAAAAAATAATGACTCCACCCATGTAGCGAAACTACCTACGATGTAGCGAAATGACCTACATCCATGTCGCGAAACGACTCCACCCATGTAGCGAAACGTCCTCCATGTAACGAAACGACCGTACCCATCATGTAGCGAAACGACTCCACCCATGTAGCGAAACGACCTACCATGTAACGAAACGACCGCCACATGTAGCGAAACGACTGGTAGCGAACTGGCAATGTAGCGAAACGACAGTAAACCGCACCACGCATGCTGCATGCATTACAGCGCAGTAGTATTGACTACACTATGTCCACCATTCACACACACTGTCACATAGACATAGAAATACATCGATGATTACATAGATTGATAACTAAAATGTATTGTGTGTATGTATTTCCGTACAGTGCAGACATGTCAGTGTAGCATGATGATGAGATACTGTATTTAGAGACGAGTGAAGACGCATGACTGGTCAGTGGTCAGCGCCATAACAAACTTCTTCGAAAAGCTTAATGACATGAATGACGTAACAATACATCATCACCTTCGGCTTTAGGCAACATGACATTACTCTTATCGCGAGAATGTTACTTCAGAACCTCTCTATTATTGACAGGAACCTGACAGGAGTTACCCAGTCGTAGGAAACGGAATGCTCCAAGCCAGGGTGGCACTGCTTTCTGAGGCTGAGGGTCTGGCCATTGGGGCCTGCGAGGATATATATCTATTTTCGAGGACGAAAGGACATCGAAAAGTTACAGCCAAGTCCTGGTTTAAAACCTTGACCTTTGCCAGATGGTGACTGTGATTGTGAAGCCAGCTAGACGCCTACCCAGTAAAAGGGTCAAACACAGCTCATATTGTTGATAACTGTGTCTTTTCATTCGTTATTTTTATTTATCTGTTTCCTGATGTTCTATTAAAGATATTATTTCCACAATTTTTCAGTCTGCTCCCAAAAAAAGAAAGAAGAAGACAAAAACCAAGATATTGAAATCGGAGGAGTTCAACAATGATTTCAAATTTGATGATAAGGTAATTATATAATATACAGTAGATTGTCTCTACTATCGGCACCCTCGGGACTGACAAGTTCTGTCCTTAATAGAGAGGTCTCCTGATTAGCGAGGTCAAATTAAAGGGAAACAACCAATTTGGGACCAGAACTGGTGTTCCTATAGAGGGTGTCCTTGATAGAGAGGTGTCTGCTATGGGAGTACCACTGTATTGCTATATGATATATTGCACTGAGAACACAAGAAGAGTTTGTCTTTGGCTGTTTTGTCCTCCATCAGCCCAAATCGTACAATTTAGTGCCCAATTGTTTATTGAGTATGTGTCTTTAGTTGAAATGGTTGTGATGAAATACCTCATGTGGTTTCCAATTTTTCCAAGGATGATGAGTTTGAAGCGTGGAACATGGACATGGCTCTCAAGTTTGCCAAGAGAAAGAATGAAGCATCGACACTTGATGACAAGATAGCAAAAGTCAGACGGCAGCGGAAAAAAGAGGTATACCCATTAGTGTGATGATAAATGTAACCCGTCACAGCAAAACCAGGCGCATGTTGCACAGACGATGAGCTCAAATAACAGCTAGAAATATTGTAAGAAATTGATGTACTCCGATTTCACAGAAGGCAGACACAGTGAAACGAACAACCAGTCCGTCTCAATCTGCCAAGCTCATAGCAACATGCGTCTGGTTTTGCTGTGACAGGTCACAAACGGTATATGCACAGTGAAAAATAACATAGAAAAGTTGTAAATGTTACACTCTTAAAGTGCACCCCTCTTCAGCAGCCTTTCCTTCAAAAAGAATAAATTCTGATCTCCTGCCAGCAAAAATTTTCAGAACAATCGGGGAGTTAATTTTATGAATGGCTCTGGTATTTGGTGCAAGTGATCATACATTTATGTAGTAGAGTATGGTTTCTAGCAGGCAACCAGCTTCTGATTTTCTAATCTCTGTGCCTTCTGTCAGTAAATTCGTCTTCTAGAAAAGAAGCTTTGTCTTTTCATACACTGAAATGTCAATATAAGTTCAAATAGTCGAGAATCTAGCTCATTCTTGATTACTATTTCTTATTGTCGTCACTGTTTTCCAGGAGAAGGATTTTGGGAAGGAGAAACAAGGAGACGACGAGGGAGATGACAGTGGATCAGATGAGTCGTCCAGCGGCGAGGAGTTCCTTGTTGCAGGTATGGAAAGTGACTTTAAAACCTCATATTGATTGAAGCAGTGGGGTTAACTGTCTCACAATCATCATCATCATTCAATAATCCACTAGTAACTGATTCTGGTGTTAGCCGCATACATACTCGAATCATTGAGACTCCTTGCTCAGAAGGCTCGGTAACACTTCTCATTGAAAACTGCTCATAGTTTTAGTGATTGTATATTTCAGATAAGATAAGAGTGAAAGAGAAGAAAAGGAAGAAGAAGAAGAAATCGGCAGCAGAAGAGGAAGAGGTAAATCTTTCTGTCAAGCAGTTCCTCACAGTGTCTTGTCTTGAGACCTTTAGCAATCCCTGTTGGGGTCTGATGATGGCCTCTTTTTAGCATGGCAAAGTCAGAATGAGCCTTGATGTGAGGATGTGAAATGCCTGGAGTATAGTTCAAATCCAGTGCAAAAAAACACAGAAATGGATAAATCTAGGTTGCCTTTGAATTCTAGTCCTTTTGCTGGATGGTCAAGGGGTATTACCTGAACTAGTTACCTCTGATTCCCATTCAATACATCTTGTTTTTTCTATTCAATTTTTCAGCCAGAGAAGATGGAGTATGCTGATCAGATTTCATCATTTGACGAGAACTTGTCATTTTCTGATATGAATCTTTCACGACCCCTGCTCAAGGTGAGAATACAGCTCAATAGTTTCATGAACAACTCGTCAACTCAGACATTGACATTCCTAGTAGTAATTTGTTCATTAGATTTTCAAAGCTCTGTGTTAGTAGGCATGATTCGACAGATTGTTTCTCATCAATACCGATACTCGATTCACATTGATTTGGGTTTTGCTGCGATAATCTGCTATTTTCCCTTTGTTCTTCAGGCTTTAACTACAATGAAGTTTGAGCATCCAACTCCAATCCAAGCAGCAACCATCCCAACGGCTTTACTGGGCAAAGACATCTGTGCTTGTGCAAGGACGGGCTCTGGTGAGTGCTTTCTGTGGTTTAACCTACAAAACCAACATGGTACCTTTGTTGCATTCCAGAATTTGAATGAATTTCTTGATATTCTGCTTCACAAGCCTGCTGTCTTATCAACCTTTACTATATTCCACAAACCTTACCAATTTTGATCGCAGTTGTACTAAGAGACTCATTATCATGTCATTGAACACTATTTTCAAGATCGTAGACCCAAATCTCTGTTCAAGTTTTGACTGTTTATGTAAATTAACCCATAATACTCCATTTCCAGGTAAAACTGCGGCTTACATGCTGCCCGTCCTTGAGAGATTGCTCTACAGAACCAAACAGGCACCCGTCTCCAGAGTCCTTGTCTTAGTGCCAACCAGAGAATTGGCCGTTCAGGTGCACCAGGTCACTCGACAGTTGGCGCAGTTTACAAACATCGAGACCTGCCTCTCCGCTGGGGGTCTTGACTTGAGGGCCCAGGAAGCGGCGCTGCGGTTAGGTCCAGATATCGTCATAGCAACACCTGGGCGATTGATCGACCATTTGCAGAACTCGCCGAACTTTGGTCTGCACAGCATTGAGGTGTTGATACTGGACGAAGCAGACAGGTAGGTTGTGCCATGATTTATTGTTCTTACATCACACGTTGTCCATACCTACGCTGCAGTCAATTTAAATGACCACCAAATAATTCCTTCCACTGGCACCATTGCTAAGTGGTCACCAGTTGTCTTCTCACAACTACAGTACGAAGTCTTTTTGTGTAAAGTCTCAGTCTAATTTTGAATAACAGTACTCGGATTAAAGATACATTCAGATCTGTGATCTACCTTTCAGTTTGTGATGATTTGGCAAGCTTTGTATTGAGCCGCAAGTCAAGACAAGCGCCTTGCCCTTGTACTCAATATTTTGTTAATCTTCAGAATGTTGGACGAATTCTTCGCTGAACAGATGAACGAGATTATCCGCCAGTGTTCTCGGACAAGGCAGACGATGCTGTTCTCGGCCACGATGACTGAGGAGGTATGTTTGCTAGTCGTGATTCCTTTCAGATTAAAAACTTTAAATATTAAAAACGCCTATGGGAATTCTTGAAAAAAAGTGACGCTGTATGTTACTTACCTTTCAGTAGGTAAGGAAAGGTGATACAATATAGCACTGGTACATTTTGAGGCTCTGTACATTAGTGTATTATTTGCCACTGTTACCTTTGTAAGGTATGATGGTACAATTATAACCTAGGTACAATTATAGCCCGTCTGAAGAAAGTTTGTATTTGGTCACTCCTTAAAAAGCTCGACCTAGTCAAAACCTGTCGGGATACTGGAATTTGTACAGAAATATATGCCAGTGTTTGTTATAATTTTAGGTGAAAGATTTGGCCACCGTTTCTCTAAAGGATCCAGTGCGAGTGTTCATCAACGAAAACACAGACGTCGCTCTGAACCTTCGACAGGAGTTCATCAGGATTCGTGAGAATAAGGAAGGAGATAGAGAGGCACTGGCAGCTGGTGAGTGCTTTCTAGATTTCGCCCGAAACCAACTTTGAAAAATATGTTTCCTAAAACAGAGTGTGAAAGAAGGTTGTTTGGCCTGTTGAGCCTTTGTTGTTAGTCCTGCTCAAGACACTTACCACATCCTGTATCAAGGATTTTTCAAGGATTTGTGTTTATCTCTTTCTGAACAGACTTAGATTTGACCGCAGAAATGGAAAGATGAATCCCTCAGCCCTCTGTAGAACTTTGAATTTTTGAAATCAACAAAAGTATGCTTATAAGACATTTTCACAAAGAGCTTTTGCTCTGAGCTCTGTCACATCTCTATTTTTGCAGATGTAACATGATATCATTTTTACCAGACCTGGGTCAATTTGTGGGAAAAGAAACAGAAACCAGGCATCATTCTTTCATATTATGTCTTGCAGCACTGGTGTGTCGGACGTTCCAAGACCAGGTCATCATCTTCATACAAACCAAGAAACAAGCTCATCGGATGCACATCTTGTTGGGGTTGCTGGGGGTGAACGTGGGGGAGCTACATGGGAACCTGTCACAGGCCCAGCGTCTGGAAGCACTGAAGAAGTTTAAGGAGCAAGAAATTGATGTCCTGCTGGCGACAGATCTGGTGGCCAGAGGTCTGGATATTGAAGGTGTCAAGACAGTAAGTACAGTCTGCATTGAGAAATGATTCAACCAAAACTGCACTTGACTGATGGTTGATATCACAATATGTTTAAACTATTGCAGTTGTCATGAGATGGGAACTTCAATTCTCGGCTTGGCGTGGCACTGCTGTTTTACTTGTGCTGGCTATTGCATGCATGTGTCAATTTTGTGCCACCAACTTTGGTGCTGTTTCTAATGTAGTTGAAGGTGACTCGCCCCCACAGGAACAGCCATATGATTACAGATTGGTCACAATAAATTGCACGCTGTTGTGTTGTGACCTGCTTCGAGATATGAATACTCCAATATTCCCTCTCAATCCGCAGATCATAAACTTCACCATGCCCAATACGATAAAGCACTACATCCATAGAGTCGGTCGGACAGCCCGGGCTGGGAAGAGTGGTCGCGCTGTGTCGTTGGTCGGGGAACAAGAACGTAAATTGTTGAAGGAAATCGTGAAAAAGGCCACCAATCCTGTCAAAAGTCGAGTCATCCCTGCAGGTGAGTGGACGGATATTCTCCAATTCATCTGAGAAGCCGATATAAATCAGTATTTCTGGTTTCTATTCGGCACCGATTCAAACTTTGGCAAGGTTTTCTTGGATGTTCGAGTCCAATATATTTATTACATTGCAGAATCTTTAGCTTGTAATTTCACAGATAATGAGAGACAGCTACGAGTAAAATATATAAACGAGCCTTGCTACAAGGGAACACGGATTTATATATTATTCACGTGTGCATCTTATCCAAAGAAAACGGCCTGCTATGATAAGATATTGTCATGAAGCAACAATGAGTTGGTGCCTGGCTGATCATCAAATATGCTCTCCTTTAAGACACTTTACTCATTTGGAAGGTCAACTTGTGTTGTTCCCCTTGCAGAGGTGGTCATGAAGTACCGCGATCGTATCCAGAAGATGGAGAAAGACATCGTCGATGTGATGAGGCTGGAGACTGAGGAGAGAGTGATGCGCATGACCGAGATGCAGATGAATAAGGCCAAGAACATCCTTGAGCACCAGGCGGATATCAACGGGCGGCCGGAGAGGACGTGGTTCCAGACAAAGAAGGAACGCATGGAGGAGCAAGGTAGAATAGTACTGACTTACTTTGGGCACGACAGGCCTCCTCCAGGGCTGCATTGTTCAAAATGACTTGGCTTTAAAATTTGTTAGACTTATCGTGTCAAATCTAAATGGGGTTTACGTCTTTTAGGATACTTTACAGATGGGGATAACGTGAATTTAATATGCTTAGATTGTACAACCAGGCCCTTGGTCCTCTGCTGTCTGTTGGCAACACTTTTATTCTGTTTCGTTTATTCATTTTCAGCTGCGCTCAGACTTGGCAAGTTCAGTAACCTACCCAGCAAGAAACAACCGAAGAAAACTGAAAAGCCAACGGTGAGTAATGATTATCTTAATAAACAGCTTAGAATAGAGGTCATACTGGTTGATAAATCCACACTTTAGAGCATGTGTAACAATATCATGCTCGAGGATAGTCCAGTGATATGATGGTGTGGGCTGGGGTGAAATAGTTGAGGAATACGGGCATTGATGAGTCAAAGGCATTTTGAATTACAATCCAAACTGTCTGATACAGGCGCTCAAATGTTTTCAGGATTATGAAAGAAATACTCTGTTATTTTTTCAGGCTGAAGATCGAGTTCAATTTGAGTTGACAAAGGCGCAGGAGTTTCAAGCGAGGGATGTGAAGCGTGGCAAGAAAGCTAAAAGGATGCGAATTTGTGAGGACGATGATGGTAAGCTTGACAGTGGGGCATTCAGTCTGACCAGTCTTTTAACAAGATATCTTGACTGAGATGTCTTTCCTGAATGAGTAATTTATATTTCTCCGAGAAGAGCAGGCTGTCAGTGTTTGAGATGTGACTCACAATGACTACCCTTGCTTGGGCATGCTATGTGTGACGTCATCTTTCCCAGCTTGTGACATCACTACGGTCAGCTTGTTTGACTCTTAAAGCCAATGTTGATGTTGATATCAGCCTTGTTTTCTCTATACCTGTTCATCACTTGGTTATTTAACAATCTGTTCACTCTTTTCTATAGGTCTCGATGTAAAGAAACAGAAGAAAAATAAAGCAGGGAAGAAGTCGAACTTTGAGAAGGAATTAACGAATACAAATAAAGGCGCTGTCAAAAAGTTGAGAGCTGGGTAAGTTTGGAGAATTTGATGACTAAGTGAGGCAGTGGAGACACTGCTAGGTTGGTGACTTCCTAATCTAGCCAACCTGTCTCTTGCCAAAAGTCAGACAAAATGAGACAAGTTACAAAAATATATTTTTATCACGGTCACTTTCAAATTAATTTCCCAAATGTTTTGTGTTGGAAACAATCATTTCAAAACAAACAGATATATATAGTCACAGATGTAGATATTCGGAGGTAGTCTGTCATCCGTTCAACTCTTTTTCCTTCTTTTGCAGTCCATCATACCAAGAGAGGAAAGAACACGGCATCAAAAAGGGTGGCAGAAAGTGAGTTGTGATATTGGTTCATTCACTGTAACAGTATTTACCGGGACATGTCAATGTGACTATATCGGCCACGTGTTCAACAGTCACTCTAAGACTATTCATTGGTTCCAACCTGCGTGTGTAACCACCAGTCTGTGGATCAGTTTGTTATTGATGCCTTAGCCATCTCATTCAAAGGCCATGGGTTGACGGGAACTGTATTCATACCCTTCGAATATAATATATCACTGAATCGTCTATGATATCCTGTCGTCCAGTTCAGATATCAGACTACTGTCTGCTCCGGTCCTAGGCAAGTCTACTGCTCGGGGCAGAGTGATTGGTCTCCTGTTGAAAGTTGTCCCTGCATTCCATCTCCATCCTTCTCTTCCACTGTTGGTGCCTGAGAACATGTATATTAACTTGTTTTTCTTGTTGCATTGCAGGTTCAAGAAGAGATGATCACATTTTCACAAGAAATAGGACTAAAATATCGAAAATAGAAAAGCGTATGTTGACTGGGACTCACTGCCATACTTTGTCCAGTTAGCTTCAAGTCGAGGAAAAATTTCTGTGATGTTCAAAAACTTGACATTTAAGTGATTGAAATCAACTCGTGATTGGTTCCACTTTAAATTAGTCTCTGCCAGTTGCAACTGGCCATATTCATGATCTGTCGGACTGACTTTTACTTAGCACAAATATTCAATGGAATAGGGGACTTGATTGTGCAACTGGTGTTTTCCGGAGGAGGACATATTCATGCTATGGTGCGCCACTGGACTCCCTGATACAAATACAAAGTAGGTTGTGCCTCTGTTGGTCTCAACCTGGTTAGGTAATGAGGGCAGAAAAGACATTCAGGAAAGTTCTGCACAACCACGAACTAGGTTGTGCCTCTATTTGTCCCTACCTGGTGAAGACATGTTAGCATGTTTGAGCTATTCGGGGACGTTCTGTATGACCATGAATTGGGTTGTGACTCTGTCTCTACATGGGTTGTGGCTCCGTCTCTACCTTGTTAAGACATAAGAGCACCTGTTCAGGGAGGTTGTGCATAACCATGTTGGTGTCACTGGTCTGGAAGTGGATCAGGATTGTTTCACTGCTTAAGACACATTCAGAAAAATGGTAGAAATGGACAACCATGCTGCAACATTAAAAGGACGACATGAGGTCCTGTACTTGTCTCACTACTAGTGATACTCACTGGATAAGTGTGAATGAAATAAACGAATTCTATAAATTCCTTGTTTCTCTGTGTATCACATCCAACATAAAGCCTCTCCACACCTACTTACTGGTTGTGATGTCTTCTCTTCAAATCTGACCAAGAACCCTAACTGCTTTGGCCCTTTTGTCTCTCATAATCTGCAACTGAGAAGACAAGGAAGATGCCATTCAGTATAGACTCTGGACAATGAGGACTTTAGGACATAAAGAAATGCTTAAATGTCTTTGCCATTTATGGCCTGCACAATGGGATGGAACTTGGATGAATGTGCTAGAACAAGATCCTTGCCCAGCCAACGACTTCATGATACTTGACAAGTCTCCAGGTTGTGGTCACGTCTTGCATCCATTGACCACAGGACATCAAACCCTACCCAGGTAGGACACATTCCTTGAGGGAAAAACATAAGATATTCTCTAGTTCATACATGCCATCCCTACCCAAACAACGATGGACTACTATCCTAAGCTGGAAACGTTTGGTGGTCCTGATTGTGACTGAATTGACAGGTCGTCTGTAACGATGTAACAGCGAATCCTGTTCCCTGGAGCAAAAAACGCCATGTCGTGTCCTGATTGTGACCGATTTGGTGGTTGTCTGCACACCTCTAACTGTGAATGCTATTCTACAGCACAATTGTCTGATTGTCCTGGCTGTGACCAAGGCTAAAGGTCCGTGAAACAATGCATCATATGAACACAGAAGAGGCGACTGCCTTCCTTTGTATTAGGACAGGCCACCTCAAGAGGATGAACATGACCTAGTCCGTAAGGCAAGGTAAACGGTGAAGAGGACGATGCTGGACTCGTTGGATAGATGCTATAGCCCACGATGCAGAGAGCGCTGGAGTTGCATGAGAGGACGTGTTGACATGGTCGGCTAAGGACTGTATTGCCTGGAGGGATGTGCTGGCAAACTTGTCATAGAAATGTCAAGTTGCAGGCGGGAGTGAGTAAGCTGGGGCAGATGTCCGACTGTCCTGATGTGACTGAATTGACAGGTTGTCTGTACCCGTGTAACAGCGAATCCTATGCCCTGGAGCAAAAAACGCCATGTCGTGTCCTGATTGTGACCGATTTGGTGGTTGTCTGCACACGTCTAACTGTGAATGCTATTCTACAGCACAATTGTCTGATTGTCCTGACTGTGATCCCTTGTCCGTGAAACAAGGGATCATACGGACACAGAAGAGGCGACTTCCTTCTTTCGTCTTAAGATGGACACTGGAGACTAAAAGCCCACCTCAAGAGGATGAACATGGCCAAGTCTGGACGGGGAGGCACACGGTGAAGAGGACGATACCTGACTCGTTGGATAGATGCTATAGCCCACGATGCAGAGACCACTAGAGGTGCATGAGAGGACGTGTTGACATGGTCGGCTCATGACTGTATTGCCTAGAGGGATGTGCTGGCAAACTTGTCATAGAAATGTCAAGTTTCAGGAGTGAGTGAGTGAGCGAGTGAGTGAGTGAGTCTGGAAGGTGCCAGTGCACCACATCAGATCAGACACCAGAGCACATGATCCAAAATGCCCACTCTTGGACCTCGAGAGACTGGCCACATGGCCTTACGGTGCATTAATGAAGACAAGAGGCGACTACCTTCTTTCGTCTTAGGACAGGCCACTGCAGACTCAAGAGGATGAACATGGCCAAGTCTGGACGGGGAGGCACACGGTGAAGAGGACGATACCGGACTCGTTGAATAGATGCTATAGCCCACGTTGCAGAGAGCGCCGGAGTTGCATGAGAGGACGTGTTGACATGGTCGACTCACGACTGTATTGCCTAGAGGGATGTGCTGGCAAACTTGTCATAGAAATGTTACAGCAGTGAGTGAGTCAGTCCGAAAGATGCTAGTGCTACACATCAGATCGGGACCTGATCACATTCTCAAAATCTCACTCTTGGACCTCGAGAGACTGGCCACATGGCCATACGGTGCATTAATGAAGACAAGAGGCGACTACCTTCTTTCGTCTTATTAGGACAGGCCACTGCAGACTCAAGAGGATGCACATGGCCAAGTCTGGAAGGGGCCCACACGGTGAAGATGACGATACCGGACTCGTTGGATAGATGTTGTAGCCCACGATGCAGAGAGTGATGGAGTTGCAAGAGAGGTGTCGACACATATGCCTCAGGACCGTATTGTCTGGAGGGATGTGGTGGCTTAGTTGACATAGAAAGGTCTAGTTGCAGGCGTGAGTGAGTAAGCTGAAGCAGATGTCCGACTGTCCTGATTGTGACTAACATGGTAGGTCGTGCATGTCGATATAACAGGGAATTATATCCCTGATTGTGACTGGATTGTGTGTCGTCTTTACCGGTGTAATTGGGAATACTTCCCCATGGAGTAAATGTCTGATTGTCCTGATTGTGATTGAATTGACTGGTCGTCTATACCCGTGTAACAGCAAATCCTGTCCCCTGGAGTAAAAAAACGCCATGTCGTGTCCTGATTGTGACCGATTTGGTGGTTATCTGCACACATCTTACATGCGTGAGTGAGTGAGTGAGTCTTGAAGGTGCCAGTGTGCGACACATCAGATCAGACACCAGAGCATGTGATCCAGGATGCCCCACTCCGGGACACAGAGAGACTTGCCACATGGCCTTCACGGTTTATCGATGAAGACAAAGCTCTGGGGATCAAGGGAGAAACAACTGACAACAGCCAGGTTTATAAGAGACATAGGTATAGCCAAAAAAGACAATTGAATGCTAAGAAGAAGAATATGTATCCCGTGGAGCAGTTGTCTGATTGTGACTAAAACAGTGTGGGTTGGCGTGATGGTGTAACAGGGAATCATATCCCTGGAGAATGTCTCATTGGCCTGATTGTGACTCAAACGGTGGGTCGTGCATCTCAGTGTAACAGGGAATTATATCCTCTCGAGCGAATGTCTTATTGTCCAGATTGTGACGAAATGGTGGAAGTGCGTGTCGGTGTAACAGGGAATCATATCCTCTTGAGCGAATGTTTGATTGTCCAGATTGTGACGAAATGGTGGAAATGCGTGTCGGTGTGACAGGGAATCATATCCTCTTGAGCGAATGTTTGATTGTCCAGATTGTGACGAAATGGTGGAAGTGCGTGTCGGTGTAACAGGGAATCATATCCTCTTGAGCGAATGTTTGATTGTCCAGATTGTGACGAAATGGTGGAAGTGCGTGTCGGTGTAACAGGGAATCATATCCTCTTGAGCGAATGTTTGATTGTCCAGATTGTGAAGGAATGGTGGAAGTGCGTGTCGGTGTAACAGGGAATCATATCCCCTTGTGTAGATGTCTGATTGAGACTAAAATGGTAGGTTGTGCATTTTGGTGTAACAGGGAATCATATCCCCTTGTGCAGATGTCCGATTGAGACTAAAATGGTATGTTGTGCGTGTCGGTGTAACAGGGAGTCATATCCCCTGGTGCAGACGTCCGATTGTCTCGTTTGTGGGTTGTGCATGTTGGTGTAACAGCCGGTGTAGAAGTTTAAAATGTCCTAGGATAGAATGCCCGGGAAACAAAGGATTCTATTATGCGCTTCAATCTCTGAGCTATTGACGGTCAGGGTCTCTATAGAACCAAATTGCAGAATACAATATGGCCGGACACTTTTTCCAGGGGCATTTGTTACTGTTACACCGGTAATCATATCACTGGAGCAGATGTCCCACTGAGACAAAAATGCCGGGTTGTGCGCGCTGGTGTAACAGGGAAACAAAAGTCCCCTGGAGCAGATGTCCAATTGTGGTAATTGGTAATTGGTAATTGGTAATTTATTTGGCCAACATAATAATTAAAGTACATGTATGAGATTTTTAACAGTGGAAATAACGGCCAGGGACACAGCCAAGATCAACAATTAGATCGCTTACGGCTGTGCCCCTGCTGAAACAGTGACTAAAACAGTGTCAGTTGTGCGTGTCTGGGTGACAGGGATTCATATCCCCTGGACCATGTGTCCAATTGTCCTGATTGTGACTTAAGTGATGGGTTGTGCGCACTGGTGTAACAGGGAATCAAAGTCCCCTGGAGCAGATGTCCAATTGTGACTAAAACAGTGTCAGTTGTGCGTGTCTGGGTGACAGGGATTCATATCCCCTGGATCATGTGTCCGATTGTCCTGATTGTGACTTAAGTGGTGGGTTGTGCGCACTGGTGTAACGGGGAATTAAAGTCCCCTGGAGAAGATGTCCAATTGTGACTTAAACAGTGTCAGTTGTGCGTGTCTGGGTGACAGGGATTCATATCCCCTGGATCATGTGTCCAATTGTCCTGATTGTGACTTAAGTGATGGGTTGTGCGCACTGGTGTAACAGGAAATCAAAGTCCCCTGGAGCAGATGTCCAATTGTGACTAAAACAGTGTCAGTTGTGATCCACTGGATCATGCGTCCAAATGTCCTGATTGTGACTTAAGTGGTGGGTTGTGCGTGCCAGTGTAACAATGAATCGTTCATGGTATTGGCAGTACACTTGCAAACACCTTGAACATCATCATAATATCAGGGAGAAAACAGATGATTTCACTATTATACATTTTATTTTGTGAACTCAAAATATATAGAGAGAGAAGGTAACTTTAGTGTACAAATAATCAGCAACAGGAAATATTTTAAGACCTTCTTGTGATCTTGCATAATGTCAAAACACCATCAACAATGTCAGGAAGAAATACATTTAACACCCTCTGGGCTGAGCTTTTCTTTTTTTAAGGAACTATATGCCCACAAGTATAAGAAACATTCCAGAGAAGCATTTACTTTATCTCTCTGCACAATTTTATCATTTTTTTCAGCAATTTAATGTTGTTTCTCGAACTATTTTCAGCCCAGAAGGCGCAGGCATTAACCAGCAGTATTTTCAAAGCCGGACGGTTTTCCTTACATCTACTAATTCTTCAGACAAATATTTTTATCAAAATCTGAGTGCAAAACAAACAATATAGAGCAGCACATTAAGTGAAATGGTTATAAAACGGTTGATTTTTCAAAATTGACATGCATGTTTTTAAACACATGTAAATTTCCTTTTTGTTGTAGAAACAAGTACAGTACAGTACAGTACGAGTACAGACCTCTGCGCTACCTCTCACAATGAACGATCACCCAATACACCTGAGGACTTGGGGAGTGCATGATAAGCATATTACAAGCCTCAACATCAGTATCTCCTGATTATACTGATTCAGAGCCTATGAACTAAATGTGAATAGCTGCATCTCAGCCCAGAATCAGTATATTCATGATACAGATGTCATAAACGAAGAACTGGAGACAGATATTTGAACTGATTATCATAAACAAAATCACTATTCGTTAAATAAGGAAATCAGGTCAACTTCTCTTGACTTTAAAGGGGTATGCTATTCGTAATGACTGGTGGCCTGGGAAAATAGAAACGCAGTTAAACACAATGCCATAGTGCAGTTGTTATCCATACGTGTTGCTGAAGTATTGGTATGCCTATCTACACAACAGCAATGCTGAAATTTACATTCAGTATGTATTCATGCAATTGGACATTTTCAAATTCAATTAGCAATTTCAAATTTTTCACAAACGGCGTAGGCCTTTAAATTCGTCAAATTTGTGCTCAGATACTACAAGACAGGACTAGATTGTCGTTCTACAACTGTAACAGCGGTACTTGTGGGAGGTTTATATTCGGAGGGCCATCAAAACCCTTTTGTGGCTTTCTATAAATCCCCCTGCCGAAATGGCCTATTAGTTCAGAGATGACCATTACACTGGCTAACTTCAGAACTAGTGGGGCAGCAGACCTTTTATCAGGCACCACAGCTAACAGTCCCAGTTGGTTAACACACAGTACTTGGTTGTTGCTCTACACATTTAGTGTAGACAGCGAGAATCTACAAAATGCCACAAAATGTTTTGTTCAAGAGAAAATCTACATTGTGCTTTTACTCAACAGAGGATGCAAGAGGCCTCAGCAGTGACTTTGACAGAAATTTCAGTTTACAAAAGAGAATTGTTTAGGATAAAGGTATCTACTTAGGACATTCAGAGAACATTTGAAGAGCAGCAAAATCCACTTCAAATATTCTCATGGGAGGTTCTGGGTATCCACCATTTCAAAACTGACAAGTTATGAAGTATTTAAAATCAAACTGACCATCAATGTTGCCATAATCATTATGAATCATAAAATACAATTTGCAGGGCCACCATAGATTGAGAAATGCACCAAAATATTGAAACCGAGTGTTCCCCTGTCAATGCAGGTATTTCACCTGTCCCATGGATTCCTTGAAGTTTCAGCCAAAAAATGCACTTCGAATTTGAGACTTGACTTTGCCAGCCGAAGGGTTTGAAAATGCGTTACTCAAGAAAACGGGGAATCTGCACATACGTGGCAAGGATGCCAAATATTAAGAATATTAGTTCTCGATAATTGAGAGAAAGTAGTCCCTCAATCTATGGTGAATGAACTTGCACATCTGCAAACGATAATCCGACATTCAACAGGAAAATATAATCTCATACACTATACATGTACAAAACTCAAATATATCGACAATGTATTGAACAATCGATAAAAATTAAATACAAAATCAACCAACTAAACTTTAATTACTTTTAATACATATATTTATAGCCTTCGCGACTATGTACACTATGTACATACATGTATATAGTAGATCATGAGACTGTGACAAAACTGATTTTTTTAAAAACTAAAACTTGTATTGTAGCCCTGAATGAAGCTTAGTATGATGACTTCAATCTATGACAACCCATTAAATGTACCCCGCATGATCCAGAAACCACTTGTTCATTGGATCAAAACTTGCGGGCTTACTCAACAATTACAAACGAACATGTCGAAAGAGCGAAAACCTTCAGGACGACACAAGTCCTCTGTAAAAAGTGTCAGTTTTGTTGAACCTTTTTAACAACCACACAAACTAAAAAAATCTCCCGCAATATCGTTACTTTCATAAGTACAATAATTTCCATCAGATTATTTTTACTGGTGATCCAAAAATATAAGTATGGCTCTAAAATTGGAAATTTTATGGACATCACCCTGTAGAAATATACCTAATAAGGCTCAGATAAATGGTGATCACACTGTAGTTGGTTAGTCTATGGAACAAGTGCTTTGGTTTCCTCCGGAGTACTTGAGCCGGTCAGGTATATCAACCCAAGTGCATCGTTAACCTCTTGAAATTCTTTATCTAAATTTAACGAAGACATTACTGTCACGAAAACAGCAGGCTATTATTTTAAGATGTGCTTTACCGTGAAATGCCATCGACAATAAAAAGTTGTCTCAAAAGGTATAAAATCGTACAGGTGCACCTGTGCACAGTATTATAAAACGGTCGATAGTCGATAAGATTAATCTCTAATGGTTATCGCGTTGACCTTGGCTGCATTGTGTCGGCAGGAAATATTTTATAGAGGCCTAACTAAAGTACATTTTAGGCCTATCAAATAAATAAATCTTCTGGTCAGATTATCCATGTAAATAACAACAAAGACCCCAAGCTCCCTGATAAAGAGCGTCCTGTTTCGTGAATCTATCTTCCTGTCATGGTGTAAGTTATCCATAGGCCGGGTTGAAAAAGGATTCATGTCCCATCCGACATGTCTCCTTCGTGACGTTTCCTGTCATGCTAGGAAACACACATACATAGTCATATTCACGTAATATGAATCCTATGCAACTCGCTCTTTGGAAATGAAATGACATACTACAAGTGATCACATGAACTTAATGTAAACCCATGTGTACATGTACAGTAGAACCTCCCTTAGCGGACACCTCTCTATTAAGGACACCCTCTCTATTAAGGACACTAGTTTTGGTCCCGAATTGGTTGTTACCATTCAATTTGACCTCTCTAATCAGGACACCTCTCTATTAAGGATAGCACTTGTCACTCCCCAGGGTGTCCTCAATAGAGAGGTTCTACTGTATATCATTTATAGCGCCTCGTTTTAAAGATATGACTCTAGCACAGATTTCTTACAAATATTTTCCAGTGAGCATTACAAACTATACAGAATAATGCTGTACACGAAACCGAACATAATGCCCATGCAAGTCCTCCACTTTCGAAATGACATGTTGATGCTTCCGTCCGTGAAACCCACAATGCACTGCCTTGAAATATATCACAAGAACCATGATTTCTCAGTTACGGACAAAAATTTACCACAGAAACTTGTACGAGTTGTTCAAACCACTGTTGTGTTATCATGCCACCAGGCATGGTGTTACCAGGCTTCATTAGCAACTATGGAAACCTTAGCAACAGCAGTATTGCCATGACAACCCTTAGCAACTAATTATAGCACTGATGATGTTGTCATGACACCACTTAGCAACTGTCACTGTAACTTAGCGACAATGCCATCGCTATGACAACCCTGAATATGCAAATGAACTAGCATCGTCAGCGGACGTTCAGAATGAATGATCTGACGGAAGACTATAATTATGTAATGATTCAATGTCTGCCTGCACTTCTGGATCCTTGTGAAGTTCATCGATTTCCTGAGGCGTAACGTGGTGGTGCTCAGATCGTAATGACTTGTTCGACTTATTTGACTTATTCGATTTGTTTGATTTTGATGACTTGGCACTCCGCGTACTGTTAGCACGTGTCGACTGACGCTGAAGTATATTTTGACTAATTGTGCGATGTAAGTTCTTGTTACTCGATGACGCGGCGTTTGATACGATCCAGTCATGTCGTATTGCCTGCGAGGCAGTCATTCGCTCATTCGGGTCAAGTACTAACATGCTATCAATGAAGTCTTTGGCAATCGGAGACACGTCCTTCCAATGCTGCAATGAGAAAAGAAAGGGGTAAGCATTCATGAAGTACGTTGTGAAGAAGACAGGACTAAGTTCCAGTGGAAACTGCAACAACAAGTTTTACGTGTTTTTACAGATGTTCGGATTTTTACAACTCGTCAGATGAGACAACAGTTCTTCCAACATCAAAGAGATGGTTCCACCTTTTCATGCGAAAACTATGAACATTTGTTGATGAAATGGAGAAAAGCAATCAAAATCCTGACATTATTTACATCTTCCATCAAACAAACCTGCAAAAAAGAAAACTCTGGAAAAGTAGTTATCGTTTTTTGAATAGTTTCCTCAGCGACCACAAGATGTCAGCAGCGCACTCTTCCATGCCATTCCCAAGAGAAAGAAATCTCCCACCAAATCGTGCATAAAACTCTTACGAAATCAAAACGATAACAAATCAATCCAAGTAAAGAATTATTCAAACGCCTATTATGCTCACACTTAGGCCTGATCAACTTATGTTTTTTCCACCTAAATGGTAAAACCTTCCACACTTGCGTTCCCTTTCTTTGTCGCTATGTATTGTTCCTGGTAAACATACATACATGGAAAGATTTTTAAAGGCCAATGTCGTTTTGTTAATTTGAAATAGAATTTCAGATTTTTCAATACTTCCTTAGCAGACACCTCTGCAATAAGGATGCCCACTCTAATAAGGACACTACTGGTAGTTTTGGTCCCTCATTTGTTCTGTTAAATTTTTTTTACCTCTCTTATCAGGACAACTCTCTGTACTATTGTCAGTCCCAAGGGTGCCCATACGAAATTATCCAAAGGACTTAAATAAATCATGACAATGTCCCTTTAACTGGGTCTCAAGAGGTATAGGGTATTTTGTTGTTGCAAGACTTGTGTATGAGGCCATCTTATGCATATAGGAAAATCGCCTTTTCTCCCGGAGGTAACATTGACAATGACTAATGTGGACAAAATTCAACAGTCAGTTGGTCAATGTCACCTGCTGAAATTCATTCAAAACAGGTGACACATTTGTTGAAGAGTCACAAAAAACTACTTAAAACAAAGAGGCAAGCCACGCGGGCAACAAATGAACGACTGAACATCACTTTCATGATGTAGTTGCATGGCCGCAATGCCCTTTTTCAACTGAAAATTGTGGACTTAGTTAACTTGCTCAGTGATAAAATCCAGCTGCTCGGGCGATAGCACACGTAGTCCGAGCCATCCTGGGTTACGTTCACCTGTGTACGGGACACTGCCGAGTTTACAGGTATGATAATGAAGGGATCGGGCCATTCTACGAATCTCCTTAATTCAAGAAGGCACATGTTTCATTTTCATGCAAAGATGCATTATAGTGGCAGCGGTGAATCAAGGTGCATGTGTCCTTCGCGTGTTGGCTCCACCTTCAAAAAGTTCAAATCAGGCTGCATCCTGTACTGCCGACCTGGGCTTATATTTCTAACAGGTATTAGATAATGTCATCAAAAGTAGCATAACACATCTACATGTAAAACAGAAAAAGCCATAATTGTTCTAGGAAAACAAGAGGAGTCAAGAATGCAAAACGTGGTTGATGGCTCATGGCTTTTCAACTTCAAGGTAACTGAATGTGCATTCTCTTTTTCTGTAGAATCTTCATAAGGATATTTTTTAAATGAGAAATTCCTAAACTAGCAAGGACCATGAACGAATCTCGCCGAGTTGTGCCTCTATAAAATGGTTATTATTTATGATCCTAGCATGAGCTAGAATAATGTACAATATATATCCTGTGCTTGGTGTGAAACTTTGTTCTATGATAAAGAGGCTTCCATAACACAAATTGACGGAACAATGGACACACCTCCGGGGCGTAAATACTTGCATTGAAAGAAATCAAAACGTAACAATCCACTGAACCTTTTCAAGTATTGTATAGAACTTTTCACTAACACTAGGATTTATCAAATATTTCCCATACACTAATGTTTTGATCAAAGCTGTGTACAGACTACATGTATGTGATACAGTAAACTGTGAAAGGGGCTGTATTAAGGATTAATTTCCCAGAGTCATTTTTGGGGTACTCATTAATACGCTATTCATCGAAATCATAGCGATGATACTTTGGACCATTCTTAGAGTTATTATCCTATTGTACGAGCTTAGTAATAGTATCCCATAAGTGATTCTGTGAAATGGATCCTAAACAGAACAGCCCCTTTGCAAATGAAAAGGGTCTGCATCTTCTGTTCGGCTGGTATTATACAGAGATCTAAATACGATTTCTTAAAAGATGCAGTGTAGATTCCATGTGATAGTATAGATGTATCATTGAAGCACACATACACAGACACACCATACACAACTGACGGATGATTTGTTGGCACAAGTTAGTTTTACGATTCCTATAGGAATGCCTCGCCAGAGTGAAGGGAAACTATTTCTACCAACAGCGGACAGAGCACTACTCGCGATCACAACATATCATTAAACTGACTGCCTTCGAATGAACACGACATAACCCAGAATTGTCGGAGTGGAACTCAGACAGCTCACAGACGGTAAGGAGGTGTCAAAAGACAATAACACCATATTCGAGGGAATATGGCCACAAACTGTATAATTATTGTAGGAAGATGTTACATTTTAAAAACCTCCGGAAAAGGAACAATGACCGATTTTACTTCAATTTGCGTCTTAAAATAAAAAGTCTGCACACATTTCCGGGTTAAAATAGTGTTTCAGATCATAGAAAGCACATATCAGACAGTCTCTAGTAAAGTTTCTTTGAGTTTTGTGTCTGACCACGGAAGGTTCATCCGGGCAAACTGACAATGTAAGGACCACAATATTTACAGTCAAGACAGTCCGTCCCGAGTCTTTACAATGCCAAAAACAAGGGCCAAGGTGTTGCTTATGATCCACTTGATCTCGCATACACGAACATTCCACACTTATTGCCCAATTGACCAGAGGTAGACACTTTGACTTGGGAGAAAGTTGGCCTACGTACGCGCAAGGGTTCAACAGAATTCTAGGAATAACACTGATCATCCTACATTGGCAGAATTTTAAAACGAATGAAATAAGGTTTACTTGCAATCATGGAGAGTTCTTAGATTTCCCTTTTGACTGCAAATCAAATAAACAATCCATTTTTCCTCTTTGCTGACTGACTGTCTGTGACCTCTGTCACATCACTGAAGACAAGACGGAAGAGGGGGAACGGTCTTCTTGGATACAGGAATTGGCAAAAAGCAATCATGATTTTTAGGATCCAACAAGTAGGATTCAGGACAAGCAGATTGCAAGGTCATGTCTACTGCGACAATTTCCATGGCAATTACAATTCTGCTACAATCTTGCCTCAACCCACCCACCCATCCGTCCACGAACACTTCCATCATCCACCGACCCTTGGCTTTCATTTCCAAATACCAACACCGAGCAAGAAATGCAACAAAAAAAGCAAGTCATGAAGCTCCTGGGCATTCAGTTCTTTATTTGTGTTTGATGATCTGCATATTATCGAATCGAAATTTATCGATCTTTTCCGCACGTTTCTATTTTGAGAGTATAATGCCACTGGGGTGATTTTAAAATGGATATTTTTCCTACAAAATCCATTGATACTATGTACATATTTGATACCTATATATGTACTTTTCTGAATGAACGGGATCTATTTCTTTAAGTGTTCTATTTAAGTAGAGCACTGGCCTGTGCTTTCAAAAATAACTTCACATTGTTGTACACATGTTGGAGAAAGAATGGACTACAGAATATCCCAACCCACCAAACAAGCCATCAATATTTTCAAACAGCAAGAATAGGACACCTTTTACCATACACGTTTTCCACCTCTGTGTGGAGCCTCTCTTCCTCCCCCAGAAAAACCAACAAAAGGTCCTTCCCAGAGAAATACTGGGACCGACGAGGATGAAAATCTGTCTCTGGACAAGTAGCTGCAGATTGAGCTCCAAGTCGCAACTGCACAGATCTGACGACATCATCAACCGAGGCAGCATTTCCCCAGTAGTCTTCACCAAAGTGTCCTCCGAACAAGGTGTCTTCAGAGAAGCTTTAACATGGTTTTGACTACAAAAGGACAACATTTACATGAGCAGTGGTTTCTAAGCACACTATGAGTAATTTAAACATGGCCCAAGCCTTTTCACACACAGAATAGACGTAGTTTAAACATTGGAGTTCCCCGTGCCACAAACAATGTCTCGGGAGTCAACATCAACTGAGCCCGTTCAGTGAAAACTGTCAACATCAAACTTTACTTTCCCTAGAACGTGTACAATACATCGAGCGATTTCCAACAAAACAAATCAGTGACTTCTCAATGCATAAAAACAGCAAACAGTATTGAGTTACTGTAGGTGATCCTGGGCAAGTCACTTTGCAACGGTGGACTCGACTAAAAATTTGCCAACATTTACAAATGCATGCTGTCTTTTTCGGACACTCATTTCCTGATTGCACAGACTTTCACAAAACATTCTTTATCTAAGGCTAAAATTTCTGGAGATAATCGGCTTTTAGAGTATTGTTTGAGGGCAATATGACCCAGACTTTCTTGGGACTGAATGTTGCTTCGAAAAGCAATATTCCATTCCATCTTTTCAAGGGCAGCCCAGGTGAAGAGTAATTTATTCTAAGAATGGTATAGAATTTAACAATTAGCAGATGAAGTGTCATTCTATGTATAACTGTCTCCATGACTTACTGACTTGGTCTAAAATTAACTGTTATCAGTTCTGAAGCGTTGCGAAATCATACCCAATTATTGACACCAATAGCTTCGAATATAATTTTAGCTACTGACCTGTAATGTATGAATAGATTGGCATCATAAATGAACTTGTCATTTCCAATTAAAGCCAGTTAAGGGTGAGAAATTACAAAGGCGAATGAAAAAGACAGTAAAAGTACTAATTTGGTGTGCAATAGGCTCCAACTGTTTCAAAAACCACAAATAAACCCAGCAGGTGTCACCAGAGGGCGAATATTTGCATCCTGGACAAACGCGTCGATCAGTGCAATGAGCTAATCACCTGGACACCTACAGATCTTACACTGTTTTAGACCCGCCATTGATTTGAAGCACAAGGTACATTTTACAATAATGGTTGGTGCCCTGGAATTTTTACGCAGCGATTTTATCTCTACTTTGACCAATTTCTTAGCGCCAGAGTGATCCCACAATGGATGAATTGTCCACCAAAGTTGGCATTGATTTGCTGGCAACTTCTTGGAGCCAAAACAACACACCCTGCAGAGAACTGAACCTACTAGATTATACTCTAGTATCACCAAACTGAGACCGTCGCTCAATTACAACAATAGCGAGAAAAAAAAGGTCATACAGGAACATGACGCCATGACCGCACGAAAACTTGGTGTCGCAAATTATCAATTGTCGAACCAAATCTACATCATGCTGAATGGCAACTCAAGATGATGGGGATGATCACAACAAACAGATGTGACCAAGAGCCTGAAAATATTGAACGGATTCTAGGAAAATTCAAAAGTTGGTCCAATCCCAACCACAATTCACAATGAGTGCGCTATTTCTGACCCTTATGACAAGATAATGAGGGGACTGATGAAAGGGGAACTCCAGAGTTACATAACGAAAAGAGACACCTGGTCAGCTGAATTATTCTACATGTTCTCAACAATGAAATGAGGCAGACAACAATTTTAATTGCTGATTTCTCGAACACCCCATGACAAGCACTATCAGGCTCGATCAAAAGAGTTTCGGCCAGTATGAGCTACGAACTCAAAAGTTTTATTTTTGCAAACGGGCCACTTTCTTTGTGAAAATTGTCAAGGGATGAATTTGCACACAGTACACTCAGAAAAAAACCCCCCCAAATATACAGAAAACACTGAAAGAAACCTTTTCCCACACTTTTTTGTTTTGCAAAGAAACAGGCTGTTGATGGCACTTTCTGCACAAGATTCAAAGAAAACTATCAGTCGGACTGTCACACTCACATACACATGAAAATATAAAGTCGGTAGACATTTTCCACCCAACTACATGTATGTATGGACTGAAGGACCAAAAGGCCATGACGTACGCGACAAGGTTTTTTGAGGTAAAAAACATTGAAAATGTGACTTCAATCAAAGAAAGTGACGTCACTTACTACAATACATGAACATGTACTTTTTCGTCAAAGGAACAAATCTTAGTGTGAAGTTGAGTCTTTTTTTATTTTATTTTACAGTGCACTTGAAATTTTGATGCGTCAATACCTGGACACAATATACTTTTTGTTCAGAGCAAAAATGCTAAAACATTTCGACAATAGAAGGGCTTCCCTGCATAATGTTCTCCAAGACTAATGGCCACACTATGTAAATTCTCCTGACATTTCGAAGCACAGGCCGAAATGAGCCTACTTGGGAGACTAAACAGTACACTGGCAGGCCACTGGAGAATGTAAGTGGAATCATTAGTGTCAGCCCCCCACAAGAGTAAAGGCACAGAGTCTATGCAATAAACTGTCTTTTATAGAAAAACTTTTTTCTCAACTTTTCAAGGCCTGGAAAAAATCTCAAGGGACATTTTTTTACTCACAAAACAAATCATACAGGTGTACTCAATTGAGTGTGACAATGACAACCTGATCAACATCATTGTCACCTAGTGCTGACGACAGAAATTATAGCTTTCACCCGCTTTGTTATCAGATGACAAGTTACAAGATCTTTTGATAAATCGATGACCGATATGAAATCTTCTTGCTTGGTGAGGCCTGGCATCTCAAAATAATATAACTCTAGGATTTTCAATCGACAACATTCAATATTATCGCAAGTTCTATCAGTTATATGCAAAGGTCACCGAAGATCACTACGGTGCCTTTCTTCCCACAACCTACCATTATTTCTTTACAAAGGTGAACAAAATTGCTTTGAAAATCACCTGAAAGGTCCAATAGGCTTGTATTTTATAATTAGATAAGGCTTTTGATAAAGTAGGCTAGACTGAATGACTGTGTGCCAGGTTAGTTTCCCCGAATAATGATGGATATGACAAATGTACATGTAGACAATGTATGATAAATCTTTGAAAATATTTTTGCCACTCAAGGTCAAACTGTGTGATATAGAATAGAAGACACCCCTAGTATCCCTGGTCAACTAACTTGTAGGCCTACATTGTACTAAACTAATATAGCCCTAGTAGTAGTTCAAGTAGGTTACTGTATGTCTCACGGGGCATCTGATTCTGTACAGCAGATCATCAACACCAATTACCTGAAGGCCTACTGTCATTACTGAATACAGACCTATGTACACTGTTTAGAACAATGGCTACAGATCACTGCAAGTAAGTCGGTCTTGAAGAGAAAGAATGGCCACATAGCATTAAACTGGGTCTTTCATTTCAAAACATTCCACAAATCATGTACTTTTTCAAATTCAGTATTGAACTGATCAGATCACAAGCTGACCATGATAGTTGTGAATGTGACAGTGATATGACAGACAACATTCACAACCCAGCCAACCTGACCTCCCATGCATGTATGATGGTTGTGACACTGATGTGACGGACAAGATTCACAACCCAGCCAACCTGACCTCCCATACATGTATGATGGTTGTGACACTCTCGCAACCCAGCCAACCTACATTTGTTATGCATTAAACCGACCATATGATGGTTGTGACTGACAACTCCTTTCACAACCCAGCCAACCTGACTTCCCATTTGATGGTTGTGACGCTGACACAACCCAGCCAACCTACATCTGTACATGCATTAAACCGACCATATGATAGTTGTGACACTGATTCAGTTACTGACAAGACAGATTAGATGGGTATCTCTTTTACAACCCAGCCAGTATCTCAAAACGAGTGCCTGCCAAACCATGGTGTTCTGGTTGAATCATCGAGGAAAATGTTTCTTCGAAATTGGGCAAATATTCTATATTCACATCAGATAATAAAGTCGATCTGAAAAGGGATCAATGCAATTTCTTGACATCCGACATATCAGATGTGATGAAATTGTTCGCTGTGCTGGAAAGAAAACAAGATGAGGCAACCTTTGGCATCTCTGCTGAAAAGAAATCAATCAGACAAACACTGCAAAGAAGGAATCGAAGTCTGCTGAGCTGTGCTTCAAGGCTTGGGCTTCTTTCCATCCTACATGTAGTCCATATCATCGATTTGTAATCCTCCCTGAAATAAGACTGTTACACTGTAAACAAGATTCCAATCAACAGGGATATAAAACAAGAAAAGATATCTACCTCTCCGTTATAAGAGTACTTGGCCTTCAGAATAAGACGGTACAGTCTTGGACGATTCTCATCGTCAAATGGCATGGCACCACTAAGCAAAATATAACTAACAACACCCATCGCCCAACAATCTACTGATTGTGTGTACGGTTTCCTAGCTAGAATCTCTGGGGCAATGTACTCGGGTGTACCACAAGTAGTCTTCATGTAATTCTCTCCGGCTTTCCGAGTCGCACTCAACCCAAAATCCGTAATTAAGATCTTCGAATCGAGACCCGGATGATAGTATAATAAATTCTCCGGTTTGAGGTCCCTGTGTGTTATTCCTAAAGCGTGGAGGTAACGAACACCATCCAGTACCATCCTGAGTACCCGTACAGCGTCTTTTTCCGTAAAGCTTCCTTTAGCGATAATCCTATCGAATAGTTCACCACCCGTAGCTAACTCCATGACCATGTACACTTTGTCCCGACTTTCGAACACTTCAATTAATTGAATTATGTGTGGATGTCTTACTCGTCGGAGTACCTCAAGCTCCGATTCGAACACTTCACGTCCTTGTTGCCGATCTATCATCTTGATAGCGTATGGCTGTCGGGTGATTCGATGTTCCACTCGAACAACCCGACTGAAACTACCCCTGCCGATAAGCGCTTTGATGTCATACTTTGCGGTGACCCTGGGGTCAAAAATAGCCCGGTACTTAGCCGCCTTTTTGGTTGGCCGGTTAGGATCCTGGCCATCTCCCTTTGGTTGCATCGTCCGCAGCTTTTTACCACTGCCTTGTTGACTACGAGGCTTAGGTTTTGGATCATGCCCATGAGGATAAACTGTCTTCACAACATGCCCACCTTCTGGCACCTCAGGGACCAACTTGCTACTCACACAACCCATGACAAACCGTCCCTAAAATACTCTGAAGTCCCTCATCCCCTTCTATGTAAAAGAAGGGGCGATCCGAACACTGTATCCGAAATTATTAGGTTTTTTTCAACCCCATCATGCACACATATCCAAAACTGTCAGCCATTCTAAATTGGAGTAAATTGTCAATTAAGCAAGCACCTGCTATTTTGTGTTTTTCCGCAAAGTAAATATAGTTCCAACTTCATGTCCTCGGATCTTTCACGAAAAATCTTTAAGTACGATGTAAACGGTTAAAATATAATAAATAGGGGAAAGTTAAGATACTGATGTAATAGTTGTAGATAAACTTCAGACATTTTCTCTCGGCGACTGAATTTGAGAGTGAAAGTAATACGGCGGATGTCCCTATTACACAAATTTCGTGACGTCACAGTTGGAAATCGACAAAAAGGCGGAAGATGGCGCTGCGGGGCATGGCTATTTTTTAATTGATCACATTCAGTTAATCAATGAAAAAGTTTAAACTAAAGCAGATCCTTTAATTTTTTCTTTTGAGTTTATGTTAAAATGTTAAAACGCATGGCATGAGCATTAGTAAGAATAAGTAAAACTAGTTTTATCATTTATAGGCCTACCATTGATGGCATTGAGGGGATGCCCAACGTTGGTAAATGTTTACTCCATTAATTGGTAGCATCAATTAAAAACCATCGTTGTCTATGGAATTCGGGGATAAAGGACATCTTTCTGACTGGAAATGATCAATAACGGTGAAGCCCCCCTCCCCGCCTCAGGAAAATTTGACCAACTTACCTTAGAGTACTCTAAATTATTACTCAAAGGGAAGTGTATCCCATATCCGTCCCAATTGTATGGTAACGGATTAAGATATGGTTCTATAGAGACCCATGGCCTCCAATACCCCGGAGATTAAAAGCGCATCAGCTCTATCCCCATCCAGGACATATGCTGAAGCGTGCAAGCCAGTACCGAGCGACAAAACGAGGCCGGTCCACTGCGTCCGGAGTGCAGATTGTTAGATGTTGGTACGGTGCCCTGTGATGTGCCTCCCCTTCTTTCCGGGTATCTTCCAACCAGTCTATCACAAGTTTGTTTTGTCATTTTTGATGGACTGTGCATGACCTCTAACTGTGACCCGGAAAGGTTGCCGGAAGAAAATATGCGTAGTCTATTTCTGTCACGAGAAGGGCTTTTAATGAGTAACAATCGCCATTATTTGGTGATAAATAGACGCCCCGGGGACACTTCCTTCAGACGCCCACTCAGACGTAGGCCTACTCAACCTATAATCCTGTGTAGTCCATTTCGTCACCATCGATCAATAGTCTTTTCCATCACGCGCGACAAGACGAGGCCGGTCTACTGCGTCCGGAGTGTAACTAAACCTTCCGGCCGTGTGTTCTGACGTCACGATCGTCTGCTCATGTTGTAACCAGGTCGGGTTGTGTTGTTCTTGGCAATAAAATCCTCATGACGTCTTAGATTATTACTATGTTTTTGTTCTCGAAATCTGAACCAAACCTCAAACCAAACTCTCCGGCACAACCACAGACAACGTCAGACACATTAGTGGTCTCGACCAGCTAACTGATAATGTCGGTCACAATTATCCTGACAACGTTGGTTACACTGTCACAACCATATCTCTGGCGTCAGGCTGGTGGTGACCATGTTCATATATCTGATGCATCTGGCTGTGTGTGACCAGCCTGATAACGTCAGACACATGGTGAATATCATCCTGATAACGTCAGATACATGGTCACAAACAGTCTGAATGCCTGATAACGTCAAGCAGCCTGATGCAGATACACTCAAACCCTCTCACAACCATTGGCAATGTCAGAAACATTGTCACAACTAGACTGATAACATCAGCCACACTGTCACAACCAGCCTTATAACGCCAGATATGGTCACAACAAGACCAATTACATCAGCCACATTGTCACAACCAGCCTTATAACATCAGATATGGTCACAACCAGACTGATAACATCAGCCACATTGTCACTACCAGACTGATAACATCAGCCACATTGTCACAACTAGCCTCATAACATCAGATATGGTCACAACCAGACCAATTACATCAGTCACATTGTCACAACCAGCCTTATAACATCACATATGGTCACAACCAGACCAATTACACCAGCCACACTGTCACAACCAGCCTTATAACATCAGATATGGTCACAACAAGACCAATTACATCAGCCACACTGTCACAACCAGCCTTATAACATCAGATATGGTCACAACAAGACCAATTACATCAGTCACATTGTCACAACCAGCCTGACAATGTCACATACAGACTAACAACATCAGATGCGGTGTCACAACCAGTGTGCCTGATAAAATCACAACAAGCCCACCTGAGAATGCTACAACCAACTAGCAAACTAATGGTGGTGGTCACAACCCTTGTAGTGGACTATTGCAGGGATCAATGCCATTAACCTGCCTTGAGGAGATAGTCACAACCATAACAGTTGCTCCAACAGGTATCGGGAGAGAATCTAACCTGTGACTGTGTAGGAGGCCAGTGTTATCAATACAGTGGAACCTCCCTTAGCGGACACCTCTCTTATAAGGACAACCTCTCTATTAAAGACACTACTTTTGGTCCCAAATTGGTCGTTTCCATTCAATTTGACCTCTCTAATCAGGACACCTCTCTATTAAGGACAGCCCTTGTCAGTCTCGAGGATGTTCTTAATAGAGAGGTTCTACTGTATATCTCATTCTTTGAGATCTGTCCATTTAGATGTAGAATTCTTCATCCTGAACTCAGTATGTCAGCTTTGGTCTGGTCAGTTTCAATTTGTTTCTCATGCAAATAATAGCATCTCGTCTCCGGCACAACCATGCAACCCCCTTCGGCTGTTTGTGCAACAGAGCTTCCTTCTTTTATATTCTATTAATATGACCATTTTCCCACGTAGTAGGTTCAAAAGCCACAGAACTCAACCTGCGGACAGGACAGAAACACTCTAGGGACACCCAGTACAAATAAGTGAATTTTTCTCCGTCTGATATTTGTTTAGATCAGCATAAAATGATCTGTTTCATTGTGAGTGGAAAACTTGAGTAAAGAAAACCTTTTGTCCCGAGAGTAATTTTAGTGCAAGTAAACTATCTTGTATTACCAATGTATGACCCGTTGGGCTATAAGCACGACATATCATCTTGTCTACAGGGTGTGACATTAACAAAATGTCTTCAATTTCAATGGCCCAGAACCAGCAAATGGTCTTATCATTTTGAAATAAGAGGTATGTATTCATTGCTGTAAGTGGGACCATGGACAGAATAGAATGCAAATAAGAGAACTTCTTCTTCTTTTTATATAAAATTTATTACATAAAAATAAATGCAGTACAATTACGCATATGATTTTCAATCTCAGAGTCATAGCAATTATTATTTCATAGGCATATGGCCTGTACAGAAGTCCTCCAGAATAGTAAGAAGCAATTCATTCTGCACATCAGTAGGGTTTATCCCGCTGCTTTTTACCTCGCTCTTTTTTCTTTGATTTAAGTTTTGCTCCATCCTCCACTTTCTGAAAAGATAAAAGCAAGTAGAAAGATGAGTACACAGTCATACATATTTTCAGAGGATTTTTTGAGAAGTGCTGCAATTCCCAGTCGCTGAAAAAAGGCAGCAATGTTCAGGAATAGATATGGTACTCAGAACAAAACACCCTGAAAAACTGAAAATGTTGTCCAGAGAACTGCCCTTACTTGCAATAAGAGGACTCTAAAATGCTCATTTTTTGTCCGATTTCAAAACTTCAAAGGTCAACTGTGAGCTGAGGCATGAATCTTTCCTTTTTTGCTGTCAACTTAACCCTTTTATGAGCTGAAATAACAGAAATCTTCAAAAAATCGAAAATGTCACATCCCTTTATGTTTACTGCAAACACAGTCAGGTACAGTCAGTCACATCCTTCAAGGTGGCAATGGGTGATATGAATAAAGACTAGCAAATGCTTTTATCTAAAACTCCATGTACAATTACACTAGGCCTTTCTGTACAAAATTGAAGTAAAAGCATTTGCTAGACTTTATTCATATGAGCCCTTGTCTTGGAATGTGACCATCTAGAAAGTCGTGATGGCTCCTGACAGATATCGCAGTAAGTTTTCATTTGGAAGAAAAATGCCTCTTCTGAGCTGAAAGATCAGATCAAAGCATTAGTCCAGGCTAGTCATTTTACTTTCTGAGCAATGTGTGTATTATAAAATTACCATATCATGCCAACGGCAAGAATCCGGAAATTATATGATGTGGATCATTTTGAAACGATTGAATTTCAAATTAGAGTCCTCCAAATGTAAGTAGGCCTACAGCCTTAAGACTATTCATAAATTGCTTCTTGCTGTTTTTATGAGGTTCGGTCATTTGTAACAGTGTGTATCAGTGTGTCTACTGGTTGACACGAATTATTGACAAGTCAATGCCAGTAAGGCCTTCTTCTTTTGAGGAAAAAAATCAATGACAGTTTTCAGGCAGCAGCTCAAGGATTTCACATTTCTTTTTACTTGCAGACACTGTTGACAGTGATGCTGATTGGTTACAAACACATTTTGAGATAATGGGTTTTGGTGACAACCATGATGAAAGAAAATTTATAACACTGAAAAAAGTTTGTTTGTTTGTTTGTTCTGTGCATTGGTGACCCAGACCATGTTTTCATTCAGAATAACAAATAAGGAATGAAGTTTTTATTGAATGGTAGATAAGATGATTAAAATGATCCTTCACACAATGAAATAAAATGCATTGTCCAATGTACATTCCGATACGGTTAATCCTTAGATATCAAGTAACATTGATGTTACATAACACAGGACAAACAAGCAAGTAGAGCAAGCATCTTAAGTAGACAATTTTCTGGGACGAACATGGAAGTTACACAACAGGAATAATATAAACATGATAAATTCATACCAGCAAATAAGAAGGAAATGACACTCGGAAATCATGAACTGATACAAAAAGGACATTTCATCAACAACTGGTGACACCAACTGGCCAGATCCCCCTTCCCACCCATCAAAAAATTAAATAGAATATGAAAAGCATGGACAGTAATCATCTCGAACCCTCAATGTATTGATATTGCTAAGCTTTACAGATAACGCACGTCCAATATAGGCGAAGGCAGCACAGCTGGAAGTTCAGTAATGAGCCATCCTCTTTTAAACGGGGACTACAACACGACATTGAGGGAATAAGTATGCATTGAGTGACATGGCCTGATATTGTCAGGGTATTAATGAGCTAGCCAGCTAACCAGCTCAAAAAGAAAAAAACATGTTCTAGTATACTCATTATACTAAGTACCACAGTATCAATTTATGAAAACCTTGCTTTGATCACCACTTAATTTTTTATACAAAGTAGTTGAACAAAATAACCTTTTCACGCATTCCTTTTGATCTCAACCAGTTCGATTAGACAAACTTGACATACTCCAGAGAAGGAAAATTGCTAATTGAACTTTGGACTGATCAACTTAGGTGGCACACCTGTTATTGACATTCATATATAGATCATTGATAAATCATATTTCGTTGACACTTTTGGGGGCAATCGGCACGATAAATATAGGACAATTAGATGTCTAATACAGTACCTAGTTGAAATAGACACTCGGTATGAGAGATGACCAGGTCTGTGGCCCTATCAACTGGACCACTTGAATAAATTCTAGAAAATTTTTTAAATTTTAAATTTAAATTTTTTTCACCAATTATGGAAAAAAAATCGTTTTTTCAATAATTCATCATTTTAATTTTTGCGAATTTGATTATTCGTGAAATCCACGAAAATAAAAATAAATTTTCACAAAAAATTGATGTTTACAGCATAGGGTTCACACAATCATCCAACATACATCCCACTACTTTCAAAATTATCGAACAAAATTGTGCAACAGTAGGTGAAATAAATATCATCATCCAATAGAAATATCAGTATAGATTTTGATATTGAAATTTCAGACTGGGAAGGTAAGAATCTAAATACAGCTTTGAGTGTCAACAGATAAGGCCTCAAGTGGGAAGGTCTACCTCAAGTGGTGGCAAACAGGGACAGCCTAAGTGGACATGAGAGAGTTGAGGACATCAGCACTGGACAGGTTATCACTAGACAATTTAGCCGTGGAATGATACGTATCAGCGATTGTCAACAGGGATTCCCTGGACTACTTTTTTACTGATGTAACTGCCTTACCGCATTTTCAGAGCATGGCAAATAGACCTGTCTGAGTGATAAGAGAACTATAGGACATCAGTACAAGTAGATGTTTAAAATTATTTGATGTGTAACTTGGGAGAAATAAGATATGAAAACAGAAACACAATTTCAAATCAAAAATGTATTTCATCATTGCACAATCAATACAAATTACATCGAAGAACTGTACCTTTAAGTTACCAAATAAATTAAAATCGATGCACTGGATTGCCCCTCAAAATGAAGTAAAACAAAACTCAAACTGTTAGTTTCAATTTGATCTCAAGTCGGATATGTCAATCAAAAATGACATTAAGTGGCCAATCCTTGATTAACTTAAGAGAATGTCAAACATGAAAGAGCATGAATTTAGAAAAATGACACAGACCACATTCAGATATTTACTCCCGATAATCGATGGGCAAGATGGCAGTCACACTGACAGGAACCTTGGCAGTGGCAGATGTAGGGGGTGGCCAATGAGGAATCCCCCCCCCCCCCCCCGAAAAAAATCATCAAACTGATTCAACCTTACCTTTTTTGGTGAAGTAACTTGATCAGATTTCCAAAGACAAACCATAGAATCTTCACCTCCTGTTACAAGGGTCTTGGACTGAAATGATAAAATTATGAAAAATGTGGTGAATTTCTCACATCCAGGATAATCATTTTTGGCTAAAAGTATAGTTTTACCGTTGTAACGTTCAGGTCGAACATAATTCAGAATTGAACAAGAAACATATTAACAATTGATTTGGCCTCACTGGATAGGTCAAAAAGGATGATCAATCTCCATGTGATTCCAATTAAATTTAGGTCAATTTACATCTAAAAGATGATGATGAAAGATAATCAATTGTCTTCTAGTGTCAACTGTCCTGTGACACTTCAGATAACCGCATCTCAAGATACTAGTGCTTTATGGGAATTGAAGTGAAAACGTCATCACGATCGCAGAAACTCCTTACTTGCACTCCTGCACAAGAGATGTTGCGGGCTGCCTGCTGCTGCAAATTTCCTAGAATGACCAGATATTTATTGCGTTGAGCTTACAGCGAAAACTCCCTGCGTGAACACCTCTGTTAGCAGGAGAGACTCTCAAATAAGAACATTGATTCTGCACCAGAATCCTTTCCATTGAATTCTGCCTCTGTAATCAGGGCACCTCTCTTTTAAGGACATTATATGTCTGTCCAACAGGTGTCCTTCATAGAGATGTTCTACAGTATTTTAGCACAGAGCATAACATAAACTTATGGACCGGTGCGAGAGTTTGTAACACCCTGTATAACGACATCCCTCTGCTATGCCTATAATTAACATGGTATTCCTAGAATAACCACATGGTTGTGGTACAGAGAGTTAAAACTTTAGCAGCATATTTCTAGATTCTGGTTTGTGGTGTCCACACCTGTAGACTGTCTGGCTGCTCATATCTCACCGGACAAACAGTGGAGAGGCTTGAACTCGGTGCAAATCATAGTGCACCACTAGAAATGATAATGGGTATGCAGCCCCCCCCCCCGCCCCATGTAGCAAGTTTTTTTGGTCAGTGGCAGCAAAACACTCTTTTTTGCTTCCTCCAGTCTTCATATTGGCCAAAATCTGCATGAAACACTTGCTGACGGGGAGGGGGGGGGGGCTGCACAGTCTGCAGGTTTTGGTGATGACGAACCTCATTCCAACCCTGAAAGATGAGGGGGGGGGCAAATACGGTAATAAAAGTGCCTTGACAAAGATCAAGGCAATATGGTCGATTCTATTCTCAAACCAGCATTTCTCATATCATAGGTGGCACAATAAACAAACACCTCAACAAAATGTAATTTTCACACAGAATGGGTATGATACGACAAAATCATACTTTCTTGATAAGCTTTTCGTTTGCTGGGTCGGTTGAACCAACGAACGGCAAGCAATCCGCCAACAGATCAGGTGGTCAGGTAAAACAGTAAATTTGATGAGTGGAAATTCCTAGTTGTTGATCTAGGCAGTGAGCACTGGGCGAGGTATTTGTGTATCGTGTTTATTCTGTCTGAAGGGAGTGCATCTCGGCCCAATCATTAATACCACAATCAGCGAGGACTACGGCATGGGATGTTTTCACCCCCCTCCCATTGGAAAAAAAGGTTAAAAACGGCCCTGCATGAAATAAGACAGCTCTGAAAGAGTGTCTATTCGGCGGTGTTTACAACAGGGTGACCCTCAAATAAGAAAGCTAATCATAATTTTCCCCGAAGGTCTCAACCTACAGAGCTTGTGATAAACTCGGAAAGTAGTCCACACAATGACAGCCCATAGTAATGACCCCCTGAATAAAACCACGAAAACATTGCGTAAACAATGTTTAAGAAATGAGGCTCACATTTAAACTGAACTCCAAGTGTGTGTGCTTGTACTAAAACTATGCAAGGTTTAATGTCAGAACATACTGAAACCCTCACTGGTATCTCACTTTAGGCCCAATTCTAAAGGCCCGTGTGTACAAGAACTAACTCATAGGGGCGGGTATCTTGTTAACCCTGATCACTTGATGTTATTAAAAACATTTTTTACGCTGTTTTGACTATCTCTAAGGCATTCTCATGACACAAGAAGAGACGACTCAGACCAAAGCATTGTTGGACTACAATATAATGATCAAAAGACTAAACACAGTTAGATTTGAACAATCTTTCTATTCAGCACTTAAAAGCCTAGTGACTTTTCAGCTTGACATTGAAATGTTTGTGTGTGGAGCAAAAACAGTCTTATGCAATAACTGTTTAGTATCAAACAAAGTTAGGAAATATGTTTGAGTGCTCCCCAGGAAAAGGGAGGAAATGTTAGCATTTTTCAGTTGAAGTATTCTAAGAATTTCAAACTTGGCAATTAGCAATGCTCTGGTCGTAGTTGTTGATGACTGGATGTGGGGAATGCATTTGGTGCAATCTCAAAATCGTCAACACTTTCAAAAAACATCCTTTGGGTTTTGTTTATCACAATTCTTCCACTACGCCAAGCCCACGAGACTTTACTCCATACGTGATTGTCCCCCTCCGAAACTCACTCATGAAGCAAAGTGACTGTGTTCAGACCATGAGGCAATGAAAGCAAAGGAAATTGACCAAGAGGACTAGGGCCACTACGCTCATGCTTCATCAAAGTGAGATGCCTTGGATGGTCTGGGCATGATACTCAATCTTGAATCTCTAAGGGTCATTGGTGGCCAGAAAATGGTTCAAGGGATAAGCAGACGGACAGGATCGAGTAGGCGAGATGGCTGGATAAGGTGGAGAGACAGAAAAGATATAATAATCAGGTGCCTGAATTTGCCGAGCACCATACGACCCACAGGAAACCAATAAAATGCTTTATAAATATCAACAATCTTACCACATTTCACATGAGTCAAAGCAAAGAAACCATATCTCATCATGTTCTTACTGAACCTTGGTGCCAATGAGGCCCGGAGCATTTTACTTTTTTTCAAAAACAAAGATAAAATTTTACTTCTTTTGACAATGAAACTACCAACACTTTTTGCCAGAGAATGCATATTTGTTGAAATATCACAGTGTGTGGGATAAATCCCTTTATAAGGGGATATTTTTAGACACAGACAAGCAAATAATCAAATATGTAGGTTACTTAAAATACTCTTCTCGCAATTAGGGATTTGGCAAATATTGAATTGGCATTTGTTAACTGGTATTTTGAGGTCTTTAGCAAATTCTCAAGAACACTTCAATCTTCGATCTAATATAAATCATCTATAGTACAACAACATAACAATGTGTTACCAGGGCAACAAAATATTCAGATAGAAATGGTGCACAAGAATCTTCTAAAACGAACTCAAACAGAGAGTTGGCTTCAATATTTAGCACAATTCTTCTACAAGGTTTGGTTCTGCCTTTGAATTATACAGAACATTAAACTTGATATTATCAATTTATTTTGGAACATAGGGCAATTTGCTTTTTTGCGAGGTATTGTCTTGTAACCCGTTTATGAGTGGAATATTATGCTTTCATGACTGTTAAATGAATTTATACATGCATTCTGGTTGTGACTTCATCCTCATCAGACCTATTTCGGATGAATATTTGCATGGGGGAGAAGGCCACTAAAAGGCCAGACCTCCAACCTGCCATGCTAACCTAATAAAAAGAAGTTGATTTGATATGAATTTAAACTTATGACCCCTTCATTTTGTCTTTTTGTCCAACAGTTATTTCAAAGAAAGGAATTTCAAATTAAACAAAATGATTTTTAAATATTTTCCACGGCATAAGAACCATTATGTTACTTATGTTGGAAAATATTGACATTTGAACTGCATTGTGGCCAGTTATGTTTTTCTAATGTATTCAGAGATAGACAGATATTGCAGAGTCATCTTGGTTCACTTCACAGGTCAAGTCAACAGGAACTACTTTTCCATTATCAATTTGAAGCTGCATTGATTTTCATGGGTTTTTATAATCCGAAGGTTTTTTTCTTAGGGGCCTGGAACGGGAAAAAACCTTGTCCCATTAGTTGTTACTGGGATGTTAATGATGTAAACAACCTGGAATATGATTCCTGGGGACAGGGTTTGTAAACTTTGATATTGCAGCTCAGACTGTGTTGACATCGCAGATTAGTGATTTACACCCTCTTCACGGGAGTCAATCAGTGCAGCGCAAGTGTGCCAGAAATTTCAGACCAAATTTTCGTCAAAACAAAGGTATACAATACCAGGTCAGCAAGAGTCAGATCACTGGTTGTGGTACTCATGCATAGGAGAATTATTGGTGAATTTTAACTCCTTGTATTGAAAAACCCAATTTAAGAAGAATCTTCTCGGTCAAAAATACTGAAAAAGTTTATTTTGGCTTTTCAAGTACCAAGGGCGATCAATGGCATTGCGGTTAGAGTGGGTCATAATCAGGAGGTTGTTGGTTTAACTCTAGGAAGGATCGCCGGTTTCATCTCGGTGTCCTTGAGCAAGACACCTAACCCTGCCTTGCTTCTCTCAACCCAGTAGAAGATGGGTACCAGTTCAGATTGGGGAAGTCAACCAGTGTTAGACCAGCATCCTATCCGAGGGAGTGATACTCCTAGTCGCTTGATGTTAGGGAATCCAGGATAAGCTCCAGTCTGATCGGCCGTGCCTGGCTAGGGCTATAGCCCAGCAGGCTTTATCTTTTATTTAAACTTTCTAATACCAAAAACCTGCCATCTCCACCTTGGCGAATCAATGTCATACTAATTAGCCCTCCACAAGGAATCCAAGAGGTTTCTTTACAGACACTTGAGTTATAAATAGCGACAGACATGTTGTGCTGAGGAAAACAAGTGTCTAATTAGCTTGGGTTGGTAGCCTATGCATAGCAGGCTCGACCATGGTGAAGGACCCTACACCCACGTTATCGTTATAACATACTCTAGTTTCACCATTCTAAGACCGGTTCTGAATATTTAATCCAAGCTTGATATCACGCACATATCTGTTCGATGCACTTCAGCATGTTCAGTTTAGATAACCAATTGGTTGACGACACCAAGTTGTCCGATTGTCATGGCATAATGATCCCACGTGGCATTTTTTTCGTTTTCCTGGTACTTAATCAACGGGTCTTAGATCTGTGAAACAAGAGTATGCTTGATATTTATCATAATGCAAGCATAATATGCAGTGAAAACAACATTACCACAGAAAGTTCTCTAATGCTTTTAACCCTGAGAAGTCAGGAAATAAAATGACTGTGGAAACAGTATTTACGGGTTTCCAGTATTAGACATTTTCTACAACAAGGGTTAAAATGATGCAGAGTTGAGTAATGAGTTGAGCCCTACCTTTTGGTCCCATGTCAAACATCGCAGTGTTGCTTTGTGACCCTTCGACAGACTATGAACGTGTGGCGCGCTGTTACCATCGACTGAGAAGATGTGGGTGGAGCCACTGAAAAAAGAAATAAAATAAAGAAAAAAATTGACATTCTCAATAGGTTGATGCAATTTGAACTATCCATCATCGCAGATGTCAAGGGATGGGGTTTGCGGATGAAATCCATAGTGTATGAATGAAATATCTACTCAAGGTAAATTACCTTAATTGCTAATGATAAACAAATTCTAATATATTTAATTCTGTCCCTGTGACAGGGGTCTTGCTTACCTATGGTCTCCAGCAACAAGATACAAGTTGTCCGCCTCGTTGTCATAGAAACAGTCAACAAGATAGTCAATATGGTGGCTCTCCTGAAAGGCAAAACTTTTAAAAAATGTAGGGGAAATTCTTGGGCCTAACATAAACAAATCTTTGTAACATTACTTTGTTCATCATCTGATGGATGTCAGACACTGCACTATCATATAGACTCACCATACCGGTGAGCAAAAAATTAAGAGTACAACTTTAACAGGTTCAACAAGAACATTCCTATTTTTTACAAAGTATAGCACTGGGCAAGACATAAGAGGTGAAAAGCGCATTGTACCCGAGTTCATATCATGCAAACTTTGTTTTCCCATTATAAAAAGACAGCATGCCCAGGGGGCAGGCTTTGACGCAAATGATATGCGACGTGGTCCCACCTCATTGTAAAGCATTAAATAAGATCGCAGAGCCTAAATAAACATATCTTGCCTTGACATAGACAGTGTGAACTGACTGCACCCAGAAAGGTGTGGTCATCCCCACTGGCCACAGGGAACTCATTTTCATATTTAGGATTACCATCGAGAGTGATATATATGTACCATAGATAAGTTTTGGTGCATAGCAGCTGCTCCTTGACACACAAGGGCGCACCCTGTGATGCCAGGAGCACTTTGAGAAGGGTTGACTTGAAAAAGTGCTGTAGAAATGCCAAAATTTAACTTTAAGAGGCACAACAAGTTCAAAATTCACAGATTCATTAAACTTTCAAATATTTACAATCTTATAACCAATTCATTTGATACTTATAAGTATTTTACAGGAATACCCTCAGTTCTAAAAAAACTTTGTTACCCTAAGACACTGCATTTGTATGCACCACTTTTGTATGAGAATTAATCTGTTGAATAAGTGGTTATTGGCAGCTCGAATTTTCCCTCAGAGACTATGATCACAGATCAATTAATAATACCACATATTTTGCAGTTATAGCATTCCCTGCTAGATGACAGCACCTCCTGAATCAAATTTTCTTGGGCTCAACCAAAGGAGGAGGGTTATGCCCGAGGTATGAAGTGCGAGTTGACAGAACATGATTGCCAGGTTGCAATGGTGGAAAAACGTTGGGGAAAGCTGTCCTGTCACGAATATAAATAGTGGGTAATGAGTTTGGGGTGAATTCCATGAGGCATGACCATCAGACAGTTGGAAACCACTGCCACCTTGGCCAAATCTCTGTGGCGATGAGACATTTTGTTTGCCGCGGAGCCAACCTGAAAATCTTGTATTGGAAATAAACACCTACCTCATTATCTTCTCGCAGGGACTTCAAATCACTCAGCATATCTCCCTGAAAGAAGAAAGACATTTGAGGGAGTACTGATAATGACCTTTTGGGTATGCCCCGAGATGGGGCTGAAAATTGCTGTGGGCACTTGACTTGGACAGGCCAGGATACTTATTGTAGCAGGATTAAGGATGAGTGGCAAGTTTCATCTGGATTTAGCAATAAAAGCTCTGACAGAATGGCATAAAGGATATATTATTCTTTTTTCCCCTCCATCACACTTTTTTCTTACCTCTTCATTCCATACATACATAGTTTCAATACTGGTTGTGCAGTAGATGCTGTCCATGCCATCCCGCTTACACCAACCAATTTGATTCTGAAAAGAGGATCACAGACAAATATGAAAGTGTACTTGCCAGAACTTTCGAACTGTTTTCATAAGAGACAGATACTGTGACAAGATGGCAGTACCCAGGACTGGAGGACAAGCTAAAGCCCTGGCTTTGCAAGGACACTTACCAAAAACAAGCCAGTACACCATCTTCTTCCTTGAATTTGATTTTCTTCAAGGCTGTATGCTACAACAACAGGCCTATGTTCTATGTCCAAGAGCTTTCTCTGCATGAATAACTGTTCAGTCATGGCTACATTGTTGGGCCATGTGGCCAATTTCTTAGTTTCCTAGAGTGGGCAGCTTTGCTTTGGTGTGGCCAGTCCACCAATCTCACACAAGACTCCACAGCCAAAACAGATAGTTTGACTTCACACAAGTCAACTAGTTTGCTCACCACTGAAGACTCTGCATTGAGTATCTGTGTTATTGCATTGTCTTCCCCCTGTTCTCTCAGGTCGAACAGGCAAACGAGGCCATCAACGGATCCACTCGCCATCTTGTGGAAGTGAGAGGGGTGGAATCTGACCTACAAGAAACAAGCAATTTATGAGCAGAATCTTCTCATTGTGTTCACTTGTCATGACGACAAGCAGTTGTTTTATTGTCTCAAAGCTAACAAGTCCATGAAAAGCAATACACTTGGGGAATCTCACAACAGATTCATATGTTCCTGTTTGGCCTGGCCTTGAGACTCTGGTCATGTCAACAGTATAACTTACTTGCGTTATGTGATCAGAATGTGAATCTGTAAATGTTCCAGTGGCATTTTTCATCCGCACATCCCTAAAATCAGAAATAGAATAAATTGGTAAATAGATACATATAATGTTGGCTGGTTTTAAGATGCCTTTAACTGCTATTGAGATTTAGTCACATACCATAACACACACAAAAATATATTTGTTTATGCTGCAGCAGATTTGTTTTCTCCGACGACCCAAGGCTAAAAGGAATGCCAATCAACCCTAACAATGACATTCAAATTTCCGCACCTTTTCATAAAAGCCTGAGGGTCAGGTCATGTCCCAGACCGATCATACACATTTTCACTTACCAGAACACAATTAGAGCATCTTTGGATGACTCATCACACTCTGTGCCAGCACACAGCAACGCATCCATCGCACTGATATCACAGCTTAGGAATCTATTACCCGAAGACTCATACCCTGGAAGATGGAACGAAAGGGGGTGAATCTGATTCAATGCATGGCAAAAATAACATCAAGACGCCCTGGACAAATCTGGTGCTGAACATCCGGCCGTATTGGGTGACCTATGCCTATTCGGTTCCCTAAGATAACAAAACACTGCACTGCAGATTTGCGTCTACTCATGCAAGCGTAATAGTTTTCTCCCAGTCGATTTCATCAATTGGTGGTGAGATAACTGACAGCTTTGACTCAAATCATGCAAGAAGACTTCATCAAAGTCCAATAAGAAGACCATGATTTACCTTTGAATATTTGAGCTTCTTTTTTCCCTTTAATTCTAATATCCCAGCATCTGTAAGTGAAGAAACAACAAAAGTCAAGGTCATATGAACCTAACAATCTAAACCTTATTCCTGGAAAATTTTGAGAAGGTAGTATGAATTTGACCAAAGAGATTTTTGGATTTGGTATCACAGATTCTAAGGCAATTTCACTTTATCAAACTTCTCATATCCTTCCCATGTCACAAAATACGGTCTGTCATATTTATTTCTGTCACATGGTGACCGCAATTTTTGAGGGAAAAGTTGTGTTGTACCTGATTGTTTCATCGATAGAAGATGTATACAGAAGATTGGAGTCAGTGTGACTGAATCGGATATCAGTGACGACATCAGTGTGACCTGCAAATTCAAGGCAAAGATGCATTTTCCAAGTTTCCCTGCGAACAGATTGTGCAGACGCACAAGATCTGACTTTAGCAGTAGACATTTGTCAGATCGCTGTAATAATCCAATGTTTCTTTAAAGCAAATTGCAAAAAATTAGATGAAGAAATTTATTCACTAATTCTATTTGGCGGCAGATGGAAGACTTTTCTAAGGAGTTAGATAGAAAATATATTGGTCTTATTTTTCTATTTTTATCATGTTAGCTAGGTCTATTGTGCATCACAACAGTTGGGATGCCAATTAGGATTATTTCTTAGTGACTGCATCTTCAGCCAGGGAGAGGCATTTATCACAAGCTATGTAGCTAACTGAGGTCAAATATAATGTGAGTTAATGAATTAGATCATTCTTAGCCAAGGTGTCAATCACTCACCTGATAACACTTGGAAGGAAGCGAGGTTGGATCTGTTGTACAATCTTACACAGTAATCGGACGTTGTTGCAGCAAGGATCGGTGATGAATCTGAATATCTGCGAAGACAAGTTGGTTTCTTTATAACATGAGAGATAATCTACTGTGCCAGCGCCAGCCACTTCTTAAAGGGGGACTATATGCAGGAGCAGCGGGGTAGAATAGGCCATCTGCGGGTGACTACCGGTAATATGCAGAGTAAAGGCACTTGGTCATGTTTTATTCACCACTAAATATATCCCTCGTCAAGTGTGGATAGTTCTGACGTACTCTGAGGTAGGAGATACCTCTATTGGGGACGCTGACTTTGACTTACTCTATTGGTGATGCTGTATGTAGCACATATTCAGGCTCCTTCTCTTTCAATGACACTGATGATTTGCCGGACAAACACAAGTCAGAGAGACGCCAAACCATTTCTGTCAATTCCTCTGCCGTCATGGGTTGTGACAATAGTTTGTTTCAACTTCAGCATCAGTTATGAACACCTGAAAAACTAACAATGATAAAGCTTTTATTCTATCACTTAAATATAAGATGTGTCATCTGTCCTTTGATTGAAGTGTAGGGCAGCAGTCTTCGATCTTTCTTATTGTTGTTGGTATTTTTTTCACATGTCACTTCACTTCAGACTCTTACTCTTGGCTAGCTGGAATACAAGCGTGCGGAAAGAAGACATGAGGATAACATTGCATCAGTCTTTTATAGGTGAAGAACAGATGCTCATAAACAGAAGGTAAACAGCCCGGCATGCCGTACAATAACTGGGCTAGAATCTGAACAGTTACCAGTACGTAAACTAAATACTAAATGGCAGCACCAGTCAATGTCCGAAAAGGCCAATTTTGAGCTACAAATCAATTTCTTTGGGGTTTGTCAAGGAGTAGAATCTTACACAAGTACGTAGAATAAGAACTTTAAACACATACGAACAACTTGGTTATCAGAAAGCAAATGAATAATTGTGATTATCGAGAAAATCGAAGAAAATAAGCAAAAAATCGTGCCCTACTTCAACGTGTTGTGACAAACGTCATCAATTTTGCAACTATTACCTTATACTTAAATATCCTGTATAATATTCACTAAATTTTATCCGAAAAAATATAGAAAAACTTTTCCGAATGATTTAATAGGCGATATAATGATGTAGAATTAATACTTTAATGAAATAATTATTATGATGTAACACTTCTGTTTTTGTGATTGAGGTAAATTTCTAGGAAATGTTTTCTTCGTCACCACAAAGTGTCTTCTACGTCGCGCGCACCTGATGCCCTCGATTCTGTGTTTTGAGTAGAAATTAGGTCAATCAACTTCATCAGGTTGCTGGTTTCCTGCATTTCTGCCCTTGGATAGGGCTTCTTTCCAAATCATGTCGTTTAAGAACGCCAAATCGCCTCCTAGAGGTCACACAAATATCGTAGAAGTCAAAAGCAAGGTAACAACGCAATTTATTTCTGTTTGAAGAGGTTACGCCTAAAGTTTTAAAATATCTTTTTCGTGTGTCACCAAGTTTGTGTACATTTTTATACAAACAGCAGTACATTACTACTCTACTGTACATGGATTCACCTCAGTATGTTGAGTACCGTTACACAGACACAGTGTCCAGTGACACTTTGATACATGTATATCATTGTCATGAAGCATGATGACTGACAGTTGCCGTATGTGGGTTGGTAGCAGGCTCGGCCTTGTGAATGCGATTCATGCGGAGATTCAGTGTTGCAAAATCGTGCTCATGATGAACTGTCGAACTGACAGTGACATACCCATAAGGCTTAAGGACAAGAAATTCGAGGAGACATTTCGCCGTGCCATCGGCCATGTCTTTCCTTTGCTCTTTTGTTGGGATGATTATCGCCCAAATTACATTGGGGGATTAACATGATGCATGATGACACCCATGATGTGGCAGACGTGCTAAGACCTCTCCAGCCATTCTCCAAATCTAAGGAACCACAAATGTCTCACCTTCTGTTTTTGCCGCTTCATAGCCAACGTTGCCTTCTATTTTTGCCACATTAATAGATTTCATAACGAATATATTATAAGTCGGTGACAAATGCTGAAGAAAAATAACTTTTGGAAACATTTCCTGAGATCTCTCATGGAGGGTTGGCAGGTCTGCCATACATTCAGTTCCCAAGCTTCAGTTCAACACTTTGACATTCATTAATGTCCCTTTTTCAAATTTCAGCTTGATGCAGAATTCCGTCGATTCGCTGTAGACAAAGAGAAAGATACTTCATTTGAAGCCTTCCAAACAAAATTAGAAAAATTGCACAAACTAGAAGACATTCCATTCCTGATATGCTACACTGATCCGGTCCACCAGGATTTGTTACCTGTCAACAATGATGTAAACTTTAGCAAGGCACTTTCTACTTCCAAACCTTTACTGAGGATATTATTGCAAAGAAAAGGTAAGAATGATTATCTCGATGTTCAGGAACAATTCTCAACTAATAATAACTGGATGTACATGCCTCCAACGACCTATATATTACTAGGTCATCGCATAAACCTTGAAAACCAGTCTGATCAATTGCATTATTAGCCGGAAAGAACTAAAATGATCAGTCACTCTAACGCTACATGAAGTATCTCATAGCTCAGTGGCCAACTTTGTACATACCCTTTCAAAGCACAACTAGAATTGTCTTATTTACAAGACGTTGGAGAGGGAACACTTCGAGCAAGGAATAAGTTTCCATGGAATTGCGCTGTACAGATTCAAAAGACTCATTATATTATCGTTATTATTTATATTTTGTGCTGTTAATCAGTCTGGCGATGTGAAGATGTAGATTGTCTCACCACCTTATTGTCCCCAATTTGAAAATAATGGGATGATGATGACCTAATCGAGATTGCATGTAAGATATCCTTTTCAGGCCGGTGTTATGATGGCCTGATTGTAACCAATTATTCAATTATAAGAACAAAGTGTCCATGAGAATTGTGGATCAACAGCAAATCATGTTTTATCTCAATCTATTAGTATGATCAACTAAATTAAGATTTTTTTGTTTTTCTGCACTGTCTGAGCTATCTGGATTGTACCAGATAGAATTGATGCAGTATTGAATAGAAGACTACTTGACACTCGTGACGACCAAGTCCTGTAAAGACTGGCTGTACCATATAAATATTTACAAATAAAAAACTTAACTTTTGATTGTATCGGCATCCTGTTTTCGGATGTTGAAATTAAAATAATTTTTACATTGTTGCTATTTCATGAAACTGCTGCCAAACCCTTTAGTGCCTACTGCTGTACTGACTAGTATACATGTACGATTCATTTATTTGACAGCATCCCGAGTTGATTTCACCTCAAGTTAGGGAGAGATTCCTTCACATTGCCCAGCACAATTTAATATCAAATCCACTGACACAAACTACGAGAAACAATTACATTCCTTGGCTTTGGAATGTCGATTTGATATTATCAAGTTTCATAGTAGAACACTGTTCCACCTTATTTCCATTTAGAACTGAATGCTAATTATTGCCATCAAGGCAAGCTGGACTGGTTGTTTTACAATAGGTTACTTTCAATATATTATGCACATGTTTCATTATTATATTAGTCTCTCTGAGTCCAAATTACAAATGAAGTGCATCTAACTAAGGAACCCAAAGGATGCAACACTTTGTTGCTATGCATCAGCATCTTTGGTACATGTCCAATAACTACATCTTATGGACATGAATTGCGACTCGACTGTTCGTTCTTGGTTTCTGTTCAACCAAGTTGTCTTTATACATACATAATGTAAGTTAGAGCTTGCGCAAGTCCTTGTCACAGTGTGCATGATAGATGTGCACAAATTGTGGCAAACGTAAGTGGTACTCCCAGAAACACTTGAACCCTGTGAATTATGAGCTGTTCATTATGGTCCTACAAAGGACCTGGCATATGCCAGAACTGGCGCTTGATTGCACTGGTCCTTTGGTAAAGCACTTTACCATATTATAATACATCACATGCATAAATGATGCAGGCCTACCCTTGGAATGGAAGAGCTGGATTGTATCTTTCAAAAATATGCTTAAGTCAGTTTACTAAATCTTTATTGTACATCACTTAGCCTAAACATTGCATTGTGCTGGTTAAAATGATGAGGCACAGGTCTAATCTACTGTGGGGATCTTTGATCGAACTACATTCATGGCATTCCAGAGCCAATCTCATTGAGTGTTCCTGCCGACTGTCAGGATCCTTAGTATAAAAATGTAGGCCTACATTGTATGCATACAACGTCCTGATCAACGAGATTGATCCAGGCCTGTTGTATACATATAGGCCTATAGACAAGATTATTTGGTTGACAGGAGGGCCTATCGTTCCTCGGTATTCCAAGTCTCTTGGCCATTCTAATCACAGCAAATCCACGAGTATTGTTTACATAACAAATACAATGAGACCTACTTTATTTGAACAATTTTATGCTGTCTTTGTGAAGTGCTCAGTTGGTAGTGAAATCTTCTGTCTAATTTGCATACATAACATGTATACTGATTTTGTCTAGTGTAACCAAATGAAAATTCAAGTGGTACTGTTTCTTTGCTCTGCTTTGAGTGTGATGTTAATCTCGTGGTCGGAGCCATCGCTGCACTTTCTAGAAATAGTTTTGGCCCCATGTCTCCAAAATATCGGCCGGTTTTCAAAGTTGTGTGGATGGCTGGTAACACATTTAGGCCTACACAGCGATGGGTTCTCTGTGTAACATCAGGATTTGGTGGGGTGATCAAGTCCGGTAACTACACAACAACATCGTCAGTGTAGGTCCTATCTTAAAGTCGAACATGCCAGACCACCCACCTTGCTCGATTAATATTGATAATCAAAAATTGAGGCTTATCATGTTTTCACTGCAGAAAGTTTGTGATAAGTTAAGATACAGACATAATGTATGTAGTGAAACTGAGGTGAACACTGAACTCCTTGGTAGAGAAGTACAATGTAACAAAAAAAGTCAGTCTGTTTTTAAAATGGATTTCTTTCACTCCTTTTCGTTGTCAGTGAAGCTCTGCAGGCTTCAATTCAAACTCAGTTGATAATGTTTGATCTACCTTGATTTGGTAAATCAGTCCTCTGGCGAGAATAAGACATGGGAGTGGGCTGTGTAACACTAACAGCTACCTTGGGGCAAGTCAGCAAAGGGTGTGGTTGGCGAGACGGAACCAACTGAATGCGTAAATGTCAAATTATTCAGAGGGAATAGATTTTCTCTTCACATTTTTGGGTTGAGTCATTGACATTGTCTTGAAGAAATATTGGAAGGCATGACAGTCACACTCACAGGGCTAGATTGAAAAACTAGACTCAATTCTCAGCCAAATGATGTGTTTAGACCAAAAGAGGCTGTTGGTATCAGGCTGATGGTTTGGTATGGGATGGTGTTCTTTGAAAATGAAATCTGACAACATCTTGGCAAACATTCCTACCGATTAGATTTTGTTGAATGTTTGAACTTCAGGCCGCCTTTATTTGTATTGTAATGTCAAAATGTTGGAACAGTGGTCGCCACCAGTGATCAAATTAGGTCAGATTGCAATGGACATTGCACTACACATATACGCAGTTAAGATATCAAAGTATATGATTCACGAAGAACATGAGAAAAAAACACTTTTTGACCAGGAAAAACTGAAGTATTCTTCTTCTAAAGGTACTTTAAATAACTGATATTCTGCTCACTCTTCAAGATGTGGGTTTTTTTGGGAGTTAACGTTCCCAAGTTCTTGGAAAAATGGTGATGATCTATAAACCAAACATGACAGTTGATTCCTCTATGATGACGCTTACTTTGTGTTCCACGGCCCTCTATGCTTGGACAGTCAATTAACCAGCAATGGCTTGTGCTAAATTGGTGTGTTTTATGGTGCAGAACTAATTAAAAATCACTAACTGTTCAATTGATATGATCAAGTTATTGATTGTGACTAATTAGATAGTGGTTATTTTTGTTGCACCTGAGTCTAGCAGCATCCCACAAATAATCATTGCTTGTGATGAAATCTCCCATTTTCTCTGGTAAACGTAGATCCCTGCGACAAAAATCAGTCGCTGCCGATGAGACCTGGGATAAAGATCAAACTAAAACAACCAACAGCTGATTGGCAATGATAATATCCTATGACTGGCAGTGCTAAAATCAAAATACATTTTCAATCCTATTTTGACAATCAAACCCAAAAAACCTTGGCACATTAACTACATGTATACACAGCAGTATGTATTGATTAAGGTAACAGAAATACCATGATTCAGACCGTTCCTGGAATATTAGATCAGATTGGTCGGCTTGTTTTCATGTGACGACTCCCGTTCATTGTTATCAGCATTCTTCAGAGAAATAATTGGTACTCTGATATCTGTGTGAACATCCACTTGAGATTTTGTTGAACTTTTTTTTAAAATCAACACTTTGAGTGTCAGCATGACACTTCTCAAAATTCGGTCTGTTTCAACAGTGTTCTTAAAGGTTCTGCTGTAGTGACCTTTCTATGAATTTCTGTGTGTCCTTTAAAACTTGCTGGGATAGTATAATGATTTGATTGACCCAAAAAGTTTTTTGACATTTTGATATTGATTTTGCTATGCTGTGTTCATGTATAAACACAGTTATTCTTATCACAATGTTATAGAAATATGATATGGGCCTACCAGTTTTAAATATCCTTCAAGTCTGTGATAAAAGTGTATATATGTACACAGGAGATGAGTGCATTATCAATACATTGACAGTGGAACGTCCATTAGCAGACATCTTTGTAGCATATTGTTGATTATCGCATTTAATCTGACATGACTTAATGATATTTTCATATCGCTTGTCTATTTTTCAGGCGAGAGCTACTTTGAAGTGAACGGATATGGCGCTCAAATCGTCAGAAAACGTAACCCAGTCATCAGTCGAATCATCGGCGAAGAGGTCAAAATGCGCCCGCAAATACGTATCAGTATGCCAGAAGACTTTCGTCGAGTGTCCGCCATTATTGATGTGGATATTGTCCCCGAGTCGTGTCGGCGGGTAAAACTTATGAAAAATGGAACAGATAAGCCGCTAGGGTTTTATATCCGTGATGGTACGAGTTTGCGTGCCACGGCGCACGGGGTCGAAAAAGTTCCCGGGATTTTCATATCAAGATTGGTACCTGGTGGTTTAGCCGAGAGCACAGGATTGATTGCGGTTAATGATGAGGTCCTCGAAGTGAACGGTATTGATGTTGTGGGTAAAACCCTTGATCAGGCGACCGATATGATGGTGGCTAACAGTAGCAACTTGATCATTACTGTCAAACCTGTAAATCAGCGTAACACGCTGGCTGGGCCACACCGAGGTGGTCATCGCGGGTCTGCTATGTCGACCTTATCAGCGAGTTCATCGCAGTCGAAAACATCGGTGGATTCCGACGATGTTGTGGATTATATGAATAAGGAGGACGAGGAAGACGAAGACGAAATTGAGGATCATCAAAGGACGGAATCAGAAACGTCACCGTCCGAGTCGCGGAAGGACGATTCTAAAACAGACACTGAGCCCGATGTGAAAAGTGAGACGTCAGATACGAAACCCGAATCAAATCAAGACAGTTTAAAATCTGAAAATATAACCAAGATTGATTCTGAAACTGACAAGAAAAAAGAACCGGTGGCGACTTTGTAAACAGTTTCACCCTAACCTGAGCCTGTTGTCGTCTGTCATGTCTGCAGTATCGTGTGGTTTGAGTTAGGGTGGAGAGAATGTTGATATTTTTCTAACTTGTAAGGATGCAACTGGTCAGTGGGCTAAAATGAACCAAATCTGCCCGATATGGGACTTGGCATACTCGTTGGACTTGGAAGACTCGTCCATATGCAATTGCAAGGATCTGGTTAACGGTAGCCCGATGAAAGCAAGGATAACTTTATTTGTCCTCCCACGACTCAGGATCAATATGTTTGATCAAGTCGCCAGATGTTGCGAGTGTGATTTTATACATATCATTTTTATTTGACATGAATTCAGTGGTTGTGTCGATTGAAACTGAAGATTAATATTTGAACACTTCAGCATGCCAGCGTGAGTGTGACATTGAATATTTTTGTATTAATGCAGTCATAAATGGGATTGGATTGGAAGAGGTTTTTGTTTATGTGGGTGACCAAATGGATAATATGATAAATTTTTCAAACAAATTACATGTACAATGCCAAGATTCTTGTAAAGGTTTAAAAATGCATGTCACACGATCATAAAAACAGTTTGTATTTAACGTATAACTCTTATTACTTTCAGTATGCATATGGTATCAAACTTATATGACAAGCTTGCTACTTGGACAAATTTCTGATGGTTTCTAACATGATATTGATAATGATATGGAAGTAATTGAAAATTTTAACTTATCACGGTCATCAAATTTTACAGTGAGGGCAGCTTACTACTGTCCAGGATGTATTCATGTAAAGAGGCTGTGTGTTTTAGCCTGGTAACTGCAGCTAGTAAGAAGATGCGAACGCCTTGCCTCTGATACTATGAATTTCTGGCCATCTTTCAAAACACATTCCTTTTTTTTTTGACAAACTTGATTCGATAATAGCATAATAATATTGATATTTTCAAGAATTCATGAAGACTTAGTCCTTATGAATTCTTGATATTATTTTTTGGTTGGGATTTGATTTAGGGTTCTTATTTTAAATTGTAGTATGGTTATCATAACTTGTTACATTTTGTAAATTTAGTTAGAAGTACATGTACATGTAATGTGAAAATCATAGTGATAATTGTAGATAAATGGCAGAGTAATTTGAGTGCTGGATTTGGAGACTGAGTTGCCCAGTATTCAAGGTTGAGGGAATGTGGAATGCACATCAGGTGTATAATTTGTATAACAAGCTCAAATGGTTTGAAAATGGACTTCATCTTTCTTTGAGAAGTTGCTGTGCCATAACCCAAATCTATGCAATATCCGACAACATCTCTGATCGAGTTATTCACTTTTTAACATAGGTCTGTCTAAAGAATTAGGGGAGGGGTGGGACTGTCTTTTGAACACTTTCATTCTTAGTGTAGCTGACTCAGTAAAATTTTTAATAGGATTGAATTTCTTTTAACCGATGGGTAAAAAAATGACAAAAGTTGCCTCCCTCGTGTGCAGCAATTTTGCACCAATCATGCCCTGTACATGTATGATGTGTTATGTGTACATGTATGAGTAAGGGAAGATGGTACAATTATAGGCTGGGTGTACAGTAATGTGTCCTACCAGCTGTGCTCTACACTGTAGGGACTATATAATTGCACCACTTTACCTTACAGTGTGATTTACATGATGAAGTTCTGCGGTTGGATTAAAACAAATTTATGAAAATTATGCATAGAGGCTGGGAACATATTCCTGTGAACTTTTTGGACATTTTGTGATGTTTTACATTGAAATTGATGTGCTTTTACAACTACGGATCACACCAGGAGTTTACGGTTACAAGCTGTCGACTCTTTTTGGGATTCACTTTTACTTATTAAGAAGAAATCCTCGGCTTTATCTATTATATCTATAATCTTTATGTATTTGTGCTACTTTAGCTTATATGTGCAACCACTCATTGAGTGTACATTTAGAAGGACACTGTTGGAGCAACACTGTGTTGCTTCAACAGTGAGTTGGTTCAACATCGTAACCAGATTGTTCTAGATTTGTTTTTAGGCCTGGTTTTAGATGTGACAAGGCAAGAGTATGCAACCATACCCCAAATGCTGGTATATGTGATCCCCAAATCATGAGGTGAACCTTATTTCCTTGCATGTGTATGTGCAGTGTATTCTCAATGAGTGGTGCATCTAGCACCTCTATCTAAAAGCTACTTCACACTTTTTGTGGGAACAATGTTCTCAATGTCTTTCGCCATTTTCTATGTCTTTTCACAATATTCCAAAGTTTGACTTGACAAATGTAAATAATTCCAACGGAATCTGTGTTTTGGTTGTGTTTATTTATGAAGGAGGGGTAAGATAAGTCTGAGATGAGGTCTAGGAAGTTTTTATATAACACATATCATTATGCTGCATCTAACAACAGTGGTTTGTAGACCTGGCTGTCTCTTTCAAGCAGATTAATTTACTTACCAGACATGAGACAGCTTGGTGGGCAACTATGTTTTACCAGACCAACTACATGTACAATGTACCATGTTTGCAGTATCTACCAGTCTAGCTACATGAACCAAGGCCACGAGTTCCTTGCCACCAGATGCCAGGAAAAACCAATGTTAGCAACTAAACAATGAAATCATGTAACCTTCTTATCTGCCTATTAGATTTTGCCTACCTGTTAGTCTGATCTGTTGATATACAAGGTAGATGAGGAAAGATCTGAGCCAGTGGTTCCTGGTAAAACATGGTTGAATATCTAGACCTCCTCCCCGATTTGGTCATCGTCCACACCAACCACTCCACAGATTCCTGTCATATTATAAGGGCTTCAATGCATTGTCACTTTACACAGCGACTTGTTACGATTTTTATCATATTTTACTATCAGTATATAGATGTAGCCACTTTCCACATCTTGGGCTTGCATCCTTGTTGTATATTGTGTATATATGCTAATAAAGAAATCAATACATGAAAACTATTATTCTCGTCTTTTATCTCTTTTTGAATGTGGGCCCCCCCCCCAAAACACATCCAACTATCCCGGGCCCAAGGCCCAAGACAAGAAATCCATGTCTCCGAGGAGAACGGTGTGAGCAGACTTGCTAACTCTCGTCCTGCGCGGAGGTCTTTCATGTCCGTCACATGCAGGCCTATCTAAGCGAGCACAAATTCAGACCACGCCCAACTACCAACAATGCTATCTGGACCCCTCGCAGCAAAATGTTGCACAGAAGATGAGCCCAAATGACACCAGGAGATAATGAAAGGAATTGATGTATCCGGATTTCAGAGAAGGTCAACCACAGTGGAATTATCGACCAGTCTGTCTCAACCTGCCAAGCTCAGAGCAACATGCACCTCGTTTTGTTGTGACGTGTCATGTATGGGGAACCGAACAGTAGACATTCCAGGTCTTCTGTCGCCTGGCACATATTGAGACAGTTGAATTGTTGTCGATGGGGACAGGTTAGTCTTTACTTCAGATGGGCAGTTTATGACCAGAATTCTTTCTCCCAGGAACCAGAAAATATCCAGTCCAATCCACCCATCAGCCATTGTGGGCTCAATTTGTTCTCAGTACTGGAAATTGTAGGTAGCCATGAGATAGGCAACACTGCCAATAGCCCTGGTTCTACTGTTAGCGTGCTGGACTTGCCCACGGAATTGACTTCACCTTTATGGACCGGTCACATGACGTAATTTGTCCAGGTAGGTGCGGGAATTCGTGAGTGTCAGGTGATAATGCCTCTTTGACTAGATAACACAAACTGTACTAGAAGAAAGTATTTGAATCCAACAGTTTATTTCAACATATTTTCATTGTTATCACAAAGAGATTGAGTAGTTTTTTGACAACATCACCGTAAAGTGGCTAGGTTATTCAACCAATGCCCCACTTCACCAACTTGAACATTTTAAGTGTCGGAAAAATAGATGTGTTGGAGAGGCCAACTAGATCACTGATCAGACACAAGAGGGCAGCACACTCTCCCTGATCTTTTCAATTCATTGGAACAAACTTCAAAAAGACCTAGATTTAAATGGTTTGTTACATATTGAACGTGGGATAGACACTGGAGTAATAATCATAGGACGGATAATTTGAAAAATCTTGGCACTGGAATGTATTTTTGAAATGAATCATATGAAATTAACTTAGAATAGATGAAGATAAGCATATAAAAATATCCTTATCACAATCACGGACGAAATTAGATTTATAATATACTGGTATATAATAACGATAAAGACTTTTTATATAAGGAATGCCTGAATAAATGAGTATTTACAGCTTCTATTGAGATACAATGTACTGTATACCAGACAGAACTCCTAGAGAGTTCATAGTTTTGATTTTCGCTCAACAAATGCCTAATCAATACCAGTACTAAAGCCAAACAAATCATAACTAAATACTGGTCTCTCACAGAGCGCAGGCCGTCATATGTAAGTTAAACACATGTCACCTCTAAAGAAGTTTGATAAGGTTTGAAATAGGATTTGACCCACTTGACAATGTTGGACTGGGTTCCCTGTTCAGTTCATCATGCGAGTCTCTGCTGCTTCGAATGCTGACACAACACACAACAGCAGTCAATCCTACCCAGAGACAAGTTTCATAGCAGAGCAAATTGGTTAATGCCTTTATTTATATGTCAACTTCAGAATTTATGCTTCAGAGTAAAATTTAGAAGCTTTCCGTCATCTGTTTTTCAGGGTACAGGCCAAACATTCCCTGAGAGGGCACTGAGCTCTGATGAAAGACCAGATCGACAGCTGTGCAAATGCAACCTTACCTGAAAACACCCAACACACCAAAAACACATATGTACAGAAATATAATCATTATACATCAAAGAATTTGAATTATCACATTGACATTATGACGTGTCTTACAATAATGGAGAAGCACATTTTGACACTTTTCAATAAAACCTGTCATAAAATTAGCAGAATGGCCAGCCTTAGTTCATCCCGAAGAAATCAGGGGTTAATATTAGGTGCAGGACCAGCGAAGTGAGTGTTAACCCCTGATAGTGGCCTTAGTGAGGAAAGGGTCAGTCACTGAGATCTTCAATAGATGTATCATGTACCGCTGAGTATATGAAGTGAATTTCAATCATTCTAAGTCTTCCATCTGGCCAAGGTCTGTAAATGTCACAATGCCAAATTTATCCCACACATGGCAACACTGCAAGTTCAAATTAACAATCCCTGACCGAAAATGGCGTGGTTTGATCAATATAACTATGAATCCTTTGACCAATGATACTGACACTTTCTGACTAGATAGTACATTCAATATTCATAGTACCAGTATAACTATCAGTATATGACAAAATACTTCATCACAGAATACAAAGCAATTCATTCAGAAAGACCTCTGTATACGTAACAAGTTCTGCTTCAATCCTATAAAGTCGTTCATGGGATGGCAGCAGGTTCCCTACAGCTTCTGTCAAATCATCTGGCCATACGGGTCATGTGCTCCAAGCTACTGCTTAAGTGCACAAAGACTTTGAATAGCGACAGAAGTTTTTTAAGCCGAGTCTAGACCTATTGGACGTAAAATAGGTCTTTTGTACAAGTGCTCATGAACCAGCTTAACTGCATCGGCACAGTATCTTTTGATACTCCATTGAACTCAATCCAACACTGCGACCTTCTCCAACGTTTCCACTTCCTTTCTCATCAGCCACATATCGTACGCCGACATTTCCTTATCTGCGTACGATTTGAGTAAATTCCGAATCCGTCCTGTCACGTCTTGTTCGTCTTCACCAGTCGGTACCTTTTGTCCGGTCGCTGCAGCAACCCTCGCCTTCTCCGCAGCCTCTTTCTGAGCCATCCAATTGTCGTATGATTTCTTCTTGGCACTATCCGCTCTTTTTCTGAAAAGGTCAATTTCTTGAGATGAATGGACGACTTTGAAAAAGATGCCACTGAGAATGACTAAGGTATTTTCAGCTTGGGAAATTATGACAGGGTCAACTAGGGACCCCCACTACCAGTCAAATCGGATACCACATAGTCGGAAGCTTATCTCTCCAGCAAAGGCCACAAACTGAAGATAAAAAATACTTCATCACCTTCACTTCACCTTAATTACAACTTTTTAAGAAATTTGTGATATGTTTTGATTAGGCCTTTTATGGGACTACTTGTTTTCCTATACATGTACAGTAAACAGTACAGAAACTTCAAATTTGACAGCCAAATTGACTTAGCAAATCACAAATCTGAATTGACATGCAAAGCATACAAATAGGTAAGAGCAAGAGTGTCTGTGACCATGCAGATTCAACAATGTGTTTTTATAGTTAGGAAGCATCATCAAGTTTTATTGGAGTTCAAATTTCAAAAGCTGGAGGTTTTACAAGTCTGAAGTGAGTGTTTCTAAAAGTCTGCCAAATGAGTATAAGGAGCAGTGTGATTTATGTGATTGGAAGCTGTAAGATGCTTTTCAAATCTGCTTGATTTTAAGCCACAGCAACGGTGTATGGAGGCAGAAGATGAGAGAGGTCAGCCCTGTCAAAGCTGGTAGCCTTCCCCAACAGGAGACAGAGGCTCACATCGACTCATGACAGAAATGACACAGATTTGCGATCAACCAAGCGAAGCAATGAGAAAGAATAGGGGCTGTTTACATGCTCAAGATAAAACAGGTTAGATATGTGGAGAACCAATGGCAAGTCGATGATCAATGCAAGATCTTTAAAAAAAACAAAATTGTCAATTCATCAGTGTTTTGGTCAAAGTGGTGAATTGTAACAATTTCACTTTCATTGTCAGCGACTTCGTAAGAAGATAAATGAGAAATTTTGAATATAAGCCACTTTGATATTCCATGAACTCTTAAAAGCTATGAATAGATTCTTTTGTTTTAAGACTTTCGAAAGCATAACCATGCTATCTGCCCTAAAACAAGCATGATAATGTGAAGAGGGTCTCCGAACAGAAGTCCCGAATTCCTTCTCAAGAAGTGGCAAATGGCCATCAACTTCATTGGTTTCTCATAAATGGACAGTGCATAGCGGATTGCTTTCAACTGAATGCAATACAAACATCTCCTCCAAGTCGGGATACATGTAGGGGATTTTGAAAGCGTCGTCGCTGCTGAAATAACGAAATGATGGCAACATAATGAATGGGAGCATGCACACATTTACAAACTCTGCTGGACCTGAGGAGCAAAACTGATAAAAATTACAAATACACAAGAAACGAAAAGCAGGATAAGAAACAAAGACAACAGAACAATCTAACATTATACTGGGACATTTTGAAGCAACTTTGGCGATTCGTTGAGAACAGTTCTATCACTTACACTTTCTCAGCTTCCAGCTGTTTAATTTCTTTCCTGTAAGAAATACATGCTCAAGAGTTTAGAAATACATGTACAGTCAAAACTAACAAAGATGAGGTGTTCGCGACACTAAGTTTCTTTTGACAACTGCTGTAACCATACTTTGATACATTTTAGACTTTAATTCAGTTTTGTCCTGGTAAACAGCAAACTCTGTGTGGGCACTCTAAGATTAAAACCATTACTGACTCCACAAATCTGTCCGGGTGATTACCTTTTTGTTTGGGTGCTATTAATGGAAAGAATTATTTTGTTCAGGTGCTTCACCTGGACAGAAAGAACTTTGGAGAATCCTGGGCCATCTATAAAAAAACTTGAAAGTGTCAAAAGAAGGATGTTTCAATGTTTTCTTTGGTATAAAACCTAGCTATACCTTGCATTGTTGGTTCCTCCAAAGTGTACGTCCCATTTCAGTACACAAGTAGAACGTCTATGCTATCAAATGACCGGTTGGTCCCTATTGCAGGTTCTAATACAGTTACTATTGTGTTTTATATGTACATGTAGATGCATAGGCCCCTGAATGCTAATTAGCGGGATTATCGGGCTAAACAATTTCCTAGCTAATCCCATTGTTTAGCCCGATAATCCCGCTAATTAGCATTCAGGGGCCTATGGTAGATGTGATTGCATTGTTTCACCGAATGACAATATTGGCAAGTGAGTTAAGATGAAACTGTAAGTTTTACTCTGTGTTGTGGTGTAATGTATTTAAGTACTATGTAGTAACAACGTCACTGCACAGTGGTGGCGCTAAGAGGGTACAATTGGAAAAACATTGACGAACCAACCTTTTCTCTTGATCATCATGCATATTTGTAAACATGTGTAGAACAATCAAATAAATAATAAATTGAGTATATGTCATTTAAAATAGAGTAAGAAATCGCTAGCCTAAGGCGTGACATACAATGACAAGGCATACGAGTGGCAAGTGATGATTCGATGATTTGTAAAATGCAAACTGTTTTTACTAATTTAAATCATGTTTTCTAGTTTGACTGTTGATCTAGAGTGTTGTGTTCAGATGAAACGATCGAGTGAAAAAAATTCACAAAAAAGTCCAAAGTTGAATCAAAGAACTAACTATTCGAGGTGGTGGCATGCAACACTTCATCATAATGACGTTTGTAATACCTTAGAACCTCCCACAACAAAGATGGTGGCTTGTTGGAATGGTGTAAGCATGTGGCACAGCCGTACCGCCAGCGAAGCCTTATAGGCCGAAAGAACAGAAGAGATAAAGATTATGTTATAATCATTGGTCCATGATGGGTGTATGCAGACTGTCTACTTGTATGATGTTGATGATGTTTCTGCAACTGTCTAACAGTAAACGTTTGATTGGCAGATGATGTAATAAAAGTGACTTGTCAAAGGTTTCAAGCAATGTAGTCTATAGTGAATATTGAAATCAGGATGTCTGGATCATAAACCTGACACTGTTTTAGAAAACCACAACAAGCAGACAACCTTTAATAATGTGTGATCACATCTATTCATGAAGTAATATAAGTTTGATGGGTTAATATGATCACACCAGGATTGCTGTGCGCATTCTGAAATATTGATGCATTCCTGATGATAAAGCATAATGTCACTTTTAACACCTTCAGCGCCGATCACGTAGATCTACGTGGCCCAAATCCCCCCTCTTTGAGCTGGTTATCGAAGTCTCACGGACTTCATGGAAGAACTACGCCATCGCCATCTTCAGGGCAAGATAGGAACTGAAAAGACCAAACGGTATTTTCAATTCCTACCATGCCCTGAAGATGGCGATGGCGTAGTTCAGAACGTAATGACTTCATGAAACTACGCCATCGCCATCTTCAGGGCAAGGTAGGAACTGGAAATACCTCTTCTTGTCTTTTCAGTTTCTACCTTGCCCTGAAGATGGCGATGGCGTAGTTCTTTCATGAAGTCCATGAGACTCCGATAACCAGCTCAAAGGGGGAGGGGATTGGGCCACGTAGGTTCGGCGCTGAAGGTGTTAACCTGTAATGAATATGGTTATCTTATCAATGATTGATATACAGATTTTCCACTGCAATGCAAGTCAAACAGCTGAAGTAACAGTGCTCAGTCTTCAGGACTGTAAAAATTGAAATACTGCCCATGGTTACCAATTACCGGTACACAGTATGAAATGAAAATAGCAGTGAAATTGGTGCATGTGCAGCTATCTATTAAGACTATGCTATGCATCCATTTTGGACATCAACCCATGCCCTAGAGACCCTACTGTCATCACTAACAGAGCGGCCCAAATGTGGATGGGACGTCACCACAGTTCAATACTGCCATTATTGAGCTAATGACAAAGTGTGCCAGGTGGATGAATGTCGTGAATTTGATGTCCAAAATGGTGCCTTGCTGTGCTGAGGTCATCTGCATGGCCTCTATTAGGCTCATGCAAGTGGTATGAATGAATACCAGCCTTTCAGGAGGAGGATCGGGCTTAGGTTGCGCAGGAGGGACAGATACTTCTGGTGAATGTTGCACAGGAGGGAGAAGATAATCAGGATGGTCAGGACACTCACTGGAATGAAATAGTTGAATGACAGTAGCAAAGCTTTGATGTGAGGGAAGGAGAGTTTGTGATAGTTTGTTGGCAAGATCAGAATCAATCTTAGCAACAAATTGTGAATGTTTTTAAACTCAGAAATGAATTTTCAATTCGAGATTGGAATGAATATGTGTATAGACAGGACTGCTAGGACAGGTGGACATTTTAACAGCAATAGTTGAAAAGACTAAAATTCAAAGAAGAAAAGGAAACTAGTACAAAAACCAAGCCAGGGTGTAAGGAAACTCTTTAACACCTTCAGCGCCGAAGCACGTAGATCTACGTGGCCCAAATCCCTCCAACCCCCTTTGAGCTGGTTATCGGAGTCTCATGGCCTCAATGAAAGAACTACACCATCGCCATCTTAAGGGCAAGGTAGGAACCAGAAAAAGTATTTTCAGTTCCTCCCTTGCCCTGAAGATGGCGACAGCGCAGTTCTCTCATGAAGTCATTTAAAGTTCTGAACTACGCCATCGCCATCTTTAGGGCACGGTAGAAACTGAAAAGACCGTTTCCTTGCCCTAAAACCACAGTAAACTTCATACCTTTTGACAGATGGATGTCTAGCAGACAATATTTAGAGCAAACATATGATATCGAGACCGGCCGGTGGCGCCCCAGTTTCTAATGGTTTTGCCATTGTGGCGTTTTGATGAACTAGCTGCGTGTGATGTGTACGGGTTTGTTCATAGCGATATGCTATACAGTGAGACCGGCCGGTGGCGCCCCAGTTTCTAATGGTTTTGCCATTGTGGCGTTTTGATGAACTAGCTGCGCGTGATGTGTACGGGTTTGTTCCTATCGATATGGTATATATCGAGACCGGCCGGTGGCGCCCCAGTTTCTAATGGTTTTGCCATTGTGGCGTTTTGATGAACTAGCTGCGCGTGATGTGTACGGGTTTGTTCATATCGATGTGGTATATATTGAGACCGGCCGGTGGCGCCCCAGTTTCTAATGGTTTTGCCATTGTGGCGTTTTGATGAACTAGCTGCGCGTGATGTGTACGGGTTTGTTCCTATCGATGTGATATATATTGAGAACGGCCGGTGGCGCCCCAGTTTCTAATGGTTTTGCCATTGTGGCGTTTTGATGAACTAGCTGCGCGTGATGTGTACGGGTTTGTTCCTATCGATGTGACATATATTGAGACCGGCCGGTGGCGCCCCAGTTTCTAATGGTTTTGCCATTGTGGCGTTTTGATGAACTAGCTGCGCGTGATGTGTACGGGTTTGTTCCTATCGATATGGTAAATAGCGAGACCGGCTGGTGGCGCCCCAGTTTCTAATGGTTTTGCCATTGTGGCGTTTTGATGAACTAGCTGCGCGTGATGTGTACGGGTTTGTTCATATCGATATGGCATATATCGAGACCGGCCGGTGGCGCCCCAGTTTCTAATGGTTTTGCAATTGTGGCGTTTTGAAGAACTAGCTGTGCGTGATGTGTAGGGGTTTGTTCATATCGATGACCGCCCGGTGGCGCCCCAGTTTCTAATGGTTTTGCAATTGTGGCGTTTTGAAGAACTAGCTGCGCGTGATGTGTACGGGTTTGTTCATAGCGATATGCTAAATATCGAGACCGGCCGGTGGCGCCCCAGTTTCTAATGGTTTTGCCATTGTGGCGTTTTGATGAACTTAATGAAAGAACTACACCATCGCCATCTTAAGGGCAAGGTAGGAACCAGAAAAGGTATTTTCAGTTCCTGTCTTGCCCTGAAGATGGCGATGGCGCAGTTCTATATTTTTGTATGTTTTTAACCTGCTCATCATCATGTAAACAATGTATATCCTCAATGTACCGCAATATGTGGTTTGAGTGCAATAAAATTCGTAATTCGTAATTCATGAAGTCATTTAAAGTTCTGAACTGAAGATGGCGATGGCGTAGTTCTTTCATGAAGTCATTTAGACTCCGATAACCAGCTCAAAGAGGGGGAATTAGGGCCACGTAGATCTACGTAGTTCGGCGCTGAAGGTGTTAAAGAGGGTTGGAGGGTTTGAAGCACCCAGGAGTACTACAAAGTCATGTTATCATTTCTCTTCACATGACATCACTTACTTATCGTCCTCATTTTGTTTTTTCTCATCATGCTCCGCCTTCTTAATCTCAGCAATCCTCGCTTCTCGATCTTTTTTCTGGACCAACCAGTCATCAAAAGACTTGGGAGTAGATTTACGTTTATAGCCATAGATCCTACAATAAGAAAGGAAGAAAGAGCTCTGTGACAGATGGCTTGAAGTTGGATACTCCTAGATACAAACAATCATTCATTTAGTATTCAAATGTATGCGTGAGTACGTACTGAAGAAACAGCCTGAATGAAAGTACCACTACCGCGGTTAGAATGCTGGGTAAGTCTGGTGCCATTGGTGTACCTGGACAGATTCATAGAGGAGCGATGACTAAGGAGAGATATAAGTCACTTGCATGAGGACACAGAGACATGACGTAATTCGTGGTTACAATCTTTCATGATCATCATATCCCTGCCACCACACGTACAACTTTCCCAAGAGAAAACAAAGAGGATTTAGGCCACTTACATATTATAAGCTTTTTGTCTACCAAATCTGCTCGCCCGAAGCTGTTCCTTGGCAGTTGGATCATCGATATCGACTAAACCATAAAGCTCCGTATCATCAGGGACCTGTTTCATCCGTAACACCTTGTTAGACGCCATCAATCGCCGAGTGGCCGGATCAGCACTGAGAGGCGGCTCCTCCTCAAGATCGTCTAACGTTGCAGTGGCTGTTGTTGCCCGTGACTTTTTGTCTGAAGAAAATGAAACATAAACGGTCTACTTCTTGTCCATTCGCTGACATAAGTTGCTATAATTTTCCACCAGGTGTTATCCCTGCAACGAGAGACTTCAGGCACTCTGTGGATTAGGTGTCACCAGCGTAAAACTCTATTGAAACTGCTGCCGTCTAATTTAATTGTTTTGCACAGCCAGCACAGTCTTGCCACCAGTAGAAATGAAGTCCCTCGTAGCTGTCTGCTGATGGTAGCAGAATCCAAGGGTGGAAAATTATGAAATCGGCGTCATTTTGGCACAATATTGTCCAGTTGCAGGAGTGAGTCAGCGAGTGCAAGCTAGACATAAAGAACATTTTATATGACTGACCGATACTTACTTGGTGTTTTTGTGAGCAGCGATGCCAGATAATGTTTATGTTGGTTGGCCTTCTCGTCCTCCTTCTTCACTGCCATTAACGTCTCCTTCCCAAGCTCGACTTGGACGTTCTCTGCCAAAACTTTCTTCTTACGTACTCCCTTCCCCTTCTTTCTCTCCAACGGCGCAGACGACGGCCGATGACGCCTCTTTGGAGAGTGGAAAACAGTACCTTCGAATTCACCAGGTGGCAGTATTTGCGTGTAGTAAATCTGAGTTTGCTTTCCATCCAACCAGACGGGGAATTTCGAGTCGCTGTATTGATGGGCCATGCGAGGAAGGTTCTGGAATTCTGGTTTAAGACTAGCGGCACGTTGTTGCCATTGGAAGAGGAAAAGATGGCGCTCACAGTCCTTGTGGCCCATTTTGCTGGCAATGTTAAGAGCTGTGTTCCCGTCATTGTCAGTCTCATTGATGTTAGCACCTGACAAAGTCAAGAAAATATACAAGTTTGTCACTATTTCTGGGCAATGAGTTTTAGAGTTGAAGGGTTTTCCAAGTGTAGGTAAGCCTATCAAGACAGTTAAGGGTTCCTGTATAGACAGCAACCCTGACAAGATTTCTTAAGGACAGGTGTCATACATGTACAAAGAACTCTTTAGCTTCATTCAATCCACACGCCGTTTACCAAACTAAAAGTTTCCATAACTGTGGAATAAATTCTCATTATGATACAAGGACTTCCCATTAAAGATTAATGCTAGTTCTATCACAAACATTCAGAGTCACCCCAGGCACAACACAACAATTTGTATAGACCAATATCCATCACAATTAACTATAAACTCTTTTATTGAAACCTGCTGATAAGCTTCTCACACTCAATTGTGAATGACATCTTAATCAATCAAGAGCACAAAGACTGTTCTCAAATCATACTTTAAAATATTTATGTATTATGCCAGTGCCATATGACATATAAAAAGATCGTCGCGCTTCGCTAAGTATTAGAATATCGCTGAAGGCGGTTTCACTAAATATGTCCTCATTCTATGGGAATCACTTAAGAGCTTTATCTTAAGGATCAACAGGAAAATGATTCTTCTTACGTTGTTTTGCACTTGGATGAACATCACTTGAAAAAATTATTATTCAATAATTTAAAGACTTGACCAAAGACACGTTACGCTCAGACAACTGTACTGTAGGCCTATGCAGATAACCTAAGAATTTCAAACCAGAAGTAGATATTTGTATAAAATATCACAGTTTGGGTATGGTGATTTAAAAGGAACCGCTTAAAAGTATGATTGGTGTGAAAATACATTTTGACCTGTAAGTTGTGCATGACATATTTGATCACATTTAAAAGTGTGGTTATTTAGAATTGGAGGCTCAGTGCTTGAAGCGTTGTCTTTGAGTGACACTAACCGCTCAAAAAATCGACGCATCCACTCACCCTTTTCTAGCAACAGATCAATGATCTTGCCATTGCCCCTGGCAGCAGCCACGTGTAACGCTGTCCGCCCCATCGGTGTTTTGGCATTCACATCAGCACCTAAAATATGGAGAGGAGTAAAGTAGCATGAGCAGTAACTGAGATTGAACAAAGGCGATGATAAAATTCATCTGATCTTAAATGGCCACCATGCACACTTGGCCATGCACACTTTGATTCCAGATGAAGAGTAAACCTAGATTGTTGCAAGACACCTCGCTGCGCATTCAACTGGGATTTACCAAAATTCTGCTTCTACCCATCATGAACGGTCTACTCTTACCTGCAGTAACCAGCTTTTCTACCATTTTCATATTTCCTCGATGTGCAGCCATGTAGAGTGCAATAAATGCCCTCTCGGCCAACCACACCTGCCTCGACCTCATCGTCATGTAATCCAGATTTGGAGTTCGATAATCGGTGTCCTGGGTAACACCAAGCTTGAAAACCTGGAAATGATTTTAAAAGTTTCAATTCGAGTTTCTCCACTGAGTATGTTTATTCATTGCATGTATTGGAAATGACTATGAAACAATATTGATTTTAAAAGTGATGCCCCAATTGACCAAGGCATAATTGGTCCAAACTACAGTACAGACTCTCTGAGAAATTGTGCTTGTTTAACATTTAAGAACTTCTTTCAGTTCTTTCTGCAACGAATATACTTGCGCCAACCAAATCTTTAAAAACACATGAACAGTAACACAACAGTTACCATGTCTCTACGATGGACCATTTTGCAGTGCAGTGTGTCATGAAGTCGCCACGACCTTTGATGATGCCAAACATTGCATCAAGTCATGACCTTATAAGGCCACAAGTGCAGTTTGAAATCAGCGGGAACAAATTTATTTAGTTACGTAGTCTAAGAAGGGCGTGGCTTACCCAGTCGACATCATTGGCAGCGACAGCATCAACAAGGGTCTTCCACATGTACCACACCTCCAAGTGAAGAGTAGCACCAGGAACAATATCATTGTGGCGAATATCCGTCAAGTCAAGCAGGTCACCTAGTGTGAAGTGTAAATCATTTTACAGTTATTTTTCTGATCATACAAAAATCTTAAAGGCCAACTGCAAGCCATTTAGTAGAGGAAAATTGACATCAAAATTTGATGCATTGATATGATGTCCACCCTGCTATGTTACCAGATGGACTCGTGTGGGGAATTGTTGTCTAGGATCATCATGGTTTCTGGAAACAAGGAAGTAAAAACTTTGCAAGAAATTTCTTTTTTACTTACCATCATCAAGGTAATGAAGTTTCTGAAGGTGATAAGGTATTCCACAAGCAAACTCCACCTGACCCTTAAGTTCACTGATTTTCATATCCGAGGAAACATTGTTCACATGAAACACTTCATCCGTGTGTAGTTTCACTTTAATTTTGAAAGCTTTATCCTTCGAGTATGAGTATGCTCTTGGGCGAAGGAAATGGGGTGGCGGTCTTCCTTTCATTTTGAATTTTAGCACTCCAAGTCCAAAGATATCCTCACATTAAACAATTTATGGCAAGCCAACCGCACAACTGTCAGGCTTCTCTAGCATGGTTTGATCTTGGGTGTCACATAACTCTGAAAATTCAAAATGAGTAAATATAATTAAGGTAAAATAATTTTTAGAATGTAAATTTTTCAGCTTCAGGCGCTGACCTACCTTCCATTCTTCAACTTCCCATGTTCTATGAATGATAGGCCTAATAGACCACATTTGAAAGTCGGTAAGCCAATTGGGTACATGTCATAACAAAGGCTCAACCTTCAATAATACTACACAGGCCACACCGTACTGTGTGTGTCAGTGGCAATCCTGGCATGATCATCCATGATCATGATGGATGGCATACTCTAGTGTCTACTGATCACTATCAGTCAGTGAATGTGTTACTGTTAGCCTAGGCTAGGCTGTAGGCTAACGTGAGTAAAAGATGCAACAAAATTAGAGTGTGTCAGAGTCAGTGCATTGCAAATGCCAACTGCAATGCCAATGAATGAGATGTCACTGCCCACTGATAGTGATACTGTCATGTAGCCTAGCTGTAGGCCTACATTATTTATACATAGCAGATAAAGCTAAATGATTCCCCTGGGCCTGCTGCTCACCGAAAAATAATGTTTTGATGAGCGAAAATCCCAAATTTGAGGAAAACTTTTAGCGTATACAGACCTGTGAATCAGTTAGCTTCTTTTTGGTTTACAAAATATGCAGAATTGATGATTGACAAGACCTACCAAAGCAGTTTTCTGAGAGAAGTTGGAGCTACAAAAAGTTGTAGAACCATGGAACCGCCATGTTGTTTACATCGACCACGTGACCACCCTGGCAACATTTCAGGTCTCGTTAGGGAGTTTTTCCCGAATGTACGCGATGATGACGTGCTCCATTAACAGGACGTAACATCTATTTTAAAATGCGTTTCCAAAGTGATTGCATGAGGACAACCCATTTGTGTCGTATATCACTGGAAACGCCTGATTCCCCTGATTCTGCAGGATGTTAAATCGGGCATTTTGTTTCTTTAAATAAGTTATAAGCGTCGCATTTACTCCTTGGAAACGCATTTTATGATAGATGTTACGTCCTGTTAACGGGCACGTCATCATTGCGTACATTCGGGAAAAACTCCCTAACGAGACCTTGGGAACAGGAACGATTCCCAAACGCGTTCTCGCCTGTTCGACTTCTTCGAGAACACCGTCATGTTATTACATAAAAATACGCTTATTGTCATGATTGTGAAGTTTTATTAAATCACATTTTTCAATCGTTTCTTGTCCAAAATATCAAAATTATGACCAATGGTCAATAAGCTTAAATTCACCTATTTTGAAACAGGAAGTCAACTGCGGGACCAAAGTTAAAAAGCCCGGATATTGAAAAACAAAATTTGCCCTTGATTTTGACCATTTTCTTGCATAAAAACGTTTCTTTCAACAATGTTGACTACTTTTGCAAAAAGATGCATAGTGTCTGCAGTAAGATTAATCACTATTCTAACAAATTCAATACTTATGGACTCTTTTGCACTGTCAAGACTAACTCCACAGTGACTGGGAGTGGGTTCGGAGACCAGCTGAGTCTGCTCCAGCTCCAGCATCATGATGACGATGATCTGATTGATCATCCATCGGCCACGTCAATCGCCATTAGTCACTTGCAATGTTGCATCAGTGGTTGAAAGCATGACTGTCAACGTATGCATGCTGCACCTGCAAATCACAGCTTATCAGGACTGGAGTTTGGTTTAAAGGCGTGATTGTGACCCAACCGTGCCACCCCCCCCCCCCCCCCCCCGTGACCCAACCTACCTGCTTGATCCTACCCTCTACATTAATCCTGACAGAAACCCTAGATGATGCTGATGACGATGAACTGTACGTTCTACAAGAAGTAAGAACCGGTAGGCCTATGACATGAAGGATCTGATCTATATTTTATGTATTCCAGGGTCAACAGCTGAGAGCCTTGCACAGATCAGCACCAGTCCTTAGCGACACACTGGCTGTGGTAAGTAGGGCATTACCCCAAGAATGTTAGCTCAGCATACTTCAACATAAGACTGAGAGAGTCAACTTTAAGAATGTGAGGAGGATTTGCAAATGCTCTCTTATTGATAGAATGATAAGATTTTATGTAGGAATGAACTGTACATGTACATTGAACTGATTTTAGAGTATCCATTGGCACATGTACATCGTGTGCATTGCAATTTCTAATGGGTAACAAAGAGGTAATGAGGGCCTTTACAATATCTTAAATCTTTGAAGCCTGAAACAATTATCATTCCAATAATGTTACTTTTTACTTTTACAGCATAGAGACACTCCTGAAAATAACCCAACTGTTAAATTTGAGTTCACAGCGGAGAATCTGAAGGTAATTGAAGCAACGAAAATATCTGTCTTCATGAATATTGTTGGGTACTACATCTACCATAGTGGATGAGTTCAGTACCAGTAGTCTACTTTTTATATCACTCTTTGATGTGGTGCCTCCGTAACATGTAAATCAAATAATCAACTTGAAACTAATGAAAGTTTATTTATCATCAAAGAATTCCTGGTTTATTTAGTTGAAGTACACAGGAACGCACTCTGCAATACTTTTTCTCGAGTTCAGAATGCTAAAGACAAATCAGTATGTAAAACAAAACCAATTGTTTCTTTTCAGCGTGCCAATGACATCATTGCCAACTATCCAGAGGGCTATGAAGTGGCAGCAGTCATCCCTGTTTTAGATTTAGCTCAGAGGCAACATGATGGTATGTGAACTCTCAGTTTTCTCCTTGAAAAAACCCAGCAGTTCCTTATGTTGAGCAGGGTATGCATGTCTGTGTCCGAGTTTTGGGTGGCAAAGGTTGCAAATTCCTATCAACTTGGCAGGCTACACCAGCAGTAAAAAGCCCCCATTCAGTGTAGCATTGCCTGCAGAAGCCTTTGGAATTGCTGAACCTACCTTTTTCGGCACTAATCTTTACCAAAAAATGCACTGTTACACCGTTACAAATGGGCAATGCAACATCGTTTGCTGCGCCACATTCTCGTTCACAGATCAAAATTTGAACCTCTCTATCATTTCAATATCTGCAGGTTGGTTACCCCTGACCGCCATGCACTATGTTGCTGATCTCCTCAAGATGCCTAGGATGCGAGTGTATGAGGTTGCCACGTTTTACACCATGTTCAACAGGTAAGTAATGAAGTCCATTGTTGTAAGAAGCCGCTGGGGTGAAGTGGCTCGGACTCTCAACTAGCGGTCCAGAGGTCTGTGGTTCGATCCCCGCTGTCAGAATGAGACAAAGGAAGGTATATCTGTCTAACTTGCCTTACTCAACCCATGTTGGGGTATGGGTCCCGGTCGAAATGCTCTGATTGTAACTTTTCAAACCCAATGATTGCAGAGGACTTGCATACATTCTACAATACTGTTGGGATTTTATTAGATGACCCTGTGCTGTAATCTGACTTACACTCAGTAATGTGGTAACTCTTTTTCTAGGAATCCTGTTGGCAAATACCATGTTCAGATCTGTACTACAACACCATGTATGCTTGGTGGTATGGGCAGTGATGTCATCTTGAAAACCATTGAAGACGAACTAGGTAAGCTTAATTAGTTTTAATTGAAATCATTTAGGCAGTTTGTAAATGAAAAAAATACATCGTCGCTTCCTTTAGGATGTCTGTTATTGCACAAGCATCACTGCCTGTTTTGAATCCTTGTTTCTTAAAGCAGTTTCAATGTACATTTTCAGGTATCAAACCTGGTCAGACGTCAGGGGATAAGATGTTCACACTGACGGAGGTTGAATGTCTCGGAGCTTGTGTCAATGCTCCAATGGTACAGATCAATGACAACTATTATGTAAGTTCACATGACAAAATGTCCATATTTGTGAATCATGAATTCTGTTAAAACGAACTTGGGGGAAAATTCGGCTTGTCATGGAGGGCAGGGATGAAGCTGGCTTTGTCATAGAAATCAGGAGTTGAATCGAATTAGGAATTGACCAAATTTGCACAATGAGACTAGAACCAATTTCTGTTTGGCGCTTGGATATCTTCATCCTTCGGAGGGGGAGACAGCCTAGTTTAATGTTGATTGTCAATTCACCTTATCCTACAATGTGAATCATGCTACCCTATGTTTTTTCAGGAAGACTTAACCCCTGGGGATATGAAGGAGATACTGGATGATATCAAAGCAGGGAAAACACCAAAAGCTGGGCCGAGGTAAGACGATATTTCAGTTTTTAGGACAACGTAATGTTTAGAAGGTATTTCCAGGAAGGACAATCTTATGTTTTCCTCAATCAAGACTGCTTGTGAAGATCGTAAATTACGTCCAAAACCCTGGGCTGGTGCCTCAGGTTTTGATCTGCATTTTGGCCTCCCTGAGCACACTTGATTAGACAACTTTTCACCTGGGAGAGACATGCTGTCTTTTAGGCATCGACACCTTTTCAACACAAATCACATCCAGAGAATCACTTAAAGTACCAATGTCGTTTATTATCAATCTGAACTTTATTCAATGCAATTGTTTGTCTGCTTTTCAGGACTGAGAGATTTGCGTGCGAGCCAACGGGAGGGCTAACAAGTTTAACCGAGCCACCAAAGGGACCTGGCTTTGGCTGCATGAGTGATCTATGATCTCTAGGATTGTGATAGGACTTGTTATTATACATATGAGTGTAAATAGTCAATAAAGATGTGCACACCCACTTAGCCTTCAAAAGCACGATTCGGATGAATGGCGATGACTGTATTTTTGCTACCGGGTGCAAAAAAATTCTGAAAGGGTATCCTGAAAAAGTTATCACAGATGTTCAAGTACATGATTTTCATGAACATTGTTTAGCTTTCCCAGCCATTGCACCCACTGGATCTGGTAGAAGAAAGTACATCAATTTGGTAGGACAAATAGATGTTGACAAAGGCTGGACTCGATGTGAACAACCAAGAGAATGTTCCTGATTTCATTGATATAAAGTTTGGAGACTTAGTCTGTTGAAGTACATGTGACCCTTCTCAGTTCCATTGTAGTCCGGGTGTCCTTTTGTCTGTGGATTACTGAACAATGCTTGACTATTGTTTTGATAGATCATTTGTCCATTATTGTCAAGAAGTATTGTGTGTTGTTACATCATTCTATAATGTGCAGTACTTGAATTAGTGAATAAAAGTACATCTATTTGTTTTTAAAATGCGGTCTTCATTGTTGTTTCAACCTACCACAAGTGGTGTTACACGTTATAAGGCCTGCTTATATATTGGTCAATGCAGGCCTGTTTGTCTGCAGTGAGTTGTTCTCATACAAAATGTATGATTGCCATGAGCATAGCAATGATCCAACACTTGGTAGACAGTCGAGGATAATCACATCCCATAAAAGACAATCATACATGTGAAACCTTACCTACAGGACTGACGATCAGTCCTCATACTGCCTCCAGATTGGGTTCCCGACAAGATTGCCTGGTTGACCCTGGCACTTGGCATTCAGCAGAGGCTGCACTGCAGTTTGAGCAACCAACTGGAATTGCCCTTTTGAGAGACTGCTCTGTTAACCCTGGACACATGGCACTCAGCAAAGAATCTGTACTCCTCATCGAACTCCCAACTGGAACTGCCCAATTGATACTGCACTTGGGAGGTGCAGCTTCTTACTGAAGTGATATGATACACATATCGGAAGTTTCTCCTAATGACAACCCCACCTTGTCGACACCCAGGCTCCAGGGTCAGCCCCCTTCATTGTGCATTCCACATGAGAAATTTGCTGCCCTTTTGCATCTGAACTCTTCTAGGCCAGAGATCAAAGAGGAGGTACAGTTGAGTCGTCACCATATAATGAACAAAAAGAATTACAATCCAAAAGAATTTTATTGATATTTAACTGTACATTGAGTGACTCAGCACTACGAATCTAACACACAAATTATGGTCAAGAGAGCCGATTTCTTGATGGCCATGACTTAGTTCACAATTGTGCCACTATGGCTGTGCACAATCTTTATTTCTCATGTACGAGCGTCTGGCCGCAACCTGAGGCCTTTACAGGGTGAGCAAAGGGTATCTGACTGAAACCAACAAGGGACCGTTTCTAAATATTTATGAAACAAAGTTAGTGAATACGAGGTACACCATTGCAACTATACAGTAATAGCAAGGACCCATATACACAGGATCAGCGACTCGAGGTGATGATGTCACAATCAGCGTCATTAGGCTTCCTATTAGCTCACTAGTTTGACCACGAGACCTGAGCAAGATTTCTCGTTTGGGACATTTCCTCAAAATCTGCTACAAATCCACAATAATTGTCGTTGGACACTGGAAACAATAGCTGGGAGCCATGTTGCCAACCCTGTGTATATACAGGTCCGTAGTATCAGTGTGCACAAATGCTATAACATTATAAAAAGATATTTTTATCAACGAAGTCCAAGTCACAACACAAGTCTTTACAGTGACGATTCAAATTAGTATACCGGCAACAGGCAACTACAAAATCGCCGGAATCATTATGACTGGTGAAGTTGAGGGGCAAAAGTAACTGAAAGAGAGCTATTGACTCTTTTAATAATCCTCAAAAAATCCAGCCCAATCTATTGTGGCCCAGAACTGGTAACTAATTTGAATCAGTCACAACTGATGGTCACATCAGGACTTGGCACATTTGTTGGTAATTGGACTCCAGTTGACCAGAACAGGTTATCTGATGTGAAACAACTGCCATAATCAAAAAACTAGTTATCCAGACCTAAACATTATATAACCTAACCATGAGGTAATGCAGTGCAATATGTGCCCTAACTCAAATGGATCAATTGATAATAAAACACTCATAATGTTATTGTGCAGACAGACCAGTATCGATAATTCACAACAAGTTCATGTGTCCAATATTTTTCCAGTTTTCAAGGCTGCCTGGGAATCAATCCCATATAAAAAGTGTTTAAGGAACTCAAGATGACCATGAAAAGACCACACATTTCCATGAAGCATTGAACAGTGTCTTCCTTAACCATTGTATCGAAAATTCACCCTATTCTCCGCAGCAGTATATTAGAGGCATCATACAACTGGTGCACTGAAATCAACTGAAGGCGGACAGTAGTACTTGAAGCATATCTGCAGTTATAGGAAGATGAATGCTGCAACTAATACACTGCTGGTCTGAGGGATAATAACTTAATTGCTATTCTGGATGAGGTGTTAACTGTCCACTCCAGAGAAGTTCAGGTCACAGAAGTCCACTCTGCAGGCAAATTGTCCTATAATTTCCTATCATGTTATTCAAGTTATCGCGGCCGGTAAGCGAGCTTCCTTGTTTTGAGAGTTGACCACTTGTGGCGCTTCATGTAGTAGGTCAAGGCGCATAGAATGGGGAAGAACATCAGACACTGAAGAGGAAAAGAATCAGAGTTAAAAAACCTGCTTGATAAAAATAAGAATTATGAGAGTTTATATAGCGCTGAGATGTTCAAAGCGCTTCAGAAGGAAATATTCAAATCCCAAAGAGTTACATGCAAAATTAATAAACTTCCATAATTGAGCAAGGCAAGCACTTTCTTTAACTAAATGGGACAAAATTGATAATTTACACTGCATGCTCTGCACTAACCCATGGCATTGTTGGCAAACATAAAGTTGGGATGTTGATGTGTTTCTCATCGACGAATGGGCAAGTGCATGTAGAATATGTTTGCAAGAAGTTTTACAAAGCCCGCACCAGTGACGCAGACCTATTTAAAACAGCGTTTAACTACTGAATACACAGATTCTGGCCCTTCATGTGAATCTTCACAGAATATGAATAGGCCCTGAAACTGATTAGAGAGAAGTTGTACATGTCTAACCCTTAAACGCCCTTTGTGAATTTGGACCATTGACTTTGAACCTTCAAGTCATAAGTTGTGGGAGATGATGAGTTTATGCAATCCAGCTCAAGCTGGCAAAAGTGCAAATTCAGTGAAGTCGAAGTTTAATGGATAGAAAGTGCATTGTTAAACAACGAAGTTATAATATGAAGTTGTTGTGAAGTTATTGGTTGGACTCCTGTAAGAAAGAGAAAAATCATTGATATGGAAAGAATGTGTCATCACCAGTAAAGCCTAACATAGAAATTTGGCATCAACCCAAGCCCAAATTCGACACAAGTCATTTTTCACACCTTCCATCTAAACAGCCATTGTTCGCTTTATAATGGTCACCATGTATAACTTTTAGACTTGGTTAATCAATAGCCATTTTTTCTGAATAGTGTCATTTGAGTGACTGAGTGACTCCAAACATCATGACGTGTAGCCCACTGACTGCGCCGTGGGAAATATCAACTTACTTTCAGTCCCAACTTTTTTCTTTCATCATGTTCAGGTTCACCAGCCCATTTGAGAAAGACGGTTACATCCTTAGCCAGTTGACTCTGTGTAGCAGGGGTACCTGCAGGAAAGGTAACAAGAATGGTACGATTAGCAGGTGACAAAAGTATTGATATGAAATGACTTGACTTTCGAACACATCACTCAAATAACAGATAACACAAATCACCATTACAAATCTTCAAGTGGCTCAGTCAGCCATTTCCCAGGGGGTGGGGTAGTTCACTCTTGGAAAGTAGGCCATTCTTGTCATGACATCAGAAGAATGCAACTAGAACAATCAAACCTACCATCATCATATTCAATGATCTCATTGTAGAGCGCCTGGGCCATACCAATAGCTCCACCAGGGAAATATGGATTATAGTGCTGTTCTTCGGCCATCTTTACACCCTCTGGTGGATCACAATACCCGGTCAGTAAAGAGAAGATGTAGTCCTGAAAGAGGCAATTTAGGATGTTACAAGTGAAGCATATCACCATTACTCCTGAAGCAGTTCAGTGATTGACTGAATATTATTTAAAGATGTCAACAGAGTAACTTAACACGCATCTGAACTTTTGCAGCCAGGTTAACGGTTCAACCAATAGAAGTCTTTAAGCACATTGCACCAGAACACCAAAAAAACTTTTCTCACCTCTCCACCATGCCTTGCCAGGGCGATGTAGCTTAGATCTGGTGGCAACGCTCCATTGTTGGCACTGCGGGCCGCCTCATCATTGGCGTATGGCTTGGGGAACTTGTCCGAAAGTTTGCCAGGACGCTCAAACATGTGCCCTTCCTCATTAGGGCCGTCCATTACCAAGACCTAGAATAAGAGGACGTGAAATTTATATGATTGATTATATGAGGAACACAGGAAAATTTGACATTGCCTTGAAATCTCTACCATTCAAAATCTGACATATCCCATTTTAATGATAGACGTCAAGAGTCAATTGAATTAAAGGTCACAAAGTTTACCTCCTCAGCTTCAGCCTTGGCCTCATCCTCAGAGTGGCTCACTCCGACCAGATTCCTGTAGCATAGGTAGTCCATGCTGTGACACGCGGCACACACTTGTTTATAAACTTGGAAACCACGACGAATACTGCAAACAAGAATAGCAGGAGAAGGTGTACATCGTTCAAAATGAAAACATGATCACGATATTGACAACTTTTTGAAAAGTAATCACCTCTATGTATTGATAAGAAAATATTCATAGCCTACTCAGCAGCTTGAGGCAACAGCACCAGAAACAAGAAGGTGCCAACTCGGGGCTTCCATTAGCCACTTACCAACGTTGATACCTGCAGTGTCTGGAAAAAGGGTTCTTATGGCCAACACAAAAATCTGCAAATTTCTTTCATACTTCATTTTAGAAATTCAAAATCTTATAAGGATACATGGCTAACAAAAATTCTTGCCAAGCGAAAGCCCTGTTATAGACCATGTTCCACTCCTAATCGTCTCCGTGATAGGGTTGACAGAAAGTACAGCAGTTGAAGACTTACGATCCATGATCTAAAGCGCTGAACCATCCATTATGTGACCATGGGAAGCTGGGAGGATGAAGCATCAGGTCACGGGCATGCACTGCCTGGTTCAGGGAAACCACCACACCGACACCTCCAGCAGTTGCCACACCAAGGGCACCAAGAGCCTGAAACATGAACAGTTTACAACGTACAACTCAGAACCTCGTATATTCATCCTTTTCAAGGTAAAACCTTTACTGCCATTCCTTTACTGATGGAAGCAAATTCATGAATGTAGTAACGTGATATGTCCTCTCTAAATTTCACTGTTTTAAAAACAGTCATCAGCTTCACACTGGTTTAAAATGTTATTCATTCATTGAGAGAACATCGAAATGTATGCTTTATTATATTACTACAAGGCAAACTCAGAGGGACAGGATGCTCAAAGATGACACAATTTGCACATTTTGAGCCTTGCCAGTCGGGGCTGAAAGCAGCACACTCAATCTGAAGAATTCCTTCTTGTCCACACGGCAACCTCTTTACTCAAGTAACTTGTCAATCAGGTAATTTGGTGATAACTTGGTTTCCCAGGGCAAGTGGACAAGTGGGAAACGCAAACTCTGTAAATCATCATCATCATTATCATCAATGTCAATGGCAGAACGATCCGTTTGGATCCTTGTCCCTTAGTACAAGCTTTGATTTTATTATGACTTTTTTTGTCTGTGTTCACGCCTGATGTCACCTATACATGTACACAAATACATGTTTACTTACTATTTTCTTTCCTTTTGAAAGATTTCTCACTGTTGATAGATTTGCCTGCAAGATAAGAAAAGTACACATCACGTCAGCTCTAATCTGTATCTTACATCGCCAACCAAACAGGCAGTGTCGAAACTGACATCTAACATGTCCCAGTCAGTTTTTACTTGACAGCTGATGATACCAAGATCTGATATCTAAGATTTCTTTTATATATGCCAGTCTCTGCCAGTGATGACTTCCTGGTTGAGTATTAAAATACACCGTACTGACATGACAGGAATGAAGGATTTTACTTGCGCCACTGTTTAGGTGCTAATTGGGTTTATTAGCCTAGCGACTCTGTCTTCAGTCAGAAGGCAATATGATTGGCCTAGCAAACTGGAAATTCTGAAAGGCACCACCTATTTTTTGGAACTTTCAATTCAACCAAGATTCAGATATTTCATTGGTGAATCTCAAAAATAGTTTTTATAATTTTCTCTTTTGGAAGAGCTGGAAAAAAAGATCAAGCTAGCTGTCACACACTTGCTATGAGATAATCCCTTAGCTTTGGCAGGACTCCGGACCTGATGTTCAAGTTTTATGTAAGGGCCACGTACATAACACACAGGAACGTGATGCAAAATATGGGTTAATATGGTAAAGACAGGGTCCAGGGTGGGCAGAGAACACATCCCGGGGCCTAGTTTGTGATAATTTTACAAATTTACAGCTGTTGCACTTTGCACAGAGATACATGTAGCCCGGACAAAGGCCTATGTCACAGTCACAGATGCTCAAGGGTCATCAGTCACATTTTACCCAACGTGTGGCTTCCTGAAATGTCCTGAGAGCGTAATTGGTCAATCATGATGTATTTGGCTGTCCTGGGCCCCTCGAGATGTGTAGCAGCTGGATGTTAAAAACAGGGTTACTCCCCAGTAGTCACACTCTGGTCCTCATTGATTCTAAATCACTGTCTTCACATCATATAATTTTTTTCATCAGACTCTATAGTTCGTCGTGATATGACGTTCAATCAGAGACAGAGTCGATCGAGGCGGGGATGGAACCTTATAATCTCAATGGGTTAGAATTTACAATCCCCGATCGGAAATGACAAAGTTTGATCGCATTCATTATTCAACTATAATCAATTGTGGCATTGAATGAATAGTGGCGCTTCTTTACAAGTCAACCAATGATCTTTTTTTGGGCCGTTAACGGGGATTGTAAATTCGTTCCTCTCAATGTACAGTAATGTTTACACTGTCCGGAACGAGTTTAGAATCCCCGATCACACCCCAAAAAAAGGTCATCGGTTGACTAACCAAGCACCACTGTTCAATGGATTTATAGGGAGCTCTAGCGAGCTTTATGGTTAGAGAGTGTGTGTATACCATCAACGAAAAAAACTTGACCCGGAACCAGAAAACCTCCACACCCAGGTGACATTTTTGCACGCGAATCGTATACGCTGATGCACAGCAATTTACCTGGGGAGAGATTTTCTTTTTCCAAACAATTCAGCGGGACGCTACGATGTTTACGCACAGAAGTTGCTGTTCGGTTGAAGATTTCGTCAAAACAGGGCCGAATCAAAGTGTAACGATACCCTGGGGCGAATCGAAATGCATTAAACAACAAGCTGCATCGCTGCCAGAGATTATTTTTCTCTTTCCGCGAAGAAATCGTGCTTTGAACTGGCAAAATTCCGCAAAAGATTTTCCGTCTGCTAACTTTTCCGTAGTTTCAAGCGCACCAACATGATCAGTCCGGGGCTGCCCGTTTCGACGACGATTTCGTCAATATAATGGGGTGGGACAATATGTCGACGGTCTGGTTCCATTAATAATGCAATAATCTTGAAAGTACATTGGTCTCAATGTCTATTTCCCCGTTTCCATGTCAAAATCCTACCGTGAAACCTGAAACCACTCGTCCACAACACTGGCCATTTTAATTTTCCGTAGAAAGCGCATGCGCACTTAACTCAACGCACGCGCTACCCTCAGGTCTCACAAGCCGGTGCGGAGGCCAGGCCTACCTGCCTCCAAAAATGACGCGACGTCATTTCATGCATACCCCTGTTCCAGCGGCTGTAGACTTGGCAGTACGTTACTCTCACACAAACCAATACATTTCTGAATAGCATGTCTCTTGTATTGTAGAATACATCTGACCAAGTTTGACCAAGTGATCAGGTGTTAATCTTGAAGTTATATGGCATAGAGGTGAATTTTTTTCAAATTTGCGTTATACAGGGTGTCTCATGCATTGTGCTACATCAGTCTATGCATGACTGTATGTCTAGGCGACGTTGGTCTTTTTGAATTAGAATATAAATCTTAATTACACTTGGGTCTTGGGATCATTATGCTTATCTCCGGGCAAAAATACCTATCCTTCTCCTGTTGTGTTTAGTTTCCCACATTCTCCCCACTTATTTTCTATACTGCGACAGCGTCTATTGGGTCAACTGCCATGATGGCATCATCCTAACTATATCCCCCCTCTCCCACCCACCAACTACTCGCCATCAATCATTGACATTGTGTGCTAGCCAACTGCTTCTTCGGTAAACTGCCATGCTAACTATATAACCCCCCCCCCCCCCCCACCGAGTCTTCTCGCTCACCAGCCCTATTAACGAAGAGCTCCCTATCAAGGCCTGAGCCTTCCTCATATTAGTTGAATGCGATCAAACTACGTCATTTCCGATCGGGGATTCTAAAGTTTAGCCCACTGTCCTCTTTATGTCAATTTCTTAATTCATACAGCAAAAATGCAAAGAACGGGTCAAGGCCAAACAAGGACAAATGACCCATGCGAATACATAACGAAATGTACATAAAAATGTACAGCAGATAACACTCAAAATAACCGATCCATAAATGGTCGATTTAAACAGATCGTCGCAGTGACCAGGTCAAGATCTTCACATCAAACGAAAAAGAACGACAATGTGTTCAATACTAAATGTTGCCTTTTAACTTACCTGCGATATTTTGACCGTGGAAGGCGCCCGTAAAAGGGCCTGTTTCGTCGCTCCGCCAAGTAATCCGGCCATTTTTGCTTACCACAAATACTCGTGTCCGATTGAGATCGACTGAATCGAAAATGCACTGTTACGAAACGCGGATAGGAGATTTTCAGGTATGGGGTAATCTAGTTTTGTAATCGTCATCTGCGCATAGTATTTGCGCAGCAAGATAAACTTCCGGTGCCGGGTAGCCAAATTTTTCGAAGAACACAAATTTGTAAGCGAATAAATCTTGTTTCCAAATCAAATTTGGTAAATTGACAAATGCAAAATCTTAACTGCAGTGTTTTGTAACGATACTGTGATTTGCAGTATTCTGTGACGCACAGTTTTGCTGCAACTAGTCGTTCAAAACGCCCGTTGTCCGAGTTTAGATATATTTTTCACACAATTATCTCTATGATTTCAGTTTATCGGACTGTGCATGCATGGTCTATTTATATGGTTTGGTTCAAGCCATCATCCTGAACGTGGTTGTGGTACAGGTTATACGATACTTCAGAACTTTGGTCCTGGATATCTATGTTTGACTGATATGACAATACTGATGGTACGTTTTGCGCATAAACTCTAAAACTGACAATGTCCTCTAGCTCTATATACGAGGCTCTATCGCTTATCTCCTTCAAAGAAAACACTGTAACTGTCTGTGTAGTGTGTGTTGCGCTCAGCTACAAATCATGCATAATCAGGTGCGCATCACAGTGTTTTCTTTGAAGGAGGTATGCGTCAGAGGTCTTGTCAGTTATACACAAACCGTACCATCTAATGATGCCCAGGGTGGTGACAATGGCCTTAATCCTTTTGGTATTTCAGCTGTTAAAGAAGAGTTGATCGTCGGAAATCATGGGCTTTTTGACAGGAACCTCAAGTAGGGCCCGTATCGTCAGAGTGGTCCTTAAATCTCACCGGATCTTGACCTTCCTGTGTTATTTTGGAGGAATTGCTGGCTTCTTGGCGATGGCATATTTTCCTTTCAACAATAGGACATATTTCTCGGAAAATGCTTTGCTACAAGGTAATTATGTGAGCTGTTATAGTTGGCTTTTTTAAAAGATGAACATTTCCTTAGATATTTATAGCACTTTGAAACCCCTTAAATGTGGCAAAGTTTGACTCTATGTTCGATAGTTTGGACCGAAAACTTCCTGAGGTTTTAGATGTACAATTGAAGGGAAATTTCTTGTTTTATCAATGAATACTATTAAACTTGTGAATCATTCTTCAGGTCTGGTTGATGATAACTTCAATCTCCCTGCAGATGCTAAGACCTACTATGATCAGTTCATGGAGGAGGTCAAGAAAACTGACAGGTAATCAACAAATACTCAACAGTTTAAAGCATTCCATTTGATAATGAAAGCATTTTGGTGTTTTTGAGACATCTGTTAAGTAATTTCCATGTTGCTGTAGTCACCCTGGAGGATTACTTCCCAAACTGACCATGAATCTTACCTTGGTCTTCTGTATTCCGAGCAGGCCATCTTACTTGCTGAGCAGCCTGCCCTGGACAAAGTCCTACATTGTGCCTGGTAGAGTTCTGGGAAAATGTGTGATCGCAAGAAAAACATCCATATTGTGTGCTCATTTGTTCATTTTCTAAAATATCCTTTGTCCATCTGGTAACTTGGACAATATCATTCTTTCTCTATGAGACACAATTGGAAAAGTTCTCTATCATGTCGCATTCATGGACTGTAGTGACATATAAAAAGGTAAAGTTCATTTTGAATGGGGAAAGTCACACATGACGTACAAACAAGTCAGATAACTACTTCAATAGAGTAACTTTTCTGTTCTCGTGTTTCTAGCGAAATCCCGCACAAGTGGCTGAAATCAAAGTTCCGGGAAATAGGATTGGACACCTACACTCAGACATACCACTTTAAATTCCCATATGGGATTTATGGGGCACAGGTAAGAGCGTGGCTGTGGCAGAGGTGAAACCTTTGATATTTCGTACTGCTGTGCAACTCTGAACCAACCATGTAAAGATTTCATGATGAGTCCTTGAAATTCTAGGGTGAAAAAGTATTGTTGAAACATTTCAATGATATTTTTCCCAACTGAAATATTCATTCTCACTGTAATTTGTTTATCATCAATGCAGTTATTACTTTGTACTTGTGTTTGTTTATGAAATTTGTGAAATGTCTCTTGTTCTATATTCACAGATGACAGAAGGCTATAATGTCTATGGAATTCTCCGAGCCCCAAAGGCTGCCAGCACAGAAGCCGTAGTGTTATCTGCCCCGTACAGAAGACCAGAAAGTGCTCTTCCCCCTAATTTTGCTGGAGTGGCCCTCATGTATGCCTTGGCAAAATATTTCAGAAGTGAGTTGTTTTACATATATTCTTTTTGACTGTTTATCTCAGATTTCAGCGACCCATTGCATGAAAGTCAGAGATACCAAAGAAAGTTTTATGAATTTTATAGACTTTGGAAATTGAAATTTTCAGATTCAAGTCAATGTGACTCACATGCGCTGCTTCTAATAGCCAAGTGAATTGTGAGACTTTGTTGTCTACATGACAATATTTTTATCGGAGTAATCAAAACCATCACAGCAACCAGCTTTTTCGACTAAACACTGTCATTTCTTTTCATAGGGCACACATACTGGGCTAAGGACATCATTTTCCTGGTGACTGACCATGAGCAGATTGGAATGCAGGCTTGGTTGGATGGATATCACAATACTGAGAATGAATGTAAGGAAAACAGTGATGCGTTGTCTTACATGTCCATTATCCAACCAATTGTCTCCCCTTCAGTCAAGTTTGTGGTTGTCGTTGTTGTTGTGGTCGTTGTTGTTGTTGACAATGTCACAATGATGATGATGATAGTGTTCAAAATGACTGGCATTGCAGCCATCTTCAATTTGCTTGTTGAATCCATACATCAATTACAACTACTAGTTGCTGATTTTCTTAAGACTTGGGCAGGTCTTTTTTTAATAAAATTATATCAAATAAATACCATGTACTATACCGAGAGCTAAAATAAAACCATAATTATAAATCAACTTTCCTTTTCTAGACATCTTCCCTGGAGAGTTCAAAGGTCACAGTGGATCCATCCAAGCAGCCATCAATCTCGAGATTCAGACACCAAACATCAGGAATTTCGACTTTCGTATTCATGGTCTGAACGGGCAACTCCCAAACCTGGATCTGGTCAACTTAGCTATCTATCTTTGTGAGAAACATGGTGTGCCTCACACGCTACACAATCGGGTGAGTCATGGACCATTTGATCCCTTTCTCTAGAGGAGGACTTGGCATGATGTCTGGAAGCCTTTCACAGCTCTGTTACAAGTGAGGGCTAATACAAGTACCTAGTCGATTCTGACGGACCAATGAGCAACTTGGCATTTTTCAAACTTTGAGAGCGGTTTAGGTTATAGCTTCTAATATTTCTGCTTGACAAGTTTATAGTTGTCCAGAAAAAATGATGCTGACAAATAGTAATGGCCCTAAATGGCATGAAATCTGATGAGTCTGTAGGATTTCATTGTAGATGTCTTTATATAACTGAATTTCTGTTCAGACGGCAAGCTCATATAGAACTAACATGTTCGGCACATTTTCCGTGAATGAGACCCGAAATATACATTGGTCTATCGTCTGCTTCAGGGTGACCACAGGAACCCAGTCTCCACCAATGGCTACTTCCATTCACTGAAGACCTACACGCTGATGATGTGGAACCAGGCCCATTGTGCTCCATCCGGTAACCATGGCTTGTTCCATAGATACAGAATAGAGGCCTTGACCTTGAGTGGGATCAAAAATGATCGAAGGCGGGGAGGAATTGGATTTGCTAACATGGGCAAGTGAGTAGATTGGCGTAGTGGTTTATCCGATCTGCAAGGGGGTACTATGATTTGTGTATCATTTCAAGGCTAATAAGGAGGTCAGTTTTAATACCAGGAAGTCAACAAACTAGGTCAATGACAACAGCGAAAAAGGCCTGGTCTTTTAGCATCTGGCTTTAGTACCACAACAGTAAGAGTAGGGTCAGGATCCAAGACTACTGCATAACGCCTTGTGTGCTGTTGTCTGAAGTCAGAAACTCGATGGCCATAAACCTCATCTGACACTGTCTTCCTGCTTTCAGGGTTATTGAGGGTATATTCCGCAGTTTGAACAACTTGTTGGAACGATTCCATCAGTCGTTCTTCTTCTATCTCCTGCCAGCTTCGCATCGTTACGTCTCCATTGGCAACTACATGCCAGGTTTTGGAGTTCTAGGTGCTACAGTTGTCATTGAGGTATCCTTTTGTACTGAAGTGAACACGACCTACATGTTAATAGTTGGAAATCATGCTGGCTGTCTTCTTGTGCATGTACTGTTAGTGTTGAAATCACCCTCCTTGTTGCAAACCTTAACGTGACCAGGCATTCGCTATGTGGCTCTCGAGTGGTGACATCGAAGACAAGCAAGGCAAAGAGAATGGTGATGGAGACAAGAAGGGCAAGAAGGAGAAGAAATCTGAGGTCGCTGAGGACAACAAGGTGGGTAGAAAAATTTGCTCAGAAATTGTCAGATTAAATCGCTTCTTTAAACCATTGGTATCAACAGATTAGGCCCTGCCCAGTGGTATTAGGTTTTGACACATTTTGAAAGAACCTTTTCCCAGGTTTCTTACATCGTGTCAGAAATGTCTGACTGATGATATTGTATGAATTGGTCAGCATTGATGACGGCAAGGGCCACCTGTAATGATGCACACACCAGTTTTATTTGAGTGTTATTTTTAATGGGGCAGACTTTCTGTTTTAAAATATGTTATATTTTTTATTTCAGGAGTCCCCAACTCTCTTCAACCTCATTCCCACTGTCCTTATGAGCCAACTATTCGGACTGGTTGCCTATTTTGGTCCTAACTTTGCGGTCTGGGCATCGAAGAAGCTACAATTGGCTCCGGATGAGGGACTCGCATTGAGTGTGACAGCCCTGCAGGCATCTGCCATGATGTTTCCTTTATTGTTGAGAAGGTAAGGAAAGAGCAATATCTCAGTTAAAGAAAATCTGTTGAGGCAGACGTTTCAGTTTGATCTTGAGCAAATCACATTGTAGCTTGCGTTTGTCATCACTATGTATACATGCCGTGAAACTTGCAGGGCCCAGCAGTAAGTACATCCTGCTCCATGTTCCAATTCTCCTCCTTCAAAACCACCCATGATCTGATCATTCAAGACAGATTTTTGCATATCAAACAAATGGTTGCCACAAAGTCGGCATCCACGATTATTTCTTCAACTGTTTGTCTTCTGCATTCTAGGAGAGCTAATAAGAATGGCATGGCACCCCTGATAGGATGGAGGTTGTTAAAGTCTGTAGCGCTGCTCTTTCTCGGCGTAATACTCTTCTCGGTGTCAGTCATGAACATATCGCTGGCGTTCTTCCTGGCCGTCACAATTATTCCCGCTGCCATTATTGTCAGGCCTTGCCAAAGCAGGTAAGTTAATCAAAACTTGGTAGGTCAACAGATTTCGAGCTACATGTACCATGATGACAGATTTCGAGCTACCAAATATCTGCCAAGGCTGGGGAATGGTGTTGCAGCTCGTGCGACTGGAAATTAGGGAAACCGCCAATAATAAAGTTGTCTGATTGCTTGTCAACAAATACCTCTTGCCTGGCAATGGCAGCCTCTTCTTACATTGCCCATGCAAACCCTTTGCACAGTGATCAATTAAATCAATATACCGGTTAAGGGCCAGACAATACATTGTCCTAGCAAACTGGCTGGCAGGAGGTAGGATGCAAAGGCACTTTAAAAATATTATTCGGAACATGTTTTTAAAAATTATCTCCTTCTTTATTAAAGGATCCTCCTTGTCCTCCAAGGGCTGTTCCTCCTTCTGTCATCACCCGTTGTGCTGATATTCCTCGCCAACTTAATCCAAACAGCTCTGACCTTGAACCCTGTGGCGGCGGCAGCTTTACGACCAGATGGAAACCTATTCACCGAGGCTTGGCTCAGTTTTCAACACGGTGTGTTCTGGACAGTCATCGATGGACATTTGTTCGGCAACTGGTTGTTTAGTTTAATGGTGTTTGCCGTGTTCCCGTGTTGGTTGCTGTTCTGGGCAGTACTGTGGGGAAATGTTTAGATACGGTAATGATTCTATTGTTTCACTAGCAAAAAGGGCCGTTTGTTATCAACAAGGGGAAGACCAAGATATGCACTCTTCGTAACACTAGAAGCTGCACAGGTGCTTGTTCATGCACATGTGCTTGTTACATTCTAAAAAAACCTGTGGTTTAAGAATGGGGATACAACATTAAGTGAAATACTTCAAAGGTCACATGTCCTGTTGGAATTTGCCCAATGGGTTTATTCAGATTCAGATTTAGATTTTGTAAGTGGTGTAGTGTCCACAAACATTGAACAACAGACTTTTTGAAAAGTTTTCACATGCATTTCTGCCTGGCTGTGTAACATGAACGAAAAAACTGCCTGGAGGGAGTAGCTTCAAAAGCAATATCTTTATTGTGTCATGATCTACCTTTCTAGTAAGTGGGATGAATCAAATTTGAAATGCTTGTAGGGTTTAGGTTAGCTTTAAATTTAAATGATAAAATATCAAAGTCGGACTTGATATAGATTTGAATTGTAGAAATCCGTACCTGGTTGTTCAAAAGCACTGGTCTTGTAAGATGCTGTTTTTGTTTGACAAAATGTACATTCCTTATTTTGTTATGCCAATATCTCTATATCACGTTTTATAATAAACAATTTATATGATGAAATCATTTCTTTCTGTTCGTTGTGTTCAAGATAAGCAGACGTCTTCTTTTTAATTACGTTCATGCAATTCAAGGACAGAGGAACTTGCTTCATGGATTGGTGTTCTCAAAATGTGTAGTAGTGACCCAAAGATGATGATCCGTAGTCCATAGACAGACCCGTTTCACAATCCTAGAAAGGGGAAAGGGGGAAAGGGCTTCTGGCATACATTGGTCCATTTGCTGCGTATCCATAGACTGTTATGAACATGATTTCAGCCGTCTCAATACACGTAGCTTATCCCTGGTGCAACCAATGGGAGCATTCAGTAAACTAACAAAGTTTCATTATTGGGTCACAAGCTGCTAAAACTGAACAAGAAAAGACTGCACAAGCAAACAGGCTTATAAATAGGCCAAGGCTGCATATCAATAGATGGCTTGCGGTGTCTCCCTGTTCCATGTTTGCTGGTGATGCGCCAGACAGCCGACTTTCCTTTGGCTCTGCTGCTGCTAAAATTCTGTCAAAGCCTCCCCAACGGCTTGGGATTTTGCTACATTTGAGCTCACCCTTGAGGGTTTCAGCATCGAAACGATGACTGGACGCCAGGGGTAAAATTCCTTGAAGCTAATAACACCATTTGCCATCGCAGAACACTCAGACTGATACGTTCGTCACCAGAGAATGTAGGATCAGAAGAGTTAGATCTACATGGACATGAAGACTTATCTTTTTGAAATAAACAAGAAATTTCATCTTTTGACCAGTATTGCATCCATTTTATTATTATTTTGACTATACATCAATCAGTATTCCATTTGACAACAATACTCCTTGATAGCGTAATACGTTGCATACCAACCACTACCACATGCACCAAATGAAATACATACAGTTTTTAACGGTTTATGCCTGTTTCGCCTATTCCTGTTTCGCCTATAAAATTCCTGTTTCGCCTATTCCTGATTCGCCTATTCCTGTTCCGCCTATTCCTGTTCCGCCTATTCCTTTTTCGCCTATTTCCTGTTTGGCCTATTTCCTGTTTGGCCTATTTCCTGTTTGGCCTATTCCTGTTTCGCCTACTTTCCAGTACCCCTACAATAAATCGACTCTCCCACGGGGAACCTTAGGGATGCATGTCCATTTTATGGGGAAAATGTGAGGGGACAATTGGATGATGTTAACGATGTGATGACAATTTGACTAATCAAATGCCATCAACTTTGTTAACAAACCATGTCATGACCGTTTTGAAAGAGTCACCTTGAAAGCGGGAACAGTCCGGGACTTATTTGACCATAGGACCATAGGACCATACTGACACACAGTAAAAACTAATAGATTAAGTAGAGTAAAGCAGTCGTTTATTTTATGAAAACTGAATTCATGAGTTATTGATAAAAATACATAATACTGTACATTCTCATAATTATTTGATCAAAATCAGCTGTAAAACCCATGTCATAATATACATGTAGGTACAGCACATACACAGCACAAACAAGGTGGAAAATACATATCATGATATTATGTCAGACAAGGTAACTGATGGCATCAACGTAACTCATTATGTCCCTCTCTCCATTGACGTATTGTTCTTTGAGGCGTAACATGCGTTCGTCAATGCGTACATATGTGGCTCTCCTCGGGTTTGGTCGGTCAGTCAGGGACGGTTCATATTCCTACGTCTGTGGGGAGGTTAGCAATACATTTGAATAGGCGAAACAGGAATAGGCGAAACAGGAATTAGGCGAAACAGGAATAGGCGAAACAGGAATTAGGCGAAACAGGAATTAGGCGAAACAGGAATAGGCGAAACAGGAATAGGCGGAACAGGAATAGGCGAAACAGGAATACACCTTTTTAACTGTAAACAATATTTTGTAAATGTGTATCTGTAGACAATATACACCCTACTTCTATACAATTCATCAGTACTTATCTTATGTGTTAAGTACACATCCGATGTGTATGTGGTCTACATGTAACTTCAAGTTACACATTTACTCCCTATGTTAGATTCTTAACCTGCCCTGGTACGGACACTCGTTCAGGTGCAGAGAATCTTTGAGATTCTGATACTGCCCCCTATGTATGAGACTATGAACTAAGCACTGCACACTGCTTCCCCAATGATCCATGGCAGCCTTTAGGAAATGACCACCAGACAACTAAAATCCCTGTTTTCGTGAAGAAGCTAGGAGTCGATGATATCTAATTTGTCAACTTCTTGTCCAAGACGGCGCGTGATCTGCCGATAACGTGCCAAGTCTTTCCGACTGACGATTCTGACGACTTCATTGTCTTCATCCACAACCACAAGATGGCGGAGGCCAAGACCTCGGAACAACTTGATTATTCTTGGTAGCGAAACGTTCTGGAACAAGAAGATTTTTATAGGAGTCAATTATTTCATTATCATATGCACGGCTAAAAATTAATTGCTTACAGAATCCACCATCCGACCTCTCAGTTGGACAAAGAGGGAATTGCATTGGAATTGACTACATTTGCCTGTAGGCTACCTTCAGGTATGAGAAATGATCAGTCATTACCTCTCTGGCTGTGTAAGGCACAGGATTCATGTAGGTGTCAAATCAATTGTGTAGTCACGTTCCTCCTCTTTTATAGTGATATCCTGAAAGAGCGGAATAGAAACGAGATCATCAAGCTGAAGACTTGGAGATTTCCTATACCTCCTCTCTCTCTCTTGCGGCTGTTTTTCCTTGTTGAGCCAAACCCCATGCATCACTACCAACAAAGTTTGTCAGCTTTCTGATTTTAGATTTTCATGACCATTTTATCCTTCTGTTGTGCATCTAAGAGTGGTTGTTTGTACCTGATGGCCAGCTTCAGTTGGCATAGGTGTGGTCAAACCCTGAAGCAACAAAACATGGCAGGCCAGCCTGAAAGTCTGTGCAGAAGAGCAGTCTCACTTGGCCGTGTCTCTCGGCACTTGCATGGACAACAGTAATTCAACTTACGCTAAGTTTTGTATGTCTGGGATAATCGTCCCTGAAGTTCTGTGGCTTCAACTCCTTCTTGAGGAAGCATTCACCCTCGTGATTAGTGAACGCTCTTTTCTTGAGCAGGAAGGTCAGCTGTGAGTGCAGAATAAAACCTTACAACTTCCCGTAACTTTCATCACTCTGAAATTGAAAAATTCAGAAATCAGAAGAAAGATGGGATATAAACACAGTTAACCCCTTGGAGACGACTGAACGTCTCTTGTTGCAATTAACCCCTTGGGGGCTGCTGAACGTCTGTTGTTGCAATATTCTGGTCATAGGTATCACTCTAGAATGGTAATCATTGCATCCTTTTCGATAATTCTTTCAGGTTTTAAATGTTTTATTGTTTTTAACCTGGCAAAACTGGACCACTTACTATATCTGACTGTATGACCTGTACAACTGGGAAACCATTATGTGTGACCTCCAACAGTGTATCAAGGATATTCCCCACCAACTCCGTCTCCTGGAATGCTACCACGGGCATACTCATGATTTTTCTGAAAGAGACGATTGAGGTCAGGAATGAACATTAAAGGGGGACTATAGGCAGGAGCTCGGCGGTCAAATTGGCAGTCTAAGGTGGTTAGTATGCATAATAAGGAACTGAAGTTGTTGTTCTCAGCAAAATCATATTCCTCATACAAAGATGAATAGTTTGACGTACTCTGACTGAGGAGAGACCCCTATCAGCCACCTCTACTAACTTAATCTGTCCTACCTGGCTCATGCCAATTATAGTCTCACTTTAAATTCACTCTGGAAAGCTACGCCTGCCTGTTGAACAGAAGTCTAGGACAGGTTGTCCTTGTCCGAATAAGACTGGTTGTGGTTGGATACTTACTCAGAAGTAATGTTTGAAGACAGCTCTGGTGGGTCCCATGGCAATATTGGAATACCCAACAGCTGAATATGCATATCATAAAGACCCTGAAATGATAACGTGGATAAATTTGAAAAAAAATCAAACTTCCTAGACAAATAATGACAGAACTGACAAAAGGCTAGATTTACAGACAGGTCAGTTGATAATGAAGATATTATGTTTTTTCTGTCCCTTTTGGAAAATAAATATGAACCCACACTTTGTTGTTTAACAAAATTACTACGGTTTACACTACAGTACAAGAACATGGGTTAGCTGGTTTGAATTTGTTCCCAAACTCGAGAGGATTATAAAAACTCTAGACAACTTACCTGATTGAAGAAATCACCAGTCCATTTGGCTATAATGAGCACCATCATAATAGGAAGGCCGAATCGAATGTCTCCGGTACACTCGACCAAGATCACAGTCAGGGAGATCGTCATACGGACTATTCCACCAAGCTGACATGCTGCTCCCAATCAACGCATATTTACCAATATTATGGGACTGAAATAACAAAATGAATTTCAGGAAGGCCGGTGGGGCATAGTTGGGGAAAAGGGCAGGACCAAGTTTTGTAAGTCTTGGGATTCAAGGCTTGAGATCGTGTATCCCTTCTGTGATCTCTCAATCAAGACGTCTTATATGTAGGTGTAAGATGGTTTTATTCTGATTATCATTCTGCTAAACAAAGTTGAGAGATATACCCTGGGGAACATTTGAATTCCATTTGTGACTTTCCCAGGGCAGGAAACAGAGCTTTTTCATTTGAGAAGCATAGAGTAGCTTGTGATGTACTCCTGAATCCTGCCTAATGGCAAAGACCACAAAGACACTGGGTTGGCCAAAAACCCAAAATGAATACTGTAGTTGCATTTGATAAATGTTCATCACGGAAAGTGCAGAGAGAGAGGGAAACTGGTCTCAATCAGTGTGGAGAAAGTAACTGGTCTGATACAAAAGAGCCAGAGAAAGTAACTGGTCTGATACAAAAGAGACAGAGAAAGTAACTGGTCTGATACAAAAGAGACAAAGAAAGTAACTGGTCTGATACAAAAGAGACAGGGAAAGTAACTGGTCTGATACAAAAGAGACAGAGAGAAAATCTAAAGCTATACCTAGAGGATCGTGGAGCATGATTTTCAGACTTGATTCGGGAGATCTAAGGAGGAGTCTGGAAAGTGTGTTGTAGTGACCTTCAGGGCAGAACATCTGAAAGAGAGTCGGCAGACGGTAAGCAGAGTGGCATTGAGCAATGAGGAGTTTCACTCCATTGGACAAAACTCACATCAAATGCTAAAAATTAACATTACTGGTAATATTTCAAGACTGATCTTCTCTGTGAATAGGTGTAGAGTGTAGAGTCGATAAACAGTTAACTTCTGGTGTCTAGCGCTCCTTTTATACCCGACTGTGTACTGCCTGTTCATTGCAATTCTGTCCAACGCTTTCATCGGGCGGCAATGAGTATCGACTTCGATGTTGAACCACTTTAGTTTCCGTCGCCCGCTCTCGGCTATGTTATGGTTCATTCTGTGGGCTGCTGAATGGAAACAGGGGGTTGAGTTTCTGCTCCTGGTCACAATCTTCAGATCGCTGGCCCACAGACCTCGATTCTTGGACTCGACTCCCTGGGTTGTCACTCCAAGACTCAGCTGTCGCAACGCTCCTTTACCAAGACATACCTCCAAAACGAGATGTACCAAGTTCTTGTCAATCACTGTCATTTTAAACTTGGGAATCTCACCGTAAGATGACAATCTTTTTGATTCGTGCCACCAAGAACCAGTTGTGCCTGAGCACAGTGAGAATTCGTTCTGTGGACAACCAGTGCAGTCACCACCATAACAGTTCACAACACAGGCAACAGTGTCATACAGGTATCCCATGATCCTGTCGAGATCACCGTTGCAGCGCGTGAATAGAGATTGCAAAATCTTGGATGACCTTACCCTAAGATCATTCTGAAAAGTTGTTTTTAACAGTGTCCTCTCCTCTGCAGTACGTCCCAGGAACATATCTTTACTGAATTCAGCTCTATGTCCTGCACGCGTCTGGGCTTGATGCAAATGTATCGAGTCAAGTTGATGCTTCACCATGAACAAGCCGAAGAGCTTTTTTGTTGCATCGGTTAAGCCTTTGAATGAACTGGAATCACCATCTGTAGTCAAATGTTCCACATATAGGCCCTGTTTCTCAAAAGTCTCGGCAAATGCAACCCCAAGATCATATTCTCTGAATGCATCTGCCTCAGGAAAGTTAGCCGTGCACTTCGAGTGTCGTTCGTCAACGTTTGTGCCAGTGGCACCACATTTAACTTCAAAAACTTTCGCCCGCATTGCAGCCCCTATCCAGCAGAGTTTTCTTTTAACCTCAATGTCAATGATTTTGTGTTCATCTGTCACATTTTCAACACATAACCCAGTCATTGTGCTGGAACAACAGCCCATCTTGTTCCTCGAAGTGAGGTGTAAACTATTATAGCGTCCATCAGCTTGAACGTTGATTCCTGTTTCGTCCTGGTTTCTTAGCCGCAGTATCCTTTTCAAGTTCTCGCGTATGTCTGCCATATCAGCCACATTCATTTTAACTGTTTCTTCACCAACTTTATTTGCCTGCATTTGCATGATACTCTTACAGGGGGGCAGGATTCCCATCATGCTCAGTATGTAACTCATACTCTCGTTGCCAATCATTGTGTCCTGCAACGCAATCTGTAATGCAACATTTGGAAGAGCGGCTTTTTGTCCGCGCTTGCCAGTGTCTATGTCCTCAAAAAGTTTTTACAATTTCGACTCAAAACCACAGTTTTTACACACCATAGTGACTGAACAACACACCCCCTGCTTACGTACCTCTCCATATTTGAATATCGGGTGACAGTTCACGTGATATTCACTATGGGCCCTGTTAACGTCGTTGAGCACATCCATCAGTTTGGTTGTCTGAACAACGAAACTCTCGTGATCATGCTCCATGGTCTCATCTGGTATCTCCATCTCATCATCAGTGTCGTCTTTCATGTTGACCCGTAGTAAGTTCACATTCTTGGCAGTACGGTTATTAATGTCTGGTATATGTCTTTTGCCATCGTGTCCCATCGTTGTGACCTGTCCGTACTCCTGGGGCGTGAGTCGTCTCCGTGCGGGTTGTAGGCCTACTTCTTGTTCGTCGTCGCTCACCACCTCGACACCTCTGCTCCGCACATGTCCACTCTTAAACATTGTTCTCATTGCTGCTTTCGATGCCCTATGGATGGCACCTCCTGCAACTCCGTTTCTCTATCAACTTCTTCTCCTTTGTCCTCATCTTGTCTTTTCGTAACTTGTCTTTCTTTGCTTAGAATCGTACTCCTAGCAGATGTCTGTTTTGGGATGCTTCCTTCAACAGACTGAAAATACACAAGAAAGGACAAGAGATTACAAAAGGGTGGATGTTGAAATAACGATGACAATAGCTGTGACAATGGTTGCTGCTGTGGACGTGTCAGACTTGGATGTGACAGGGAGATAAGATATGGGTTAATCTTTTTGTCATTTCACACCTTACTAACAAGCCTCCATGCTTATTATGCATCATATATTTGTTGTTTTTTCAAATTTCAGACAGAGCTAATATTGTTCGATTTGAAATTTTGACATTTTGAGCACGATACCACTGTCACAACCTTGGAACATCCTTAAAAAAGACAACTTTTTTCAAAAAAATTGAAATTTTTGAATATTTGTCATGAATTAAAATTGTTTCAAATTCCTATTTCAGATTGACTGAAGACCACTGGTGATTTGTCGAAGATTCGGTACCATTCGATAAGAATTTTACGAGTTAATGAGCTTAACTTGAAGACAGTCTGTAAACAATTTGAAGACGAAATATAAGGTAGGTTGTCTGTATCGGACAACATTTTAAAACGTTAATAGCTCGCTCAAATCAAGTTCATTTTTGATGAAACTTGTTCATGTTAGTCAGGACATCTCAAATGCTTGGGAAAAAGCATATTTCATTAATATCTCAAGATGATCCCTCTTCATTGAGACAAGACCACTAATGAATATTCATAGGTTGGAGGGTCCAGGGCTATCAATTAGACGAGTGCATGTTTTTAACTCTCAAGTACATATTTGGAGAGCTATTGAAAAAATATTTGCTGTGGCAAGTCTACAGATATAAATAGTTTGGTAAAAAAATTAATTTTGAATTTTGACAACCTGGCCATAGGGGGTTGATTCAAATTTGGAGTGAAAATGGCCGAAATGGGTAAAAATGTCCACTTGTGTCATACTTGTCAATATAAAAAAAAAATTTCCGTGATCAACTACCAGTTTAAATCGCACCAGTTACTCCCAAGACTAACCTGTATATCATATCCGAATTTCAGTTTCACAACCCCACGCAGTATTTGATGGCGGGCATTTGAAATAACTGGAAATGGCTTGGAAAATCAATTGTGGTCTTGTCTCCATCACACTTGTCGGTTTTTGCGGTCTCGTGAGAATCAAGACCAAAACCAATCACTTGTGTGTAATATTTTCACTCAAGGCTACAGGGAAGGAACCTGAGTGCTGCCATCTACATCTGATACATAGAACTGAATGAGTGCTGAACAAACGGTTACTTTCCACTTTCTATTCAAGGGGATTTTCTTCATGGGCTGGACCATAACCCAAAGACAGATGGACACCAGGCCTCAGTTGTAGCCGAATCCATTGCTAATACAGCAACTATATCCTACTTCTGGGCTGTGGCCAAGGACTGTCAAATACGCTTCGGCAAAAGAAAACATACATACCTCGATTACATCAAACCTGCCTCTTCTCACCGCTCCCCTCTTACGTAGTGTTTTCCACTATTGGTCTTTAAACATCAAGTACTTACATTCCCTTTTAAGTGGTGCTTTCCACTATTGGTCTTTAAACATCAAGTACTTACATTACCCCTTTTAAGTGGTGTTTTCCACTATTGGTCTTTAAACATCAAGTACTTACATTACCCCTTTTAAGTGGTGCTTTCCACTATTGGTCTTTAAACATCAAGTACTTAATTACATCGAGTACTTAGATTGCATCAAACCCACCTCTTATCAGTGTTCCCCGTTTTCCTCAGCGTTTTCCCACCAGCCGTTTTTTCCTGGGTGTTCTACTCGGGCGTTCTTTCCTTGGTATCAGATCATCATCACTTTCATCCGAGATGGCTGCACCTAGAAAGAAGTGAGAAATTGGACTCAGTCTTGGAGCATTCTGTGTCTAGCCACCTGTACCAAGTCAAGTCATAAACAAACTGGAAACTAGACTTGGTGTCAAACATTTCGAGTCACACTGACACACAGGCAGTCACTACCTGTACTTAGACAAGAAACAAGACCAGACAACTTTAGAGAGCATGATTTCAGATTAAAGTTTGCAGGAAAACCCTATCAAAACATCCCATTTGTAATATCAAGAACAGACTGAAGTCTAGTAATTCTTGGTATAGATATATACTGTGACTAACCCTTTTTATTTGCCAATTTCGTCTTTGTGGTTTTCGTCCCTTTTACGGATCTTGAGCTTGTGTCACCATTAGACCCAGCAGACTGTAACAGAAATAAGTATAGATGCAAAACTGGAATTGAATGATGTTTTTACTGAACCCTTAAAATCCTGTTTGGTTGTAAACCACAGATCAATCAAACTTCAAAGAAACTTGGCAGCAGTTTGCACCCCACAGCCCAAAACATTGCAGACAAAGAACAAATGAATAATCTGCAGGGGCTCAGGCCTACTGTTGTATTTGCACAGGTTACAAACGTAATAAGTCCTGAATTTGCCTTCTAACGTCCGGATCCTTTATTCTAACACTGCTTCACAAAATTATACACACCAAAGTCATAATTGATAAAATAGTTCGTCGGGATGACGATTCGTGCACGTGATTATAAAATACTCGGGAGACTGGAATAACTCTCTATCGCTCTCTTCTCTCTCTCTCTCTCTCTCTCTGCCGAGAGCGTGCGGACAGCTGTTTTGTATTCACGCGCAGCTTTGTCTGCACCAATCAGGGGGCAACGTTGATGCGTCTCCATCCAATGAGGAGCCGCATCAATGCTGACGTAATTGATCACGCTGGGGAGAATGGAGGATTAAAAGTAGACCGTGGTAATTTTCACAGGTATCTTATCTGAACCCAATTCCAATAATCCCGCACACTTAATTCCAAGAATTACACATTACAGTGCTACTCATAAGAAAGGTTTTACAATTACTATACAACATCCCGCGGAACTGGTAAAATATTTTACGAAGTTAAAATATTTTTTTTTAAAAACAATTAGAGGAATATGACTTTGGCTTAACACATAGTATTGTTGAATGGGGTACAATCAATGATAATAAGGCTTTAAACGAGGTGTTCATGCAGCGAATGAACTTAAATTACATCATATGGTTCGGGGTTCCCAACAGTGTTCAGCCAGCGGCCGAACTTAGTTACAATATATGTATTTTGTTCCACTTACTAATGAATGACCACTTCATTCATGACAAAGTATGAGCATAAGGTTACAATATAATTATACATTGAATCATTAATCTCATGCTAAACAGCAGGTTAAAATATGCAATGATACAATGAAGTGTCAAAACCTCTGCTGGGAATATTGCAAACTGACTGGACCGGTCGACGAGGCATCTGAAAACTGTGGAAAATAAAGTTTAACTCGAAGAACTTCTGGATGACACGCGTATTTACAAATTTCAACGAAAAAAAAAATGTTGTTGTCACAAAAGTATCCAAATTGCTTAAATCATACACTATTGTGTGAGCTGTCTCGAAACAGCAATTGCCACAAGCACTGCTTGGAGACAGAAACCCATCACGAAAATAAATCAGTCCCAAGACTGATGAGAGTTGGCTTTGCTAACATGTAGCCGTACAAACATCCAATAAAATAGAGTATTGATAATAAAATACTCAAACTGGAAAACTGTTCAATAGACAGATTACTGTTGCACAAAGCTTCATTGAAGACAAGTAGAAAAAAATATCACATCTATAGCTAATAGATGTTTCTACAATTATCCAACTAACAACTCACTAGCTTTTATAAAAATAGCAATGAGGGTGAAATAATTATTCTCGTAAAGATTTGTTTTGATAAGCAATATAGTAACGTCTTGTTGTAAACACCAAATGACATCATTACCATAACAACGACAACAAGAAACCACTTGAGATGTTTTAAAAACAAACCATATTCTCAATAAATTGTCGTCTAATCACTTTTCTCTTGGCTTTTCGCCAAAATATGTGACTTATCATGAATGGTCTTATCTTTGAACATTTTTAACGGGTTGGGACACCCTGTACATCTTATATCCTTGGCACTTAACACAAACTGGACAATGTTGACAACATGTGGTTCAAATTGAGGTGACCACCAATAGCTAAACTGTTTCTGCCCAAAAGGCACAGAGAGCAAGAGTTCTAGGCATCCATTTTTGAAACGCGCCCGTTTCAAAGTGGTGTAATCAAACTCTGAGGGAGATTGCCAAGTGAGCCGAGACAAATCATCCTGTTGCTTAGTGGACAACACAGAGGGAGCAATCATGCCATGGTTACCCTCGGCATGAGACAAATGAATATTGAAATCACAAAGTTCAGCCTGTGAGGCATAGATGTCGCCTCTATAGGTGGTGGATTCATGAGCAGAACCTGTCTCATCAGTGAAATCCAAAGCATAAGCAGCATGCACAGCTTTCTCATCCTGTGCCTTGTCTGCCTTATGAAGCAAGTTTTGCAACTGCTGGAGATGGGCTACATTTTTCTGACCTGTGGCCCTCAAAAATGCTGGTTTCAACCTTGCAAAATTGAAGATATCAGGAATGATGTTTCCCTTCAAATCTGCTATAATATAGTGTGTCCTATCCAAAACCTGGTGTATAACAAATGGGCCAACCCAAAGAGTCTTAAACTTTCTTGTGTTGGCCGTCATCCCTGTAGTGTTGGGTTTATGTAGATAAACCAACTGACCTTCAGCATAGATGGGAGATTTCTGAAGTTTGTTAGCAATCTTGGCATTTTGAGACAGTTGCTGGTGCTCTTGGAGCTGCAGCATACATTTGGACACATTCTGAAATTTCTGTCGCAGATGTTGGACATACTCAGCATGTGACCGTGAGAGACCTAGACATGGTTTGAAATTCAAAGTGGACAAATCAGCTGGTTCACGCAAGAAGAGCAAATAGAAAGGAGAGTAACCTCCCAAGTGAGCACTTGAAAATGAATTGTATGTGTACACTGCTGTGGACACGAATTGAGTCCAAGAAACACCATACTCAAGGAGATTTGCTTTGATGAGGTCGGCAATGGATTTGATTTGCCGTTCAGCCATAAGACTACCATGGTTTTCTACAGAGACAAGCTTCTGTTGAATGCCAAGTGTCGCACACAGTAATTCAACAAGATGACCGGTGAGAGATGCTGCTGCATCTGACACAATTACAGATGGGACGCCAAACAGAGTAATCACCTTCTGGAGAAGGGCTTCACAAACAGTGGGGGCGTCAATTGTCTTTAGCGGGACGGCCACAACAAACCTGGTCATGGCACATGTCACCACTAGCATATGACGGTAACCTGATGGAGATGTGGGCATGGATTTGAAATCCATACTAATGGTCTGGAATGGTTCAAAACTGGCTGGAATGCGTTCATGAAATGTCCGCATAGTATCAGACTTTCCCTTAAGTTGTTGACACCTATCACATGATTGAATATACGAGACAATGCGTTGGAACATAGATGGAAAATAGAAATTTTTCCTAATGGTGAGATAAGTTCTGGTACATCCTCCGTGTCCCAGAAGCAAACCTGAGCCATAATGTTGGCCTATGATGGTATCTATATACTTTTCCGGAACTGCTAATTGAAAACAGAAATTCTCAGAATTGGTGGGAAAGAAAATCCTGAACAGAATGCCATTGAAAGTCAGATACTGCTCAGATTTGATGCTAACGACCCTAGCAGCTTTCTTATCTGCTGGCAAGATATCATGGACTAAGTAATCATAGATGGGTTTAAAATACGGAGATGTCTGTTGTGCGGTACTAAGCTGTTGTGCCTCAATAGGGAGATTGTAATCCCGAATCACCTTGCGTCTGATGATCTTCAATACCTTATTCAGAGATGCCTGATCAGGGACATGCTTGGTATGCATGCTATCAATCCTTGGAACCAATGGTGTGGGTCTAACCAGGAGATCTAAAATATCATCTGAATACTCTTCAACGACAGAAGATGGAGGAAGAGCGGAATCAATGAGCCTAGGTTCATCAGCAACCTTGGTTGATGATTGAGATTTGTCATTCTGTTGGAGAACAAATGGAATCACTGACACTGGTGGTGCCACTGTTGATGTAACAATGGGCACACGTGGAGCTTTTGGTAGTATAGATACTGGTGGCACATTGTTTTGAATGCCATTAACAAGAGGAGTGTGTGTAGGTGCAACAGACACTGTCTGCTGACAAGGAACATGTGTTCGTGGTTTGGGAATTGGTTTTGGCCTATGCAGAAGAGGCACAGGAATGTTCATTTTCTTTGCATATGACCTGGTAACAATCTTTTCAGGAAGTGGCAGTGTATAAAATGCATGCTCCTGAACAGGGGTTGAAAGAGACTCTAATTCATAAATAACAGGTGATTGTGCCTGGAACGCGATTGGCATAATCCTATCTAACTCAGTATCATCATCTAGAGGAGCACGTGACAAGAAATCAGCTAACACAAGTTCTTTGCCTGGCATGTACGACAACTGAAAACTATAGGGAGACAGTCGCTCAAGCAGCTTTTGCAACCTAGTGGTCGGTGGCTGCTTCTTTGACTTTACAATCTGAACCAAAGAAGAATGATCAACAAAAGCCTGGAAAGTCCTGTCTTGTAACAAATACTGAAAAGCTGTTACATTGATGAGGAGTCCAAGTAATTCAAGCTCACTAACAGAATAGTTCTTTGCCGCCTTTGGCAAGCGCTTGGAAAAGTATGCGATGATGCGTTCTTGCCCATCAGAGTATTGAGCAAGATATGAACCTGTAGCAATACGTGAAGTATCACTATACAATCTGAATTCACCTCTAGTAGTGGGTGCATTCAAGACAGGTGGCTTGATGAGTAAGTCTTTGATAGTATGAAAAGCTATCTCATGATGGGGTTGCCAATGGAAATGCTTAGATTTGCGTGTCAGCTCATGTAAAGGTGTAAGCAATTCCTGCAATCTAGGTAAATATTGACTCAAATATGACACAGCACCGACAAACCTTCGGACCGCTTTCTGACATGTAGGGGTCTTCATATTCCTAATAGACAAACACTTGTCATTCATAGCCGAAATTTGAACAAAACCATCAGGAGAAATGGACAGAACATGACCCAAGTAAACAACTCTAGTCTGAAACAAGCGACATTTCTTAGGAGAAATCTTCAAGCCATTGGCAATCAAAGCCTGGAAAATTTGTTGCAGATGTACAGTATGCTCTTTCTTATCTTTACTGAAGATGAGAATGTCATCATGTACTGCACAGCAAAAGAGATTAGAGTTGGGAATATTAGAAAGGATATCATTGATTTTCTGAGAGAAAATGGACGGAGAAATGGACAAACCCATTGGAAGTCTACGATAGTAAAAAGTTCGACCACCGTTGTAGGCAGATATGCCGGTGTAGGCCTGTGCCCTACGAGACAAAGGTAGACAATGAAAAGCACTTTTCAAATCTATGACACTCAAGACTTTACAATTTGACTGACCGATTCTAGCTAAGATGGTTTTCAAAGGAGTGAAATCTTGATTTGCACAATGAACTCGACTATTTAAAAACCGAAAATCTGTTACAACGCGCTTCTCAGTAGAATCCTTCTTCTTGACAAGCAAAATTGGACTGGAATATGATGTATGTCCTTGATGCAAAATGCCCAACTTGACTAATTTATCAAGTTCCTTATCGATGAGAGGTTTGTTTTCCTCAGCGACCGGATATGGTCGGATATAGAAAGGGGTTTCATCCTTGAGATGGATGTCCACCTCAAAATTGGGACAAGTCCCAACCTCACCTCGAAGACTAAATGCTGGAGCATGGTTTTCCAAAATATCATACACACTGGCCTGTTCTGGCGTAGACAGAATACTATGGTCTAATTTAACATCTCGCCTTAAAATGTCCCTAGCTGACAAATGCGAGTCTTGATCATCAACAGGTGGTTGTGACGGAGCACAGGCTTGATTTTGCTTGAGGCAGCTTGGAGACAAACTTTGAGTTACATGAATAAAATCATCCAAGTTGGTGAAGACAATAGGCTTGTCAGACCGAATATTGACGGGTTTACGAGAATGGTTATAAATACGAATAGGAGCTAAACCGTGTTTCAATTTGACCATCATGGTTGAAGGACAAAACCTAGACAAATGAGACGATGAATTCAATATGAGTGCCGAGTTTTTCATGTGATGGGGCAATTTGCCTTTAACATGAATGACTCTAACCTGACCTGGTCTAATGACAGTATTGACAGTAGGACGTAACCAAGCCTTCTTTGACCTGACCTTGAACGAATTTGTAATGAAATCCAAAGAACCTTTGAGTTCCTTCATGGTAGATGTACCCAAAAGAATATCAGGACCAATGAAATTTTCAGCTATGACACAGTATACATTGAAATGGTTCCCTTGAATAGTAAGTTTAGGCTTAATGGCCTGTTTTGCAAACAAAAATTCTCCATTACCAATACGAAATTTGATTGGTTTAATATCAACCTTGGGCAATTTGGACAAATAGGGGGAGTCCCTTACAGTTTCCAAACCAATCAGAGTCTCAGTGGCTCCTGAATCAAATAAAATGACCAAACCTTGGCCTGTGGGTAAATAACCTTTGGCATAATTCCTAGAAGTGAGCTGAATGTCAGCAGAGGATTCACCAAGATATTCAGAATGTGGATTATACGATGAAGAGAAATGATCACTAGAATGTTGATCACCAGAATGCTGAGCAGAAAATAGAGTCGGAGAGGCATCTAAGTGGCAGTTAGTGCTTCTCCTATCTAAAAATTTTGCTGTTGTGGTCCAGAGTACTGATCAAACCTAGACCTGTTATCTGGCTTATAGGATTGGAACGGGTAGGGTTGAGGACATCGAGTGTCCTGACGAAACTGTTGACCATTATCTGATGGCTGATAATGGGACGGAGAAAAGGGTGGCGCTGGAGGCCTTACGGGCATGAAAGTAGGGTTCATCCCACGACTGACCATGTTCTGGTAAGTATAACAGTTTCTCCACACATGATTGGGTTTGTGGCAGAAATAACAGACAATGTTGGAGGTGGCACGACGGGGAGAGTTACCAGAACGAGAAATACCATAGGAACCCTGAGAACGACGACTGTCCCTACATGGGGATCTGCTGGATAAACGATGACTATCTGAATAGGAACGATAACGGTCTCTAGCCGGACTACGACTAGGACGTCTAGACTGATGACTCACAGGAGATGGCGAACTTGAACGGTAGTTCGAGCTATATGTACGAGCACCAGTATCAGAGTTGGACTGTGGTTGACTAAAATGAACCTGAGGTTGAGTCCTGACCTCTATAGACAAATCTTGCACTTCTGTGCGAAGAGCAGCAAGTTGCTCAGTAAGCCTGTCAACTGCACAAGCACTACTGTTAGTGGATGCACTAGCAGTGGTCACATGGACCTGATCAGTGATAAATGATACCTGCTTATTAGCAGTAGTTGGCCTGTCTGGCTCAGAAAAATCTAAATATTGTTGAGCACGTTCAACGAGAACTGCCACGTCTGCATCTGCAGGGGCAGCCATGATGACTGCTGCCTGACAATTGGTAGGCAAAACCTGTAAGAATTTGTCCCGAACCTGGACCTCATTATAATGAATACGCTGGGCTGCTAAGCGTATCTTATTGAGAGTCATTTCGGCTGAATCGCCTGGGGTATGGGAAAGAGAATGAAAATGCTTGACATTGGCAAAATTTGAATGGGTTGGACTGAACCGCTGCATAAACTGTGCTCTGAGATTAGCGATAGTGGGGAAAACTTTTCCCTCTGCCCACAGACGTGCTTTGCCACGAAGTCTAGCCTTGAACAATGTTATGATATGAATCATCTCTGCAGCATTTGCTGGCTCGTGGAGATTGTGGAAGTGAAGGTAGTCCATAAACGATAAGATATGTGCATGACAAATGTCATGGTCGATCACTTCACCATCAAACAAAGGAGGTAGAAAATCGGTGCCCCTGAAAGCAGGTGGTGCTGGATCTGCTGGCCCTTCCATTATTACTGTAAAGGGGTAAAAGTTAGTTATGAAGGAATAAAAAGTCAGGTATTTGGGAAGCAAAAGTTAATTTCTTCTGAAAAGGAAATGCAACATTAAAGGTTGGGTTGGTCCGTTGTCTATCTTGCTGTAACAGGGCAAAGCTAAACAAAGTTCATATTATAGATATACAGTTGTCAAAATCCTCGGGGTCCGGTTCCAGTCAGTTTGCAATAACGAGTGAAAATTTAAGATTAAATGCATTAAATGCTATGAATCGACTGATATTGCAAAGTATTGTACTATACTCTGCCAAAATTGAAATGATGCACAAAAATATTGTCCTATTACTAATTAGTTTATAAAATGTCTTTCAAAACAGTTAATATAAATGACTATCAAAAAGTTTACAAATGTCTCTCAAAAGTTTATAAAATGTCTTTCAAAAAGTTGATAAAATGTCTCTTTTAAAACTGCAACACTGGATCAGCTGGAGCCTGGAACGGTATCGGATCTCGAGTAGACATCAGGGCGAATTGAAGAGTATTCTGGCTGCTGGGCACATCATCCGTGAACGTTATAGCACATGTCATGATGTAGAAGTTGAATAGTTCGGTACACACAGAGATAGACGTGTACTATGCGTACTGACGAAGACGGTGTCCGTCAATCGATTAAAAAATGCTGCGCTCACACTCACAGTGATTCATGGCGATCACAGTGATTTATAACAAAAGTGACGATATATAAATATAATGAAATTCGCACTTACGTCACGAACAGTTTAGAAAAAAATTCACGATTTTATAAATATTATATTGACAAACGAACGTCACTATTCTGCCTCCCGATGAAATGAGCGAGTTAGAAATCACGTAGGTGTACACGTAATGTACATAATGGACTGCAGTAGCACTAGCACGTGGCGTGAAAAACGGAGTCCTCGGTTAATAGAATCTGCTCCAAGACTGAAACGCATCCGGACTCACTGTCACGAATTGAAGATCCTGGGAAGGTCGCCATGTTGTATTTGCACAGGTTACAAACGTAATAAGTCCTGAATTTGCCTTCTAACGTCCGGATCCTTTATTCTAACACTGCTTCACAAAATTATACACACCAAAGTCATAATTGATAAAATAGTTCGGGATGACGATTCGTGCACGTGATTATAAAATACTTGGGAGACTGGAATAACTCTCTATCGCTCTCTTCTCTCTCTCTCTCTCTCTCTCTGCCGAGAGCGTGCGGACAGCTGTTTTGTATTCACGCGCAGCTTTGTCTGCACCAATCAGGGGGCAACGTTGATGCGTCTCCATCCAATGAGGAGCCGCATCAATGCTGACGTAATTGATCACGCTGGGGAGAATGGAGGATTAAAAGTAGACCGTGGGAATTTTCACAGGTATCTTATCTGAACCCAATTCCAATAATCCCGCACACTTAATTCCAAGAATTACACATTACAGTGCTACTCATAAGAAAGGTTTTACAATTACTATACAACACTACCTTCTTTTTGGCCATTAGCTCAGCCAGCTGCCTCTCAAGTTTCTCAAGCCTCTCTGCACTCTCTCCTCGTAAATTGACCTGAAGAACCAAAACGTATCCGTTGTTATTTAGAAGTACCAATACCTCAGAGTAACAGATCAGGAATCCAGACAGCAGTCACCGGTCTGAGAACAGATGCCAGCGTGCATTAGCATTATATCAACAATAGAAAGAGACCCTCTATGCTTGGCATCATTTTGTAAATGTATGACAAACCAATAAGGACTCTACAACGATATGACAAGGGGGTAAGGATCTACAACTAAGGCAAATTCTTGCAACAAAATGTCCTTTCCTGAAAAGAAAAGGTGGAGCAAACCATACTCCTACCTCCTCTCTGGGAATAAGCCTCGTCGGAGCAGTATGTTCCTGGTCGGTGGTTGAGGTAGTGGTAGTATCGGACATGATCACTGGTTCGTGCTTGAACTTCTCAAGGGCAGCGTCGATCCGCGGGGTAGCTAAGGCAATTGGGTTCACATCCTGAAATGGAAAACAAGCACTAGCTTATAACCTCCCAAGACAAAATCTTTTATACATCCATGAAGTCCCTTGGACTTACTAAGTTGTCAAAGGCCCTCATCTACACAAGTATATCTCGATTATCTTGTCCATGTTGATGATAAGAAACACTACTTACTGAAGTTGACGTGGATGATATCAAGAATTCCATGTAGTCCTCCAAACCTGAAATAAATAAAAAGACTTTAAAAAGAGAAGAAGACTTTTATTGTTATTGCTAAGACAGTTTCCCTTTGCAAGACAGCTTTCTTACCACCACAGGTACAGATCAGGTAATTCTCAAGGACTTCAGTCGTCTATAAAAGGAGGGCGAGTAGAGTTAGCCTGACATTCACTCCTATAGCACCATAGGTAAAGGTTCTCATTGTGCATCAGGCTTATGCATCATGGTATAGTAAGCACCTTGGATCAATCAATCAATCAATCAATCAATCAATTTTATACTGTTTAACACCCATCATGTGACTGATAAAACATAAACATGACCATTTAGACTTCATGACCGAGTTAGACCTGTTGAGATACCAGAAAATCGTTCATCAGTTAGAATTCTCACCTGGAATATCCGAGAGGTCATCCGACTTGATCAGTTGTCCTCAGCCTGTCAAAACCATCCAGGCTCTGCAGTATTGGGAGGCTCTTTAGGAGGTTCATGCGATAGCCTGGAGGTAAGACGAGGTTACTCCCGAGGATAATGAACAGTTAAAGATCAAAATATACAACTATGTGTTGCCTGCAGAACATGGAGATGGCTAAATCTCGTCACTGCCTGGAATACATTCATCATTACAACAGGCCGTAAAAAATTTACATCCTCAAATGTTCAGAATTTTCTAAGATATGTTACTTTTTAGCAGAAGATTTTTACGAATATCTAAGAGATGGCTGAAGCTCAAGAACACAGACATCTGCACCATAAGTCATCCAGAACATTTTTAGAATTCAGACAGTTAACGGTTTCTTGACAGTTTTAGTTTTTGAACTTCGATTTTGAAAAGAAATCAGACCTTTTGAACATTCTCTGCACCATCCTTCGCAAATATCAAATGTTTTAAGTTGGCGCATCCTCTGAATGCATCAACGACAGCTTCCTGCGAGACAATCTGGTTGCCGTGGAGCTCAACATGCATCAACATGTAAGAGTGGCCTTGTAGGAGGAGAAAGCCAGCCAGGTTGTGGATCTGGTTGTAGGAGAGGTTTAACTTCACAAGATTTCTGAAATAAAGCACATGATCAGCTGAAAACAGCAGAAACCTTGTCTCTGACCAATCAACTGAAATTCGATTAAACGATCAGGTTATATTTCATGCAACATCTCGACTGGTCCCTTCTCTTGTCCTCTGCACTGAACAATTTCTTTCTGCATGCAATAGGAATCTTGTGCAGTCTAACATCTTGACCCCAAGACTGATATCATTTACATACAAACTAAGGGAGCCTTAATGGCTGTTTGGATCAACTCAATTCAAACAAAGTTAGTGTGAAAAGTTGCATCTGTTATCTAGTCTGCCATTCTCGACCAAGTGTGACAGTTAGCTGGGATGTTTTCCGGATGCAGAAGCAGAAGAAGCTGGGATGTTCAGGCCAGGTTGGTTCAACAAACATCATGAAGCTGCCAAAGTCAGCTCCATCATGCCTGTTTCTTATCAAAACAATTGAAAGTGAAATCAAGACTTCAGCCTTTTTCAATCTAGCACCCTTTAGGCCTTACCTAAGATTTTCAATACTCTTGACAACTCTGATATTGTTACAAGACAAGTTAAGTGTTTTGAGCGAGACAAGACATTCCAGGCCCTCAATAGAGTTGATCTGATTGGAGGAGAGATCAAGATGCAATAGCGAGCGCAGCATGTGAAGATTTTCAATCTTCCTGATGTAGTTGCAGTGAAGATTCAAGACCTGTAACCCAGGATGAAGAGGCACGTCTTTCAGACTTTGGACGCCCGAGTCCAGGATGCACATCTCGGTCTCAGCATTTTCAAAGGCATCCGACTCCATCCCTTATGTTAAATCCTGAAATATATACAATCTTTATGGACCAAGAAATATATAACACTGTCATTAAAGCAGGGCCAAAGCAGAGCATTATTGGCCCTTCAGAGGTATGGGCATCAGCAGGGGTAAATAAATTATTGTCTCTTGGCATCAGCCTTAAAGGAACACTGTAGTCTGTATACAATTCAAAATTAATAGCTTGGCTATTTGTGTTGCTATAAAATATTAATAATGTGCCTAATTAACATGAGAACACAAATGAGCGAGTAGGCCTACTTGATACCGATTGGCATTCTTCACAATGTGCTACACTGCTAACAATCAATCAATCAATAACGGAGCATACAAGCCACCCCACTCTTTCTTGGCCTTCCTGACTCCTGTCAATCAAAATCTTATCCCCACAAATTCCCAATCACCCTAATTACAAACTCCTAACATATAGCACTAGCTTGGCTATTTGTGCTGCTAATAATGCGCCTAATTAACACTAACAGACTACCAAATATGAGTGAGTTCAATTCACCACTCTCCTTTCTTTCATCTTTAATCAACATTCATCATTCAGTGTCTATTCATCAGCATGGTTATACCAGGTTACACATGACCGACCTGGACTTTGCTGTTAATTCTATTCTACACACATCACCTAATTGTTTGATAATAACTGTGACAAAGTAACAATTGTCATAAAAGCACATGAGTCAAGAAATAAAGACCTCCTGTTGATGTAGCTGGCCTTGCCAAAATAAAACAAGAATAAAACCTTGTTTAAAATCAAATATGGCGGTACATTCGGGTGGGTCTAATTTTCATAATTTGCTGATAATGTGATATTTCGTTGTCATACGGTTTTCTGCTGACTTTTCAACAATATTGGAAGTACTGGAATCTGTATTGCTAAAGAATTATCAATTCACATCACTTATCGTTTATAAAATAGTTAACTACAACCCAGATCGGGGTATACTAGTATACTATAACTAACAAAAGATTCATTTGTGGTGATGAAATATCAACCCACCGACTCCTCCGCCTGATAATCCTTACTTAGACTTGGGCCTAAAGCGAAACTGAAAGTTACAAGTGAAACTGAAAGTAACAAGTAACTTGCATTGAGTAATGTCGTCTGAGTTGCTGACTCCGAGTTGCTATTGGCTTTTTAGCTACATTAATTGACTCCTCCGCCTGATAATCCTTACTAAATTCGAGAAAAGTTCGTGTGTTTGTTTGTTTGTGCGCTCATATCTCCCAGACCGAATGGCTGAGCGACCCCAGATTTTGCATGTAGCATTTAACGGGTCCCGAAAGTGTCCTTACGAAGCCCGATTTTTGAATTTCCAACTAACATCCGATATAACGCCGTTTATTGGTTTTATCTAACGTTATTCAGCTTGCCCGCGCGGCGATTTTGCCTTCGCGTCATGCCCGTCACGGGCGACGTCACTCCCGACACAGCCTGATCGCGTCACGGCTCCGACGTCAGGATGGGTCTGCTGACGTCATGACGTCACAATGCGACGTCTCGAGCCCCGTCACTTCAGTCAAAAGCTTTTGCGCGTTCACACACAACTTGGTGATCGATTTTTGTTCGGAATCAAATTGTGAAAAGAAGGTTTGTATTAAATGTATATGACGAATGAAAAAGATTGATGATAGGCCTACTGCTGGCCGGTGGGCGTGTTAAGTATCGGCCTTTTGTGTACTGTTCCATTGGCCCACTTACATCTCACTTCTCATCGGTGACTTCACTCAGTGGGCGACATGACCGTCTCTAACTGATACTTCTTCCGTCTACTCCATCAATCAATCAGTGGGGGACATGACCGTCTCTATCTGATACTTCCTCCTTCTTCTCCATCAATCAATCAGTGGGGGACATGACCGTCACTATCTGATACCTCTTCCGTCTTCTCTATCAATCATTCAGTGGGGGACAAGACCGTCACTATCTGATACCTCTTCCGTCTTCTCTATCAATCATTCAGTGGGGGACATGACCGTCACTATCTGATACCTCTTCCGTCTTCTCTATCAATCATTCAGTGGGGGACATGACCGTCTCTATCTGATACTTCCTCCTTCTTCTCCATCAATCAATCAGTGGGAGACATGACCGTCACTATCCGATACCTCTTCTGTCTTCTCTATCAATCATTCAGTGGGGGACATGACCGTCTCTATCTGATACTTCCTCCTTCTTCTCCATCAATCAATCAGTGGGAGACATGACCGTCACTATCTGATACCTCTTCCGTCTTCTCTATCAATCATTCAGTGGGGGACATGACCGTCTCTATCTGATACTTCCTCCTTCTTCTCCATCAATCAATCAGTGGGGGACATGACCGTCACTATCTGATACCTCTTCCGTCTTCTCTATCAATCATTCAGTGGGGGACATGACCGTCTCTATCTGATACTTCCTCCTTCTTCTCCATCAATCAATCAGTGGGAGACATGACCGTCTCAATCTGATACTTCTTCCGTCTTCATTTCTGAGTGAGGCACTAGCCTTCCTTTTCGTTCGTGCACATTAACATTGTAAATAACATGTACAATGTATGCTCAGCCTACATGTACATTTCTTTTTTGTCCAATCATGTCCATGTAATAAGACCCGGCTCCGTTTTTCCCTGTGATAATTTATTGATTTCAAATCAACTTACAGATACCTTCAAATAAACTTGAGTTTTTGTTATTTCTTTTCATTTATCAATACATCACTTATAGTACACTGAAACTCTGATGATGGCGGCCACGGGTACAGTGAACTGGTTAGAATAAATACCGCGAATCCATTCCAGGAAATGGGGATTTCCCATTCCTATCTTACCTCGTTTCCAATTATCTTTCTCTATATCGTTTGTATGGAGAGAGTGCGTGAAAATGAAAGCTGGATACCAGTAGACCGAAACTTATGACGTAATTGGCACAGTGTGTCATTTTGTGATGTTTGCAGAACATTTCCGTCTTTAAATCACGATTAAGTTACTTTATTACTCGCAAAGATAAAATAGTTTTGTTAATACTAACAATAGATTCATTTGTGGTGATGAGATATCAACCCACCAACTCCTTCGCCTGATAATTAGAATAAATACCACGAATCCATTGAGGAGGGAATTGGGGATTTCCCATTCCTATCTTACCTCGTTTCCAATTATCTTTCTCCATATCGTTTGTATGGAGAGAGTGCGTGAAAATGAAAGCTGGATACCAGGAGACCGAAACTTATGACGTAATTGGCACGGTGCAAAGTCACTTTGTCTTGTGATGTTTGCAGAACATTTCCGTCTTTAAATCACGATTAAGTTACTTTATTACTCGCAAAGATAAAATAGTTTTGTTAATAACAAGCTTAAGGAATCCAAGCATCATTTGGATCAAGGGTGAGTAGGCTCAAGTGGTTCACGATATGTTAAAAAGTCTGATCTGTTGTTGCAGAGTTCATTAATCAGATTTTAAGACTTGGGCCTAAAGCGAAACTGAAAGTTACAGGTGAAACTGAAAGTTACAAGTAACTTGCATTGAGTAATGTCGTCTGAGTTGCTGACTCCGAGTTGCTATTGGCTTTTTAGCTACATTAATTGACTCCTCCGCCTGATAATCCTTACTAAATTCGAGAAAAGTTCGTGTGTTTGTTTGTTTGTGCGCTCATATCTCCCAGACCGAATGGCTGAGCGACCCCAGATTTTGCATGTAGCATTTAATGGGTCCCGAAAGTGTCCTTACGAAGCCCGATTTTTGAATTTCCAACTAACATCCGATATAACGCCGTTTATTGGTTTTATCTAACGTTATTCAGCTTGCCCGCGCGGCGATTTTGCCTTCGCGTCATGCCCGTCACGGGCGACGTCACTCCCGACACAGCCTGATCGCGTCACGGCTCCGACGTCAGGATGGGCCTGCTGACGTCATGACGTCACAATGCGACGTCTCGAGCCCCGTCACTTCAGTCAAAAGCTTTTGCGCGTTCACACACAACTTGGTGATCGATTTTTGTTCGGAATCAAATTGTGAAAAGAAGGTTTGTATTAAATGTATATGACGAATGAAAAAGATTGATGATAGGCCTACTGCTGGCCGGTGGGCGTGTTAAGTATCGGCCTTTTGTGTACTGTTCCATTGGCCCACTTACATCTCACTTCTCATCGGTGACTTCACTCAGTGGGGGACATGACCGTCTCTAACTGAGACTTCTTCCGTCTACTCCATCAATCAATCAGTGGGGGACATGACCGTCTCTATCTGATACTTCCTCCTTCTTCATCATCAATCAATCAGTGGGGGACATGACCGTCACTATCTGATACCTCTTCCGTCTTCTCTATCAATCAATCAGTGGGGGACATGACCGTCTCTATCTGATACTTCCTCCTTCTTCTCCATCAATCAATCAGTGGGGGACATGACCGTCTCTATCTGATACTTCTTCCGTCTACTCCATCAATCAATCAGTGGGGGACATGACCGTCTCTATCTGATACTTCCTCCTTCTTCTCCATCAATCAATCAGTGGGGGACATGACCGTCACTATCTGATACCTCTTCCGTCTACTCCATCAATCAATCAGTGGGGGACATGACCGTCTCTATCTGATACTTCCTCCTTCTTCTCCATCAATCAATCAGTGGGGGACATGACCGTCACTATCTGATACCTCTTCCGTCTTCTCTATCAATCAATCAGTGGGGGACATGACCGTCTCTAACTGATACTTCTTCCGTCTACTCCATCAATCAATCCGTGGGGGACATGACCGTCTCTATCTGATACTTCCTCCATCTTCTCCATCAATCAATCAGTGGGGGACATGACCGTCACTATCTGATACCTCTTCCGTCTTCTCTATCAATCATTCAGTGGGGGACATGACTGTCTCTATCTGATACTTCCTCCTTCTTCTCCATCAATCATTCAGTGGGGGACATGACCGTCACTATCTGATACCTCTTCCGTCTACTCCATCAATCAATCAGTGGGGGACATGACCGTCTCTATCTGATACCTCTTCCGTCTTCTCTATCAATCATTCAGTGGGGGACATGACCGTCTCTATCTGATACTTCCTCCTGCTTCTCCATCAATCAATCAGTGGGGGACATGACCGTCACTATCTGATACCTCTTCCGTCTTCTCTATCAATCATTCAGTGGGGGACATGACTGTCTCTATCTGATACTTCCTCCTTCTTCTCCATCAATCATTCAGTGGGGGACATGACCGTCACTATCTGATACCTCTTCCGTCTACTCCATCAATCAATCAGTGGGGGACATGACCGTCTCTATCTGATACTTCCTCCTTCTTCTCCATCAATCAATCAGTGGGAGACATGACCGTCTCAATCTGATACTTCCTCCTTCTTCTCCATCAATCAATCAGTGGGGGACATGACCGTCACTATCTGATACCTCTTCAGTCTTCTCTATCAATCATTCAGTGGGGGACATGACTGTCTCTATCTGATACTTCCTCCTTCTTCTCCATCAATCATTCAGTGGGGGACATGACCGTCACTATCTGATACCTCTTCCGTCTACTCCATCAATCAATCAGTGGGGGACATGACCGTCACTATCTGATACTTCCTCCTTCTTCTCCATCAATCAATCAGTGGGGGACATGACCGTCTCTATCTGATACTTCCTCCTTCTTCTCCATCAATCAATCAGTGGGAGACATGACCGTCTCAATCTGATACTTCTTCCGTCTTCATTTCTGAGTGAGGCACTAGCCTTCCTTTTCGTTCGTGCACATTAACATTGTAAATAACTTGTACAATGTATGCTCAACCTACATGTACATTTCTTTTTTGTCCAATCATGTCCATGTAATAAGACCCAGCTCCGTTTTTCCCTGTGATAATTCATTGATTTCAAATCAAAATACAAATACCTTCAAATAAACTTGAGTTTTTGTTATTTCTTTTCGTTTATCAATACATCACTTATAGTACACTGAAACTCTGATGATGGCGGCCACGGGTACAGTGAACTAGTTAGAATAAATACCGCGAATCCATTCCAGGAAATGGGGATTTCCCATTCCTATCTTACTTCGTTTCCAATTATCTTTCTCTATATCGTTTGTATGGAGAGAGTGCGTGAAAATGAAAGCTGGATACCAGTAGACCGAAACTTATGACGTAATTGGCACAGTGTGTCATTTTGTGATGTTTGCAGAACATTTCCGTCTTTAAATCACGATTAAGTTACTTTATTACTCGCAAAGATAAAATAGTTTTGTTAATACTAACAATAGATTCATTTGTGGTGATGAGATATCAACCCACCAACTCCTCCGCCTGATAATTAGAATAAATACCACGAATCCATTGAGGAGGGAATTGGGGATTTCCCATTCCTATCTTACCTCGTTTCCAATTATCTTTCTCCATATCGTTTGTATGGAGAGAGTGCGTGAAAATGAAAGCTGGATACCAGGAGACCGAAACTTATGACGTAATTGGCACGGTGCAAAGTCACTTTGTCTTGTGATGTTTGCAGAACATTTCCGTCTTTAAATCACGATTAAGTTACTTTATTACTCGCAAAGATAAAATAGTTTTGTTAATAACAAGCTTAAGGAATCCAAGCATCATTTGGATCAAGGGTGAGTTCTCAAGTGGTTCACGATATGTTAAAAAGTCTGATCTGTTGTTGCAGAGTTCATTAATCAGATTTTAAGACTTGGGCCTAAAGCGAAACTGAAAGTTACAGGTGAAACTGAAAGTTACAAGTAACTTGCATTGAGTAATGTCGTCTGAGTTGCTGACTCCGAGTTGCTATTGGCTTTTTAGCTACATTAATTGACTCCTCCGCCTGATAATCCTTACTAAATTCGAGAAAAGTTCGTGTGTTTGTTTGTTTGTGCGCTCATATCTCCCAGACCGAATGGCTGAGCGACCCCAGATTTTGCATGTAGCATTTAACGGGTCCCGAAAGTGTCCTTACGAAGCCCGATTTTTGAATTTCCAACTAACATCCGATATAACGCCGTTTATTGGTTTTATCTAACGTTATTCAGCTTGCCCGCGCGGCGATTTTACCTTCGCGTCATGCGCGTCACGGGCGACGTCACTCCCGACACAGCCTGATCGCGTCACGGCTCCGACGTCAGGATGGGTCTGCTGACGTCATGACGTCACAATGCGATGTCTCGAGCCCTGTCACTTCAGTCAAAAGCTTTTGCGCGTTCACAGTCACACACAGCTTGGTGATCGATTTTTGTTCGGAATCAAATTGTGAAAAGAAGGTTTGTATTAAATGTATATGACGAATGAAAAAGATTGATGATAGGCCTACTGCTGGCCGCTGGGCGTGTTTAGTATCGGCCTTTTGTGTACTGTTCCATTGGCGTACTGACATCTCACTTCTCATCGGTCACTTCAGTGGGGGACATGAACGTCTCTAACTGATACTTCTTCCGTCTACTCCATCAATCAATCAGTGGGGGACATGACCGTCTCTATCTGATACTTCCTCCTTCTTCTCCATCAATCAATCAGTGGGGGACATGACCGTCTCTATCTGATACTTCCTCCTTCTTCTCCATCAATCAATCAGTGGGGGACATGACCGTCACTATCTGATACTTCTTCCGTCTTCTCTATCAATCATTCAGTGGGGGACATGACTGTCTCTATCTGATACTTCCTCCTTCTTCTCCATCAATCAATCAGTGGGGGACATGACCGTCTCTATCTGATACTTCCTCCTTCTTCTCCATCAATCAATCAGTGGGGGACATGACCGTCTCTATCTGATACTTCCTCCTTCTTCTCCATCAATCAATCAGTGGGGGACATGACCGTCTCTATCTGATACTTCCTCCTTCTTCTCCATCAATCAATCAGTGGGAGACATGACCGTCTCTATCTGATACCTCTTCCGTCTTCTCTATCAATCATTCAGTGGGGGACATGACTGTCTCTATCTGATACTTCCTCCTTCTTCTCCATCAATCAATCAGTGGGGGACATGACCGTCACTATCTGATACCTCTTCCGTCTTCTCTATCAATCATTCAGTGGGGGACATGACTGTCTCTATCTGATACTTCCTCCTTCTTCTCCATCAATCATTCAGTGGGGGACATGACCGTCACTATCTGATACCTCTTCCGTCTACTCCATCAATCAATCAGTGGGGGACATGACCGTCTCTATCTGATACCTCTTCCGTCTTCTCTATCAATCATTCAGTGGGGGACATGACCGTCTCTATCTGATACTTCCTCCTTCTTCTCCATCAATCAATCAGTGGGGGACATGACCGTCACTATCTGATACCTCTTCCGTCTTCTCTATCAATCATTCAGTGGGGGACATGACTGTCTCTATCTGATACTTCCTCCTTCTTCTCCATCAATCATTCAGTGGGGGACATGACCGTCACTATCTGATACCTCTTCCGTCTACTCCATCAATCAATCAGTGGGGGACATGACCGTCTCTATCTGATACTTCCTCCTTCTTCTCCATCAATCAATCAGTGGGAGACATGACCGTCTCAATCTGATACTTCCTCCTTCTTCTCCATCAATCAATCAGTGGGGGACATGACCGTCACTATCTGATACCTCTTCCGTCTTCTCTATCAATCATTCAGTGGGGGACATGACTGTCTCTATCTGATACTTCCTCCTTCTTCTCCATCAATCATTCAGTGGGGGACATGACCGTCACTATCTGATACCTCTTCCGTCTACTCCATCAATCAATCAGTGGGGGACATGACCGTCACTATCTGATACTTCCTCCTTCTTCTCCATCAATCAATCAGTGGGGGACATGACCGTCTCTATCTGATACTTCCTCCTTCTTCTCCATCAATCAATCAGTGGGAGACATGACCGTCTCAATCTGATACTTCTTCCGTCTTCATTTCTGAGTGAGGCACTAGCCTTCCTTTTCGTTCGTGCACATTAACATTGTAAATAACTTGTACAATGTATGCTCAACCTACATGTACATTTCTTTTTTGTCCAATCATGTCCATGTAATAAGACCCAGCTCCGTTTTTCCCTGTGATAATTCATTGATTTCAAATCAAAATACAAATACCTTCAAATAAACTCAAGGAGGATACCGCGGTGACGTCACGGCTTTTCCAAGATGGCGCTGCATATTGTAAACAAACTCGATCCACGGCCAAGGGAAAATCAAGTCATCACAAAAGTTAGATTTTTCGCATCAAATCAGAGTTATCAGTACTTTTCTGCTTTGAAATAAGTCTTCAGACAATAAGCTATCATTTGAATAATGAAAAGTGCTGTTTTGATGGGGAAAAATAGGGTTTTTTAAACCAAATAGCCGGCACCGATCTTCCAAAATTAGCGATGGTTTCAAAACAGTCTCCCAGATATGGGGCAATCTCTTCATTATCATAATGGGATTTGGAGGCATGTTTACAGATTTTACAAGTTCGAGACCTGTAATACCTAAAACTCGCATAGATCCCCATAGATCCCCTCTATTTGTCGAGTTAGCGCCCCTGTAAGATCATGCATTTTCGGACACTAGAACGAAATCTTCCTGCGGATATCGCGGTTTCGGTGATGATTTAAGGAGAAATTGACTGTTCTTAGAGTTGTATGGGACAGAAATGAGTTCATACTTCATGAATACATGAATATATTATGATATGGGCGGGCTTCTAAGTCAAAACAATAACAAACTCAACTGCATCTCTACCGTGTATCGCGTAGTGCATTGCCTAGTGTATTTCGTAGTGTATTTTAGCGGAGACATTATTTCCCATTATATCCGCACTTTGGCCACGGCAAACGTCTTTTTTATTCGTGGAAGTTAATCTGCTCTGTAAATTTTATTCTACACAGGAAGAATCCATACTAGGTATTGCAATATTTCATGTCTATTGGTGTTTTTGTGTACAGGAGCGCACCAGACAGTGAGACGTAGAGACGTGTTCAGCGCTGGTGCTGTCAGTAGACTGATCTGATTGGCCATAGCGATCACTAATATGGGTCGGGATCACGTGATGTGACGTCACCGCGGTATCCTCCTTGAAATAAACTTGAGTTTTTGTTATTTCTTTTCGTTTATCAATACATCACTTATAGTACACTGAAACTCTGATGATGGCGGCCACGGGTACAGTGAACTAGTTAGAATAAATACCGCGAATCCATTCCAGGAAATGGGGATTTCCCATTCCTATCTTACCTCGTTTCCAATTATCTTTCTCTATATCGTTTGTATGGAGAGAGTGCGTGAAAATGAAAGCTGGATACCAGTAGACCGAAACTTATGACGTAATTGGCACAGTGTGTCATTTTGTGATGTTTGCAGAACATTTCCGTCTTTAAATCACGATTAAGTTACTTTATTACTCGCAAAGATAAAATAGTTTTGTTAATACTAACAATAGATTCATTTGTGGTGATGAGATATCAACCCACCAACTCCTCCGCCTGATAATTAGAATAAATACCACGAATCCATTGAGGAGGGAATTGGGGATTTCCCATTCCTATCTTACCTCGTTTCCAATTATCTTTCTCCATATCGTTTGTATGGAGAGAGTGCGTGAAAATGAAAGCTGGATACCAGGAGACCGAAACTTATGACGTAATTGGCACGGTGCAAAGTCACTTTGTCTTGTGATGTTTGCAGAACATTTCCGTCTTTAAATCACGATTAAGTTACTTTATTACTCGCAAAGATAAAATAGTTTTGTTAATAACAAGCTTAAGGAATCCAAGCATCATTTGGATCAAGGGTGAGTTCTCAAGTGGTTCACGATATGTTAAAAAGTCTGATCTGTTGTTGCAGAGTTCATTAATCAGATTTTAAGACTTGGGCCTAAAGCGAAACTGAAAGTTACAGGTGAAACTGAAAGTTACAAGTAACTTGCATTGAGTAATGTCGTCTGAGTTGCTGACTCCGAGTTGCTATTGGCTTTTTAGCTACATTAATTGACTCCTCCGCCTGATAATCCTTACTAAATTCGAGAAAAGTTCGTGTGTTTGTTTGTTTGTGCGCTCATATCTCCCAGACCGAATGGCTGAGCGACCCCAGATTTTGCATGTAGCATTTAACGGGTCCCGAAAGTGTCCTTACGAAGCCCGATTTTTGAATTTCCAACTAACATCCGATATAACGCCGTTTATTGGTTTTATCTAACGTTATTCAGCTTGCCCGCGCGGCGATTTTACCTTCGCGTCATGCGCGTCACGGGCGACGTCACTCCCGACACAGCCTGATCGCGTCACGGCTCCGACGTCAGGATGGGTCTGCTGACGTCATGACGTCACAATGCGATGTCTCGAGCCCTGTCACTTCAGTCAAAAGCTTTTGCGCGTTCACAGTCACACACAGCTTGGTGATCGATTTTTGTTCGGAATCAAATTGTGAAAAGAAGGTTTGTATTAAATGTATATGACGAATGAAAAAGATTGATGATAGGCCTACTGCTGGCCGCTGGGCGTGTTTAGTATCGGCCTTTTGTGTACTGTTCCATTGGCGTACTGACATCTCACTTCTCATCGGTCACTTCAGTGGGGGACATGAACGTCTCTAGTCTAACTGATACTTCTTCCGTCTACTCCATCAATCAATCAGTGGGGGACATGACCGTCTCTATCTGATACTTCCTCCTTCTTCTCCATCAATCAATCAGTGGGGGACATGACCGTCTCTATCTGATACTTCCTCCTTCTTCTCCATCAATCAATCAGTGGGGGACATGAACGTCTCTAACTGATACTTCTTCCGTCTACTCCATCAATCAATCAGTGGGGGACATGACCGTCTCTATCTGATACTTCCTCCTTCTTCTCCATCAATCAATCAGTGGGGGACATGACCGTCTCTATCTGATACTTCCTCCTTCTTCTCCATCAATCAATCAGTGGGGGACATGACCGTCACTATCTGATACTTCTTCCGTCTTCTCTATCAATCATTCAGTGGGGGACATGACTGTCTCTATCTGATACTTCCTCCTTCTTCTCCATCAATCAATCAGTGGGGGACATGACCGTCTCTATCTGATACTTCCTCCTTCTTCTCCATCAATCAATCAGTGGGGGACATGACCGTAACTATCTGATACTTCTTCCGTCTTCTCTATCAATCATTCAGTGGGGGACATGACTGTCTCTATCTGATACTTCCTCCTTCTTCTCCATCAATCAATCAGTGGGGGACATGACCGTCTCTATCTGATACTTCCTCCTTCTTCTCCATCAATCAATCAGTGGGGGACATGACCGTAACTATCTGATACTTCTTCCGTCTTCTCTATCAATCATCAAGTGGGGGACATGACTGTCTCTATCTGATACTTCTTCCGTCTTCATTTCTGAGTGCGGCACTAGCCTTCCTTTTCGTTCGTGCACATTAGCATTGTAAATAACATGTACAATGTATGCTCAGCCAACATGCACATTTCTTTTTTGTCCAATCATGTCCATGTAATAAGACCCGGCTCCGTTTTTCCCTGTGATAATTCATTGATTTCAAATCAACGTACAGATACCTTCAAATAAACTTGAGTTTTTGTTATTTCTTTTCATTTATCAATACATCACTTATAGTACACTGAAACTCTGATGATGGCGGCCACGGTGTGTCGTGTCTACTTGCTCAGCTATGTCACAACCGGTCCTCCTGGAATTGGTCCTGGAGGAGACTACTTTATGTAACAACGACAACAGACACACATTTATCGGAAAGCCAAGGGGTTTTCCTTTTTTCTGATGCTGTATAAGACAGCTTAATTTGAGGCTCCTGCATGAAAGGCATGCATTGTTTATTAGCGGGTTGAGGAGCAAAGTGATGTAAGTCATTTTGGCGGTATTGTTAAATGTATATTTACACCTCGGATGAGGTGTTTTTGCCTGCCAAAGGGGCAGCGGTTTCATGTAAAAATGGTGTTCGTCTGTGTTGTTCCCGGGTTTTAGTCACGTGCTTCGTGCGAACTGATTTGTCATCTGTTCGGTCTTTATTGTCTAAATACCTCTGTTAGTACATTGATTAACATAAGTTAAACCATAGATCCTGTAATTGGAGGAAGTTCCTCTTGTTTTTAGGCTCAAGTAAGGGCACAACCCCTGTCCAATTTCTATCCTGTGTTGCATGTGCACAGTACAGTGTACATTGTTATAGTGCGTGGTGTTTCTCGCAGGTGGCAGCACCGTATGGTGTCTTCAAGACGTCCTGTCTTCAGGTTGTGACTTGATGAGATTTGTTTTTTAGTTGTAGTTTAGAGATGTATTGACGCTGTCATGTTATTTGTCTTTACAGTTTCACCTCAGGCAATAGAGGTAAAATACAAGAGTTTACCAAATGAGAGTTATCTTCCTTTATAATCCTACGAGACCCGCAATAACGTCGTGAGCGGACGTTACAGTGAAAATCACTCCATACGAAGGGTGAAGAAGAAGATTGAAGATGGCGACCGGCAATCCTCTGGATCTGCTCACGCGAGCTGCTGCCCAGGAGATGGAGCGGTTGGATAGAGAAATAGCTGATCTAACACGTGAAATTACCATCAGAGATGTTAGTCCCATAGTTGCGACACCAGGACGTCGGAGACCAGTACGTCTGGAAGAGGAGGGGGTGGTCGCTGAACCACCCAACTCAACACGGAATGACGATGCTGCGACTGGAACAGCTGCATCACCAACTCATCCAGCTCCTGCGAATGAGGCGGCTGCAGGGAGTGTTCCTGCTGCCGAGAACGAGTTGTTAGTGGCAGTAAAGGAACTTTGCACTATGTTGTGTCAGACTCGGAGAACATCCGGTAATGTCACAACCAGAGCAAACGAAAGCATGACTTCTGCAATTGAGCAATTGACACTAAAAAGTGCACTACCACCACTTGAGGTAGTTAAGTTTACCGGGGATGCTACCGAGTATTTCCGCTTCATAACAAGATATGAAACGATGGTTGGGTCTCAAAACCTAACTGAGGCTCAAAAGATGGCGAGACTGTTGCAATTTGTTGATGGGCGGGCCAAGCGTTCCATAAGCGGTTTTGATGGTGTCCCAGGTGGTCTTGCCCAAGCATTAGAGACTTTAAAGAGACGCTTTGGTCAACCACATGTAGTGGCCGAGGCCTGTGTAGAAAACCTGATCGGGGGACCAAACCTTGATACAAACGATGTGCAGGGACTCTGTGACTTTGCTGATAAGTCGAGAACCCTGTTCGAGACTCTGAAAGGACTCAAGGCTGTTGGTGAAATGAACATGTCTAACATGCAGAAAATGTCCAGAAAAATGCCCGTTAGGCTGCAGGTGAAGTGGCGTGATGAGGCACAGCGTGTAAAACGAGACACGGGCAAGCTGCCTGGTGTAGAAGTCCTTGTCAGGTTCATCGAGAGGGCGGCGGAAGCTGTGAGTGACCCCGTCTTTGGTAAGATTGCTGACAATCGGTCAAATAGTGGTAAGCCGAAGACGACACAAGGAAAGCCGACATTCGGGGGTAAACAGGACAACGCTAGACCTGTTGCCTCTACGTTTGCTACCAGTACCAGCACCTCCTCATCACATCTGAAATGCTATGATTGCGGAGACAACCATAGGCTGGGGGACTGTGAAGTTTTCAAGGCCAAGGACCTGAAACAGCGTGCCACTTTTGTTAAGACACACAACCTGTGTTTCAACTGTCTGGGAAGGTCCCATGTATCCAAGGACTGCAACGTTAAGGTGCAATGTCAAGTTTGTGGTAAAAAACACTCTACGTTACTACATCGCTACCAGGTGAGCGGAAATGCCAATTCAACTCAGCCTCAGCGAGTACAGCAACCAGTGAATGCCAATTCTACTGGGGTGTGCACTATAAATTCGAACGTCCTGCAACGCAACAGTGGGCAAGTGGCCCTTCAAGTGGTTCCGATAAGAATATACGGTGAAAGTGGTACAAGTCTTACTACTCTGGCCCTGCTTGATTCTTGTTGTCAGGACACATTTGTCAAAAAATCCCTAGCAGACAAACTACACCTCCACGTTGCAAGTTATGAGCCAATTGAGATTCAGACAATGACTGGCATTGGTACGGTTCTCAGTGGACATGTCGATTTTAGTGTAGAGGGGGCAAGTAACCCCATGAGAAGAGTTCAAATTCGAGGCAGGGCAGTAGAAGGCCTGACTGTTAACTCTGTTCATCCTGGTGACCTACAGAGGTGGGACCATCTCAAGGATATCAAAATGGTGGACGTGGAGATTCCTGAAGTGAACCTCATCTTGGGCGCCAACATCCCTGAGGTGTTGGTGCACATCGAATCCAGACTTGGAAGAAGTGGTGAACCATCAGCCGTAAGAACGATCCTTGGTTGGAGCGTCATTGGTCCGACGGGGAATGGTAAACGTAGTACATGCAGTGTGAACTTTGTAAGTAGCACACGCAATAGTTTTGCTGTCAGGACTGAGTTTGAAAAGGACAGTCAGTTGTCTCAATTTTTGGAATTAGATAGCCTCGGTGTCAAGGAGAGCCCTGGGATGTCTGTTGAGGATAGGAGAGCCCTGAACATCCTACAAGAGAGCACCAAGCTGGTTGATGGCCGATTTGAAGTCGGGATGCTGTGGCGAGAGAAAGACTTGTGGCTCCCCAACAATAGGAGCACCGCTGAAGCCAGGCTGAACTCCCTAAGGCGCAAGTTGGGAAAGGACCCCGAGTTGAGTAAGAAGTACGCAGAGTTCATGGCTGGGCTGATAGAGAAAGGCTATGCAAGAAAACTTACCGTAGAAGAAACACAGACTACCACTGACAAGACTTGGTATTTGCCGCATCACTCGGTTGTGAATCCAAGAAAACCTGGAAAGGTGAGAGTGGTCTTCGATGCAGCCGCATCCCATCGCAACGTCGCCCTCAATGACCAGCTAATGCAGGGACCGGATTTGATCAGTAGCCTATTGGGAATCTTGATACGGTTCAGAGAGAGACCGGTGGGTCTCGTCGGAGACATTGAGGCAATGTTTCTCCAGGTGGCTGTGCCGGAGGAAGACACCGATTCGTTACGCTTCTTATGGTGGCATGACGGTAATGTGAATGGCCCGGTGGAAGAGTATAAGATGCAGAGACACATCTTCGGTGCCCGAGACTCACCGGCATGCTGCAATTTTGCGTTGAAGGAGACAGCAAAATCATGCACTGGCTTTAGTGAGGGAGCCCGTGAAGCCGTCTTGAAGTCGTTCTATGTTGACGACAAGGTAGGATCTGTAGACACTGAGGACATTGGCATAGCTAGGATCCAAGAAGTTAGCGAAATAGTTGCTACTGGTGGGTTTCACATTCGAGGATGGATAAGCAACAGCTTGGCTGTCATGAAGTCCGTACCGGAGTCTGTTAGAGCAGGATCAGTGGTCAACCTGAACTTTGATGAGTCACCAGTAAATAGGACACTAGGCATGGAATGGGAGGTGAGACGAGACGTCTTCAAGTTCAGTGTAACGCTAGCTGAGAAACCAGCAACAAAGAGGGGTGTCCTGTCAACTCTCAGTTCCCTCTTTGACCCCATGGGACTCATCTGTCCTGTTGTCTTGAAGGCGAAAAACATCATGCAGAATCTCTGGAGACTGCAGATTGGTTGGGACGAGGATATTCCCCCAGAGGCGCAGCGAGTTTGGGATGAATGGAAAGCTGAATTGTCCAATTTAGCTAAGATAAACATCCCCAGATGTCACCTGTCACAATCCATGGACCACCTGCTGGAAGTATCCCTGCATATCTTTTCCGACGGTTCCACCATTGGTTATGGGATGTGCTGTTATCTCAGAATGGTCTATGAGGATGGGACCATTCATTGTTCTCTCTTGTTGGGGAGAGCCAGGTGTGCTCCAGTGAAGACAACTTCAATACCAAGATTGGAGCTACAGGCGGCCAGGCTAGCAGTAAGGATCTGTCAAACCATCCAGGATGAGATAACGTACAACATCAGCTCCCTGGTGTTTTGGACTGACTCACAAACTGTCTTGAAATACATTGCCAATGACAGCAGACGTTTCAATGTCTATGTTGCTAATAGAGTGGCAGAAATCAGAGATGTGACGAGCGTTGATCAATGGAGACATTGCCCAGGAGTAGAAAATCCAGCCGATGACGCCTCCAGGGGACTGAGCCCTATGGACATGAACATGCAGCATCGTTGGTTTCGCGGACCGGAATTTCTATGGATGTCAGAAGATAGCTGGCCCCAGAACCATGCCGATGTGACAGACCTTTCAGCACAGGATCCAGAAGTAAAGCATTGTACAGCAGTCCATGTGACCAGTGTGACTGAAAACACTGAAGGAGAGGCTGTCCTGCAGTTGGTTGAAAGATCTAATTCCTGGCAAGAGCTGGTACAACAAGCAGCATTGGTCATGAGAATGGGACAAATATATGCCACCAAAGACGAGTGTACGCCCGAGACTGTGAAAGAAGCCACAGAATGGATCGTCAGAAATGTACAACGCCAATATTTCGCCGAGGAAATAAGAAGACTGCAGGAAGGGAATAATGTGAAGGCTAGTAGCAAAATTCAGAGCCTAAGTCCGGTGTTGGTAGACGGCATTCTACGAGTGGGCGGGAGATTGGAAAATGCGCCGACACTGACTTCAAACGAGAAATATCCCATCATCTTACCCAAGGATAAGACTGGTCGATTGGTAATGCTTGATGCTCATCAGAGGCTGGCACATGCCGGGAGGGAACAGACCTTAGCAGAAACAAGAAAGGAGTTTTGGATATTAGGAGGACGTCATCTGGCTAAGAACATTATTAGAAACTGTTGCGATTGTCGTCGTAGAAACGCCAGACCAATGAAACAGGTGATGGCAGCGTTACCAGAATTCAGACTCGTTCCCTTCCAACCAGCTTTCACCACGACTGGATGTGACTTGTTCGGTCCCCTAGAGATCAAATGGGGCCGCAATACGGCTATCAAGAGATGGGGCTGCCTATTTACGTGTTTGGTTACCCGAGCAGTGTATTTGGAGATGGTACAGTCTCTAAGTAGTGATGATTTTGTGCTGACACTGAGACAGTTTATCAGCAGGAGGGGACCTCCAGAAGAGATTCGATGTGACAATGGGTCAAATTTCACTGGCGCAGCCAAGGAGCTGGGGAAGGCCATAGAAGAGTGGAATCAGCAGCAGATTGTGACGGAGATGCAACAGAAGGGCATTAAGTTCATATTTTTGCCCCCTAATGCCCCACATATGGCCGGTGTATGGGAACGTCTGGTTAAGATTTCCAAGAGACACCTACAAGCACTTTCTGGTGGATATTTGCTGACAGACAACGGTCTTCGAACTCTGTTAGCTGAAGCTGAGGCCATCATGAATGGACGACCACTGTGTCCAGTATCAGAGGACCCAAAGGACTTTGAAGCGCTCACACCCAACCATTTTCTTGTTCAAAGAAAATTGGTAGGATTACCTCCAGGAGTTTTTGTCAAGGAAGACGGTCTCTTACGTAAGGAGTGGAGAAAGGTCCAGTGGGCAGCAGAGCTCTTTTGGCAGAGGTGGTTAAAGGAATACCTACCGTCTCTTCAGCACCGGCAGAAATGGAGGACGACTCAACGAGATGTACGTGTTGGCGACCTTGTCCTTCTCGTGGAGGATGGAGTAAAACGAGGTCAGTGGCCCCTGGGCCGAGTCACCAAGGTTGTATGTGGCCAAGACAATCATGTCCGATCGGCATTTGTGAAGACCGAGCATACTGAATTGCATCGTCCAATCGTCAAAATGTGTCTCCTGGAAGCAGCTGAGGACGATTCTTCCAAGGATGATTCTGAGTAGGAGCAGTAATTATGAGACTTAAGACGATTCTCCGCTAGACGTAACGGGAGAAATTCATTCATTCTGGAGAAAACGTCATTGTGTTCAGAAACCTGTGTTTAGAAAGTTGTGTTTGATATTCAAGGGTTAAAATTATCTCTTTTGCATAAGCTCATGTTGCAATTTGAATCCAAGTTGACACCTTTAAGCCTTGCCTATTCATGGGATGCACATTTTTAGGGAAAACTGTTCATTCACTCAATATCAGTCAATAGTTGACTGTTTTCTGGGCGGATTCAATCTGTTAAAATTTGTCTATTGTCAAGGTTACAGGTTGTCAGTTTTGGAGGCAAATAGCACTCATGAGTTTTAGACTGTACCAGTGATCATTTGGTGATTTGTGAGGGTGCAAGTGAATTACTGCTCTCTATTTGAAATTCAAGGATAAAAGTTGCGGATTTACAGTAGTGGGATCAGTAACTGGAAATTCAGTACTTCAGTTGCGTAAATTGACTATGTTAGGGTGTAGGCGGATCGCTGCCCTCTTCATAGTCTTGGTGTTTGTTTCATGGTTATAATGTTTTATAAGTTCACCAATTCAACATGTTTGCAAGTGACAATTTCGTTATCATATATATTAGTGGACAATCAGCCGAGACACTGCCTTGAAGTCTGGATGTTTTGAGGCAACTATTTTATGGACAGTGAATGAAAGGATTCACCTGTTAGAGACCTAAGTTTGAGTAGCCTTTTCGGAGGCAGGTCATACCTGTAAGCTTCATTTGAACTTGTGTGATTCATGATTTGGATTCTAGTCTACTTTGAACTTGTGTGATTCATGATTTGGATTCTAGTCTACATTTTGAAATTACTCTAAAGTCACTTATATAAGGTTTATTGTGATGTTGGTTTTACAGACACTCCTGTTTGGTTTAACAAGCTCCTATAAGGTTAGTTCGCTTGTTGGGGCCGCTGTGTCGTGTCTACTTGCTCAGCTATGTCACAACCGGTCCTCCTGGAATTGGTCCTGGAGGAGACTACTTTATGTAACAACGACAACAGACACACATTTATCGGAAAGCCAAGGGGTTTTCCTTTTTTCTGATGCTGTATAAGACAGCTTAATTTGAGGCTCCTGCATGAAAGGCATGCATTGTTTATTAGCGGGTTGAGGAGCAAAGTGATGTAAGTCATTTTGGCGGTATTGTTAAATGTATATTTACACCTCGGATGAGGTGTTTTTGCCTGCCAAAGGGGCAGCGGTTTCATGTAAAAATGGTGTTCGTCTGTGTTGTTCCCGGGTTTTAGTCACGTGCTTCGTGCGAACTGATTTGTCATCTGTTCGGTCTTTATTGTCTAAATACCTCTGTTAGTACATTGATTAACATAAGTTAAACCATAGATCCTGTAATTGGAGGAAGTTCCTCTTGTTTTTAGGCTCAAGTAAGGGCACAACCCCTGTCCAATTTCTATCCTGTGTTGCATGTGCACAGTACAGTGTACATTGTTATAGTGCGTGGTGTTTCTCGCAGGTGGCAGCACCGTATGGTGTCTTCAAGACGTCCTGTCTTCAGGTTGTGACTTGATGAGATTTGTTTTTTAGTTGTAGTTTAGAGATGTATTGACGCTGTCATGTTATTTGTCTTTACAGTTTCACCTCAGGCAATAGAGGTAAAATACAAGAGTTTACCAAATGAGAGTTATCTTCCTTTATAATCCTACGAGACCCGCAATAACGTCGTGAGCGGACGTTACACACGGGTACAGTGAACTAGTTAGAATAAATACCGCGAATCCATTCCAGGAAATGGGGATTTCCCATTCCTATCTTACCTCGTTTCCAATTATCTTTCTCTATATCGTTTGTATGGAGAGAGTGCGTGAAAATGAAAGCTGGATACCAGTAGACCGAAACTTATGACGTAATTGGCACAGTGTGTCATTTTGTGATGTTTGCAGAACATTTCCGTCTTTAAATCACGATTAAGTTACTTTATTACTCGCAAAGATAAAATAGTTTTGTTAATACTAACAATAGATTCATTTGTGGTGATGAGATATCAACCCACCAACTCCTCCGCCTGATAATTAGAATAAATACCACGAATCCATTGAGGAGGGAATTGGGGATTTCCCATTCCTATCTTACCTCGTTTCCAATTATCTTTCTCCATATCGTTTGTATGGAGAGAGTGCGTGAAAATGAAAGCTGGATACCAGGAGACCGAAACTTATGACGTAATTGGCACGGTGCAAAGTCACTTTGTCTTGTGATGTTTGCAGAACATTTCCGTCTTTAAATCACGATTAAGTTACTTTATTACTCGCAAAGATAAAATAGTTTTGTTAATAACAAGCTTAAGGAATCCAAGCATCATTTGGATCAAGGGTGAGTAGGCTCAAGTGGTTCACGATATGTTAAAAAGTCTGATCTGTTGTTGCAGAGTTCATTAATCAGATTTTAAGACTTGGGCCTAAAGCGAAACTGAAAGTTACAGGTGAAACTGAAAGTTACAAGTAACTTGCATTGAATAATGTCGTCTGAGTTGCTGACTCCGAGTTGCTATTGGCTTTTTAGCTACATTAATTGACTCCTCCGCCTGATAATCCTTACTAAATTCGAGAAAAGTTCGTGTGTTTGTTTGTTTGTGCGCTCATATCTCCCAGACCGAATGGCTGAGCGACCCCAGATTTTGCATGTAGCATTTAACGGGTCCCGAAAGTGTCCTTACGAAGCCCGATTTTTGAATTTCCAACTAACATCCGATATAACGCCGTTTATTGGTTTTATCTAACGTTATTCAGCTTGCCCGCGCGGCGATTTTGCCTTCGCGTCATGCGCGTCACGGGCGACGTCACTCCCGACACAGCCTGATCGCGTCACGGCTCCGACGTCAGGATGGGTCTGCTGACGTCATGACGTCACAATGCGATGTCTCGAGCCCTGTCACTTCAGTCAAAAGCTTTTGCGCGTTCACAGTCACACACAGCTTGGTGATCGATTTTTGTTCGGAATCAAATTGTGAAAAGAAGGTTTGTATTAAATGTATATGACGAATGAAAAAGATTGATGATAGGCCTACTGCTGGCCGGTGGGCGTGTTAAGTATCGGCCTTTTGTGTACTGTTCCATTGGCCCACTTACATCTCACTTCTCATCGGTCACTTCAGTGGGGAAAATGAACGTCTCTAACTGATACTTCTTCCGTCTACTCCATCAATCAATCAGTGGGGGACATGACCGTCTCTATCTGATACTTCCTCCTTCTTCTCCATCAATCAATCAGTGGGGGACATGACCGTCACTATCTGATACCTCTTCCGTCTTCTCTATCAATCATTCAGTGGGGGACATGACTGTCTCTATCTGATACTTCCTCCTTCTTCTCCATCAATCAATCAGTGGGGGACATGACCGTCACTATCTGATACTTCCTCCTTCTTCTCCATCAATCAATCAGTGGGGGACATGACCGTCACTATCTGATACTTCTTCCGTCTTCTCTATCAATCACTCAGTGGGGGACATGACTGTCTCTATCTGATACTTCCTCCTTCTTCTCCATCAATCAATCAGTGGGGGACATGACCGTCTCTATCTGATACTTCCTCCTTCTTCTCCATCAATCAATCAGTGGGGGACATGACCGTAACTATCTGATACTTCTTCCGTCTTCTCTATCAATCATTCAGTGGGGGACATGACTGTCTCTATCTGATACTTCCTCCTTCTTCTCCATCAATCAATCAGTGGGGGACATGACCGTCTCTATCTGATACTTCCTCCTTCTTCTCCATCAATCAATCAGTGGGGGACATGACCGTAACTATCTGATACTTCTTCCGTCTTCTCTATCAATCATCAAGTGGGGGACATGACTGTCTCTATCTGATACTTCTTCCGTCTTCATTTCTGAGTGCGGCACTGGCCTTCCTTTTCGTTCGTGCACATTAGCATTGTAAATAACATGTACAATGTATGCTCAGCCTACATGCACATTTCTTTTTTGTCCAATCATGTCCATGTAATAAGACCCGGCTCAGTTTTTCCCTGTGATAATTCATTGATTTCAAATCAACGTACAGATACCTTCAAATAAACTTGAGTTTTTGTTATTTCTTTTCATTTATCAATACATCACTTATAGTACACTGAAACTCTGATGATGGCGGCCACGGGTACAGTGAACTAGTTAGAATAAATACCGCGAATCCATTCCAGGAAATGGGGATTTCCCATTCCTATCTTACCTCGTTTCCAATTATCTTTCTCTATATCGTTTGTATGGAGAGAGTGCGTGAAAATGAAAGCTGGATACCAGTAGACCGAAACTTATGACGTAATTGGCACAGTGTGTCATTTTGTGATGTTTGCAGAACATTTCCGTCTTTAAATCACGATTAAGTTACTTTATTACTCGCAAAGATAAAATAGTTTTGTTAATACTAACAATAGATTCATTTGTGGTGATGAGATATCAACCCACCAACTCCTTCGCCTGATAATTAGAATAAATACCACGAATCCATTGAGGAGGGAATTGGGGATTTCCCATTCCTATCTTACCTCGTTTCCAATTATCTTTCTCCATATCGTTTGTATGGAGAGAGTGCGTGAAAATGAAAGCTGGATACCAGGAGACCGAAACTTATGACGTAATTGGCACGGTGCAAAGTCACTTTGTCTTGTGATGTTTGCAGAACATTTCCGTCTTTAAATCACGATTAAGTTACTTTATTACTCGCAAAGATAAAATAGTTTTGTTAATAACAAGCTTAAGGAATCCAAGCATCATTTGGATCAAGGGTGAGTAGGCTCAAGTGGTTCACGATATGTTAAAAAGTCTGATCTGTTGTTGCAGAGTTCATTAATCAGATTTTAAGACTTGGGCCTAAAGCGAAACTGAAAGTTACAGGTGAAACTGAAAGTTACAAGTAACTTGCATTGAGTAATGTCGTCTGAGTTGCTGACTCCGAGTTGCTATTGGCTTTTTAACTACATTAATTGACTCCTCCGCCTGATAATCCTTACTAAATTCGAGAAAAGTTCGTGTGTTTGTTTGTTTGTGCGCTCATATCTCCCAGACCGAATGGCTGAGCGACCCCAGATTTTGCATGTAGCATTTAATGGGTCCCGAAAGTGTCCTTACGAAGCCCGATTTTTGAATTTCCAACTAACATCCGATATAACGCCGTTTATTGGTTTTATCTAACGTTATTCAGCTTGCCCGCGCGGCGATTTTGCCTTCGCGTCATGCCCGTCACGGGCGACGTCACTCCCGACACAGCCTGATCGCGTCACGGCTCCGACGTCAGGATGGGCCTGCTGACGTCATGACGTGGTTCATGCCCATTTCGCCTTGTCTTTTTTCGCCTTTTCCCATTTTGCCTTTAAAAAATATACATTTCGCCATCTCCTATTTCGCCTTTTCCAATTTTGCCTCATCCCAATCCGCCTTATTCTATCTCGCCTTTGTCTTTTTTCGCCTTTTCATTTTTCGCATTATGCTATTTTGCCTCTGTTTTATCTTGCCTTATCACAAGTTGCCTTATCCATTCTTGCCTTCGTCTCAGTTTGCCATTGTCTTAATCTGCCTTCTCCTATTTCACCTTGTCCTAATTTACCTTTGTCCTAATTCGCCTTCATCCTATCTCGCCTTTACCCGCCCCGCCTTTGTATTATTTCGCCTTCTTCCCATTTCGCCTTCTTCCGACTTTGCAACAAACTTGGTGTCTTTACCCATGTTTGTTGAGTCAATCTTTCATATGAAAGTGTCTTCAACAGTGTTGAAGGGCTTCTAGGGTCCATTCGGGGGTACCCGCAACCAAAACCCGGTGGACATTGCCAAAATTACAAGTGTAGATAACTTCTCAGCCATTATAGTCATATTACATTACATACCATATTACAAAAGACTTTTGTCTCTTTTACCCATGTTTTACCCATGTTTGTGGGGCCAATCTTTCATATAAGAGTGTTTCCACGAATAATGTTTTGGTACCCTACCCAAGGCTGTTGCTAAATTACCAATATTTTCAAATCTTCATAACTTCTGAACCATCTACATGTAAGCTTACATGTATCTCCAAAACCAACTTTTGGATTGATAAAAGGCGAGGTGAGATATGGCGAAACGGGAGAAGGCAAAATGGGAAGAAGGCGAATTGACATAAAGGTCAATCAAGAAAAGGCAAGATGAGATAAGGCAGGATGGAACCAAGGCAGAATAGGACAAAGGCGAAATAAGAAAAGGCAAACTAGGATGAGGCAAGATGAGAGGAAGGCGAGTTAGGAAGAAGGCCAATTGGAACAAAGGCGAGATAAGACGATGGCGAAATCGTAGAAGGCGAATTGAGAAAAGGCAAGTTAGGAGAAGGCTAAATGGGAGAAGGCAAAATTGGATAAGGCGAATAAGGTTAAGGCGGAATGGGCAGATACCCATGACGTCACAATGCGACGTCTCGAGCCCCGTCACTTCAGTCAAAAGCTTTTGCGCGTTCACACACAACTTGGTGATCGATTTTTGTTCGGAATCAAATTGTGAAAAGAAGGTTTGTATTAAATGTATATGACGAATGAAAAAGATTGATGATAGGCCTACTGCTGGCCGGTGGGCGTGTTAAGTATCGGCCTTTTGTGTACTGTTCCATTGGCCCACTTACATCTCACTTCTCATCGGTGACTTCACTCAGTGGGGGACATGACCGTCTCTAACTGAGACTTCTTCCGTCTACTCCATCAATCAATCAGTGGGGGACATGACCGTCTCTATCTGATACTTCCTCCTTCTTCTCCATCAATCAATCAGTGGGGGACATGACCGTCACTATCTGATACCTCTTCCGTCTTCTCTATCAATCAATCAGTGGGGGACATGACCGTCTCTATCTGATACTTCCTCCTTCTTCTCCATCAATCAATCAGTGGGGGCCTGACCGTCTCTATCTGATACTTCTTCCGTCTACTCCATCAATCAATCAGTGGGGGACATGACCGTCTCTATCTGATACTTCCTCCTTCTTCTCCATCAATCAATCAGTGGGGGACATGACCGTCACTATCTGATACCTCTTCCGTCTACTCCATCAATCAATCAGTGGGGGACATGACCGTCTCTATCTGATACTTCCTCCTTCTTCTCCATCAATCAATCAGTGGGGGACATGACCGTCACTATCTGATACCTCTTCCGTCTTCTCTATCAATCATTCAGTGGGGGACATGACTGTCTCTATCTGATACTTCCTCCTTCTTCTCCATCAATCAATCAGTGGGAGACATGACCGTCTCTATCTGATACTTCCTCCTTCTTCTCCAGCAATCAATCAGTGGGGGACATGACCGTCACTATCTGATACTTCTTCCGTCTTCTCCATCAATCAATCAGTGGGGGACATGACCGTCACTATCTGATACTTCCTCCTTCTTCTCCATCAATCAATCAGTGGGGGACATGACCGTCTCTATCTGATACTTCCTCCTTCTTCTCCATCAATCAATCAGTGGGGGACATGACCGTCTCTATCTGATACTTCCTCCTTCTTCTCCATCAATCAATCAGTGGGGGACATGACCGTCTCTATCTGATACTTCCTCCTTCTTCTCCATCAATCAATCAGTGGGAGACATGACCGTCTCTATCTGATACCTCTTCCGTCTTCTCTATCAATCATTCAGTGGGGGACATGACTGTCTCTATCTGATACTTCCTCCTTCTTCTCCATCAATCAGTCAGTGGGGGACATGACCGTCACTATCTGATACCTCTTCCGTCTTCTCTATCAATCAATCAGTGGGGGACATGACCGTCTCTAACTGATACTTCTTCCGTCTACTCCATCAATCAATCAGTGGGGGACATGACCGTCTCTATCTGATACTTCCTCCTTCTTCTCCATCAATCAATCAGTGGGGGACATGACCGTCACTATCTGATACCTCTTCCGTCTTCTCTATCAATCATTCAGTGGGGGACATGACTGTCTCTATCTGATACTTTCTCCTTCTTCTCCATCAATCATTCAGTGGGGGACATGACCGTCACTATCTGATACCTCTTCCGTCTTCTCTATCAATCATTCAGTGGGGGACATGACCGTCTCTATCTGATACTTCCTCCTTCTTCTCCATCAATCAATCAGTGGGGGACATGACCGTCACTATCTGATACCTCTTCCGTCTTCTCTATCAATCATTCAGTGGGGGACATGACTGTCTCTATCTGATACTTCCTCCTTCTTCTCCATCAATCATTCAGTGGGGGACATGACCGTCACTATCTGATACCTCTTCCGTCTACTCCATCAATCAATCAGTGGGGGACATGACCGTCTCTATCTGATACTTCCTCCTTCTTCTCCATCAATCAATCAGTGGGAGACATGACCGTCTCAATCTGATACTTCCTCCTTCTTCTCCATCAATCAATCAGTGGGGGACATGACCGTCACTATCTGATACCTCTTCCGTCTTCTCTATCAATCATTCAGTGGGGGACATGACTGTCTCTATCTGATACTTCCTCCTTCTTCTCCATCAATCATTCAGTGGGGGACATGATCGTCACTATCTGATACCTCTTCCGTCTACTCCATCAATCAATCAGTGGGGGACATGACCGTCACTATCTGATACTTCCTCCTTCTTCTCCATCAATCAATCAGTGGGGGACATGACCGTCTCTATCTGATACTTCGTCCTTCTTCTCCATCAATCAATCAGTGGGAGACATGACCGTCTCAATCTGATACTTCTTCCGTCTTCATTTCTGAGTGAGGCACTAGCCTTCCTTTTCGTTCGTGCACATTAACATTGTAAATAACTTGTACAATGTATGCTCAACCTACATGTACATTTCTTTTTTGTCCAATCATGTCCATGTAATAAGACCCAGCTCCGTTTTTCCCTGTGATAATTCATTGATTTCAAATCAAAATACAAATACCTTCAAATAAACTTGAGTTTTTGTTATTTCTTTTCGTTTATCAATACATCACTGATCGTACACTGAAATTCTGATGATGGCGGCCACGGGTACAGTGAACTAGTTAGAATAAATACCGCGAATCCATTCCAGGAAATGGGGATTTCCCATTCCTATCTTACCTCGTTTCCAATTATCTTTCTCTATATCGTTTGTATGGAGAGAGTGCGTGAAAATGAAAGCTGGATACCAGTAGACCGAAACTTATGACGTAATTGGCACAGTGTGTCATTTTGTGATGTTTGCAGAACATTTCCGTCTTTAAATCACGATTAAGTTACTTTATTACTCGCAAAGATAAAATAGTTTTGTTAATACTAACAATAGATTCATTTGTGGTGATGAGATATCAACCCACCAACTCCTCCGCCTGATAATTAGAATAAATACCACGAATCCATTGAGGAGGGAATTGGGGATTTCCCATTCCTATCTTACCTCGTTTCCAATTATCTTTCTCCATATCGTTTGTATGGAGAGAGTGCGTGAAAATGAAAGCTGGATACCAGGAGACCGAAACTTATGACGTAATTGGCACGGTGCAAAGTCACTTTGCCTTGTGATGTTTGCAGAACATTTCCGTCTTTAAATCACGATTAAGTTACTTTATTACTCGCAAAGATAAAATAGTTTTGTTAATAACAAGCTTAAGGAATCCAAGCATCATTTGGATCAAGGGTGAGTTCTCAAGTGGTTCACGACATGTTAAAAAGTCTGATCTGTTGTTGCAGAGTTCATTAATCAGATTTTAAGACTTGGGCCTAAAGCGAAACTGAAAGTTACAGGTGAAACTGAAAGTTACAAGTAACTTGCATTGAGTAATGTCGTCTGAGTTGCTGACTCCGAGTTGCTGTTGGCTTTTTAGCTACATTAATTGACTCCTCCGCCTGATAATCCTTACTAAATTCGAGAAAAGTTCGTGTGTTTGTTTGTTTGTGCGCTCATATCTCCCAGACCGAATGGCTGAGCGACCCCAGATTTTGCATGTAGCATTTAACGGGTCCCGAAAGTGTCTTTACGAAGCCCGATTTTTGAATTTCCAACTAACATCCGATATAACGCCGTTTATTGGTTTTATCTAACGTTATTCAGCTTGCCCGCGCGGCGATTTTACCTTCGCGTCATGCCCGTCACGGGCGACGTCACTCCCGACACAGCCTGATCGCGTCACGGCTCCGACGTCAGGATGGGTCTGCTGACGTCATGACGTCACAATGCGATGTCTCGAGCCCTGTCACTTCAGTCAAAAGCTTTTGCGCGTTCACAGTCACACACAGCTTGGTGATCGATTTTTGTTCGGAATCAAATTGTGAAAAGAAGGTTTGTATTAAATGTATATGACGAATGAAAAAGATTGATGATAGGCCTACTGCTGGCCGCTGGGCGTGTTTAGTATCGGCCTTTTGTGTACTGTTCCATTGGCGTACTGACATCTCACTTCTCATCGGTCACTTCAGTGGGGGACATGAACGTCTCTAACTGATACTTCTTCCGTCTACTCCATCAATCAATCAGTGGGGGACATGACCGTCTCTATCTGATACTTCCTCCTTCTTCTCCATCAATCAATCAGTGGGGGACATGACCGTCACTATCTGATACTTCTTCCGTCTTCTCTATCAATCATTCAGTGGGGGACATGACTGTCTCTATCTGATACTTCCTCCTTCTTCTCCATCAATCAATCAGTGGGGTACATGACCGTCTCTATCTGATACTTCCTCCTTCTTCTCCATCAATCAATCAGTGGGGGACATGACCGTCACTATCTGATACTTCTTCCGTCTTCTCTATCAATCATCAAGTGGGGGACATGACTGTCTCTATCTGATACTTCTTCCGTCTTCATTTCTGAGTGCGGCACTAGCCTTCCTTTTCGTTCGTGCACATTAGCATTGTAAATAACATGTACAATGTATGCTCAGCCTACATGCACATTTCTTTTTTGTCCAATCATGTCCATGTAATAAGACCCGGCTCCGTTTTTCCCTGTGATAATTCATTGATTTCAAATCAACGTACAGATACCTTCAAATAAACTTGAGTTTTTGTTATTTCTTTTCATTTATCAATACATCACTTATAGTACACTGAAACTCTGATGATGGCGGCCACGGGTACAGTGAAATAGTTAGAATAAATACCGCGAATCCATTCCAGGAAATGGGGATTTCCCATTCCTATCTTACCTCGTTTCCAATTATCTTTCTCTATATCGTTTGTATGGAGAGAGTTCGTGAAAATGAAAGCTGGATACCAGTAGACCGAAACTTATGACGTAATTGGCACAGTGTGTCATTTTGTGATGTTTGCAGAACATTTCCGTCTTTAAATCACGATTAAGTTACTTAATTACTCGCAAAGATAGAATAGTTTTGTTGATACTAACAATAGATTCATTTGTGGTGATGAGATATCAACCCACCAACTCCTCCGCCTGATAATTCGAATAAATACCACGAATCCATTGAGGAGGGAATTGGGGATTTCCCATTCCTATCTTACCTCGTTTCCAGTTATCTTTCTCCATATCGTTTGTATGGAGAGAGTGCGTGAAAATGAAAGCTGGATATCAGGAGACCGAAACTTATGACGTAATTGGCACGGTGCAAAGTCACTTTGTCTTGTGATGTTTGCAGAACATTTCCGTCTTTAAATCACGATTAAGTTACTTTATTACTCGCAAAGATAAAATAGTTTTGTTAATAACAAGCTTAAGGAATCCAAGCATCATTTGGATCAAGGGTGAGTAGGCTCAAGTGGTTCACGATATGTTAAAAAGTCTGATCTGTTGTTGCAGAGTTCATTAATCAGATTTTAAGACTTGGGCCTGAAGCGAAACTGAAAGTTACAGGTGAAACGCTGTGTCAGCTTTATTTGCACCAAGGTGCTGGCTCCTCAAACAGCCAATTTAAATGCCCGATGTTTTCATGTGGCAAAATTTCAGCACAGAAATTTGGTCAGTGGTGATGGCTTTTCCAAATAAACTGTATTTGGAACAATTTAGAATGCAATCTAGTGAGTGAATGGATATTGAACTGACAGATTTTTATTCCTTTCAGTAAAGCCAATGAGAATTCAGCTATCCACCAAGAATCGCATGCCAGAACAATGAGAAAGGTCACATTCCATCTAGTAGTGCACAAAAACTTCAAATTTGATGAGATGATGGATGACATTGTCATCAGATTCAAACATTCTCATCTTGGTGGATTTACCGATGCTACAAACAGACATTGCATGAAAGTCATTCAGTAAGTACATGTAAATTATAATTTGTTCCTCTTTTTGACTCATTTATATACGATATCACCTGGGGGCCAAATCGGTAAACCTTGAAAACAAGATACAACTTATTTCATATCATGGGTACATGTACATCGAACATGTCCAGCCACCATGCAGTATATGTCTCATAAGTTTTTGATTTGACCTACTTTTCATTTCAGCTCTAAACTATGGCATGTTTCCTAACCAGCATGAATTATTAATATGGTTAGCATATTGGCCCTGACCTTCATTTTTTGCAGGGATTTCGGAGTTGAACTTGTTTCATCTGATTCAGGCATGTCTGTTGATGATTTGTTTCTATATTTTTGGAAGAGTGAATTAGAATTTGGAATTTTTATGTCATTTCATAGTTCATTTTGCATCTGGGTACTGTGTGCGCGTAATTGCTGGTACTTTTCCATCTTTGCAGGAAATACAGCAAGGGCTATGTCCTCATGGAACTGACTGTTGAAGTTCCTGATGATATTTATGACACCGAATACAAATATGTTTATGTGCATAAATTCGACAAGAAAGAGCCAAAGTATACATGGGAATGGATGCCAATGGCTGATAAATACCATCAAGAAGGAACCAATAGATGTTTTCTTATTGATCACAAGGATGCGAAAGGTAGTGCCTCTAGTCTTAAGGAATTCCTGTTCACATAAAATATTCACTGTGACGATAATTGTGGTTCAAAGATGCAAGAAACGCCAGGATGAAATCCTAATATCGTTATCATGATGAAAGCTAAATATACTAGTAAAATCTTAGTTCCTTATATGTTAATGTTTTCTTTGTGCTTCAGCTGCATTTGAGTTGTACGATGGCTTGATGTACCCACCACCAGACAATTCCGCATGGACTCAAGTGACAAAATTTGGGAAAAGATTACTTGGATATGAAAAGATGGAGTTGGTTAATGAAGTAAAAGAAGCTGCGCTTGCCATGTTACCACATTGGCACATGTTCTTCTTTGAAAAGAAAACTGGTCAAAAGATGGATCATGCAACAGCAGAAGAGGCCGTTTGTAATACAGAGAAGGTGTTCACGTACATGGAACGATCACTCCGTGATGTCGGCGAAAGATATTTCAAAGAAGTTTGGATTAAGGTATGGATGTTCTGCTCTGTTTGCCTTACTGAAAGTCAACTTACTGGAGTAAGTCAACTTACTGGAGTAAGTCAACTTACTGGAGTAAGTCAACTTACTGGAGTAAGTCAACTTACTGGAGTAAGTCAACTTACTGGAGTAAGTCATCTTACTGGAGCTCTGTGCCCTCATGGGCTGTCGCTAAATAGTAATATGTCTTCCATACTGATATCATATTTTGTTATAAAATAACCTATAAATCTGTGTGAAAAACATCCAAGGCTTGATTGTATCATTATCATCATCATATTTGTATAAAAATTGTGATTCACTTACAAAGGATATAAACAAAATGCACATTACAATGCCTCATCACAATAATATCACAACAACCTGTCAGGACCTCCTACTCCTGCAGATAACATATTGTTGTACTCGTACCAAAAATTCATCAGCGAGCTCGCCATATATATTTTTGCTCATACGTAAAGAAGTAGATATATTTTGTGTTTGATCCCCGGTGTATGTTTGATTAGGGATGGCGAAGATATTTTGTTACTACCCTTTTTTGGGTCCAATCGCAATAATGATGTTGGTGCCATTTTAACTTAGGTGCTTTGGGACTATCTCTCATCCTGGCAGTCAGCCATGAAATCCCAAATCCAAGAGAACAAGTCCAGCCCAGAGGCCTTGGAAACCCGACTTGTATCAGCACTATGTGTTCTACGACTTGCCCACAAGTTTGATACCATCCTTGTCTCTAACGAGCAACTTGACCTGCTGTGTGATTGCCTTCTGTTGAGACCGGACAAAGATGGCAAGATTCTGGATTTGATGCCAGTGCTAAATAAGCACTTCGAAAACCCAAAGTAATTATAATTCCTCCTGAATGTTTGTAAAATTGTTTTTAAATCTCCTTGAATTATGACCAGGAATAAAACTCAATGTAAATGAGAGCCATTTAAGTTTATATCTTCTAGTGGTTTATGAGTACATGTAATGTACCTTTATCTAAAGAAGCTATTGTTTTGTTGCCTGCAGGTTTGGCCTGGACTGTTTCTTTATATTTCCCTTTCAAGTTACATTAAGATTGTCTCCCAGTATCATACAAGGTTTAATGCAATAAATATACTGCTTTCGATTCAGATTTTTGGTGACACAACTTCTCTTCCTGTGCGAGCGAATGACAATGGATACCTATAGAATGGATGAAGAGACCCAGCACAAGTGGCTATTTGTTGTTCCTCTTTTGCACTTTCTACATGGACTCACAACCCCCTATGAGCAGGCCTGGGACCAAGGTGTAGATCATGAGAAGCAACTTTGGTGGGGCATAAGTGTGTTCGTTCGTCAACAAGCAAAATTCAAGAAGAATGTGAATCTGCAAGGCAAACTGTAAGATTATTAAAGACTGCTTGAGTTGATTTGTGGAGTTAAGCATGCTATATAGGCCATTGACCAAATCCCAAAAGCTGTTGTTCTTGATAATTTTGGGGCAGATTAAAAATGCTCTTATGATGTATTTGGTGATAACATCACATAATTATGAAGCTCCCACCAAAATAGTCTATGTTATCAGGTTGTTGTCCGTCATTGATTCACCTAAATTGTTATTTCATTTCAGTTGAGTCTTTGTTTAAGGCTAACTCTCTTTCAAACCTTACTAATTCACCTGTTGGAGATTTCAGTCATAATCATATTCTTTCAGGAAACTAAAGTTTCTGTTGAGGCATCTGGCACCCCTCTTCCATTCGGATGCACTGCTTCCAAGAACTGTAATGTCAGTCATTAGTTGGCGTCACGTCAAGAATGCCTATTCCGAGGATGCTTTCCCACTGGATTGTATGATCGCTAACTGCTACTTCTTTGTAAAAGCAGGGCCAGATTACAGTTATGTGTCAGATGAAAGCGTAAGTTTAGAAGATGATTTTCATATGGTAAATTATCTTATTCAGACTTTTGTCATTTTTCTGCATTTGCTCAATTAACCCTGTGGATGCTTTTCCCAATCCAGGCGTGTAAATGGGTTTAAATTGTAAAGTTGGGTTTAAATCCGAAAGGAGCAAATGATGCATTGTTTAAGAAGCTCCTTGAGTGATTTTGAAAGTTTCAGCAGAGACTAGGAAATGTTAGTAGGTCCAAACTGCTGTGTACATCAGGCTGCGATCTTTATCTATTTTATGGCTGGGTGTCAAGAAGTTGACTAATTTTGTCTATAGAAAGTTGTTGATAAAATTATACCACTTATTATTTACATTCCCTCCCTGAAAAAGTTTGTTTCACCATATTTCAGATTGAAACCCTGCAGCATTGCGTCACATTAATTCTTTCGAAAGCTGAACAAACCCTCAGCACTGATGGTGTTGAAAAGTGAGTAAAACTGCTGTTTATGGGTACTGGTTCAAAAGCAAGTTCTGGTTTCCCTTTTTTTATCCTCATTGGAGAGGTATTTACCATTGTCCCGGAACTTTGATTCCAGTGGCGTAATGAGAATCCTTGCACTTTTTGTGTTCACTTTTGACAGTGTATTTGCAACATTCTTAGGGTTTATGATTCATTTGTCAACCGAAAAACATAAGTATCCAATAATGGCTCTGCATGTCCAGGGAACGATGCCAAGATTGATGATGGTCATGAAAGCCAATCTGATTCTAATGGTGTCATTATCTTCTTACAGGAGCAAGCAAGACTCCTTGATGAAAGAGGTGATAATTGTCGAGACACTGGCTTGGAATTTTCTCAAACTCGTCCTGAATGCTACAAGGCCCAACTCTCTTTGGAAGAGGGGCTCGATTGTGGTCCCTGTTGCTCTGAATCTGATGGTTACCATTCTCAACGCTCATTTCCGTATGATTGAGTGGATTCCTAAGGAAGAGCAGAATACTGTCCATGCCCAACATAAGGTTGTTACTGACTACATGAATGAGATGAAGAATGGTATCATTCCTTGGCTTAAGTCAGTGCTGACTTGGCCCCTTGCGGCTACTTATGGTGTATTCCACGTAGCAAAAGAACCTCAGGTGTGTATTTATAGACTCGGCGCTACCATACATGTAAGAGTACAAAGCTATATAGATGGATTGGTTGAATACAAATGATAACTCTTCAGCAATATAGATGGATTGGTTGAATACAAATGGTAACTCTTCAGCTATATAGATGGATTGGTTGAATACAAATGATAACTCTTCAGCTATATAGATGGATTGGTTGAATACAAATTATAACTCTTCAGCTATATAGATTGATTGGTTGAATACAAATGATAACTCTTCAGCTATATAGATCGATTGGTTAAATACACACGATAACTCTTAAGCTATGGATGGATTGATTGAATACATGTGATAAATCTTCCTGCCATAACATGAGATAAAGTGGTAAAGCAGTTTGTACAAATGCTGGCATTTTAATTGAAATCTATATTGAATACATATAGTTGACTGTGTTTTATGCCCCTGTGGCCAAATAAAGGGCTGGGGGCCCCTCACTTTATAAAATGAAGCAACTATGATGTCAAGTGTAACATACTTCAGATATCAATCAGTGGTATTATATTTCTTTACAGCTTTGGAGCCAGTTGCTCACAGTTGAATTTTGCACTGAACATGCCAAGACTCTTTGGAGGAAGACCTTGTTGAATGCTCTGGAAAGGAGGATTGCTGAGGTGTGGATATATTTGTATAACACATGTTCTATGATGAGGTTCATGTATGAACTGAAGGTTGTTTCAATGGAAATGTGCAATGGAAAGCAATGTGCAGTCAAAAGCACTAAGATTAAGAAGCAGTAAAGAACGTCGTAATGTTGTTTTTGAGTTTTTATGTACATGAATTTCCATGTGAAATCTTATCAATTGAAAACTGATCGAATGAGCCTGCAATAGATACACTACAGACTGCGCCATGACCTCATTGACTTCTTACAAGCTGCTTAAGTAAGCTTTCAATCGATCTATTTCAGCTGCCTCTCGCCACACAAGTAGAGGTGTACTGTGGAAAGACGGACTTCAGTTCTTATGATCCAGGTATCGATGAAACATTCAGCAAGATGGCCTTTGAAGCTGTGGTAGGTACTGCCTTAAATTTATAGCCTCATGAAAGCAAAATATGATTGTATTCTGTAAGCATGGTTCTTCATGTCAAATTGTCTGTCTGAGAGTATTGGTGGGTTTGCCTTAGAAAGTGAGTTCATTTCTTTTAGTTATATTGGGGGTTGGGTGACTTTGAAATAACTTGCAGTCTAATAAATTGAAGTCATGTCTTCCTTGGACTTGATATTGATTAAACTGGATGTCTTCTATGAATCTTGTCTGCCCCATTAATATCCATTGTTGTTGACACATTTTTTTAGATCCCATTCTGTTTTGTTTTAACACTGTGGTTCAAATGTCCTTGCATTTGTTGCTTTTTGTAAGCTGGGGCATTTTTTTTCAGAAAGAAGAGGTGAACATCCTGAACATTACCAGCTACAACAAGGACAAGTATAAAAGGCTTGTGTGCCAAACCTTTGAGGAGGCTTGGAAAAAAGCAATCGGAACTGACCAGAACATCAAAAAGATCATGACTCACCTGCTGTCATGGCCATCATTCTCGAGGTGTTTAGAGATATTCAGTACAGGTACTTGAAATATTTCTTCACCAGTTCTGTTCTGCATGAAATCGTTTATTTTTCCTTGATGTTTTCCATGTTGTCAGCAACTTTGTTCACAGGTAGTATATTCATTAAAGAATACATTATATATGTACATTATATTCATTAAAGAATACATTATATAGGTACATTATATTCATTAAAGAATACATTATATAGGTACATTATATTCATTAGAGAATACATTATATAGGTACATTATATTCATTAGAGAATACATTATATAGGTACATTATATTCATTAGAGAATACATTATATAGGTACATTATATTATATTCATTAAAGAATACATTATATAGGTACATTATATTATATTCATTAAAGAATACATTATATAGGTACATTATGTTCATTAAAAAAGTACACTATATGGGTACATTATATTCATTAAAAAGTACATTATATAGGTTCCTCTATTTTGTGCTGTTTCGAAGATGGCCCTACTGCACAACACTTTACAGAAAAGCCAATTAAATGCACTGAGCTAACTTCACCTTCAAACTAATAAAATGTATTTAAATTATGTATAAACCATTATTCAATTATGTTCACGAATAAAATATTTAGCAGTCAAGTCCTCAAAGTATGTTTTCGTTGGGAACAAAATGTTCAAGTGTGTCACTCAGTAGATGAAATTTTTTTCAATTTTTGAGGGAAAGAGCCAGTTCCCTGACATGTTATGTCAGATGAAAATCGGCAGATTTGTTTTTTTCACTATATTTTCTTTTAGTCATAACATGTAAATTTCTCTGAACTAATTCATCGGACAGCTGCTGCTTCGTTCAAACTGGTTTTTGTTTCGGGGTGTTATTTTTGCGCTGAACAGCTATCAAAACGAGTTTTATGGTGTTCATGGCAATTTTGGTTTGTCAGCATATTTGTGTATATGGTATGAGCATTCATAAAACTGCTATCTTACTTCATGAAAATCTATTTCAGACAAAAGAAAAATACTCTTTGATGATATCTGTGTCGAGCACATCGCCACAGCCCTATCAGTTCTCTCGTATGAGAAGAATCTGCTCCTGAATAACAGCCTCTCAGTGGCTGACTTTGAACTTCTCACCAAGCACCAGGAATCGTTCATCACGCTCTGCTGTATCGAGGCTGCTCGTGAAGATGACACCAATGATCCTGAGGGAAAGAAGGCGAAACAGGAGCCTTTGCGGACTCACTTGACACAGTTCTTCCAGCTGAGACAACAGGAACTGGAGTACTTCAGGTGGATGTCCGATAAGTACCTCATTCTGCTGGGACACTGTAAAGACCTTCCATGCAGTAAGTCTCCATTTGTTAAGCATTTTGATACTCCACCATTCGAAGTTAACAAGGTTACTTTTTTTGTGTCGTTTGATCTCAAATCTTTTGCAAAAAAGGTGGTGTTTGAGCAGCTAATTTAAGCTACTGTAAAACAGGAAATTTTTGTGGCTGTTTAATTTTCTCAATCAGCAAAATCCGCAACAAATAAAATGCCGCGGACAACAAACTTGAACTCAATTACTGTTAGTGTCCTCAAAACGCTAAATCAAAACTACCCCAAAGATGCGATTTCACAAAACTGTGAACAATGATAGCCATGAATATTTCCTGGTTTACAGTATTTGAGCTCTGAAATCTTGGAAAGTAGGATAAATCAAAAACCTCTGTGTATGTAAAAAATGTATGGCAATAGCATTCTGACTCTTGGTTGTATTGTCTACTTACAGATGTCCACACGGAGTCGCTCTCTCGTCTGCTCCAAGGAGATCTTGGTAAGAGAATCTTGGGCGAGATAGTTGATCCAGCCAAGGCACCATACAAGGATGGACGCTTACCAAGGATCACACTCTTTGGGATCTCGGACACAGTCCTTCGCATCCTGGACAAGGTCAGGGCTCTCTCAACGAGCATCATTTTGAATCGGCTGTGGGCGTATTTTGGACAAGTTGAAAAGGACGAGATGGGAGCTGATGCTATTGAGCTGCGGCTAGACGAAGCTGTTGAAAAAGTTTGGGAGCCATCATGGAACAGATGGTCTCAGCTGGTCCAAAAGTTGAATGTTGGAAATGTCACCTTGAATCAGATTGATGAGCACTTTGGTTGCTTTAAGAAGAAGATGTCAGACATAAAAGTCGAGTTGGAATGCATGCGTGAGTATGTGGAGAGTACCCTCAATTTTGATGAGATTTTGAAGCAGCTTGACCTCTACTACAAGTTGGATGGTTACACCAGGGGTGCTGTGACCATTCTCAAGGTCAAGAAAGAGATGGAGCTGACAGGAGACTTCAGTCAGGTCGAGACACTGGCTTATGTGGTAGGTAGCAGTTTGTACAACCTCCTTGATCTCTTTATATTACCGTATGTGATGATAATTATTAGTTTGGCTAAGTTCAGGTGTAGTTCTTCTGCATTCTGCTCGGCTATGATGAGCCTGCAACCGGTAGCACCGGGGGTCATCCTGGGTCCATCAATAACGCCGTAATGGTGTGGAGTCCTTGAGGCAAGGGGTCTGGTGTCTTCCTCCCTGGCTGTGAGAGGAACAATGAAAAGTGTTCAAAAACTGTCTTTGAGCATAAGCGTTGAGATGGAAGTCAGAAGTAGTTGATTTGTCGCTTTCCTTTAGCAGCAATTTGGGACTCGGAATAAACCGATAAAAAACGTGGTCGTCCACCTCTTGTTCATTTCAGACTGAGCACAAGCATAAACCACTCAGGAGCATGAACAGGAACCTGCTGACGACAGGAAAGATCTTGGAAAACATCACAGTCGAGCAGGTGGAGTGTCTGAAGGCTGTGGCCAAGTGCAAGGAACTTGTGAAATGGTTGAAAGGCATTGGTGGTAAGTTGATGAGAGTTTTTGAACATTGTTGATTTCCTTGAGCAGAACACTTTTGCCGAAGTACTTCTCCTGATTTCAAAGCTTAACTGTATGTATGTTGTCTAGAGTCACCATTAGAATATTCTTGTAAATGCGGATGTTTGAAGGTGCACTGGCTCTCGTCTAGTGATGATAATTCTTAACTCCTTCGGCCCTGCTCTTAACTTATTGCTATGTCTGCAGGTACAAAGGAGCTAAAAGTATTTGTTGATTTGGCGAGTACGACCGCTGGTGAGGGAGATATGGACCTGGATCGCGTCTCCATGCTCCATGCTGTGGTGACCGGCTATGCCCCACTCATCTGCGACCTGAAGAAAGATGCTTCTGCCGAGGTTTTCTTGGGCCACTGTAAGATGGTTTGGCGCGCTTTGGAGTCGGATAATAAGCTTACAAGCAAATTGGTAGGTACTTGTACTGAAGTTCTTACTACCTTGATTCACCAGGTGGAGGTTGTAATGTTTGAGAGTAAAGTGCTCAATGATTCGAGGAAGAGATTCGAGATATTTAATTTCAAAGAATGGTGGACAGTTACTTCATATTCTAAAAGGCCTTAGTCACAGTATATCATTGTTTCTAATACAAAATACATTACGCCTCGTTTTGATCGGAGCGGTCTTGGTATCGTAACCAATGACCGCCTGGGTGCGTGACGTCATCTTCACAAGGATCATTCTTTGACGAAAACGGAACATATATACCTTTCAAATCGTATTTAATTTAAAACCCTCGGTGAAGCGCCTCGGGTTTTGGACAGCATTTTCGGTCTACCCGAGCGGTCTTGATTATACAACCAATGACCGCCAGCTCGGTATTAATTCCTTAAGCCTTGGCTTTGGTTGTGGTGAGGGCATTGAGCTGTCTGTTTTTATAAGCACTTTACCCAAGGACACAAGTTTACCGCAATCTTTTGCAGCTGGACACCAAGAGGCACATGGCCAGGCTGAAGTTCATCAAGGACTCCCATGGGTCAGTTGAAGTCTCTTCGCTCAGCGAGGTGGACGCCATCAACGGGCGAGGTGTCTACAAAGTTGGCAATCTCAAGAAAGGACACAAGGTATTCATACAGTCTAAAGTTCCTGTTCTCTTCTCGATCTTATTGTACTGCTGGGTGATGGTTCCACACGAAATGCTCCTCAGGAAATCTCTAATAGAATTGTTTGAGGAAGAAATCCTTATTTGCAGATGGTATCTTTCATAAATTTACATGCAAATCAAGCTGGAAACTTTCATTTTCAAGAGATATTATTCTAGGGGTATTCACTTTTTCAGTAGACTTGAGGTGAACTGGGATGGTATCATTTGTTGGCTTGTTGTTGAGTAATTGAGGACAATCATGAGGTGTGGGTTGGAACCCCAACTGTTTGGTTTAAAAGACACTCATTTTACCAGTTTTGCAGATTAGAATATCCTTCGTTTTTCTTTAGGACATCCGAGATGTCATTCAGTTGACGGTGCCTACATTGAAAGACGATCCGAAGAGAATGTACAACATTGATCAGCTGAATGAACTCCAGAGCAAACTGATGTTGATGTCGTCTGGGAAGAGAGGTAACAAAGATGAGGGTGTGCAGCACAGCCAGATTGACAGATTCACAGAGGTAGGTTGAATTTTGTCCAACACCGACCTCACTCGCATGCGTACAATAGAATGAGTGGGGTATGGCTAAAATGTGGACACATGTCCTCTTCAACATTTTTAGTAAATGATTGATCCGCAGTCTGTTAAAAGTGCTGCTTGTATAAATCACCTTACTTTTGCTGCTTTAGGTTGGTTTCCCTCCCCTTCCGTGTCGTTCAGTGTCACCTTTTCCACATTTTAGATCTTTGAAGGTGTGACCAGGCTTGCCAAAGCCTACATCAGAATATGTTCTGCTGGAAATATCCTCTTCCAAGATTGGGTGTCGACACTGATTTGCAAGTTGACAACGAAAAACAATATCCGGGTCGACTTCCATCTGAAGAAGGGAATATTGATGGAGAAGAACCAAGGTCAACTGACACAACAGATCCACAATCTGGCCGACTTCATGGAGTCTTGTTTACAAGATTGGCAGGAATATCTCGTCAGGCAGCGTGGGAAGTATCCGCAGCTGAATCATTTCACAACGGCACAAATTGTCCTACTTCGCAGTGAGTTTGCCACGGTCACTAGTGCAGACGTCAAAAGCTTGACGTATAATATGCTTCATAGCGTCAAAACCAATGCCAGGAGAGAGGATTTGATTGGGGCAGTGCGAGCTGCTCACAATTATCTTGAGGCAAAGGCATCGCCGCAAAAGGAAGAGGAGGACACAGAAATGCCTGAGGAACCATCAGAGAACTTGCTTGATTTGAAGGAGCGGCTAATCGGAGCGGGCTTCAGTGAGAAGTTGGCGTGTCTGGCTATCCGGGAGAATGTAAGGGTCGGCTACGATGAGGATAAGTGTAAGTGTGTTTACCTCCAATAATTTTGAAAATCCCGTTCGGAAATAATTGAAGTACCTGTGGTCAAATGCAGGCAACTGAGGTTGTCTTAATGAGCACTTTTTGCTAGGTAATCAGAAAAGGGAAAGGGGTACAGTTATAGCCTCCACAATATAGAAAACAGCTCGGCCCATTGTCATAAAGTGTGTTACCTAATAACATCATGTTGACAAGTCATTTCATCAGACTGTGCAGTACGCATTAATGAGTACAGAGGCTATAATTGTATTTGGCCATAATTGTACCACCTTGCTTTACATTCGTGTAATTTCCTGAAAATGCACCCAATGTTACCCTGTGACTGAACCAAATTGAACTTCGTTCAGGTATGGTCTGGTGTTTTGAGAATCGGGACAGAATCGACAATGCCAATAGTGATGATGATGATGATGAGGATGGGGATGTGACGATGGGCAATGATGGAGAGGCTGAAATGATGAGAGATCTTGATCGACTGCAGCCAACCACGTCGATGAATACTGTGACATCAGAACTGTTGGGTCAGCTGGATAGGCATGAGAAGTATGTCTGGCATCTGATTCGGTTGAAAAAGATTGTGCCGTGTATTTACTTCTTACTGGGACTTCTTAGCTGGTTGAGCAATCAGAAGAGCTCTATCATGCTTGTTCGGCCCAGACAGCCTCGGCAATGGGGTTTACAGGGCTTCTGACTGGGCGGTACCCGAGTGGAAGGCCCACATTCTTGCTCGGGAAAGTGGCAATCTCAGCCCGCTCATTGATATTGTGAAAGTCATGAGACAGAAAACGAAACATGAGTCGAGTTTGAGACCAGTGTCATGGACGCAGCAAGCTTGGGGGGCTGAAGTTGTCGAAAAAGTGTGTTTTTGACCATGATTTTCGGCAAAAGTTCTGCGAAACTTTCATATTGCCCCCCCCCCCCCGACCAAAAAGCTAGCTATGCCCTGGAGTGTTATTTGACAGGGGTTAAGTTACTAGTGCTGTGGAGTTTCGGCTCATAAACTCCTCGTTCACTTCCAGGGCCCTGTGTGATCAGCTCAAGGAACTCTGGGTCAAGTTTCTCAGTTCGGTCTCGATGAGCGTGAAGGACTACCGCAGCGTCGAGCATCTCGGATTGATTCTGGACCGGCTCTCAGACAGAGGTAAGAGAGGCAAAAAATCTAGTCTGAGAACTTCCATGTAAAATTAAACCTATCTTCATCATTTTAAGGTTTACATGTCAGCTGACTTCAGTTTGAATTTTCTGATTTAGGTCTGTTTCCCTAGCAACTGGGAAGAATTGTTTTCTTAAAATTTGATGAAAAGTGTGTATTGAGTGTAGTTTGAGGTCACTCATGTAAAATAACTCGTTGACTTATTTCATTTTTCAACCTCTACTCTTTCAGAGGGCAGAATATTACTTAGGACCTTCCCACCATTTCTGAGATCAGGGCGACCCAACTTGATTGTCTGCCCAGAAGGTAGGTGGCCGTCTGCTTGAAATCTTATCTTTTTCCTGACCTAATCTTATCCGCTAGTATTTCTACTATTGGCTAATAACTGATAGTTGTCTCAGTCAAAAACGGTTCCAAAAAAGCTGAAAGCATAAAATGTAACCCTGCTCTCTTTTTCAGCTGATATATACAACATGGTACTCAGCCTTTACATGGATGACCCCAAGCTTCCTCTACCAGATGATGAGGAGATCCTTCTCTGTACAAACTCAACTACCACAGAGGAAGTAAGTGACTAGGTTTCTCCACTATGCTTTTTGTGACTGGTGATGTGTCCTACTTTCTGGCCGAGAGTTCATTTTCTTTTTTGTTGTCATCTTCTTATTCCAACTCCTCCTTGGTAGGTTGACTTGCTCTGGCAACGAGCGACTTGCGATCAGATGAACCAGGGCAAGATCTACTGCCTGGTGAACGCCGACAGACTTGACTATGATGTCAGCGATAGCGTCGAGAAGTCATTGGAGAAGCACATCAAAGGAAAGAAAGGTAACAGGATTTTTCTGCACTTTATCTTGATCTACTCTCGGGGAAATTGCTAGACAACAAAAACTACTCATTGTCGATTTCTCCCCTGGTGGCACATTGGATGCATGTAAAGTATTGGGTTTTCGCTACAAAGTTGGTCAGTTATGGCTGCCTTAAAGTTTCTTATGGATATATCTCTGAATAGTCTGCATGTCTTCCTTGTCTATTTATATAATGAACTATTTTTCCACATTGCACAAAAACCAGAATACCATAGACTGTAGACCTGTCAACCCCATACAATGTAAACATTGCAGTCAATGGTAGTGTTTTTTATTTCTGTCAAAGTTGCAGTCAACTGTAGTGTTGTTATTTCTGTCTTGCAGACTATCGCCTGGTCATCGTCTGCTCGTCAGAGCGAGAGGACAAATCCCGCATGGTTACGGCACTTGACCGTGACAGATGCAACCTGCTGATCCGTCCCACAGCCGAGATCAGTGAATACCTGAAACAGCAGTTCAAGAGAGATTATCCCGGGGACCAGTCAGCACCAAAGTTAGATTACGATAAGTAAGTTCATTTGGAAAAGTGCTTTGTGCAGTGAATCTGCCTTGAATTTAGTCCTATTGAAGGCTCATCATCACTATCATCATTATGGGACTGGAGTGCTAAGATATTGATTTCAGATGATTATGTAATGTTATGTGAGTTTGGCCCAATTGTAATTTGTGATTAAGCATAACACCAAATTTTTTCAGCTGCTCTGTTCGCCTTGTGAAATCATTCACTGCGGGGGTAGGCAAGACCCTGATTGCCACTAGAATGAGTGCAGACTTGAAGAAGGAGCATGGTGCGACTGTCAGCATCCCTCTTCACGAGAGATACGTTACAGAATCTGACCTCGTTGAAAAGCTGATCGTTCGAACAGAAGCTGGGGGTCGGAATGTTGCCAGGTTGTTTCACATAGACATCGGACACGACGTAAGTTCATGTCTGGCTTTCTATAGTTCATACTGTTGTTGATTTCATTAAGATCGTCCTATCAGATCAAGTTGGTTTTGACCTTGGCGTCGAGATTGTTGTTACTTGTAGTCTCATCGAAGGCTCCGACTTTTTGCCCATATTTCAGGTTGTGGATGGCGTGGACCATGTCCTGTTCAATCTCCTTGTCCTTCGCTGCATCAAAGATGCTTCTGGGCAATGTTGGAGGCGGTCGCCTGCTGACCTCTACCTGATTGAGAATCTGCCCTTGCTCAAGCGAGAGGTCCAGAGAACAAATGTAAGCCTCAGTGTTTTGCGGTGTTGTGGTGATTGTGATGCGATTGTTCCCTTGAAAATAGATTTGGATTATGTATCGCAAGCATACCCTGCTATACAGACATGAAGATCAGTCCAATGGTTACGGCCTCTGTTTTTTAGGGTAAACGGGCACATTTAAGTGCATCTGGTGTATAGCTTATATGAAAATACCCCAAGAAACAAAGAATATGATCAATGGGCTCGTCTCCTGGGGTGTATAGCCTGGTATACTCGCACACAGTGGATTAGAACTTGATCATTTACAAGTTACTTCAACTAGAGGATTAATTGATCTTGGGGGAGAGGGTTCAGCTAAAATCGGATAAATTTGGCCTCGTAAAAACTGGATAAAATCTCGAGTAGCACTCTTCATTTGTGCCTTTTCAATGAATGATAAAATACATTTAACTTTCATTTGCTTGGCTTCCATCTTGTTTCTTTCCTATCTTCAGCAAACAGAAAAAGTTCAGTTCGTTCATCGCATGCTGAATATTCTTCCAAGTGTAACCTGCCGACCGCCAAAGGAAACGTTGAAGATATTGAGGAATGAATATCGACCAGAAGGTAAACAAAACAAACCTGGCCACAGCCGAAAAAGAACTGTGCTAAATTCATCAATGAATAATCGGTTAAAAGGAGCTCAACTCAGCTGATTAATTCGATTATGTCTCTTGAACTCTGCCAAGAAACCCTCTACTCAATAAGTATCATACCTGGAAAAGCTGAAAGTTGGAAGAAGTTATCCTCCCTCTTCTACTTTATTTGCTCTCTTTAGAATCAGGGTGTCCTATCAAATGCTGAACCGTGTTTGTTTTGTAGATTTTAGCCAGGATGACCCCCCTGCTGCATGATAATATATGTACTAGCAAAGAGTTTCAGAGACCGTACATATACTTGAGGGACTTGACAGCCAGGAGACCGGCTGTTCCCCAACCAGAATTGATGAATACGGATAGAGTTCCAGAGCTAGAACTGCTGCTCAGGTTCAGCATAACTTTCAGCTAAAGTGTTGTGTCCTGTTTTAGATTTCAATCGTGATGACCCGCTGCTTCACAACGACATCTCTACCAGCCAGGAATTCCAGGGACCGTACAGATACCTGACGGAGTTGACAGGACGACAGGACACTCCTCCGTTCTTTTGGCTGGACTTGCTCCTGAGGTATGACATGATTTTGTCCTGGTTTTGCAAGACCGAAAATCTCATAAAATCAATGGAGAGTATCTCTGTTTGAAGGGCAGCAACAAATGTCACTGATTGACATTTCAGACCACCGATGCAATACATTGTGGAAGGTTTCCTGTTTAAATGCTTTGATAATAGGCCTAATGGCTGACCTCAATGCTTAAACATTTCAGATACTGTGGGGTTGAAAATCCGTCATGGGCCGAACTGCGTCACTTCATCTCGTTCCTAAACATCCAACTCCACGACTGCGAACATTCCGACTTCTGCTCAGACATACTGAAAGACGTTTTCCCAGGATTCACAGCGTTCGTTGTCAACTTCATGATTCAGATGTCGAAGGATTTTGCCACTCGGTCGTTGAAGATGTCGGAAGAAACGCCCCAGTTACAGCAGGACATGAAGGATGAGGCTATGGAGGAAGAGGAGGAGGATGAACTGCCCATTGCTCTTCGCAGGACGTGGGAAACAAGGTACGTCAAGTGTCGTCTGCTCAGGGCTTTTGCATGAGCTGGTGTCTGTTGATGTTTACTCCATGCTGTTAAAATAGGTGACGTCTGCTCCTACTGGCTGTTACGTCTGCTCTAGGCTGTTGAATTAAGTGACGTCTGCTCCTGCTGGCTGTTGAAATAGGCGACGTCTGCTCCAGGCTGTTGAATTAAGTGACACTATCTCCAGGTTGTTGAATTAGGTGATGTGTGCTCCAGGCCTTCAATTTAGGTGATGTGTGCTCCAGGCCTTCAATTTAGGTGATGTGTGCTCCAGGCCTTTAATTTAGGTGATGTGTGCTCCAGGCCTTCAATTTAGGTGATGTCTGCTCCAGGCCTTGGAACTAGGTTTCATCTCCTCCAGGTTGTTGAATAAGGTGTCGTCTTCTCCAGGACTTTCAATACGGTGGCTTCTGCTCCAGGCATTTGATGAGGTGACCTCTGCTCCTGGCGAACCAATGGGCCGACATCTTCTCGTAACTTATTACTCCACTATTTTCAATTTCAGCCCCCATCCATATATTTTCTTCAATCCTGACCATCACTCCATTACATTCCTTGGCTTCAACATTGACAAGGAGACGGGTAACTTGATCGACCACCAGACGAAAGCCGTTCTGAAGGAGAAAATCATGTCAAAACAACTGTTCGAGGCACTCAACAGACAGGGTGTGAACCTTTTGGAGAACTTTGATAACCTAACAAGGTCAGTTTAGCTCCTTTCTTGTTTTGTCAGCTAGAAACCAGGTGGGACTTAGATTTTCAATTGTTTGATTGGATGTAACATTGATTTTGTGTCCAGGGTTTTGATTTTGATGAAATCGTCGAGATAGATGTTCAGTCACTTTTCTTTATCCTAAAAATTGATCTAATTGATGTTACATGTAGATTGGTGGATGTCCCTTGTTTGGGTAAAATGGCAAAAAAAATGTCTTAGTCAGATGTCAATGTGATGTTGTTCATATTTCAGGGCTGAAAAGATCACCAAGCTGTGCACAGTGATGGGAACTGAGATGGTCCACGACCCAGATGAAACGTACGAACTGACGACGGACAATGTCAAAAAGATGCTGGCAATCTTCATGAGGTTCCGCTGCAGCATCCCAGTGGTCATGATGGGCGAGACGGGATGTGGTAAAACGAGGCTCATCAAGTTCATGTGCGACCTTCAGACCCAGCCGGGGGAAGAAGTCAAGAATATGGTGCTCATGAAGGCGAGTATTTAACTTATTTGAGAAAAATTGAGTGTTTGTGGAACAAGTACTTTCTGTAGCATGTTTTGAAGAAGGTTTTTTTGCAACCTACCACAGTTAGGTACAAGATTGGATCGTTCAATGGCTTATCTGTTTCCTGGTTTGAAGGTCAAGGTCAGTCAACAGCTTATCTGTTTCCGGTTGTGGAAGTGAAGGTTGGTCAACAGCATATTAGGTCGCTGTTGTGAAGTTCAAGGTCAATCTGTTTTTCTTCAGGTTCATGGTGGTACATCACATGCAGAAATCATTGCAAAGGTTAAAGAAGCGCAGATGCTCTCGGCCAATAATCGAGCAATGTTCCCCAGAATGGACACCATCTTGTTCTTTGATGAGGCGAACACGACTGAGGCGATCGGTCTGATCAAAGAGATCATGTGCGACCAGAGCATGAATGGTGAGCGCATCAACACCAACGCAGGTCTTAAATTCGTCGCTGCCTGCAATCCTTACAGAAAGTAAGTAGTTTTGTTGTTTTTGGGAGAGAGCTCTTTTATTATGGGATGCATCTCCAACCAAATATCTAAGTTATCTCTTGTGTTCATTTTGAGATGCACATATTTGGAAATTTAGCTATGGTGGAACTAAAAGGAGACACAGCTGCTGCTTAGAGTTTCAAAATTGATGTCTTATGCTGACAAGGTGAGCTCTCACTGGTGGTCTTTTGACACTGATTGGTTGTCAATTTCCCCTTAATTGAATTCCTTCACGAACTCGAACATATCAGATAACATTTGCCTGACTATGTTTCGATGTACTTTTTCTAGGCATTCACAAGAGATGATTCACAACCTTGAACAAGCAGGTCTCGGTTACAACGTCAAAGCCGACAAGACGGCTGACAAACTCGGCCGCGTTCCCATGAGGCAGCTGGTGTACCGGGTGCAACCTCTGCCGCAGAGCATGCTGCCTCTGGTCTGGGACTTTGGACAGCTCAGTGATGAGGTGGAGAAGATGTACATTAGACAGATTGTACAGAGATACATCGAGGTAAGTGTAGGGCAGATATTGGATTCAATTTCTTGTAGTTCGGTTGCTTGAAATGGAAACTTGAGATGGACCACAAGTCTTCTTTAAGCACCTTGAAGGTACCCTAGAGTACCATTAGTATGTTGAATTGACGAAGTTTGATGAGAGGGTTACTGTGTACAAGTGGTTTACTTCAAGACATCCCACAGCATCTGTACTACTTTCTGTGGCCTCTTTCAAGGCAGTGATGTTACATGCCATCATATTATGCATCATGCATGAACCATAATTGCATCATGACACCATAAGGCCGGTAGCCAGTATTGCTGGCTTTCATAGCATGCGTAAATGCCTGTGACTCTGGCAAATGTTGTAGAAACCGATATTTTGGCGTTGAATTTGTTATTTCGTTTTGCAGCATGGCAAGCTACTAAATTACCCCGGACTGAATGCGATCATCACAGACATTTTGGCTGCCTCACAGGACTTCATGAGACAACAGAAGGTAGGCGGTTGATTAATGTTCAACTTCCCTTGCTCTGATATAAATTCATGGTCACACAAGATCCCTATCTATGATTCCCCATTGAGGTTGCCTTGACGTACCTGACTCGTTACATGAGCTTCTCCTTTAAAAAGGAAAAGCTCTTATGTGATTTTTGTAGCATTCACTTAGCTAGGGTTATGATGTTGGCTGCGCTTCTGACAGGTTTGCTGATACGCTAAAAAGTGATCTAGAATCTAGAATTTCAACTGTTTATCGTTTTCCCCTCTTCAGAATGAGTGTAGCTTTGTGAGTCTGCGAGATGTCGAGCGGTCGATGGATGTGATGTCATGGTTCTGCAGCCAGCGCAGACGCCTCTACAAGCTGATGGATGAAGATGAGGCGGGGAATACGGAAGACAAAGATGAAGAAGAAGAAGAGGTAATGAACTTGGTCAGACGGTTTATTCAATCCAATTGCCGCGAGTTTATTATCCCCAAGCAGAAGAAAGAGGGACTATTTCTCAACAAGAAACTTATTGAGAAATTCCTCAGTTCACTTTGCTGAAGCCAAGTTTGAAGTGCCTGCTCTCCCCGACAGTTTGGTCTCCTCTGAGTTCTCCAGTCCCTTCCTACATTACATTACAGATCACTGAACATGGTTATAGAGCTGCTGGTGTAACGTTTTTGAGTGTTTGCCTGCATTGGCTAATATTTATAAAGACTAGTAAATGCTTTTACTACAGTTTTCTTCAGAGATGGCTAGTGTAAATGTACATGAAGTTTAAAGTAAAAGCATTTACTAGTCTTTTATAAATATCAGCCATTGTTAGGGAAAGCTGAAAGATAGATTGACATGTTCTCTCTGTTTGAAGTCATGGTCTCTCTAGGTGTATATTGTAAGGAAACACTTAAATATGATAAACAACCAAAAAAAGTTACACCTCTCTTCAATACTTTCCGGCCTCAGCTCATCTCAAGAATTTATTTTTCATCAGACGGAAGAAGATGAAGAACATTGTGATGACGTGACGCGGTCGTTGATCCTTGCTCTTGGCGTCTGCTACCACGCGTGCTTACAGGAAAAGACTAGGGTCGAGTACAGAGATCACATTGCTAAGTTTTTCAAGCAGCCGTGTGTGTTACCTAATGGATCGGAAACACTGCGGAATGAAATCACAAGGTAGATCATGTTAAAAGTCTGTTAGTTCCTTAAACGAACAATTACATTGATATAGCCTTACTTGATGTTGTCATTGTTTGGAATGAGAGGGTTGTACAGTTTTATTGAATTGGCTTCATTTCGTTCTACAGATGTCAAGATGTGTTCCTGGAGCAAGTGAAAATCTCGGAGCCAAACATCGCCCCCAACCAGGCACTGAAAGAGAACCTCTTCATGATGGTCGTCTGTATCGAGCTACGCATACCGCTCTTCTTGGTCGGCAAGCCTGGCTCATCCAAATCGCTGGCAAAACTCATTGTGACTGATGCAATGCAGGGAGAGACTGCGAGGACACCTTTATTCAAAGCATTGAAACAGGTAGAGTTTGTTTCGTCACTGATTAGCCAATTTTCAGACAAACTTGGTCAAATTCTCTTGTTCCTAATCTGCAGATGTGGTGTGTGACAACAGTAGAAAGAAGCCTCCGATAAATAGTGCAGAAAGTTAAAATAAAAACCTTCAGAAGCTGACAACTTAGATGGAGATGTACGTCTGTCTATGTGCTCTCTTTGGCCTTTTGATTTGCACCAATAGCATAGCATGACAGTTTTGGCAATCTTAGCTTTAACATATTTTCTCGGCAAACTCTTTCAAATTCCATTTCAGGTCCACATGGTGTCGTTCCAATGCTCTCCCCTGGCGACCCCTGACGGTATCAAGGGTACGTTCAGGCAGTGTGCCCGGTTCCAAAAGGACAAGAACCTCGATCAGTTTGTCTCAGTCGTGGTGTTGGACGAGGTTGGTCTTGCTGAAGACTCTCCAAGGATGCCTCTGAAGGTGAGTGGGCAGTTTTGAATCATCTTGTCATCATCATCATCGTGTCCCGGAGCACTGCTACCGCTGGGGCAACCTGCGCATTTGACCAGTTGAATCTGATTGAGCGATTGATTCACCTTCTCCTTTTGATGTTTGCAGACTCTGCACCCCCTGCTTGAGGATGGGACATGCGGCAGTGATGATGAGCCTCTGCCCCACATGAAGGTCGCCTTCATCGGCATCTCCAACTGGGCCCTAGATCCGGCCAAGATGAACCGGGGCATTCTGGTCCAGCGTGGCGTACCAGACGAAGAGGAACTCAGAAAGAGTGCTGAGTAGGTTTAGTGGATGTTTTGCACCTTATAATGTAACAATATCACGAAGCCTTTTTATTGGGCGTCTTTGGTCCCCTGGTTAACTGGATTTACATCTTAAAAATTACTCAATCGGGTTGACAAGTCTTGATCTCACCATTTACCAGGTCATGGTAAACTGGACCTGTTAATCACAGATGATTATGTTATAAATTGTTTACTTCCAGGGGTATATGCTCCACCGATGTGAGGGTCCTCACCCACATCAAGGCCATCATCCCCAACATGGCTAAAGCCTATCTCCAGCTTTACAACTCTGCGTTAGAAATCAGGGAATTCTTCGGACTTCGAGATTTCTACAGTCTCGTCAAGATGGTGTATGCCTTCGCTAACCATTCCTGCCGACCACCCACATGGTACGAACTCGAGCATGCTGTTTTGCGTAATTTCGGTGGATTGGAGAAGGCGAACCCCGTGCAAGTGTTCACCGAGCATTGCAACATGCTGGGACATCATGAGAAGGTGAGTGATCAAGTTTCTGAAACATTCTACGATTATGGTGATCTCTGTGTCGATACGCTGTGTGATATTTTAACAGCCAAATTTTATCATTGTGCTATCATGCCCTATAAAAGGTGAGTGATCAAGTTTCTGAAACATTCTACGATTATGGTGATCTCTGTGTCGATACGCTGTGTGATATTTTAACAGCCAAATTTTATCATTATGCTATCATGCCCCATAACAGGTAAAACAAATTGAATAGTTGAATACAACATTGTATTGCCATTGAAGCCAACATAACTCTATTGATTCAAGAAGACCTTGTCTTGGAGAAGATGTTTCAAAAGAACTTTTGCAGCAATCTCTAATACTTTTTTTTCTCTGGGGATCTGAAGAGGGGTGTTGGGGGGTGAAACACCCGCCGTGAAGGTGTTAACATATCACAATGATATTGAGTTCCACATTGGTCAGTGACATCATTTGACGTCAAGCTGGGCAGTTTTTCTCTGATGATGTCATGTGCACAGTCGCTGTAGAATATGTTCTTGTTCCAGCGTGGTCGTGGCGACCCAAGGTGCGACCCGACTGGATTGATTGAGGCATGTCTCCTTGGAAACGAAGTGTACAGGTAAGGGTTTCAACCAATGAGTACCAAGTTCTGAGGAATATTTCCCTTGGTTTTTTGTGCTGTTCTTGACTCATTCCAATAAGAAAAATGATGAATCTGGTTGGCTTACTCAATCTAAAGTACAATTCAACCTCTCCATTAAGGACACCCTTGGGACTGACAAATGCTGTCCTTAACAGAGAGGTGTTTTGTTTAGAGAGGTCGAATTGAATGGAAACAAACAATTTGGGACAAAACTTGTCTGTAATAGAGATTGTCCTTAATAGAGAGGTGTCCGCTAAGGAAGGTTCCACTGTACTTCTGTTCAAAATAGCAGAGTAGCAGAGAAAATGTTTGAAAGTGTCCGATTGTAATAAGTACTGGGCATACGAATAAACGAAAGTTTTCTTTGTATTTCAGAGAGAGTCGCTACCTGCTCATCCTGACTGAAAACTACGCAGCATTAGGAATCCTCCAGCAACATCTTCTGGAGATGCAGGACACCATCATCATCTTCGGCAGCAGTTTCCGTAGCGATCAAGAATACACTCAGGTGAGCGGTTGGATCAATTTTTCGACTGTCGTGGCCAGACTGAAAAAAAACCCATAACAATTCCGTGCGGCTGGGAAATCTCCCCAGACGCACAGAAAGAGATAAGTCTGATTCTGCTACCTACCTCATGACGTTATTTCTAGTGAAATTGTGGCGGCAATTCGAAACGATGATGTGGTAAATGCAATGACTGAATGTTGATGACATGTTGTGCTCTGTTGATATGAGAACGGGTTTTTGATGCTGCTTGTCCAACGGGTAAGACCGTTGTGACTGAGGTTGTGTGAGATCAGAAAAAGTATCGTTGGTGTGTCCTGACGTCTTGACGTCCCCACCTTATTGGTGTGGCGTCAGATGTCCCTTGTGACGTCACCCGTGGTGGTGAGGATGCACCGGTCTTGACATGTGTGGTTGTCAAGGGTTATGATCTGTTGCCTTTTTTCACGTCACAATTCCAAAATGAACATAAATGTTATATGACTCTTAAACAAATTAAGATGTTTGACCCCGGCTATTGTTTCTCTTCAGGTGTGTCGTAACATCAACCGCATCAAGAAATGCATGGACACAGGAAAGACCGTTGTGCTGCTGAATCTGGAGTCGCTGTACGAGTCGCTCTATGATGCTCTCAACCAATATTACGTCTACATGGGTGGGCAACGATACGTGGATCTGGGACTTGGAACCCATCGCGTCAAGTGTCGGGTGGATGAACGATTCAGGCTCATTGTTGTTGCAGAGAAGGATGTTGTCTATGAGAAGTTCCCTATTCCCCTCATCAACCGTCTCGAGAAACACTTCCTCGCCATGACGACTGTTCTCGACGAATCACAGATCAGAGTTGCTAAAGAAGTCGAGAAGTGGGCGACAGACTTTGTTACAAGGTCACAGCCAGTGATGTTTGGTTCAAGGTGAGAGCAAGTTGATCATTTTATCACCAGGGAGTGGGGGGGGGGGGGGGCTTTTAAAAGTACATGTAGGTACATGTGAAAAGACTCGAGAAAACGCAGCTTTTCTGCTGAGAACCTTATAGAAATATCTTATTACATGAGCTTCAATAGTATTGTTGTGGTTTGCAATAACACAAAATTGTATTGAGGTCCAGGGTACTGTCAGCTTTCAATAGTTATCTCAGTTATCTTCAGTTACAATATTCGTGAAGCACCAATGTTTATTTTTACTGACAGCACTTGTCAAATATTTGAGTTCTCTTGTTAACAAGTTTATTCATGACTAAAATTGTTTTGGTTCCAGGGTTCAAAAGCAGCTGAATCCCGGTGATGTATTCTGTGGCTTCCATGCCGACACAGCCGCGTCAATCGTCCTGCAGATCACTAAAGCCCTGGGAACTCCTTCTAATACCCCTGGATGGGCAAGAAAAGTGCGTAGACTTTGAATGAAATTTTTTACGTCTTAACTTAGTCATCGGATCGTCTTGGCCTTAGCTAGTCTGTGACGTCCTGACGTCAATCAAGCTGAAGTGACGTCTGTTTGGCTCAGATCCTCAAGACCCAAGTTACTGGACAGTTGTGGGTTCTCTGTGTGCTTTGATTGAAACAGCCGGAGAAATCCTTGGAAAGTTTGGAAAAACCTGGCAATGTTAAACAGGAAATCTTTACAAAGTGTTTTAAAAACTGATATAAAAAATCGGCCCATTCAGGGAAAGTAACTGTCGATATTGGTATGCTGACCCGCCAAGTTTTTTTCACAGGTTTACACCAGGTGTAAGGACATCCTCCTGGCGTGTGCCACCCCGGACTCCGTCTTGAGGCTCAAGAACACCAGCCTTATAGCAGAAGAGACGGAACTGGTTGAGAAGTACTTTAAGGACAACAAGCACCGGAGCCTCCAGGATCATGTCAGGTATCTCCTGAAGGAATATAAAGCGAAGGAGGATGTTTTCTTGGAGGTGAGTGAAATTGGTTTACACTACCTGTGACACGGTACGGTTATTGACTTGAGTCGAGGGTGAGCTCCAGCCGGCCGGGAGGCGATCTTTTCTGTTGTACGTGTGTGTCCAGTGCTGGATAAAACTGGACTAACTCAACAGAATGTGAATGGTCCGATTCTTCCAAACACCCACCAGTGGCACCTCCGAACAAACTAGTCATGGGCATTTGGTCTAACGTTTGTGTGGACTAGAAGAAGCCGTGGGCTTTTGGTCTTACATATGTGAACTGACAGTGAGTAGATTGTAGCTCCCAGCTTCATGCTTTAACAGGAAATGACTTGATCATTTGAATAACATTGATTTTTGAACTTTGCTTGTGGTTATGGAAACTTTGGACGAGATTAAACCAAGCTGATTAAACCAAGCCAAACCTATTTGGATTTAGTTAACTGTTGGTTGAAGAATCATGTTTTAGTGATTTTTAAAACATCTTTGATAACAGGTGACATCGCGATCCCATCTTCTGGCCAAGAAGGATGCCAAAGCTTTGGGCGCATTCTTGAAGATCCCCCACTGCCGTCTGCTTGCCCTACAGGCCATGGACACCAAGCAACAGTTCTCAAGGGAATTAAGGTAACTATTGTCGACCCTTTTTAGGTGTTGTGAGTACATATTTACACAATTGGAAGCTTTCAAATTCAAGTTCTGTTTTCAAACTTTTGAACTGATAGTAATTTGTATAGTGTGTTATTTTATGATGCATGTAGTTGACAAAGTCTGTGGTGTCATTCTAGGGAGTTCTTCAAGCAAGAAAATGACGAGCGTGTGATGTTGCTTCAGTGCGATTCTGGTGACCAGAACAGTAATCTGATCGCGTGTGCGCGTTATCAGATCATGGAGGAGTACAATGAGGTCAAGCCGACCATGCAGGGACGCGCCCATTTCGTCTTTATCGTTCAAATGCCGAGAGTCGTAGCTGGCTCGTTTGTCGGATTCCAGGTGAGAACAATCCTACTAGAAAACCACTATCAAAAAGAGGTGTTTCAAGTCCGAAATTATTGTCAGTTTTTAAGTGCGACACATGGTTGTATCCACCTGGAGCCCATCATTTATTCATATGATGGACGTCTGACCCAAGCAGAAGCAAACCGATGTTAAGAGAAGTTGGTTAGTATAGACCAGGCTGTAGTTCACTGCCAAATGAAAATGCCCAAATTTTAGCTCCTCAAACATGTCACGGTTTATAGTTTACATTCTGCATTGTAGGGTGGAAAGTGGCACTCGGTGCACTTGGATGACCTCCGACCCCCAGCGGGGACCCAGCCGTCTGTCATCAACATGAAACAACAATCGATCAGCAGTCTGATCCACGATGCGGTGGAGAGACTCGCCATGCCCAGACAAGAGATGGGTGAACGACAGGAGACCGAGATGGAAACTGAGGTAAAGTTCAGATTAAGAATCCCATAGCTGAATAATACTTAACCTAAACATTGCTGTCTGTGGCAATCCATCAGTCGTCTGATAAAAGAAGCGGGATTGATTCTCTTCAGTGGGCTTATACAGAAAGGAGCTGGTAACAAAAGTTGCATCTATTGATGAGTTTGTATTTGTTACAGTCCTCTCTGCCGCCTGGCACCAGCACCCCAATGCCAATGGAGGTGTCAGAAACCTCCCTTGACATGGAGCAGATCAAACTCCTGGGTCTTGATAAACTGCCCCGCGAGCCGTCCGCAGATGAGTTGAGACGGGTTTTGGAGATGTCGATTGGGAGAGCACAGGTGGTTGAAGGCTGTGCTGGCACGCCGGAGGAGGATGGAGGCATGTCAGTACCGGTAAGCTTGATTTCTCTGCGATATTCATAGTTTGTGGTGGTGTCGTGCCAGCTTGGTTCATTGGTTCAATGTCCTCCGAGTTCTCAACTGCATACAGATTTTAGGTAAGATTATTTCACAGCTTGAGACATTTAAACAAGGTCCTCCTCAGTTGGCATTTGCATTCGTTGGACCATCTTTGCTAAAACAAAATCTTGTGATGTCCAAAAATGTATCAGAACAAGTCAAAAACGCCATCTTCAAAACCACAATAAGCCTTGCACTTGCAAGATGGAAAGTGTAGGTATAAGTGCATTATCTGATTACAACCAGCTCTTGTGTGTAATGATATGCATTCTGTCCTTATGTTTCAGTGTCCAGGCCCACAACCAAATCGGGTCTTTGACAGGACCCAAGAAGTTCTCGATGTTGACGGTTTAATACACGCCTGTCTACAAGGGTCGGGTGCGATGATAAAAGATCCAGACACCGTCGCGGCAGGCAGGCCGACAAGACGTCTGCAGATCCTGTCAAAGGAACTGTCAAGACAACATGGTGAGCATTTTTACCGATATGGGGCAGAGGTCAATATAAACCCTGTAACCCGCAAGAAAATGTGGTGAATTCCTGACAGTTGAATTCAAGGCCAGGGGAATTACTGTTGAATTGTGGCCCTAGAAAAAAATGCAAAGTGTCAACTATAAGAGTCAATTGCCTGACTGTGTCTGTGTGTGAAGAATCTTTTTTACAAATCTTGGTTATTCGCAAAATCCATAAGAATAAAACGCCCCCGACTCGGAAAATTTGGCATTTGACAGTATCTGTCTCTCACCTAGGTGTCACATTGATGGGTGCTCTGAGGATCCGTATTGATCAGCTGCTCACAGAGAAGGAGAATGCTATCATGACCCAAAGCTTGGACCAAGATTGGCTGAGTAAGGACGCCGCTGCCCCCGAGAATATCAACAGAGCGGGAACATTCAGGTAAATAATGAAGATTTGAGAGCTTATTCTAACGCAAGCAGTTTTCAAATGTATGCTGAAAATTGGGAATACATGTTTAACATTCCAAATATTTGGAATACATTTCCCATTGCATCAACTCCTTGACTGGTACTTGGATGCCAGTGTTGATATAATATTGCTGTAGAAGATTTCTTAAATATAGGTGAATTCGAATCTGGTCTAGATGGGAATCAAGATCAGGACCTTCTGATCGCTCTGACTGTGGCCTGTGGCTGGTCAATTTCATTTCTTAGTTAGCACGGGACAACTTCTTGACCTTATTTTTCAGCCTAGCCATACATATGATAATTGAAGGGAAAATCATGCCAACTCTGGCTGGTCTTATAGCGTACCTCGACACCAACAGTAACCTGGATATCCTGCAGCGACAGAGGACCGCACGCGATAAGTGGATATGCACCCTGTGGCTAAAGATGCTCACAGATGTTCATGTGACGCCACTGTCATACGAAAAGTTGCTCCTGTCGCCGAAGTCACGTGCAGAACTGACGGAGATGATCGCACAGCAGACGGCCGCCGGACGTCAGACATTCCAACCACAGTTTCCGTTTTCGTGGGAGGTCTATGCGCAGATGGAAATAATCATCCAGACTGCAAAGACGATGAAAGGTAGATATTCCTAGCGTTGGGGCATCATTCTTGGAGCGTACTGGGTGTGTTTAATTCCTATAATTTTGCAGGGGACGAATGTCATTTATGTGAATATAGATAGCCCATACTCATACACACATGTGGAGAACATAACGCAATATCTCAGTTAAGTTTAGTAGAACCTCTCTACTAAGGACACTCTTGGGATTGACAAATGCTGTCCTTAATTGAGAGGTGTCCTGATTCCTATGGAAATAACCAAGTAGGGACCAACTATGGTTTCCTTAATAGAGAGGGTGTCCTTAGTAGAGAGGTGTCCGCTAAGGAAGGTTCCACACTGTGTGACATTAGAATGATATTGTGAAGTAATGGACAATTCCTTAAGAAGCACAGGCAATCTAACTCCTGATATATTGTGGACTTTTTCAGAGGAAGGCCTTGAAAAGATCTGTCAGAGGTTGTTCAGCGACAGTGCTATCGGAATGTTCTTCAGGGACTTCTTGAATGATAAACCAGAGACAGTGTATGATGAGATGTTGGATCTCTACATATCCGACTTCATCCACATGAGTGTGCGTTGTGGCCAGGAGGGGATGCAGGAGGTAGGTTGGCCCAAGGGGGTCACAGTTCTAAACCCAATGCCGATTATCGACTAATTTTCTAGCTGGTGATGTATAGTAACCTTTCTTATGAGTAGCACTGTAATGTGTAAATCTTGGAATTAAGTGTGCGGGATTATTGGAATTGGGTTCAGATAAGATACCTGTGAATAATCGTGGAAAATTCCCACGGTCTACTTTTAATCCTCCATTCTCCCCAGCGTGATCAATTTCGTGATCAATTACGTCAGCATTGATGCGGCTCCTCATTGGATGGAGACGCATCAACGTTGCCCCCTGATTGGTGCAGACAAAGCTGCGCGTGAATACAAAACAGCTGTCCGCACGCTCTCGGCAGAGAGAGATGGAGAGAGAGAGAGAGAGAGAGAGTTATTCCAGTCTCCCGAGTATTTCTAGTCACGTGCACGAATCGTCATCCCAACGAACTATTTTATCAATTATGACTTTGGTGTGTATAATTTTGTGAAGCAGTGTTAGAATAAAGGATCCGGACGTTAGAAGGCAAATCCAGGACTTCTTACTTTTGTAACCCGTGCAAATACAACATGGCGACCTTCCCAGGATCTTCAATTCGTGAGGACAGTGAGTCCGGATGCGTTTCAGTCTTGGAGCAGATTTTAACCAAGGACTCCGTTTTTCACGCCACGTGCTAGTGCTACTGCAGTGCATTATGTACAGTACGTGTACACCTACGTGATTTCTAACTCGCTCATTTCATCGGGAGGCAGAATAGTGACGTTCGTTTGTCAATATAATATTTATAAAATCGTGAATTTTTCCTAAACTGTTCGTGACGTAAGTGCGAATTTCATTATATATCGTCACTTTGTTATAAATCACTGTGATCCCCATGAATCACTGTGAGTGTGAGCGCAGCATTTTTAGCTCACCTCTTAGCAGAGGTGAGCTTATCCCATACCGTGGCGTCCGTCGTCCGTCGTCGTCGTCGTCGTCGTCGTCGTCCGTCGTCGTCCGTCGTCCGTTAGCAGGGCACGTTTCGTAACTGTTAGAGCTATTGAGTTGAAACTTGGTACACATGTACCCTTATGTAATGACACCTTGGAGACCAAGTTTCGGTCCGATTCGTTTCATGGTTTGGCCACCAGGGGGCCAAACGTTAAAAGTGAAAATATGCAATATCTCCCTTAATAGTAGTCGGGAAATTTTGAAAAAAATATGGTAGGTACTTCTAGCAAAGGTGCATCATATATCCTCCGGGTTTTTGATTTGACCTCCTTTTCAAGGTCACAGAGGTCAAATGGTGTAAATTGGCCATTAGGATGTAACGATGGCACGTTTCTAAACTGCAATGACTATTGATACCAAATTTGGTACACATTTACCCCTTAGTCAGGTGATCTCAGGGACCGAAGTTTGGTCCAATATGATTCACCACTTGACCACCAGGTGGCAAAATCCAAAAACCTTAAAAATGTGATTATTCCTTAACTTCTTGCCCGATTGCCACCAATTTGATATCATGGGTACATCTAACCACCATACAGTATATGTCACACAGGTTTTTAATTTGACCTTCTTGTCAAGGTCACAGAGGTCAAATGGCGTAAATTCGCCGTCAGGCCGTAACTATGGCACGTTTCTTAACTGCAATGACTATTGATCACAAATTAAGTACACATGTACCCCTTGGTCAGGTGATCTCAGGTACCGAAGTTTGGTGCGATCTGATTTGCCGTTTGGCCTCCAGGGAGGGGGCCAAATCCTAAATTCTTCAAAATGCCATTATTTCTAGTAATGACTTGCCCAATTGGCACCAATTTTATATCATAGGTACATCTAATTCTAACAACCATTCAATGTGTCACCCGGGTCTTCTTTGATTTGACCTGCTTTTCAAGGTCACATAGGTCGAATGTACTGTAAATTGGCCATTTTGGGGAAATTGTAATTGCTTGGACCTACATCAAACCTAACACTACATGACACAATACCATGCTCTTTATCCATCTTTCCTCCACATGAGGTGAGCACAATGGCCCTGGCCATTTCATTGTTTAATCGATTGACGGACACCGTCTTCGTCAGTACACATAGTACACGTCTATCTCTGTGTGTACCGAACTATTCAACCTCTACATGTTCTATAACGTCCACGGATGATGTGCCCAGCAGCCAGAATACTCTTCAATTCGCCCTGATGTCTACTCGAGATCCGATACCGTTCCAGGCTCCAGCTGACCCAGCGTTGCTGTTTTAAAAGAGACATTTTATCAACTTTTTGAAAGACATTTTATAAACTTTTGAGAGACATTTGTAAACTTTTTGATAGTCATTTATAAACTTTTTTGAAAGACATTTATAAACTAATTAGTAATAGGACAATATTGTGCATCATTTCAATTTTGGCAGAGTATTTGCAATATCAGTCGATTCATAGCATTTAATGCATTTAATCTTAAATTTTTACTCGTTATTGCAAACAGACTGGAACCGGACCCCGAGGATTTTGACAACTGTATATTTATAATATGAACTTTGTTTAGCTTTGCCCTGTTACAGCAAGATAGACAACGGACCAACCCAACCTTTAATGTTGCATTTCCTTTTCAGAAGAAATTAACTTTTGCTTCCCAAATACCTGACTTTTTATTCCTTCATAACTAACTTTTACCCCTTTACAGTAATAATGGCAGAGCCAGCAGATCCAGCACCACCTGCTTTCAGGGGCACCGATTTTCTACCTCCTTTGTTTGATGGTGAAGTGATCGACCATGACATTTGTCATGCACATATCTTGTCGTTTATGGACTACCTCCACTTCCACAATCTCCACGAGCCAGCAAATGCTGCAGAGATGATTCATATAATAACATTGTTCAAGGCTAGACTTCGTTGCAAAGCACGTCTGTGGGCAGAGGGAAAAGTTTTCCCCACTATCGCTAATCTCAGAGCACAGTTTATGCAGAGGTTCAGTCCGACCCATTCAAATTTTGCCAATGTCAAGCATTTTCATTCTCTCTCCCATACCCCAGGCAATTCCGTCGAAATGACTCTGAATAAGATACGCTTAGCGGCCCAGCGTATTCATTATAATGAGGTCCAGGTTCGTGACAAATTCTTACAGGTTTTGCCTACCAATTGTCAGGCAGCAGTCATCATGGCTGCCCCTGCAGATGCAGACGTGGCAGTTCTTGTTGAACGTGCTCAACAATATTTAGATTTTTCTGAGCCAGACAGGCCAACTACTGCTAATAAGCAGGTATCATTTATCACTGATCAGGTCCATGTGGCCACTGCTAGTGCATCCACTAACAGTAGTGCTTGCGCAGTTGACAGGCTTACTGAGCAACTTGCTGCTCTTCGCACAGAAGTGCAAGATTTGTCTATAGAGGTCAGGACTCCACCTCAGGTTCATTTTAGTCAACCACAGTCCAACTCCGATACTGGTGCTCGTCCATATAGCTCGAACTACCGTTCAAGTTCGCCATCTCCTCTCCTGTGAGTCATCAGTCTAGACGTCCTAGTCGTAGTCCGGCTAGAGACCGTTATCGTTCCTATTCAGATAGTCATTGTTTATCCAGTAGATCCCCATGTAGGGACAGTCGTCGTTCTCAGGGTTCCTATGGTATTTCTCGTTCTGGTAACTCTCCCCGTCGTGCCACCTCCAACATTGTCTGTTATTTCTGCCACAAACCCAATCATGTGTGGAGAAACTGTTATACTTACCAGAACATGGGCAGTCGTGGGATGAACCCTACTTTCATGCCCGTAAGGCCTCCAGCGCCACCCTTTTCTCCATCCCATTATCAGCCAACAGATAATGGTCAACAGTTTCGTCAGGACAATCGATGTCCTCAACCCTACCCGTTCCAATCCTATAAGCCAGATAACAGGTCAAGGTTTGATCAGTACTCTGGACCACAACAGCAAAATTTTTAGATAGGAGAAGCACTAACTGCCACTTAGATGCCTCTCCGACTCTATTTTCTGCTCAACATTCTGGTGATCAACATTCTAGTGATCATTTGTCTTCATCGTATAATCCACATTCTGAATATCTTGGTGAATCCTCTGCTGACATTCAGCTCACTTCTAGGAATTATGCCAAAGGTTATTTACCCACAGGCCAAGGTTTGGTCATTTTATTTGATTCAGGAGCCACTGAGACTCTGATTGGTTTGGAAACTGTAAGGGACTCCCCCTATTTGTCCAAATTGCCCAAGGTTGATATTAAACCAATCAAATTTCGTATTGGTAATGGAGAATTTTTGTTTGCAAAACAGGCCATCAAGCCTAAACTTACAATTCAAGGGAACCATTCCAATGTATACTGTGTCATAGCTGAGAATTTCATTGGTCCTGATATTCTTTTGGGTACATCTACCATGAAGGAACTCAAAGGTTCTTTGGATTTCATTACAAATTCGTTCAAGGTCAGGCCAAAGAAGGCTTGGTTACGTCCTACTGTCAATACTGTCATTAGACCAGGTCAGGTTAGGGTCATTCATGTTAAAGGCAAATTGCCCCATCACATGAAAAACTCGGCACTCATATTGAATTCATCGTCTCATTTGTCTAGGTTTTGTCCTTCAACCATGATGGTCAAATTGAAACACGGTTTAGCTCCTATTCGTATTTATAACCATTCTCGTAAACCCGTCAATATTCGGTCTGACAAGCCTATTGTCTTCACCAACTTGGATGATTTTATTCATGTCACTCAAAGTTTGTCTCCAAGCTGCCTCAAGCAAAATCAACCCTGTGCTCCGTCACAACCACCTGTTGATGATCAAGACTCGCATTTGTCAGCTAGGGACATTTTAAGGCGAGATGTTAAATTAGACCATAGTATTCTGTCTAAGCCAGAACAGGCCAGTGTGTATGATATTTTGGAAAAACATGCTCCAGCATTTAGTCTTCGAGGTGAGGTTGGGACTTGTCCCAATTTTGAGGTGGACATCCATCTCAAGGATGAAACCCCTTTCTATATCCGACCATATCCGGTCGCTGAGGAAAACAAACCTCTCATCGATAAGGAACTTGATAAATTAGTCAAGTTGGGCATTTTGCATCAAGGCCATACATTATATTCCAGTCCAATTTTGCTTGTCAAGAAGAAGGATTCTACTGAGAAGCGCGTTGTAACAGATATTTGGTTTTTAAATAGTCAGGTTCATTGTGCAAATCAAGATTTCACTCCTTTAAAAACCATCTTAGCTAGGATTGGTCAGTCAAATTGTAAAGTCTTGAGTGTCATAGATTTGAAAAGTGCTTTTCATTGTCTACCTTTGTCTCGTAGGGCACAGGCCTACACCGGCATATCTGCCTACAACGGTGGTCGAACTTTTTACTATCGTAGACTACCAATGGGTTTGTCCATTTCTCTGTCCATTTTCTCTCAGAAAATCAATGATATCCTTTCTAAGATTCCCAACTCTAATCTCTTTTGCTGTGCAGTACATGATGACATTCTCATCTTCAGTAAAGATAAGAAAGAGCATACTGTACATCTACAACAAATTTTCCAGGCTTTGATTGCCAATGGCTTGAAGATTTCTCCTAAGAAATATCGCTTGTTTCAGACTAGAGTTGTTTACTTGGGTCATGTTCTGTCCATTTCTCCTGATGGTTTTGTTCAAATTTCGGCTATGAATGACAAGTGTTTGTCTATTAGGAATATGAAGACCCCTACATGTCAGAAAGCGGTCCGAAGGTTTGTCGGTGCTGTGTCATATTTGAGTCAATATTTACCTAGATTGCAGGAATTGCTTACACCTTTACATGAGCTGACACGCAAATCTAAGCATTTCCATTGGCAACCCCATCATGAGATAGCTTTTCATACTATCAAAGACTTACTCATCAAGCCACCTGTCTTGAATGCACCCACTACTAGAGGTGAATTCAGATTGTATAGTGATACTTCACATATTGCTACAGGTTCATATCTTGCTCAATACTCTGATGGGCAAGAACGCATTATTGCATACTATTCCAAGCGCTTACCAAAGGCGGCAAAGAACTATTTTGTTAGTGAGCTTAAATTGCTTGGACTCCTCATCAATGTAACAGCTTTTCAGTATTTGTTACAAGACAAGACTTTCCAGGCTTTTGTTGATCATTCTTCTTTGGTTCAGATTGTAAAGTCAAAGAAGCAGCCACTGACCACTAGGTTGCAAAAGCTGCTTGAGCGACTGTCTTCCTATAGTTTTCAGTTGTCGTACATGCCAGGCAAAGAACTTGTGTTAGCTGATTTCTTGTCACGTGCTCCTCTAGATGATGATACTGAGTTGGATAGGATTATGCCAATCGCGTTCCAGGCACAATCACCTGTTATTTATGAATTAGAGTCTCTTTCAACCCCTGTTCAGGAGCATGCATTTTATACACTGCCACTTCCTGAAAAGATTGTTACCACTGGTCATATGCAAAAAAAATGAACATTCCTGTGCCTCTTCTGCATAGGCCAAAACCAATTCCCAAACCACGAACACATGTTCCTTGTCAGCAGACAGTGACTGTTGCACCTACACACACTCCTCTTGTTAATGGCATTCAAACCAATGTGCCACCAGTACATATACGGGTAGTTGTAAAACAAGAAACACAGAAACGAAACAGAAACACAGAAACACAGAAACGAAACGCAGAAACCAGTCTTGTGGCGAATTCTGGTCTGCAGACTCCATCTTGTTGCCATGGTTGTGGCCGCGAACGCGGGTGTAACTAAAACTGGTATTCAGTCGGAATGGAAGGAGGAATGCTCATTTCCCAATACCCCTTTTAGCCTCATCAACGTGTGCGCAGATTGGCAGCATCCGGCCTTGATCGTGCCAATACACTACATGTATGTACTACACGGCGTAAATAGAAAATAGTCCTTCGAATAGCGAGTCCTGTTCTTTTGTACATTCCATGGCCTGTGCACGACACTAGGCTGAACTTCCCTACTGCAACCTCATTAACATAAACAGATATTTAAAGGGACTATTTAAAGGCAGCAGCTGGGCAGGCAAGATTGAGTTACTCCAATTCCAAGTCTAGTGCCCGCCCCCCCCCCCCACTTTACTCTATTCTAGTCGCCAAAGTTGGTCTCTCACGTCTCACATAACGTCGAAATGATTCACCCATGTACTGGTACCGTACCTTGCATTTAGTGCTGCATCAGACGGGATTTGTAGGATGATCCTGGTACTTCATGTAAATTGAACACTACAAGGCAAGATGTTGCACTGCACCTTCATTTAAAATTACATGCTGTAGGAATCGAATCGAACCTACCAAAGTACTACACCACCACCTCAAAAGACTTCACCCATATCGTGCCGCCCCCTCCCCCCCCAAGTTGCTCCATGTATCCCCTCAACAACTCTATTGCATTCCGGCTGGCCGCAACCCACCAACCTCAGATTTTACTTTTAAACGACAATAACAACGGATTGGGCAAGGAAAGTATCGGCGTGCCGCTTGATTCCAACTTTTATGAAAACCCGTTTGATTTTCGTTTCTGCGTTTCGTTTCTGCGTTTCTGTGTTTCTGTTTCGTTTCTGTGTTTCTTGTTTTACAACTACCCTACATATACTTCCAAAAGCTCCACGTGTGCCCATTGTTACATCACCGGTGTGAAGGTTCGCACGGCCAAGCACCAGGCTTATATCATCATAATCAAACTATATCAAACAGCCTAGAAACCAGGCTTATCATCCAAATCACAATATATCAAACAGCCTAGAAACCAGGCTTATCATCCGAATCACAATATATCAAACAGCCTAGAAACCAGGCTTATCATCTGAATCACAATATATCAAACACGAATACAATGTTAACTTTTGAACAAACTTACCCCACAACTTCGTTCTACCATAATATACATCCTACCATTCTAAACTCCACCCTAATACTGACTAAAGCTAAAACTCCAACCTTAAAACCTACTTAAAACATATTTACACAACAACGCACTCACCCAATAACTCAGTCACACAATAGCACCATTCAACTCTTAAAATTACCCTATATACACCATTCAACTATTACAACACCATAATTATTCACCATGGTCGGTCATCGGTCAATTCGTTACATATCCCCCATCTCAGGGGAAAAAAAGGGGATCTCAAAAAGATTCAACTTTTTCGCAGAATTCAGATTCGAGACAGTTTCTCTAAGTCCGACTAAGGTAATCAGCTCCTACGTTGTCAACCCCCCTAATGGCTCTCACATTGAACCGATAGGGCTGCAACAACAGTGCCCACCTCATGAGTCTACTGTTACTAGCCTTGTTTCTTTTCAGAAACGTCAGAGGTTGGTGATCTGTCTCCAAAATGAACTCAACTCCATATAGATACCTGTGGAACTTGTGAACACCCCACACCACCGCTAAGCACTCCAACTCAACAGTTGCATAGTTCTGTTCTCTGGGCAGTAACTTTTTACTGGCATAGGCAATGGGTAACGTCACGCCATCCACTACTTGCAGCAGCACAGCACCAAGTCCCTTGTCAGACGCGTCTGTCCGAAGAATAAACATCTCATTCAATGCTGGTAGTCTCAGAATGGGCTTTGAACAAAGCGCCCGGGGTCGAACACTGTGATCTGGTTTATCCGACGAAAGTCGATGCAAAACCTGTTGCTCCCGTCTTTCTTCTTCACGATCACGACTGGTGATGAGTAAGGTGAATCACATGGCTCGATTACTCCCATATCCAACATATTCTCGATCTCATGCTTCACAACCTCAACCATGCTAAATGGAATAGGGTAGGGGCGAACTCTCACCGGATCTGACGTGGTCAATCGGACATCATGACTCAACACTGTAGTCCTCCCTGGTGAATCAGTTAGTACATCTTGATAGCTACACAGTATCTCCTTTACCTCCTCAATCTGTTCTGGCCTCAAATCACCACAGATGTGGACATCTTCCATGGTTTCACCCACTTTGTCTACCACTTGGTCCTCTAACCTTGGTAGCTGAGTCTCTACCTCTGGGGGTTCTGCCTCAACACTCTCTAAAACCACAGCGTACTGCTCTTCTCCATCCTCCACTACAACTGCAACTTGATCTCGTGCACGTGGAATATATTGCTTCAACATGTTTATGTGGAAGGTCCTCTCTTTCCCATCCATCATCAGTCTATAGTCCATGGCATTAATCTTCTTAACAACCTTGTAAGGGCCTCGCCATTGCATCAGCAGCTTGTTGGCGTTAATGGGTAACAGTACCAACGCCTCATCACCCTCACTCATCTGGCGTACTCTAGTGCGCTTGTCAAAATACTGCTTCTGTTTCTTGGCTGCCCCCTTCAGATTGTCTTGTGCCAACTTCAATGTCTCCTCCAGACGGTTCCTCAGATCGAACACGTACTGGTATGTAGTTTTCACCTCCTGGTCCAAGTCCTCTTGTGACCATAACTGTCTAAGTATAGACAGTGGTCCCCGCACTGACCGTCCGTACAGGAGTTCAAATGGGGAAAATCCGGTACTATCTTGCGGAACTTCTCGGTAGGCAAATAGCAGAGGGTTGATATATCTATCCCAATCCTTCGGACGCTCAGCACACATTTTCTTGAGCATCTGCTTGAGCGTTCCATTGAACTTCTCCACTAAGCCATTACACTGGGGATGGTATGGTGTAGTTGTAGTTCGCTGGAAAGATAGTAGTCTGCTCACTTCCTTCATCAAATCAGCGATAAACTGCGAACCTAAGTCGGTCAGTATTTCTTCAGCCACACCCAGTCGACTGTAAATATCAACTAAAGCCTCCGCCACCCGTTCTGTCTCAATCTTAGGTAGTGCGATTGCTTCCGGGTACCTGGTTGCGTAGTCCATGAATGTAAGGATGTAGCGGTTGCCTCTGTCAGTTGGCGGAAACAGGGGTCCAATCAAATCCAGAGCCACACGCTCAAAAGGTGAACCCATCAACGGCATCTTTCCTAGTGGCACCTTTAGAACCCTGCCCTTCGGGATAAAGCGCTGGCATAGGTCACAGGAACGGCAGTAACGAGTCACTTCTGACTGTATCCCAGGCCAGTAGAACTCGTCCAATACTCGATGATAGGTCTTCCTGCGGCCTAAATGCCCTGCCATGAGAGAGTCATGGGCCAAGTACATCACCTTGACACGGAACTTCACTGGCAGCAGGAGCTGAAGATACTCCTTTCCATTGTCCACTCTTGGCGAAACAAACTTTCGATACAACAGCGATTTCTTATATCTGTAAGATGTCACCGCCCCATACTTGTTCCGCTTTTGCGTTCCATCCTTTGGATATTGGTGGAACTTGGTAAGTGAAGGATCAGTTGCCTGTTCGATCCGGAATATTTCCTTGTCTTCCAGGTCACCAACTATTTTCGGTACTCTAAGTGGCTTCAAATCCATCTTCTCACGCTTTTTCTGTGCTCGAGTCAATACCGCTGCAACTGTCCAATCGAGATCCGGGTCTCCGGGTTCCCTTGCCCCTTCGATGTTACCAATTATGATGTCATACAACGGCTTCTCCATGCACATCGCCTCAACCTTCCCCTTATAGAAGGGTGTGTCAACGGCCACTGCAGCCATCGGAACTGTCAAGGTCGATCCATCTATGAGGGTACATCGCTGAGTCGTTCCTAAGTAACGGGCCGGATCAACCAAGTCCTTCCTAATAACAACTCCACTGCACCCAGTGTCTCTCAACACCTTTAGCACCGCGGGATGTCCGTCAATTTTCCCTGAGTGGACCGGCATACTATTCAGGCCACCACCTGTGTGAGTAATTGACGATGAGCAGTTTGTGGATATGAGGGTTGGGTTCCCACCAGTGACGGAATTGAGAACTGAACCCGTCGTTGGAGTCACTCCCATACAGTATGACACCTCATGATCAGAGGCTTCACCCCCGCTGGAATCCATCTCAGTAGGCTGTCCCTCAGCTCTCATACTTGCTGCTGCAAGTCGAGTATGACAAAACCTGGCTATGTGACCAATTTTACCACAGTAGTTACATTTCCTCGTATCCTTATAAAAGCTACCCTGTTTCTGACCAAATGATGAATCTGATCTGTTTCCAGCACTGTTAGCAGTTGGAGTGTTCCTCAAAGAGACCTGCTTTACTTGTTCAGGCTGCCTGGGATCTGGCCCGAACGTTGCTCTAGGCCGGTAAAGAATATTCAGGATGTTACCTCCCCTTGCCTCTCTGTACTGATCAGCTAATATTGCCATACCCTTGACAGAGTTTGGGACTCTCTCCCGTAAGAATAGCTTTAACTCTGGTGCACAGACACGGAGAAACTGTTCTCGCATAAACAGGTCAACGATTCCCTCAAAAGTTGCACTCGCTTTCGCCAACTCCTGCCATCGGTCTAAATAGTTCCTTAGGCGAGTGGTAAACTGTCCAAAGGTTTCCCCTGCGTCTGGCTTGGCTGACCGAAACCTCTTCTGAAAACCATCCACGGTCAAATCAAAACGGACCAACAGCGCCTCCTTCAACTTCTGGAAATCCATGGCCTCAGTCGATGAGAGGCGGGAGTAGACCTCTAATGCTTTTCCCTTCAGCAGGGCCCCAAGATTTACACCCCATTGGTCTTTGTCCCACGATTGGGCCTCTGCATAACGCTCAAAACGATGAAGATAGGCATCCATGTCATCCTTTGTCTCGTCAAATGTGGGAAGTCTCGGAGTCTTTGGCGTAACTTTGGTGGTGCTGGTGGTGGTCTTAGCTGTTGACACTGCCAGTTTCTGTTGCTCCTGTAATAATTCCAACCGCCGCTGATGCTCAAGTTCTCGTTCCTTCCTATCTTCCTCACGCTCACGATCCTTCTGCTCCCTCTCTTTCTCTCTCCTCTCAGCCTCTCTCTCCTCTCGTTCTTTCTCCCTCTCGGACACCCGTTCTTCTCGCTCAGCATTTTGCTGTTCCGTCACAAATGCCTTCAAATCCTTGGCGGTTAACCCCATCTCTTTTCCCAACTGGGTAAGCTCCTTCAATCTTTCCATCCTTACTCGTTACACCCAAACTTTAGAACAAAATAAATTATATCTAGTTTAAGTGGAAAAAACAATACGACCTGAAACACAATGACCTGGAATATAATGACGTGCAGTGTAATGACCTGAACCAGAACACTCAAACCGAATTTATTCCCTACTTCAAGTTACCCTCGCACTTTCACCAACATCCGCACTCGCTTCCACTCATCATCCGACCTGTACTATAATATCACCACAATCCTGGTAAACATTCAACTCTAGGACCAATACAAACTCATAACATCTTCAAACTCTATAGTATAAAATGAACATATATACATACACCAATAATATCTTCAGCAAAACCACCTCAACTCTACCCCACTTTCAAAATTTGTAACTAAAGATGTGGGTTCCTCTTAACACACCAACATTACATAAATAGCGTACCAAATTCAAATCAAAACGCAGGGTGGTCACGTCTTTCAATCTCCAGTTAAAATAGTTTTAAATATATGCAGCAATTATGAAATATTATACACCTCTCTGCCCCAATACAAACACATACAAGATGAAATAATGATATCACACGTTATAACACACCATGTTCAATCAAGGACTACACAATTAGGCACAGTCTGATCCTCCAATGTCCGGCCAACCTCCGAGTCCTGCTGCATCCGTTTCAAACCTGATGTACTATTAGCAGATGTTAACGATATCGTTGCGCGCGCTTAGGAAGCCAGCACCCTCGAGGTCACCGGTTACTGAACTCCAATCATAACACACTGTGATCGAACACTCCGAACTTGGACCCTTGCCACCGTAAGTTGTGATCGACTCGGAATCCTGATTTGCATGTATAAAGTGATACGTAAGCTACTCCTCATATACCAATGACGTGATGTAGCCTATTGTCGTGACCGCATGGTGTTGACATCGCAGAGAGATCCTGGGAAGGTCGCCATGTGAAGGTTCGCACGATAAAACAGACTCGACACGTTCAGTCAGGTACAGGTGTCTTTAATAACTCAATGGAGGAACTGCAAATATAATAGAAGTGGGATTACAATTCAATCAACATATCTAACACAGATCAATGACTCCACACTATATCATCCTTATTACAATACATCAAACAGCCAAGCACCAGGCTTATATCATCATAATCAAACTATATCAAACAGCCTAGAAACCAGGCTTATCATCCAAATCACAATATATCAAACAGCCTAGAAACCAGGCTTATCATCCGAATCACAATATATCAAACAGCCTAGAAACCAGGCTTATCATCTGAATCACAATATATCAAACACGAATACAATGTTAACTTTTGAACAAACTTACCCCACAACTTCGTTCTACCATAATATACATCCTACCATTCTAAACTCCACCCTAATACTGACTAAAGCTAAAACTCCAACCTTAAAACCTACTTAAAACATATTTACACAACAACGCACTCACCCAATAACTCAGTCACACAATAGCACCATTCAACTCTTAAAATTACCCTATATACACCATTCAACTATTACAACACCATAATTATTCACCATGGTCGGTCATCGGTCAATTCGTTACAACCGGTGGCACCACCAGTGTCAGTGATTCCATTTGTTCTCCAACAGAATGACAAATCTCAATCATCAACCAAGGTTGTTGATGAACCTAGGCTCATTGATTCCGCTCTTCCTCCATCTTCTGTCGTTGAAGAGTATTCAGATGATATTTTAGATCTCCTGGTTAGACCCACACCATTGGTTCCAAGGATTGATAGCATGCATACCAAGCATGTCCCTGATCAGGCATCTCTGAATAAGGTATTGAAGATCATCAGACGCAAGGTGATTCGGGATTACAATCTCCCTATTGAGGCACAACAGCTTAGTACAGCACAACAGACATCTCCGTATTTTAAACCCATCTATGATTACTTAGTCCATGATATCTTGCCAGCAGATAAGAAAGCTGCTAGGGTTTTAGCATCAAATCTGAGCAGTATCTGACTTTCAATGGCATTCTGTTCAGGATTTTCTTTCCCACCAATTCTGAGAATTTCTGTTTTCAATTGGCAGTTCCGGAAAAGTATATAGATACCATCATAGGCCAACATCATGGCTCAGGTTTGCTTCTGGGACATGGAGGATGTACCAGAACTTATCTCACCATTAGGAAAAATTTCTATTTTCCATCTATGTTCCAACGCATTGTCTCGTATATTCAATCATGTGATAGGTGTCAGCAACTTAAGGGAAAGTCTGATACTACGCGGACATTTCATGAACGCATTCCAGCCAGTTTTGAACCATTCAAGACCATTAGTATGGATTTCAAATCCATGCCCACATCTCCATCAGGTTACCGTCATATGCTAGTGGTGACATATGCCATGACCAGGTTTGTTGTGGCCGTCCCACTAAAGACAATTGACGCCCCCACTGTTTGTGAAGCCCTTCTCCAGAAGGTGATTACTCTGTTTGGCGTCCCATCTGTAATTGTGTCAGATGCAGCAGCATCTCTCACCGGTCATCTTGTTGAATTACTGTGTGCGACACTTGGCATTCAATTCAGAAGCTTGTCTCTGTAGAAATCATGGTAGTCTTATGGCTGAACGGCAAATCAAATCCATTGCCGACCTCATCAAAGCAAATCTCCTTGAGTATGGTGTTTCTTGGACTCAATTCGTGTCCACAGCAGTGTACACATACAATTCATTTTCAAGTGCTCACTTGGGAGGTACCTCTCCTTTCTATTTGCTCTTCTTGCGTGAACCAGCTGATTTGTCCACTTTGAATTTCAAACCATGTCTAGGTCTCTCACGGTCACATGCTGAGTTATGTCCAACATCTGCGAAAGAAATTTCAGAATGTGTCCAAATGTATGCTACAGCTCCAAGAGCACCAGCAACTGTCTCAAAATGCCAAGATTGCTAACAAACTTCAGAAATCTCCCATCTATGCTGAAGGTCAGTTGGTTTATCTACATAAACCCAACACTACAGGGATGACAGCCAACACAAGAAAGTTTAAGACTCTTTGGGTTGGCCCATTTGTTATACACCAGGTTTTGGATAGGACACACTATATCATAGCAGATTTGAAGGGAAACATCATTCCTGATATCTTCAATTTTGCAAGGTTGAAACCAGCATTTTTGAGGGCCACAGGTCAGAAAAATGTAGCACATCTCCAGCAGTTGCAAAACTTGCTTCATAAGGCAGACAAGGCACAGGATGAGAAAGCTGTGCATGCTGCTTATGCTTTGGATTTCACTGATGAGACAGGTTCCGCTCATGACTCCACCACCTATAGAAGCGACATCTATGCCTCACAGGCTGAACTTTGTGATTTGAATATTCATTTGTCTCATGCCGAGGGTAACCATGGCATGATTGCACCCTATGTGTTGTCCACTTAAAGCAACAGGATGATTTGTCTAGGCTCACTTGGCAATCTCCCTCAGAGTTTGATTACACCACTTTGAAAGGTGCGCGTTTCAAGAATGGATGCCTAGAACTCTTGCTCTCTGTGCCTTTTGGGCAGAAACAGTTTAGCTATTGGTGGTCACCTCAATTTGAACCACATGTTGTCAGCATTGTCCAGTTTGTGCTAAGTGCCAAGGATATACGATGTACAGGGTGTCCCATCCCGTTAAAAATGTTCAAAGATAAGACCATTCATGATAAGTCACATATTTTGGCGAAAAGCCAAGAGAAAAGTGATTAGACGACAATTTATTGAGAATATGGTTTGTTTTTAAAACATCTCAAGTGGTTTCTTGTTGTCGTTGTTATGGTAATGATGTCATTTGGTGTTTGCAACAAGACGTTGCTATATTGCTTATCAAAACAAATCTTTACGAGAATAATTATTTCACCCTCATTGCTATTTTTATAAAAGCTAGTGAGTTGTTAGTTGGATAATTGTAGAAACATCTATTAGCTATAGATGTGATTTTTTTTTCTACTTGTCTTCATTGAAGCTTTGTGCAACAGTATTCTGTCTATTGAACAGTTTTCCAGTTTGAATACTTTATTTTAAATACTTCATTTTATTGGATGTTTGTACGGCTACATGTTAGCAAAGCCAACTCTCATCAGTCTTGGGACTGATTTATTTTCGTGATGGGTTTCTGTCTCCAAGCAGTGCTTGTGGCAATTGCTGTTTCGAGACAGCTCACACAATAGTGTATGATTTAAGCAATTTGGATACTTTTGCGACAACAATATTTTTTTTCATTGAGGTTTTGTAAATACGCGTGTCATCCAGAAGTTCTTCGAGTTAAACTTTATTTTTCACAGTTTTCAGATGCCTCGTCGACCGGTCCAGTCATTTTCGCAATATTCCCAGCAGAGGTTCCGACACTTCATTGTATCATTGCATATTTTAACATGCTGTTTAGCATGAGATTAATGATTCAATGTACAGTGGAATCCCGGTAACATGACCACTCATGGGACCGTGGTCTGAGTGGTCGTGTTACCGGGGTGGTCGTGTTAGTGAAGTTGGGAATCCCCAGACGAAATACATGATTATTTTTCCCGCCAAAATTGCCGACTGCATGGCGTGTGTACGCTGTACTACCATAGCAACGCTGCCTGATTGAGATTATGCACGCTCCAAAGTTTTGTTATCATGCCTCGCAAGAACAATAAAATTACATGTTACATTCTCAGAATGAGTTAGAAAAGGTAATTTTGTAACTCATACCGGCAAAATCACATTGTATTTTTTGTTTTCATATGTATTCCCATGGCCATTGTCCCCGTCTCAACAAAGCTTGGCAGCGAGGTGCTAATTACTATGCCGCGGTCGCGACCGATTACGGCAATTAGGCCTGGTGGTCGGGTTAGCGGGGTTGATTTTCAGTTTGGGACCGGCCAAGCCAGTGGTCGCGGTCGGGGTACCGGGGTGGTCGTCTTAGCGGGGGTCTCTTAATGGTAATTAGAGAGGAAACCATTCGGGACCAGAGAATCGTGGTCGCGTTGGCGGGGTGGTCACGTTACTGAGGTGGTCGCCAACCGGGGTTCCACTGTATAATATATTGTAACCTTATGATCATACTTTGTCATGAATGAAGTGGCCATTCATTAGTAAGTGGAACAAAATACAAATATTGTAACTAAGTTCGGCCGCTGGCTGAACACTGTTGGGAACCCCGAACCATATGATGTGATTTAAGTTCATTCGCTGCATGAACACCTCGTTTAAAGCCTTATTATCATTGATTGTACCCCATTCAACAATACTATGTGTTAAGCCAAAGTCATATTCCTCTAATTGTTTTTAAAAAAATATTTTAACTTCGTAAAATATTTTACCAGTTCCGCGGGATGTTGTATAGTAATTGTAAAACCTTTCTTATGAGTAGCACTGTAATGTGTAATTCTTGCAATTAAGTGTGCGGGATTATTGGAATTGGGTTCAGATAAGATACCTGTGGATAATCGTGGAAAATTCCCACGGTCTACTTTTAATCCTCCATTCTCCCCAGCGTGATCAATTTCGTGATCAATTACGTCAGTATTGATGCGGCTCCTCATTGGATGGAGACGCATTGACGTTGCCCCCTGATTGGTGCAGACAAAGCTGCGCGTGAATACAAAACAGCTGTCCGCACGCTCTCGGCAGAGAGAGATGGAGAGAGAGAGAGAGAGAGAGTTATTCCAGTCTCCCGAGTATTTCTAGTCACGTGCACGAATCGTCATCCCAACGAACTATTTTATCAATTATGACTTTGGTGTGTACAATTTTGTGAAGCAGTGTCAGAATAAAGGATCCGAACGTTAGAAGGCAAATTCAGGACTTCTTACTTTTGTAACCTGTGCAAATACAACACTGGCTCACCGAAAATAGTTGAGGGAGTTTTTTATCATAGCCTAAATGAAACCACAATACATGTTCACATTTCTGGTGGTAGTATAAGGCTATTTTTGTTTATCATTTTCACCACTGTCACGTACCGTCTGCTAAAACAGCTAAACATTATTGAATTGATATTTGATTCATTTGATGAAATCTTCAGATCCTAACAAAAACGTTGAAGGCCGCCTTCCGCGAGACTCGCCGCGACATTGACACAGAAGGTAACGACCTCTATGGACAGCTGACGATTCCAAAGCTTCATCTGACATTCATGAAGTTCCATGAGCGCTTCGAGCACTTTATTCAGGCGTGCGTCGTCTGGAAGGAATGTGTTGCTTGGCTGAAGAAGGAGCCGGGTCATGAACTGAATACAACCCGAACCGAGATGGTAGGTTTCTGTCGATCCCGTGTGTCAATCTGAGTAATACATGTAGCTATTAGCTGCATTATGATGTAAGGTGTAATGTCCCAATAGGGCCGTTTGGATGGACCAAACCCATCTAGATGATCTGGGTTGGTCTAGACTGATGTAGGCACGCACGAATGTGATCTGGTCTGGTTGGATGTTCATACTTACGTTGTTACAAGACCTACGTCAATCATGACGCGGTTGGCGATGTGATCTGGTCTGGTTTGTTTTGGTCCTTTGTAAACGATCCTAATGACTACATCTTTGACCCAGAAGAATTACGTCCCAAGCTACTCAGAAGGAGTCTTTTGCTTGTCAAGGATCAAATACCTGGGTTTATGTCTCATTCAAAGGACACAACAAGAGCAATAAGGGAGTTGTCCAAGGCCACAAGCAATGTGATGTGTCCATTGTTGAAATTACAATGTTTGGATTATTAGTCCAACAGTTTAGTCACAAGAACCTCCAGCCCCTTGGCATTGAATGAGTTTCCTGTGCTCCACTGATCAATGATCTGCCTCTTTTCAGACACTTGATGTGAACATTCTTGTAAAGATGGTCGACTACATCAGTTCGTTGGATGAGAAACTCAACTCGCTCAAAGGCCGCCAAGAATGGAGCGAAACCGTCAAGAAATTCAAACCTGTGATTGACAGAATCCTGCATTCTAAATATACAATTGGTCCAATCAGCCAGCAGTACATGCAAAAGTACAGGTAGGCCTTCTGAACTAGATAGTTCATTGATTTGATCTCAAACTAGAGAGTGTGACCAAAGTTGAGGCATGATATCATTGGACCAGTATTTCGTTTCAGGAGGCTTGCATCATGACGCTTTGGACTTATTTACCAGTCCGCCATTCTGAAATTAATGATCCGAATTTTGTCTTTTCCTCTGTAGGCCTTTATGGATGCGTATTTGCGTGATTCAGCTGTTCATAGACCACGTCTGTCCTCCCCACATCAAGGAAGAGGAGGGGCGTGTCGATTCCATCAGGCCACTCTGGATCGTAAGCTTCATTCACCTTAACATTTGCAGTTTGGAAATGTATTTGTGCCACTTTTGCAGCAACAGTGTTTAAATTGAATTTCACACTACCAGCGATTATTTCCACTCATGCACAGGTCTGGTCCAGAATTTGAAATATCATTGTGTAGATGCATGAAGTTTATCGGTATTTGAAATTTGATGATTATTTCACAGTCTCCATTTCACAGCATTCTAATTTGACTTTCTGGTGACTAGTTTATATTTCAATATTTCAGTTCCTCAGAGAAGAGGTGAACTTCCGTACGCCAAAGTCACTGACGAAGGTAGCTACGTTCTTGAGATCCTGCAAGTTCAACGCAGTCAAGAAAATCTACAAGTATGTCTCTTAAACGAAATGTCTTGTGCTCGTTTTATGGAATATTTTCTCTTTAACTAGCATTCATTTTGTCGTTAGTTGCCTCATATTCCTTCCGTCCTTTTTCCTCCAGGATCAACTCAAAATGTATCGCATGTGAAGAGCCAATGAAGGACCCTATGATACTCCCCTGCAAACACGACATCTGTCGAACATGCTTACAGGACCAAATCGATGTTGACCAAAGGGAATGCCTCAGATGTAAGGCAGTTATACCTGAAGACTTCGTAGCTCCTGAGAGAGGGGCAAATAGGTAGGTTGACACCTAGGTTAATCTTATGTTTGCCTGGTTTTGTAACAAGATTGACTTCCATTGAGCGTTTCTACTATTCGTCTTGTGCTTATTGATAATATCATTGGCTTGGTGATTTTCGGCCGGAATGCTTTCAGGGTTTAGGCCGCTCTCCTTGGTTCCCTGCCCTCAAAGTTAAAAAGCCGAGCTCTATCATACTGATCTCACTGGCGTTATTTTGCCCTCCAAGTACTCAATCATAAAACCTTGCAGACGTACTATAGAACTCAGCAGACGCTAAACACAGCAATGTTTGGCTTCCCAAATTTACCTTTGCAGTGTTTCTCTCAAACTTTTCAGGAAGGCTGACGAATCCTACAACCGATATATCTGCGCCTGCAACGAGTTCTTCATGGACCTTGTCTCCCAGCTGTGTTTTGCCGAAGACCAACCGCCAACCCAGGAAGTCATCAAAATCCTCATGTCATACGTCATCCACGAGCCCAAACGTGTCGGGATGCGTTCACATACAAAGGAGTTGACTGTTTACGGCGAGTGCATTGACCCAACCCCCGTGCTTCGATCGCTCCTGTTACAGCTCTTACTCCGATACAGCTCGAATGACGTCTGCGATCACCTCCAGTACTTCTTTAAGCGTTCTCAGGGTCTCCTGAAAGATCCGGGACATATCGTCGAGTTGTCTCTCCTCTGTGCTCGCTGCTTCGAGGTGAGTCTGTTTATCATAATCTCGGTGAAATTTGTATTCATTGCTCGGTTGTTGAAGGTCGTGTTACTTACTTGGTTACTTGGTAAGTGTATTCCTCCTCTTAGGCCGGAGAAGCTCTGTACATTTCCCAGTAGGGTAGTCATTCTTCTTCCCTTTTTCGTTAATTTCCAAGTAGAACTTCATCAACAGGAGAATACTTACTTACTTAGTCCTCTTCGTGCCTAGAGGGCAGTGGGCGCATAAGGCTTCAATTTTCATTCTTCACCTTGTCTTGTGAAAGTGCAAACTTCATTATATTTACATTTTTGCCTGATTTCAGGATTCTTATCACAGCCACTGTGGCTTGCAGCCTGGGAATGCCTTGAAGACCAGGGTCGAGTTTGCCACAAGATGCATGGAAGCGGCTGAAAAAGACATTGGCACCAATGCCCTCGACATTAGAAAGGTCGAAGCAATCGCCAAGACCAGATTCGGAATGAGCGTGGCTGCCAAAATGATGAACAGGATTCATATATTGAAAGAGGAGAATCATGACGTGCACGCTGCCAGACGACTGTGGGATGTGGCCAAGCGACTCTCGGAATCAAGCAATTCAAAGTGGCCGAGGTTGTTTCTCGTGAAGCAGCTCTGCAGAAATTATGGGATGGAGAGCTTGGACACCGTCTCGCAGCTCCGCCATCTGGCCTGGGTGATGCCCGATGAAGCTCGGGGCAGAGATGATAACGGGGTTGATAGGTTCATCCTGTTTGGTGCACAGTACAAGACCATACGTGACGAGGTGGCTGCTGTCATTTTAGGGGGCTCAGTTGAGGATTTTAGGGGGAAATGTCAAGTACGTTGTTCTTCTTCTCATTAGAATACTTTAAGAAGGTCTCTTGCAGAAACGTCAGAAGTGAAAATTACCCTTGGTTCGACTACCGGTCGAGTTGCTACTTGGTTCCCCTACTGGTCGACTTCAAAAGAGCATCTTCTGGTTGCTCCTTGAAACCCCTGATTGATTTCTGTGGAGAGCGAGTAATAATATGATATCCCAAAAGCGCTTTGAACAGGGAAACATGGAGAAGCACTGTATAGGAACTCAATATCATTATTGATATTGATATTATTATTACCTACTTTTGAGTAAATGTGGTTAGTTGGTTGTTAAAGCTAAACCTCTACTTCTTCTTTTGCATTGTTTCTTGAATTTCGGTTGTTACAGGGATTGAATGGCAACAAGCAGGTTAAGGAGGTCTCCTGTCTGTTGGCCCTGCATCGTGAGGTCTACACGCGCAACTTGTTTGAACCGAATGTTGCCCAAAGAATTACAGATCAGGTATGTCTTTTACAGGGTTTTTTCAGGTGGGTGAGGTTTTGCTGACAAGATGGGTGAGGTTTTGCTGACAAGATGGGTGAGGTTTTGCTGACAAGATGGGTGAGGTTTTGCTGACAAGATGGGTGAGGTTTGCTGACAAGATGGGTGAGGTTTTGCTGACAAGATGGGTGAGGTTTTGCTGACAAGATGGGTGAGGTTTTGCTGACAAGATGGGTGAGGTTTTGCTGACAAGATGGGTACGGTTTTGCTGACAAGATGGGTACGGTTTTGCTGACAAGATGGGTGAGGTTTTGCTGACAAGATGGGTGAGGTTTTGCTGACAAGATGGGTGAGGTTTTGCTGACAAGATGGGTGAGGTTTTGTTGACAAGATGGGTGAGGTTTTGCTGACAAGATGGGTGAGGCTTTGCTCGAACTAATGTTAATGTTATTCGATGTTACCAAGCCTGGTATCAGGTTCCTACAAAAGATTGGTTATGTATTGTAACTTTAAAGGTTTGAATAAGAATGGCTCTAGAAGTTTAGCAGATCATTTGGTGAATATATCTCGCATGATATTGGGCAATTTCTTAATGTTTGCATCAATAAAGGATGATGTTTGAGTTATCATTTCTCCTTTTCTTTGTCTCAGACCATCGACAACATGCAGAATGTGTGTATGAACCAGGCATTCATAAACAACAAGGTATGTCTTCTTCCAACATCGGGGAATGCCCAGCCTCACTCCATCAAAGTCGTCATGTCATCAGACACCTTCTTAGTCTTAATTTGTGTTGATATGTCTTAAATCAGCATGCTTTTCTATAAACTTCCCCCAAAAAAGAAGTAAAAATCAGTTGGTTTTCATCTTTAAAAGTCAGAAAAAGGATAGGTAATTTCGAGTCTTGGGTACCATTTTGTGATTTTTCCCTCTCACTTTCCAGCAAGCAGTGGTTGATACCCTCGAAAAGGTCAAATCAAACAAAATAGGCCCTGAACCAGTGGAAGCCGACAAAATGACAAAGGATGTGTGGGATCTCTTGGTGCAGACGACTCTGGTCATGCAGTCCTTGAAGGAGACACCCCTCCTCAAGCCCTTCAAGGTCATGGCCTCCCAGGCCGGGAGGATGAAAGATGCGTTTCTGCCGGTGATGCCTCATGATCATCTGGAGGAAACTCGTGCGGCTCTGCTTGCGGCCACGAGAGGTGGTGGCGATGAAAATCCTGTCTTCTACTCCTGTAGTCGAGGTCACCCGTACGTCATTGGAAATGTAAGTAATATGTGTAGAAGCTACTGTAAATGCTAAATTTAAGGTCTGCAGAATTTTTTGTCGCAGCAGTAAATGAAATGAAATGTATGTTCTTATACAGTACTTAGTACTGTACAAGTGTTCTGTCTCAAGTGGTTTATAACTATTTGAGAGCTGAAAACCAGAAGCCTTTCTGTTGAAAATGTGGAGTACACATTTTGCACTACTGTGCCATCAAAGTTGCCACAGATATTTCTGGCTTTACAATATTAACCTTTTTACCAAAATGGTGATTGTTGTTCAGTGTCGTTGCGAATTACAACATGTTAGTTATAAACATCTGCTCAAAAAAAAGCTTTTTTCTGCCAAAAAACCCTCAAGCTTGTAAAGTTATACGCAAATTTGCATGAAAAATATTCAGTTAAAGATGGTGCTTGGGATGAAAATGTCTTTTCTTTGATTTTTGGCTCACCGTAGGGGAGTCTATGTAATACCGCAGTGTCCGTCGTCGTCCGTCGACCGTCGTCCGTCGTCCGTCGTCGGTCTTCCGTCGTCCGTCGTCGTATCCTATTTCAAAAACAGTGGCACGTTTCTTAACCGCTAGGGCTATGAACTTGAAACTTTGTACACAGCACCCCCTAGGTCAGGTGACCTCTGACACTGAATTTCAGTCCGATCTGATTCTCAACTTGGCCACCAGGGGGCCAAATGTCGATATCTAAAAAGTGTGATATCTCGCTTATTAGTGACTTGTTTTCGATGAAACTTGTCTTGTAGCAAATATACATCTTATATCATACGGATTTTTAATTTGACCTACTTTTCAAGTTCACAGAGGTCATATGGCATAAATTGGCCGATAGAGTGTAAACTATGGCACGTTTCTTAACCACTAAAGCTATGAACTTGAAACTTAGTACATATAACCCCCTATATCACATAGCCTCTGGTGCTGAATTTCAGTTTGATCTGATTCTCAACTTTGCCACCAGGGGGCCAAAAGTGGATATCTAAAAAGTGTGATATCTCGCTTATAAGTGACTTGTTTTCGATAAAATTTTTATGGTAGGTACTCTTAGGAAGAATACATCACATGTTTTACGGGTTTTCAATTTGACCTACTTTTCAAGGTCACAGAGGTCATATGGCGTGAATTGGCCGTTAGAGTGTAAACTATGGCACGTTTCTTAACCAGTAAAGCTATGAACTTGAAACTTGGTGCATATAACCCCCTACATCAGATAACCTTTGATGCCGAATTTTGGCCTGATCTGATTCTTTATTCGGCCACCAGGGGGCCATAATGGAAAAAGGAAGAAGTGCAATATCTTGCTTATTTGAGTGAATTGTTTTCGATAAAATTTTTATGGCAGGGACTTCTAGCAAGGATCAATCAATCAATCAATCAAATATGACATTTCTAAAGCGCCCAAATTTGGTGAAAAATTTCACCAACTCTCAGGCGCCTTTGAAATACACTGGAAAAAGGTGTGCTTTTATCATCGTTCCAAAAGCTGCCTTTGACTCCGCAAGTCTAATGTGTGTGGGCAGCCCATTCCATAGGAGTGGCGCCGCCTTGTAGAAGGATCTGTCACCAAAACGTATGCACTTGGTGCGTGGCTCCTGTAGAAGGAAAGCGGCATCAGCCCTGAGGGAATAGGCTGACCCACGTCGGCGTTGTACCACATCAGTCAGGTAAGCCGGTGCCGCTCCATGGACTGCCTTGTAGGTGAGCAAGAGTATCTTAAACTCAACCCTTGCCTTGACAGGCAGCCAATGGAGCCGCATCAGAACCGGACTGATACGGTCAAACTTGGGGATCAAGCATGTAACCCTGGCTGCAGCATTCAAAACACGCTGCAACCTACCATACTGCTGTTCCGTGATGCCGTAGAGGAGAGCATTGCAGTAGTCCAAGTGAGATGTAACAAACGCATGCACCAGGGTTTTGGTGGTGCCGACAGTCAGAAACCCGCGAATCTGACGAATCTTGTAGAGGCCAAAGAAAGCTCTAGAGCAGACTTTACTGACATGAGTTTTCATCGACATGTGTTCGTCAAAAAAGACACCCAGATTTCTGACTGACGTACTGGTGCTAACTGTCGAGTTCCCCACCCTGACTCCGTCAATGCTCACCTTCCCAAGCTGCTGCCTGGAGCCAATCAACATGCATTCTGTCTTAGTGTCATTTATGCAGAGATGGTTGTCAATAAACCATGCGCGCGCATCGCGTATGCACCGAACCACTGTCTCCACAGCCCCCTGCACATTTTCGACTGTGACTGGTCTGAATGACATGTACAGCTGGTTATCGTCAGAGTAACCATGAAATCCAGGGGCATGTAGAGCCAACAGATGGTACAGACGTGATAGGTAAAACAGAAAAAGGACTGGGCCCAGAGAGCTTCCCTGCGGGACACCACATGTCCTACGATTTTTGGATTTGACCTCCTTTTCTAGGTCACAGAGGTCAAATGGCGTAAATTGGCTATTAGAGTGTAACTATGGCACGTTTCTTAACTGCTGAAGCTATGAACTTGAAAGTTGGTACATGTAACCCCCTACATCAGATAATCTCTGACACCGAATTTTGGCCTGATCTGATTCTTGATTTGGCCACCAGGGGGTCAAAACTGAAAAAGTAGGACGTGCAATATCTCGCTTATTAATGACTTTTTTTCGATGAATTTTTTATTGCAGGGACTCTTAGCAATCACACGATATTGATCTTGTTGATGTCATAGACAATTATTGGTTGGATCATAAACTTATATATACTGCCCTGTCTTATTACTTGACATCAATACACATCTAAAAAAAGTCTTCATGCCTGATTGTGTTCACCATATTCACCTCTAAACTAAGCATGATCCTGCCTACTAAAAGATGTATACGGTGAGCACAATGGCCCCTGGCCGTTTCATTTTGACAGTGTGGTCGTCCGTATTATACCGGTCGATGCTGGTGTGGGTCAGATATTGGAGGTCAAGGACACCATCTGTCAGCCGGCAATGTCAAACTGGATCATAGGTAAGCTATGAGACAAGTCCGCTTCTTAACTCGTTTGCTTCCATCTTTTTCATAGTGTGGTCACCCAGTTAAACAAGGAAAATGTCAGTGTGGTTCGGATATCGGTGGCATTGATTACCAACTGAGAGAAGGCAACGCTAGAATGGATCATAGGTATAGTATCAACCAGAATGAGTAATGATGACATATTATCACCCAAAATATTCATTGGGAGTGACGTCAACTGCAATAATATGCACGTCGGTGATACTATGTCATTTGAAGTCACAGCCTCAAACTTTTCAGAGGATTTGCGTTGGTTCTCACTTGTACTTTGGAGAATCTGGACCATTTCTGAGAAGTCCAACCTCGAATCAAGGAAGACATACTAGAAAAGAGAATCACTTTCAAATGCTAAGTAGATGCATAATATGGTACTTCAATGACATATTTGGTTTGCAATTATCCACAAAAAACTCAAATTGATACGTAATGATATGACTTTGCAAACGTCCATCTCAAACTGACGCTTTGAATATTTCAGGGACAACACCCAGAAGGGTTATGTCCTTAACGTCGCTGATATGAAGAACCTCACCCCCATCCCGGAGAGAAGCATGTCTCCAGCTGCCACGACTATCGTCCGTCTGCTGCTGCATCTCTCCATGCACATTGGGATCGAGAGTGACCTGCCGGTGAGATGTTTGGACTATATTTTATAGATACTTGGTGTTTATTTCGTTTTATGAACTACGTGATGCCTTGAACCTGGGTGGAATTGGGTGAATCAAGGAATCGGAGAAAGGGAGAGCACCGTTGAGAAAAGCGGGTACCCAGAGGGTATTTATGGTGCATTTACCAAAATTACTGGTTAAATTCAGAATACTTTCCCAAATATTGGGGGAGGGGGCTTGCTCCCGATGCCCCACCCCCTTGTCAAATCAAATACTAGCATAAGAATGACAAGATGGTAGAATTGCCAGATTGTGTTAGGAACACTTAATAAATGGCAAATATTTTGCCAGATTTATTTCCATCGGCACCAAATTTTCCAATTTTTTAATTCGCTTACGATTTTGTCAGTATTACACACAACAAACAGGATAATTGACAGGATGTTGAAGTTGTTGCTCTCGGCACCAAATTTTCGATCGCATCTTCACTACAGGGTGTTACTGCACTCATCCAGCCACCAATCCCAGCTGACCAGGTGCGAAGATTCCTCCTTGATCACATCCGCCACGACATCCAAGTCCTGGGCCGAGCCATCAACAAGTCCCCCGACGACTGTCTGACGCTCGTGACCATCCTGATTGAAACATTCATGGAGAATAAGAACAGTTAGTGTTGGAGGAGTTTTTAATTGACACCTCTTGCATCTAGGGTTAAGTCCTGGGTAGGAGAGATAACTTCAATAAGGTTTATGGAACATCCCCCTGATAAGAAGTCTGGCAAAAAAAACACTATTTGAGATGATCAGGGTTGAGGCTGAGGTTAAGGTTACAACCGAATTTCACTCCTACAGACCTGAAAATTCTGTGTTGTCATTGGCAGCTTTCAAATCTCTTATTTCCATACGGACCTGTGTTGCGATGAAGTGGCCAAACTTCGCCAGGGAGTGAGGTCAGTGCCGTTTATGTTGACATCATGACTGCCGTAATATCGAAAATATCAAAGACACACCAGAGGTCGGCCGTTTAGTTTCCCACAGCAATGCTGCACAACTGGGAGAGCTGAAGGAAGCAAATTGGGGCTTTTATAGTTCCATTTGGGTTCATGTTTGCAAAAATTACGCAGAAGTTGTTCTGAATTGGTTTTCTTCTTGTAGGTGATGCGCACGTCAATGCTGATCTTACCACTAAAGAGGCACGTGCTGCCTGGGAGAAAGCTTTCACCGAGGCCTATGTCAACCCACTTCTAAATGTAAGTGAGTCGTGATACGAGGGCAGAGGGAGGTCTCTCTAGTCTAGATGCGTGAGGTGTGGAAGATCAGTGACAGTCCTAACTTACTTACTAAGGACTCCTCAGTACCGAAAAAAACAGCACCAAGGCATCCACTCAGGCCCGCCATCCAATTCTTGGCCAGTTTGGAGATGGTTTCCAAGGTCTATCCTTAAAACTTTATTCGTAAAAGATTTCACCAAGTTCTTCATCAAGGTTGGGGGAGGGGGGGGTTCTTTGTGCCAACTGCTGCCCCCCTGCCCTTTCTGGACCAAAACTTTAACTCGTTTCTATTCCCTAAGTGCCCACCAGTGGCAGTTTATTCCAAACTTGTCACATGAAGTGTATATGTATAAGATCCTATAATTTTCAGTATGGCTTCATTTTCAGGATTTAGATGCCATCCTGAACAGAGCAAACGCCGCGCTGGTGAATGACGATCGTTTGAGTGAGTAGTCCTAGTCATTCTTTGAAGGCATTTCTTCTTCGGAAGAACACTATACGGCATGGATGAGGTGTTGTAAGGCTCTAAAATAACCACTTTGTGGAGCCCTTTTCTTCCCTGTGTTTATTTTTGGGTGGGAGTGCATATTAGCACAGTGTTACATATTATGGCTGGAGGTGTTGACTTGGCTGATTTTGCATTGTAACTTTACTGTCGGAAGAAATGTTCCTACAACTAGGTAACACTTTGATTGAGAGCTGTTCAACCCCATTTCAGGTAACAACCCGCTGATCAAGATCGTACACGAGGTAATCAGCCTCGGGGACCAGGTTGATATCAGCCAGATCCATGACTGTCATCTGATGTGGCAGTTCCGCAGCCGTGTCACGGTGGAGCACCTGACACAACTGATGAATGAGCATGCGGGCGATAAATGCCCTGCTGAGACCCTGAAGCTGTTCATTCGTGAGGTAAATATCGGCTCAAGATTCATGCAGTTTGACTCAAGAGGTCAAAGTAACTTTTCTGTTTCAATGAAAGATTCAAGAGGAAAACTTACACCCAGTGGTGGCAAGTAATAATGGGTACAACCAAGGCAGACGATACCAGCAGACTGGAGAGGGAAACGGATGTGGCCATTTTCTGACTGAGTCTTGGACATTTCCGCATCAATCAACACCTGAGAAGGCTGGGCCTGCTCAATGCTGATATCTATAAGTGCGGGTTTTGGGTGTAAGGTTTCTGTCCATCAGTTCTTTGGCCGAATGATTTTGTTCAGTGGATTGTTTAAACTTGACTCGGATGAAAATGATTATTTGCGAATCTTTTTCTTCAAGGAACCCCACCTGCGTCTGTTGTCACGGTTACCTGACATCATCCGGCTCCAGCAGCTGTTAATCCAGCATTACCAGCGTCGTATCACCCAGGCTGAGGCCAGGACCACATCGATCAAGGAACTGCTCCACTCACTCACTCGTAAGTCATATTTTTCTACTTGAGAAACTTTGATAAAATTAAAACATATTTCAATTTTCTGACAAGTGCTGTCCTTAATAGAGAGGTGTCCTGATAACAGAGCTGAGGTCAAATCACACAGAGTGGATCCATTTCGGACCAAAATCACTGTCCCTAAGAAGACAGTGTACTGCTAAGAGTGGTGTCCTCGTGGGGAGGGTCCACTGACCTAAGTTAAGCACTGTACTTGAACTGACTCGGCCAGTTGTGTTTCAAAACAGATTTCTTAACAAGGTTACTCTAATCCGTTGCAGTACAACAGCGAGGGGAATGGCAACGTCTCGTGGACGTCTTCACCGATGTTTGGAAGAATGTCAAAGATAAGCTTGTCGATTACAGTAAGTGCTATATCTGATTACTGGTACATGGTCAGTTTGTGATAATGACCAATCCAATGATTACAAGTATTCCATTCCCTATCAAATGGACCACTATCACAGACACCATAAAACTGTTCAGAGAAAACCGTCAGATTTTGAGGCATTGTTCGAGGAAAAAAGGTCCCCCCAGAAGTCAAACAAAAACGTGCTTTTGACCATGATGTTGGCCTTAAAAATTCAAAAAGTGTGATATTGCCCCCCCCCAGAGAGATTACACCCCTTTTCATCACTCAAAAGTTTAACCATTTCTTCTCTTTCAGGCGCAAGTGGCTACACCCTCCCTGAAGAGATGTGTAAAATGACGGTCATCCCCAACACCCCCATCGCCATGCTGATTCCAAGCTCCAGGGGCCTGGGTCTGTGCTCCATGATGCTGGTCGAGTACCTCACCAGGAGACAGAACGACTTCATCATGGCGTATTGTCGACACAGAAACAAAGAGTAAGTTAAAACATGGACAAAGTAAAGTTGAAGTTTGTTTATTGGGCCAGACAGAATAGGCTTATGAAGCACTCTTTACTTCCAAACTCAGATCAATAATGCCAGGCCCCTGGTGAGGAGGCAGTCTGTTCCCTATATTCAATTGGCAGCTAACCAACCTGCCGCATCATCGGTGGGGCCGAAACCTTTCTTTTGACTTTTCTTTTGTTAGTAAATGTAGTTCTGCTTGGAGATCCTTTAGTTTAAATGTCGAGAGCATCATGCTGAAACTGATGGGGAGTGTATCAGATGCAAGGAATCTATACCAATGCAATCTTCTCATTCCAGCTCCAGAGAGCTCCCCAAGTTTGGTGTGACAGAAGCTACAGCCGCTCACCTGATCTACTACGACCCTGAGAAGGACCTCCTCCCCATGGTCCTCGCTCACTGTAACTACTCCCTCGAGGTCGGCAAGGGCACTGTCATCAGTTACGACTTCGTTCGCCTGGAGCGCGAGCTGGAGGAGAGACTGCTACGTGGCAAGCCCAAGCTTGTGTTCGATGTGGCACCCATGGTGTTCCAGACCGAGTATCGAAATGCGATGGTCATATTTGGTGCGTTGAGAGACAACATAAGCCAGGTAAGAGATGTCTCGGATTCATGGTTGGCTCTGCTAATGAACCAGACCTCCAAAATTCCTCTCTGCTCTGATCACAGGAAACTTCCTTTCGATGGATGTGCCATGAGGCCTTGTGTAAAGTCTCTGTATTCTCAGTGGTTGGTTAGTCAAGCTTTGCCTGTCAGAAGTATAGTCAAGGTTGATATCTATCTGAAGTTCTGTATAAACTAAAGGCATCTGGACAGTTTGCAGCAGGCTGAGGCTCTCCACATTCTTGCCAGTTTAAACCTTTTGCCTATTTCAAAACCTTTCAATATGATGTTCTCCATAACAACCCATCAAATCACCTTCCCAATAACATCTTTCCAAATATTTTCAGGAGCCAATGAGTCATGCAGTCAAGGCGGAGATTCTGCTAGAGAACCGTGTCTACCAAGATCTCTGTGAAACGATCGCCAGCCTGGACATCACGATCGCCTGGCTACGCGACATTAGGCGCGAACCTGAAACTAAGCTTGTCACCTTCATGCACAATACGCTTGAAATGGACAAGGAGATTCTCTCACCGCAGGTCTGTTTAACCTTGCTCTTGTTTTCAGAAGTCTTCAAATAAAGTTTAAAGTTAAAAAAGATCTGACTTGAAACTTTCCCTCGGTGTATCCTGAAAGTTTTCAGCAGACCGCAGCTGTTAAATCAGTAGCGGGACTGGCACCTGAGCATTTCTGACTGGTACCTATTTACATAAACACGCGATTCAGGAAAGGAAAATAAGACAAAAGGACCTGCCTAGCACCTCACACCGACTGTGAGGCTCAAACTGGGGACCTCTTGACCACTAGCCAATAGCACAAGCTGCAAGTCTTATGGTTTCGCAATCGTAATTTTGCCTCCTTTGTTGTTTTCGGGTTTGAAAACCGACCTTGTCAATGAGCGCTGAATTGGCACGGTGCGACTTCACCCCCAGCAGATTCGTCTAACTACTACACCCAACCGAAGCCTTCCTTATCAATCGGTCATATTCTACCAATCTCCTCCATTACAGATCCAGCAGCATTGTTCACTGATGCATGTCCAGTCCTTGTGGCTCTTACTCACCATGGAGCGATCCAAACAGCTCAAGTACTTCAACCAGGTAAGGCACCATTTGTTAGAATGTTGCCCATCAAAACACTCCTTAGCCAGCTGTTTCACCCACATTCGGTCTTTACTTCCTGGTTTATACCAACTGTGCATACAAGGAGGGTATTCTTGACCTCCAATGTACAAAAGTTTGATCATTGTTACTGCAAAAAGAGTAGCATCTGTCCAAAATTAACTGTTTTAAGACTTTTGGATGCCGAAGAATTGCAGTCATTTCTCTGTCTGTGCATCCTAACTGGAACAATCTGGACCCTGATATCCTGAAGTGCAACCAGAGTTCAAATTGTTACTGAGACTGGCTACCCTAAAACACATCCACACAGAAGTTGCCTGAAATTCTCTGCCAAATTAAGTTGTTTCGTAGGTTTACGAAACATTGAAACTGCTCTCCACCTTGCTTCTGGGCACCGCGTAATCTTGTTTATTCCATTTTCCCAGGATGCATTTGAAGACGTCTCCGAGGAGTATCATGAACCATTAGAAGGCGAGGCCCCCTTCGACATCGAACAAGCCTTGCAGCACCTGAACATTGACAGGTTTGTGTCGGAACTCTACGAGTGCATTCTACTTAACATCAACCTCCAACGAACACCCAATGATGAAGATTTCCAGGACAATACCGAGTACATGTGAGTATCGACAATTGTGCAGGCTCTGATGTAGGTTTTTCTGTTGGGAATCCCCGAGAAGGTGATGTTCTTCATTTTACCAACAAGGTTATTCAGCAAAAACTTATCAGTGCTTTGAGAAATATCTATTCCTCTTTGTCAATGATCCTCAAAATGAGGCTGTAGAAGGGGTACCAGCTGTCTCCTAGGCTGTGACTAGTTTTGCTGTGGAGGGTGACGAAGGTCAGTAATGGTGAAATTCTAACTGAGTGATACGTGTGTTCCTTTTCAGCCTTGCCGATGTGATGACCGAATACATCAGCTCGAAAGACCGCACAGAGATTCTGGCACTGACGAACGGCGTCTTCCCCAAAGAGGTCAAGGTCAAACATGCTGTGGCCGTCTGGACGGAGGCCATCAAGGTGCAGCTCAAGGAAGAAAAAAAGAGACGACATTAGATTCGTTCCTTCATTGCATTCTAAATCCATTGACTTAATTCGAGTGTTGCACTCAGAATCACACAGGAACAAAAAGAGATATTGGATCATTATGGAAAGTATCCAATTGATGTGATTGATAGATATCAATCCTGTGAAAGTTGAGAAAATGCTTAGCTGATGGAACGGGTGAGGTCAAAGTCAAGTGATAGTTCAGTGTTAGATGTTGAATTTTTTATTTTGGAGGTGAAACTTGGCAATTTCAATTGTTCAAACTGTCAATGAATACAGTGCCTTTGACACTAACAATACAGTACTTGACTTTGACCCCTCTCAGATTGTTGGAGAGAGGTCTACTTCACGAACTTCTCAGCTTAGTCTCTTGAGTGCCAAAGTGTTATAGTATCCAAAATTATAAACTGTTGGAAAAAAATGCCATATTGCCATGCTTTTTGTTTTCATGTACTTATAGACTGTGAGAAAATGATTGCTTACATGTTAGAACAAACTACTCAGTCCTGACCTGTTCAGCCACTAATTGGGCCTTGATTGAGCAGTTTGTACTGCCAGATTTTTGGCACGTTCTCAAATATAATATTCCAGACAGCATCATTAGAATTTCTCATGTATAAGAAGTCGTTCTGTGTCAAATGAATTTGATTGTGATTGGTGGAGGACTTTTTTTGTGTTCCCTCATTATGCTGAACTTAACTCTGTTTGTGTGATCGTGTATTTTTGATTGAGTCTGACACTATGTTGTACTCTATTCTTCTAGGTCACAGTTGGCTGATGTTATTGTTTTGCTTGCACTTACAAGCTTGTATTTCAGTCAATGTACTCAATGTGCTGTGAACTTTTTGAATTATTTTCTCTTATATGATCATTATCATCTGATATAATATGTGTTCATCTTAGCAGCTGTATAATCACACATGTATACAATAGGAAGATGTCAATGTGCTCAATGCAAGTGCTGTGAAGTTGCTGCTTTGAATTATTTTCTCTTATATGATCATTATCATCTGATATAATATGTGTTCATCTTAACAGCTGTATAATCACACAGGTATACAATAGGAAGATGATAATGTGATCTCCTGAATATAGGACTGACTAGAATGATCATGCAACTTATCTCCGACTTCACACGGATTTGCATTTTCGTCATTTGGTCCTGGTGCTCATAGATATTGACACGGCCTAATGTGATTCAAATTGAGAGGTGCTACTTTAGGCCGGGACTGTTTGGTTGTTTTCCGCCATTTAAAAAAATTGCGGGGCAGCAATGTTTTCACAAATTATTCGGGTTTTTCAGTGGAGGGATATTGGCCAGGATTTGGGATAAACCCAGTGGCTGTGTTTGTGCAATTTTGGTTATTTTTGCATTTGATGGTCAAGTTGCAAAAAATGTTGATTGGTGTACCTCCAGAAGATACTGATAAGAATTGAAACAGATGTAAATAGAACATAAATATAATTCATTTTGAGGGTCAAAAAAGCCATATTGCTGAGAAGAAGAAAAATGTTGATTGGTGTACCTCCAGAAGATACTCATAAGAATTGAAACAGATGTAAATAGAACATAAATATAATTCATTTTGAGGGTCAAAAAAGCCATATTGCTGAGAAGAAGAAAAATGTTGATTGGTGTACCTCCAGAAGATACTCATAAGAATTGAAACAGATGTAAATAGAACATAAATATAATTCATTTTGAGGGTCAAAAAAGCCATATTGCTGAGAAGAAGAAAAATGTTGATTGGTGTACCTCCAGAAGATACTCATAAGAATTGAAACAGATGTAAATAGAACATAAATATAATTCATTTTGAGGGTCAAAAAAGCCATATTGCTGAGAAGAAGAGCTGGCAAAACCAGTCAGGAAAAAAGTGAACCACCCTTTTTGCATATGGCTAAAAGTTTTATTATAATAAGACTGGTGTTGTAAGCAGAGGTTAGAAAACCGAAAAATTAGTCGCACTGTACATGTATAAGAAATTTTGTAAGAGAACTTTAAATGCATGTTAACTGTTCTTCATATGACAAAGATTTCATTGTATCCCATTTGCAGTACTGGCTGTGTGATGTGCAGCGGGATCTGTAATATTTATTTCTCTGCTTTGCGAATCCTTAATAACCAAATTTGATTTCTTCATTCAAAACTATTAAGTCTAACATACATAACGATGCCTTGCTGTAATTTTGTAATCATTATTAAAGTCCAATATCATAATTTACTGTGTTGCTGTTCTTTTGTCCTGTTGAGTCTCCTTGGTAGAAAGCGGTGGTCTGGGCTTTCTGTCCTCCAATGATGAGAAAAAGGAACAGACGTTTAAATACAATTGATAGGCAACGATTCCACACAGAGCGGGTTAATTTTGAGAGAGAAAAAGGTATATCCTTCTCATAAGGCAGAAATTTGGATAATGTATGCACAGAAATGCAACTTCACGCAGCCATTTTTATTCTGTGCCGTCATTATAGAATAATGCCATACAATAGTAGAAATTATCACATGGTCACGTGGTACGGAATAACGCGCTCCGATTGGTTCACATATTAATGAAGTTTGTAAAAACCAAGGATTAATGCATACTTGATATAACTAACTAACCCTCAAAGAAACAGGATTTTATTCCAATGATAAATATAACATAACCATTTATACTTCACAAACTTTCAGCTAGGGGCGACTTTTCCGATGAAGTTCAGTCCTAACCATGCTATACACATATCACAGGTTTCCCTCCTGCTTGCTGCTCACGCGACATATTCGATATTAACATATTTACGATTTACAAAAGCACATATACAAATCATAACAATGCTAGTAGAAAAGTCCTCGTATTAAAAAACAAACCACAGATTTTGGAAAAGGGAATATCATACGCTCCATGTCACCCTACCCAAACCAATAACACACACTGTAGATAATAGAGTAGAGTCACAATGGGGTTTAAGGTGAAAATCACAGATCTAGACTTACCCTCCAAGTCCAGTCATTCCTGAAAGTGCACTTTGATTATGAATTGCATAACACTGTCTTCATTATCATTCAGTCTGATCATTTTAAGCTTCGCGGCCCATTTTCAGATTGTTGCAATTAGATTTAGTTACATGTTTTATTTCCACAGGTTACAAAAGTAAGAAGTCCTGAATTTACCTTCTAACGTCCGGATCCTTTATTCTAAAACTGCTTCACAAGATGTAACACGCCAAAGTCATACATGTAGTTGATAAAATAGTTCGTCGGGATGATGATTCGTGCACATGACTAGAAAGACTCGGGAGACTGGAATAACTGTAATCACTCTGATAACTAACTCTCTCACTCTCTCTCTCTGCCGAGAGCGTGCGGACAGCTGTTTTGTATCCACGCGCAGCTTTGTCTGCACCAATCAGGGGGCAACGTTGATGCGTCTCCATCCAATGAGGAGCCGCATCAATGCTGACGTAATTGATCACGTAATTGATCATGCTGGGGAGAATGGAGGATTATAAGAGGACCGTGGGAATTTTCCATGATTATCCACCAGTATCTTATCTGAACCCAATTCCAATAATCCCGCACACTTAATTCCAAGAATTACACATTACAGTGCTACTCATAAGAAAGGTTTTACAATTACTATACAACAATGTATAGCACATCATGAAAATTAAGTAGCACATATTACTGACGATCGGCTTTTACTTTTGACAGTACAATTTAGTTTAAGATTATAATTTGATTAATGCAAGAACCGAGAAAACATAACTACATGTATATGGCACCTATCATTTCCAAATATTTCATCCCCCTGAATAGCCTTGGGCCTTGTTTCATAAGTGCCGTAAAATAATTTAACTCTATTGGTGCTAAATTAAGCAAGACTTCAGTACAAGCGATATAACTTAAGAAACTTTTTCTTCATGGCAAACTAATCCAGGTAGTCGTCATGTCAACAGAGTAGAAAGCGACATTTTGCGCCGTCGTATTCCGATTTGACTGGTTAGTGGTGAAATCTGCTTTTACTTTTGCAAATTAACATATTCGTTTTTCTAGTTCTAACGTTGTCTGAATTAAAGATGCTTTCCCAATGCTTGACTGGTCTCGCAAGAGGCATTGCCAGGAAAACGTGACGTCATTTTGGCTATTCTTCTTACCGCGCGCCCTCCCTCTCCGTAAAACTTCCTGACATGGTGTGAAGTGGGAGGGCGCACAATGGGAACCACACTGCCGCGATGTTAATAGTTTCTATTTATAGAATTCAGCGGCAGAGATTTTAAGCACGGAAAAAGTAGATTAACTCGGCTGATCTCAATGGATTTTACCCAGGAATGTTTTCAAGGCGAGAGAAACATCTGATTTAAGTACTGCGCTTATTAGATTTCATGTTCATGCCGAAGATTGGCCTCAAACGTGGACGAATGAGTGCATTATCGAGTGTTGGAGAGGTCACGTGATTGTACGAGAAACCTGAGCGAAAACAATACTGACTCCAACTGAGGAGCTGGAGTCATAAAAACGCATCTAAAGCATCGGGAAATATTCTGAATTTTGAAAATTTTTGCGATAGTCCATGAATCGAATTGGGTTTCTTTATAATACCATCGTCCCATCGCTCGACCAACTCCTGAGAATAATGACGTCATTATGACGGGGCGGAGCTTATGCTAATGTATCAGCGTCTCGCCTCTGCGCATGTCACAGCGCATGTCAGATTGAATCGCGGCTTCGGCATGTTGGGAGAAGACGATCAGACGAATCTCAGCAAAAAATGCTTCAAAAGTATCGAAATACTCAGGATTTTTAAAATACTTTTGCGATAGTCCATAGATGGAATTGGGTTTGGTGGTGTAAGGGTGATTGATTTCTGGTTTATTTAGCCGTTTTGCTGGACTACCGCAATAAATGTGTTGGTGGAAGAAAATAACAGTTTCGAGAATTCCAGTGATAACAATATAGTCCCCAGACGGGATCTGGGGCCTATAATAATAACAAATAACATGAAACTCCCCAAAATAATTAGTTCGAGCAGCTGTAGCATAGTTCCAATGCAAAAATAAACAATCTCTTAAAACAGTATGAGGTCAGGGGTCACTCCAAGATGGTAGATTTCATAGCGGGGCCAAAGTCTTTCATTTGCGATTAGCCTTGATGAAGTTGATGAGACCGTTTGTTGAGGCGTCATGGTTCTTGACTGGCGCATCTCCCTTCAGATCTGCATGGACTTTCAGTGCAAGTTCTTTACCAAGCTCCACACTGAAATTGAAAATAAGAATTTAACATTTGTAACAATATAAGAACTTTACACCTCGGGGCAGCCATGTGATAAACAAAAGCTCTTTCCTTTTCAACATGTACTGGCATGAATCGATACAAAGAAGTGAGAAACCAAAATATCATTGTAATTGGCCTACCGGGTATCTTGTTCACACTGAGTTTACAAGTATTCACCGAGTCGTTTGTGACGATAATTTCAAGTCGGAGTCGAGTGGAAAGCTGATGTATAGCCATCTGAGCAATCCAAGGAAGTTTGTTGACGCCACTCTCGGCTCTACAATGGTTAAAGTTAAATGAAACTGAATGGAGAGCAACTGTTTAATCATTATGATAACACTCAAAATATTCGTGGTCCTGTCGGTGCTTCATTTGATCATGACAGTAACAACATCACCTACCCCCACTGATCGTAAGAGTTGACATCCCAAATGACTCCTTGGGTGAAAATCTTCTGTTCATACATTGCTGAAAAAGACAACTTTCTAATGAGATTCCAATCGATAAGTTTTGCAACTTGAAGGACAATACTTATACAAACTATCAGAGAATATCAACCACGATTCTGCGTACAAGTCAGTGTGCAATGTTTACGAATATCTTTTAGGTGACAACTAGTGAAACAATATTTCAACGGAAGACAAGAGACTTAAGCAATCTGCAGTTCGAACCTGCCGAAGCAATTGAAGAAATGCACATGACCTTACCTAACAATGCTCCAAGCATAAAGGGTGTTAACTTGTTGAAGAGGATCGAATTGCTTGGCTTATTTCCTGCGAAAACCTGCAAGAAAGCATAAGATCATCAAGTCTTTTTTCAAATCTTCTTTGGATTTGCTGAAGAGTTACTCCAATCTTGAAGAAAAATAAATTGTCATTTGGAACTCCTCTTAACACCTTCAGCGCCGAACCACGTAGATCTACGTGGCCCAAATCCCTCCCCTTTGAGCTGGTTATCGGAAACTCATTGACTTCATGAGAACTACGCCATCGCCATCTTCAGGGCAAGGGAGGAACTGAAAAGACCAACAGTTCCACCCTTGCCCTGAAGATGGCGATGGCGTAGTTCTCTCATGAAGTCATTTAAAGTTCTGAACTACGCCATCGCCATCTTTAGAGCAATGTAGAAACTGTTGGTCTTTTCAGTTCCTACCGTGCCCTGAAGATGGCGATGGCGTAGTTCTTTCTTGAAGGCCATGAGACTCCGATAACTAGCTCAGAGGGGGATTAGGGCCAAGTAGATCTACGTGGTTCGGCGCTGAAGGTGTTAACACAGCAAGCAAGTTTCCTTAGCGTTGCTCAATTCTGACAGATGCCTGTCTTTAGACATCTGATCAGGATGCCTTCCTGTCATGGGTTCTGCGTCACAGGGGTGGAAGTCTCCAATTTGGGTATGACCTCAGAACAAGATCAACGAACATCTTACGATGTCGATGTCACGAGAAGAAAACAGGCAAACCTTGTGGGGTAAAACTCTAGAAATGAAATCCTGATCTTTGCCAGCCTTTGTTAACTCAGCCTCGACCACATCTCGCGTCTTGCCCAACATGAGAGCTTCAGTCTGAGCCAGGTAGTTCGAGAGCAGGAGCTCATGGTGTAGGCCATTCTGTACTGGGTTGTGGGTGTTGACTGGGGCGAGGAAGTCACACGGGATCAAACGGGTACCTGTGGGAAGAAATACATGAAAACTTCAGAGTTTTTTTCAGATCTATCTAAATCTGTGCATTCTTACTTGAATACATTGCTCTGTGGTAGGAACTGAACAATTTCTTAAGTTCGTAAGTCTCAGTGATATTGTTTTTGAGGTCTTAGACAAAGTTATTAACCCTTTAAATGTGACCATACTGAGTGCCAGCTTCTATTCTAATTACCAATATAGAGAGACAAGTGTCTCACTCAAGGTCCTCTTACCTTGATGAATGAGCTGGTAGAATGCATGCTGTCCATTTGTACCAGGTTCTCCCCACACTATCGGTCCAGTATGATAGTTGACATTCTGACCACTTCGCGTGACGGACTTGCCGTTCGATTCCATGTCCCCTTGTTGGAAGTACGCAGCAAATCGATGCATGTACTGGTCGTAGGGCAGCAGGGCATGGGTCTCAGCCTTGTGGAAGTTAATGTACCAGACGCCTATCACTGCCAGCAATACTGGGATCTAAAACAATAACAAAGCATCATACAAATAAGGCAGCCATGAAATGTTAAAGTGTCTCACAAATGAGATATTTTAGTCATTTGAACTCTCTCATGCCCTGTATTATTTCGTTACCAAAAGTTCAAAGTTTTACTCCTAGGTGAGCAAGACAACTTACATTTTGTTCAAGAGGTGCTGTCCTGAAGTGGTTGTCCATAAAATGGGCTCCAGCAAGCAGACGTTCAAAGTTATCCATGCCAACGTAACAAGCTATGGTTAGACCAATGGCAGACCAGAGGGAGTAGCGCCCACCGACCCACTGGAAGAGGAAGGTGCAACTAATTAATTGACTTAATTGGCTGTCAATCACTTGCAATTAGTTTGAGTAGAAATCTAGAGGAAGAGACCCATCGGCATCAAATCCGATGGCCGTCGGATTTTATGCCGAAAAAGATCCAAAGGCCTGCTATTGGAGGGTGATTAAGTGAGAATGGTTTGGACAAAGATCTAAGTCCAGCTGACTTTGTATATCAATTGTAGGCCCTATGTTAGCTGGCCACGCATGACACAATGTAAGACTAGATACCCAACAGAAAAGTAGTCATCTTAACTTATACTCACATCCCAAAACTCAAACATATTTTTCTCATCGATGCCAAAGTCCTTTACTTTGGGTCCGTTAGTCGAGAGGGCCACGAAGTGCTTGGCAACATGGGCAGGCTGAAGAGAAGAGATAACTTAGATGGTTACGATATCACCGGAAATGTACTGTTGTTTCTAGAGGCTCCACATAGCAGATGCATATTTCTGCTTGAGAACTAGATTGGCTTCAAATCTGATGTTAAAGGCCGAGTGGTGTATTCTGTTAATGGTGCATGCACCGAAAAGGACCCTTGGATTCTTAGCAAAGAGTACGGGAATCTCCCCATTTACAGGGCTTCCTTCTTGACACTGGCGTCAAACACCAGTACCATTCGGCCAGCAGTGTGATACGACTCACGATGAGTCTGGGCAAGAGCATCACCCACTGCAGGATTCCTCTGGCGTAAACCAACCAAACCTGATAGTGATAACTCACAAAATGCCTTGGGAAGTGGCCTGTTGTTAGTGAACCAATGAACACAACAGAAAAGAGAACAGTCCACAGACTGAGACCAGTCAACAACCTACATCTTTTGCATGACCTAAGAACCACTGCTTTGCTGAGTTGGCATTCGTGATCGTCTCCAATGTTGTGAACGTCTGAAATAGAAAGGACAACATAAGCAAATAGGTGCGACCTTCTTTGAAACATTAGGTCTCCACAACATTAGAAGAACACTTTGAAACACTCCGTGCAAGTACATGTATAATTCACTTCGAAGATGCAGTGCTCAAAAAGTAGGGTTTTTTTGTGAATGACTACAAGAAGCAGAGATCCCAATCAGGTTTACTGACTTGGCCCTAACTGAAAAGGACAGGGATTACTGCCCGGTGTTTCACTGACTAGGCCTTTTTGATAAATAAGCACCCAGCCTTGGGTTTTAAATCTTACCTTTGAGGCAATGATGAAGAGTGTCGACTCGGGTCGAAGATTCTTCAGTGTCTTGGCGATGTGCGTCCCATCCACATTGGAGGTGAAGTGTACTCTGGGCCCATCTCCGTAGGGCGTAAGAGCTTCAGTCACCATATATGGACCCTGAATCATGATCACACAAAACTTACTTCAGCAACATTTTTTCCAAACCTCCTATATTCATTAAGATTTTGAAGACAAATATTTCCTAGCACTGCATCAGTTTAGATTTGTTTAGACTTGATCATCATATCAATTCCTGGGAGGCAATCTAAGAATCTTTCCATTGATAATTTGGCAATTTGCACAGTCAGTGACAAATATGGCAAAGGTCTGTATCTGTGAACCAAGATGCCATCTATGATGATGATGATCATCATCATCAAAACTCTTTAAAATATACATCAACATACCAGATCTGATCCACCAATACCAATATTGACAACATCGGTGATTCTCTCACCAGTATATCCCAACCAAGCACCACTTCTCACGCTGTCTGTGAACTCACGCATCTGTTTTAAAACTTTGTTGACATCTGGCATCACCTGGAGAAAAATGAATTACTCGCTACACAATCGGAAGTATGATTATCCATTATCCAATAACAAGCATTATGTGGACCTCGAGGAGACAGTCCCCAAGTCATTTAGAGATGGGTGTCTCTTTGATATGCGCTCTCTCAGGAGTCCTAGCATTCCTATCTTGAGATTATCCTCCCATCCTTGCCAGAGAATGGATATCCAACTTGGAGGAGATGGTCTAGGATTCTGGAGGAGCCGACACAAATAAACACAACAGACTTACATCTTTGCTGTCAACGTGAGTGGCTGTGTTGGACCTGTTGCGTAGCGCTGTGTGAAGTACTGCTCTCACTTCAGTGAAGTTGATTTTTTCACCGCTGAACATCGCATCCCTCATCTCTGGCACTTTACGCTCCCTTGCCTACAATAACATTAAGTATTTTTGGTTTGCTGTGGTTATTAGTGGTTATTATGGTTTTCTGGATTTCTACACAGCAACCAAGAAATCTAGTTGTCTGTTTTGGATGAACATTGCCCTACAATGTTCACATGTTGTGATTCGAGGTGTTGGCTATTCTTCATGACCCCAAAGTGTCATAAAAATGATGTGATCATATTTCACTAAGACAGTTAGGATTTGTACCGTCAGGAACGGTCAACAAATCCTATAAGAAATGGGAGAATGAAAACCTGTCCACGAAAAAACTAGTTTTTTGTAAAGTTCGAGATTCAACAACTCTAATTGACAGACAATTACAAAAGGGTCAAGTATAGCACTTGTGGCAAGGTCATCATTTCTGAATAAAGCAATGTTATACTGTGCCATGTACTTGACGACATGACAACTAAAATTTTTACCCACCAAGTTCAAAAGAAGCTTGAGAACTTCAGCATCGATGAGGTTCTTGGAGAAATCGACAAGCAGACTTCCTTCATCTTTCTCACCAGTTGGTAGATTGACACTGAAATAAGGAAATTAAATGGAAAGGATGGAATGTAGCCTATGGCTATGGGACCAACGCCATTTCAATTCATGAAATAATTACATTCAAGTGTGGCTCAAAAGAAAGCTTTCCTATGAGAAGCATAAACTGAACTGAGTGAAAGGGGGCGTGGCACCCTGGATTACTGTATAAGCATAGTGTAGTGCATTGTTGTGCAAGATGAAAGCATACTAGAGATATGTCAAATCAAGGTCGTCACTTTGAACGATGTTTATTCAAAATTTCGACAGTGTCTTTTTACCTAAACTGATTGAACCGATTCGGATCACTCTGAAAGAGCTGTTGCATTTGAATCGTCATCCCATGCTTGTCATAGTAGTCGGACAACGCCTTGAAAGACGACTCCGAAGTAAGATTTGATCGCTTGATATCTGCCATCTTGCCAAGGGGTGCAACCTCATGCCCAGGTTTGGCCAGATGTTTGAGGTAGCACTACACAGTGCGGAGGACGATGTCAAGGGCAGCGTCAAATAGGCCCCGGGCAACCGACACGAGGTATATGTTGCAGTGTCGCTTACAGCAAAAACAATACGAATATGCGACAGTGGCGCCACATAACGGAAATTGTTTGAACTGCTATCGCTCACGAGATAGTAGCGCCACATAACGGATTTTTTGGAACTTCTATCCCTCACGAGATCTATCACTCACGGTTCTAGAACCTGCAGACTCTGGAGCTCGCGGTATCTATCCCTCACGACGATTCTAGGAAATGCAGATTTTAGAAATTACAGCTATATATATACGCGCCACGAACTATAACGCCTCATCGGCTTCTAGGAGTCACTTGCTATCCCTCGCGCGTTGGTGAATATTTGCGGCAATAACCACCCATATCAGCTAGCTGACAGATTATTTGGGTCGAACATGTTGCTGAGATGTTTTTGAAGAGATACTTGTGGCTGTTGAAAAGACTTCTTGTTTAAACAGTTCCATCTGCCCCCTCTTAAAGGCATTCGATGGTAACTGTTGAGCCCAAACTGGGGATTGAGACCCGCTTCAAATGGCACAGATTCTAGGCTCATAAAATCGCCAAAGATCCCTCTACACATAAAAACTACGACCAGGGCGTGAAAATAAATAGTATTTGGAACAGGTTGGACCCATTCATGAACATGGAAACGGCCTGCGTCTTAAGAACTACATTTCTCTGGGGGGGGGGGGGACAAAACGGACCCCGTCCCCACTGTGTAGTGCCACCTGAGAGAACTTAGAAATCGTTATTCACAAAGGTTTTACACGCTTGATTTATCAGTATGACTTCAATGTTCTTAATGATCTTATACATTTCATCCATTGTCTAATCAAGTTGAGATGTAGCTCAGAATAGTGGGATTTGATTGTTGTTGTCCAGATGAGTTGTCCTCTGAATTTCTCGTTTCATTCCCGCCAATTTTGACACGTGATTTAAAGTGCCTTGTTCGATTTCAGTTTTGTGATTATTCCAGTTATTTTCACCATATTTGTGTTTTGTAGAGGTACGATTGCCAGTTATCACCATTCATTATATATAGCTTCTTATGCACAGTAAATTGTCTTGATCTAGAAACTATTGATTAAACAATGAAAACCCCTTCCTCCAACAAATTATAGGCCTGGACATTTCTTCTGGTGAATGAAATGAAGTCATGTCAAAATTTATGAATGTGTTTTCATATAGGGCCTAGGGCCTAGTGGATGTAGTGCGTTCGATTTTACGCAGCAGATCTCATGCCCGAAAGTGCTTGCCTAGTATGGTCTGAAAGCAAACCCTCTTGCGCCAGGCCAAGGAACAGCAATGCAATGTTGTCTGAACACACGGCCTTAGTTGGCCATGTCAATCGGCTTACGTAAAAGGAGGAGACGCCACCAGTGGCAGTGGCAAAAACGGCGCTGTGGTACCTACTTGCGCTACGCTTGTAATCAGCAAACGTACTTGAATTCAGCCTCATTAGGCCAGTCTTGTCCAAAAGGGAAGGACAGATGTCGTTAACCAATACAATATAGGCCTATGATATTTCCAATTATCCTTTTCAGGTCTTGGGTTGACTTGATCAAACACTGCCATGTCATCACCAGCACCTACCACACCTGGACGCCGCAGCAAGCGAGGACGCTCCACTGAGGAGGACAAGGAGACCGATCCAGTTACTCGTAAGAAAAAGTTCTCTCAAAAACCAGAGATGGCCTCTTTTGGGGGGGGGGGATGAAAAAATCTTGCTCAAAAATCTGAAAGAAACCTAAAATATCACCTTTGGATTTACCCATATGTTGGCCCAGGAGCATTACCATTCAGTTCAGGAACTATTAGGAAAATAGGGATATCCTAACAACTGATACATCTTGCTTTGTTAAATTGTTGATGGACCATTGAGTTTTTGGGGTTTTTAAAGTCGAAAGTAGCTGCGGACAAATCACTCGATAGGCGTGTTTATTTTTTCGTAGGCCTATATCTCTTAAGTTGTTTGTAATTTATATCATCTTTCCTGCAGCATCAAGAAAAAGTGGCCGTTCAACAAATGCTGGTGCAACACGTAAGTATCTTGTGACCAGAACTTGTCATATATGCTGTGCCATCCTTTCATTCCGAATGCAGTGGAATGACATGAAGTTACATTTAAGAGTCTTTGAAATTAATTCCTTATTCTCGTGGCTCTCGTCAAGTTTTAACTGAAGTAAAGCCTTTCATGTCTTCATCATTTCCAGCTAGGAGTACTCGTAAAACTCAGAATGAGGGGATACAATCGCCCCCCACACGGCGAAGGAAAATTGACCCGTCTTCTCCGGGAATGGACCTGCCAGCAATGCCGTCATCTCCAGCTTCCGTTCAGCAGCAAGAACAGGATATCTCGCTCACGGGGAACTTAGGTAATACTTGACTTGCCAAACTCAGAAATGCAGCGCCACTCGCGGACAAAGATAGAACAACTCGACATTTTTTTCACCGGTTTTCGCTGCGCATGCGTACCAGCCATCCGGAAACTAATATAGTAATAATGGCGGCAATCTGAACTTGTTTTGTGTAAGTTTTTGAGAGTTCAAGAAGTTCTTTAAGGCTCATGATTTAAGATAATTTAGCAATCTGATAACTATTACGTGTTAAGAAACAGACGTACCACAGTTATAACCAGTTTACCTGTGTGAATTTGCTTTCACTGCGTGTAGAACAGTTGTTTTTCTCGTCCGTCGCCGCGAAAGATGACGGCTGGTACGCATGCGCAGCGAAAACCGGTGAAAAAAATGTCGAGTTGTTCTATCTTTGTCCGCGAGTGGCGCTGCATTTCTGAGTTTGGCAAGTCAAGTATTAAGCTCCATACTCAGGTTAAAGTTCAACTGTCGGAGCGCGACTCTGATCAGGTCTCTTTGTCTTGCACCACCTTACCCAGATGTGTCAATCGGTACAGTCAAAAATGTTCAGGTTGTGGCACTGATAGAGCTGCCCCTCGGAGTCGTCAAATGTAAAGTTGGATAACCTCTACCAGTGTTGATATCGGGCTACTGTTTTTGGTGTTTATGGGGTATTGAAAAGCAAAGATTACTCATTTCGTCCTTTTTACTTTCAGGCACAAGTGAGATTGATCTAAGCTCCCCACTCAACTATGGTACCCCAAGTTCAAGGCTGGGTGTGGGTACCCCCAGGACACCAGGAGGCACACAGATCAGAATGAGAGCAGATATAGGCAGCACGAGGAAAATCAGACAGGTCAATCTGGGATCAGATCCAAGTGGAATGGTGCGTCTTTTGGTATTTTAATAGATTATAATGTAGAGCCCTTAGTACCAGGCAAAACTGAAGCACCTTCCAAGTTCCCCTTTGGCCATGGAATTTATAGGGTTTTAGTAATAATGATGCGTCAATTAGAAGTAGGAAAAGAGCGACATCCATCTTAATAAAATAATCGCTTTCAGGATTATTTGGCTGGGTACTTCTCCTGTGTTGCTCAGATTTTTGGAGATGATCGGTCAGTTGGTTTTTTTCGGTGCCATAACGAAGTCAGCTGTCCTAGAGTGTTCTGCCTTTGAGACCCAGAGTTTTGTGGCGAGGGAAGTTTCCTTTGGCCAATATTCCTCTATGGCTTATTCCAGTGTTGTAGACTTAAAGGGAATGCATTCAAAACAAAAACCTTTCGTCGATTTGAGGTCTGAATTACTTCGTTCTTCTGTTTCAGGACACGTCAATGAGGGGCGTAAGCAGTGAATTGGGAACGGATCCTAATGCAGCGCCACAAATGGTCATCTGGGGAACCGATGTCGTTGTCAGCCACTGCAAGGAGAAATTCCGTCGATTCATCGAACGTTTCGTCCCAGAAGACATTGCCGATGACGAACGATTTGAAGGAATGGACATCGAAGTTCCAATCTATCAACAGCGGTTGGAAGAGATCAATCTGATAGGGGATCCATTCCTCGACGTAAACAGCGGACATTTGAAACAGTTTGATGCCGATTTGTATCGTCAGTTAGTGAGTTATCCGCAGGAAGTGATTCCAACGTTGGACATGGCCGTTAATGAACTATTTTTCGATAAATACCCCGACACACAGCTGGAGCATCAGATCCAAGTCCGGCCATTTAATGCGGAGACCACCAAAAATATGAGGTCGCTCAACCCTGAAGGTGAATATAACCCTACTTAAGAGTAGCCAGCTTTCGTTCCTACTTTAAGCCAATGTTTTCTCATAAAAATTCAAAATCTGAGCTCACACAAAATTGGCGTGTTATCTGCTCTGTGCTGTGTGGGAAAGTCCAACCCCTCTGGTCCTTTCCTGAATTGATTGAATTAGGATAAAAAATCGTTTTGTTTCTGAATTGATAGTCTTGAAATCTCATTTTAGATATTGATCAGTTGATCACCATCAATGGTATGGTCATCCGAACGTCCCCGCTGATCCCGGAGATGAGAGAGGCATTCTTCCGCTGTTACGTCTGTAATAATAGTGTTACGGTGGAGATCGATAGGGGGCGCATCAGTGAACCGACGCTCTGTCAGAACTGCAACACAAATCACAGTTTCGCCATGGTTCATAATCGTTCACAGTTCACGGATAAACAGATGGTCAAGTTACAAGAGTCACCAGGTAGGTCATCGTTGACACGTTCACTGCCTGTACAGAATTTTCAGGATGTACCGTATTTTGCTGCGTATAAGGCGCAGCTTTTTGACCCAAGAAAGCCCTAAAATCGGGGGGTGCGCGTTATACGAAGGTGCGTGTTATCTATGGCCTAGACCTAGGAAGCCACCGAATGATCACAAGATTTTTTCCATCAACTCATTTCTTTTGACGGCTTTTTTGGCTCGCAACCAAGTCGGCGCATTTTATATTTTTGCACGAAAGAAAAATCGGGAATATCGATGCACTTTGCATAGTTCACCGATGCTAACTCGCCTGTTCTGTACGCAATACATATTAGTATCCTCATTATCATTTCAGTTACTTCTATAAATGTTTTTGAGGGTCCTTAGCGGCAATATTCAGAGCGTAGATGCGAGATAAATCCAAATCGATAAATCAGCTGATCGTGTGCCGCCATGATTTTTAAAGCCTCGCTTTGATGTTAAAACATCAAAGCGAGGCTTTTACGAAGGAAAGATAGGCAGGGGGCATTTCAGAAGTACTGCGTGTTATACGTAGGTGCGCCTTATGTCTGGATTTTGTCTACGGACTCAATGGGTGCGCTTTATACCCCGGTGCGTTTTATACGCAGCAAAATACGGTAATGGCAGACCCGACTTTAGGAAAGGTGTTTATGTCAAAAACAGAGCTAGATGTCAGGTTGGAGGGTGGCATGCCATGAGCAGGACCTTTGGTTGGTGCAAAATGGAAGTAGCCAAAGAAGTCAAAATCATAAAAGCGGTACCAAAAGCGACATGGTTGATTTCCTGTTTTTAAGTAAATTCTGTATTTCAGAAGTTTTCTCGATCAATCTGAAATTGGTTTTCAACCGTCCCGTCAGTCTCACCAAATGATAATCATCTACATGTTTTCAGTTTATCTCTTTGTTTTCAGAGGACATGCCAGCTGGTCAGACGCCGCACACTGTCTGTGTCTATTCCCATGGTGACCTTGTGGACAAGGTTCAGCCTGGGGACAGGGTCAAGGTGACTGGAATCTACCGAGCGACCCCGCTGCGTGCGATGCCACGTGCAAGAAACGTCAAATCCGTCTACAAAACTCACATCGATGTTGTCCACTTCCGTAAGGCTGATCAAAAGAATATCCGGGATAGTGATAATGATGATAATACGGATGTGACAAAGGACATGCGATTCACGGAGGAGAAGATTAACGCGTTGAAGGAGTTGGCGAAGAAGCCTGATCTGTATGAGAGACTGGCAAGGGCACTTGGTGAGCTGACGATGATTTGTAATATACCGTACTGATTAACCCTTAAAGCGCCGAATTAACAAAATCATATTACCCCTGAGCGCCGAATTAACCGAGCATTTTTGAAAATGATTAATAACAACGTTATTTTTGTTACAAACACCATGGAATGTACTGATGATTTTATACAAATGGTAATTCCCGTCGATTTTTGTGACATTTCCCGCCAAAATTTACTAATTAGGGGTTAATTAGTGCAAATACCCATAATCAACAAAAATATGGCCAGAACATACCTCCATCAGCTTTTTATACCTCCCTTGGTATTTTAATATGAAGTCTGGGTCTAAATACATCGTTTCCATCCGATTCCTGGTCGAAGCATCCGTCTAATTAGTCGTAGCAGCGCTAATTACTCCTGATGACGTCATTCCCGCGAAAATGGGGCTTCAAGTTTTTGATAAAATACTCAAAAGCTTGTATAGAAACTTGAAATTTGTTCGATGCCATTTTGTGCTAAGCATCACTGTCGAAGTACCAAAGAGCGTACATGCACACTCACTGCCATCTCTTAGCAGACAGGTGGAACTAAATGTCTGCTGTCGACGATCGTCGCCTCTGGCGCTTTCCCCCTTATGTCGACGATCGTCGCCTCTGGCGCTTTAAGGGTTAAGTATGATGTTAAATGCTTTCTTATTTGGTGACAAAACTTCTCTGGTCCTGGTTGCCAGGGGCTGTTCTCACTCCTTCGTTCCAATGAAGTGTCTTGATGGGATTTTCCAAGTTTATGGTATCATAGATACTCAATTTTTCAAAATATTGACAAAAGCGTTTCATGTTAAAAATTATATCAGCATGAAGTGTTTGTTTTGTTTTTGTTTTTGTTTCCTCTCCGCACTTATGGCTGACCCCTTGCGCCGTCAGCCAGGCCCAGGTGCGCCGTCAGCCAGGCCCATACCTGGGCCATGATGCCATCGATGATGATGATGATGATGAAGGATCACAGTTCAAAAGCAGCTCGAGATTTGTGTATGATCTTGTGAATTTGATTTTACTCTTTCAGTTGATTGACATTGATTGTGAAATTATTCACCTATTTTCCAGCACCAAGTATCTATGAACATGAGGACATCAAGAAGGGGATTCTGTTACAGTTGTTCGGCGGCACGAGGAAGGACTTCACCAACGCTGGACGGGGGAAGTTTAGGTGAGCGAGGGATCTCGGTGCATCTCCCAACTATGCTGTGCTTGAGAAATGGCTCATAGAAAGCAATGTCTTAGGTTTTGAGCTGAGATTACTAACGAAATGAGTAAGGCTAATGCCCTAACTCTTAAGTTGAAACAAGTTGTCAGTTCACAAATTGCAAAATCAGCCTGCAGAGTGTTGTTGTTTTTTCACTTCCGTCACACTCTTGATCTGGTCAGTCATATATTAGCATGATGTGGATATCGCAAAATGCAACAAGCAATAAAATTTTATTATGTTACTATTTCCTAGTAGGTAAACCACTTTCCTAATCTCTGTAGGGCTGACGTCAATATTCTTCTGTGCGGAGACCCGGGTACTAGTAAGTCGCAGTTGCTACAATATGTGTTCAACCTGGTGCCAAGGGGACAGTACACATCTGGTAAAGGCTCCAGTGCAGTTGGTTTAACCGCTTATGTAACCAAGGATCCAGAGACTAGGCAGTTGACTCTTCAAACGTGAGTAGAACTCCATATTTCTAAAAATTTCAACCAATGGTTCATGTCAAAGTGTAAATCTTGCACACCATTCTGTGAATCCTGTTTGCTTCTTGTTGAGAGCCTTTGGCAGGAGCGACCTAGGGCAGATTCAGTTTCACCAAGTCCCTGATAGGTGTCTCTGCTATCTCACAGTACTTTGGCACCACCCCAATGTGGAGACCTCCCCCCATTGCTCTTGCCTTTAGTTTCCCTTTGAGTTCCTGGTGATGATTACAACCCTGTATCATACTGACTGCTGTCCATTTTCTTTCCAGTGGTGCCCTGGTACTCAGTGACAATGGTATTTGCTGTATCGACGAGTTCGACAAAATGACCGACAGCACGCGGTCAATTCTTCATGAAGTCATGGTAAGATCCTTCAAACTGCATCAGATCCAATTGATTCCATGTATGCTTTCTCTTCAGTTCATTTTGTAGTCAATTTTATCCTAACAGAACTCTTTTCAAAAATCTTCGATTTTGATTTTGATCTGACTGTGCCCCAGTGCTACCAGTGATGCAGGCAAACCCAGCTAACGCGAATCCTCGCCGTGCACAAAGAGATGTTCGGGGAACATAGTGTACCAGTAATGTCTTATTCAGTATATGCTTTGACGATGGAACACTATTTCACCTCAATAAGACTTGTTCTTATCATGCAGTCCTTTACAAACTTCCTAATAACCTTCCTCGTTTCTCTATGACAGGAACAGCAGACGCTCTCTATCGCTAAGGCTGGTATCATCTGTCAGCTGAACGCGCGAACCTCCATTCTGGCTGCCGCTAACCCCATACAATCTCAGTGGAATAAAAACATGACTATCATCGACAATATACAGCTGCCGCATACACTTCTCTCCAGGTATGCAAGGGGGTCAGGGGGGTTGGCGAACAACAGCACTTTCCAGGAAAATGTTTCAAGTGGACTGTAAAAATTACCAATGCTGTATGATATCTTTAAATTTTGATGCTAACATCCCTTAATTTTTGGAAAACGCTCCCTCAGGTAAAACAACTTCCTCTCCAGAAGTTTTTGCTAGGCTTGTGACGATGATGATGATGATGTTTTTGTCTTTGCTTCAGATTTGACCTCATCTTCCTCATGCTTGATCCCCAGGATGAGACGTTCGATCGTCGCCTTGCCAACCATCTTGTTTCCCTTTATTATCAGGGAGAGGATGAAGCAGTGGATGAAAATTTGGTGAGTCGTCTGCTTGGGAAAAAATCGATGGGAAATTTGGTTTACTTGGGAGTATCCTGGCACTAGCCTCACAGCCCTCCTCAAAATGCTGACCAGTGTGTTCTGGAAATAATTGTGCTGTACATGTACCTTGCAAGTATTTAACTAGACTGGCCAGCTTTTTTTGTCGGTTACACATAAGATACGTTTTTTTACATCACCAACAGACTCGAGACTCAGAAGATCTGTCTGTTGTATGCGAGTATCCGGTTTATACCTGTCCAATATATGCAAGGTTTACGTTAACTAAACTTTGGCTTTTATTTCAGGACATGAGCCTTCTCAAAGATTACATTGCCTATGCGAGGAAATACGTCCAACCCAAGATAAGCGATCACGCTTCCCAGGCCTTTATTGAAGCGTACGTCGAGGCAAGGCAGGTCGGCAGTGGTCGAGGTCAGGTGTCCGCTTACCCGCGACAGTTGGAATCTCTGATCCGATTGGCTGAGGCTCATGCCAAGATGAGGCTGCATGAGACTGTCGAGATCGATGATGTTCAGGAGGCTAGAAGGTGAGCAGTCGATATTGATGTCTGAAAAAAAAATTTGCATCCCATATTCCAGATTGGATTGAATCCCAGTTGTGCGAACTCCTGAAGAGGCCTCAACTTCAATGAGAACTGCGCCAACAATCACTCGGACCTGCTTGAAAGAGCTGTCTGCTGTCTGCTGTCTGCTGGGGTAGTTGTTAACTGTCCATTGTCACACTTGTATGTCTGGTCTGGTATCCCATTCAGATTTTCGTTGTTTGAATGGAGAACTGATGAACACAGAGTTAGTGAGCCAATGTCTCGCTTTAGACAATCTAGTAAGGTCTTGATACTCCGTAGTTTATATGTTTCCAATAGATGTCTTGGTCCCTTATGAAAATTTTCCTTTCAGACTTCACCGTGAAGCCCTGAAGCAAGCGGCTGTGGATCCTTCTACCGGGAAGATCGATATCTCCATCCTGACCACCGGTATCAGTGGCGCCGCCCGCAAACGCCAGGCCGAAGTCGTCAAGGCGATCGTCAAGATCCTTGAAGAGAAGGGAAAGAAAATGCAGACAATAAAGCATCCAGTTCTGCTGGATGAGGTCAGGGAGAGATCAGATATTGTAAGTATGCAAGTCCCCCTTCTCGTGCAAACTCCCATCTCTTGCATATCCGCTGTCATTTTATTTCCATGTCCACAATGTATTCCATGTAATTCACTGTACTGATTGTGTATTTTTCAGTCTATCACCAAGGATATGTATGAAGATGCATTGAAGGAGCTACAGGATGAAGAAAAAATTATGCGCACTGGGAATATTATTAGAATTCTTCGCTGAACATTCACAACTGATCGTGCTTCGACCAAGAAGTCAATACCATGAACTCTCTCATACATACTTGATTGTTGAAACTCCAAGATTTTCTGATATGTAACTTAAAATTGGACATACTCGTACTATGTTTTCAGGATTGTTGGAATTATTTAGTTGCAGAATTTATTGCGATGGTGAGAAAGGCAACATAATGGGTTTCAAGACACAATTTTGTTGGAAGATTAAATAGGTCGTTTTGGTTTCTATCCATTTCAAATCCAGCCTTTGGTACCCTGAATTCTCAAGAGTATAACTTCAGGATATAATCATGCACGCTTATGTACTATGAAGCACTGTTTTTCTTAGCATTATGTTTGTATATAAGTATTTTGCTGCAAAACCTCTTTATTACTGTGACATGCCTTGAGTGAAGCAAATCTGAATGATGCCTTTGGTTGCAAGTCCAGGTGATGTTTTGTTTGTGTGGCAAATTCAGTTGACCCAAAACTTCCTTTTCTTGGTCTTTCTCATAACATTATTGTCTGTTCAATGAAATAATTTTTATTATTACTATCAAAATAGGACAATTCATTGCACGTTACTTTATATTTTGTATTGGCTGCATTTATCATGTTTATACATTTTGTTACTGCATTTAAGAACTCTGAAGCCATCACTGAATTGTCTAATGGCTTTCAATAAATATGTACATGATTGTACCTTCAGAAATGATGTATTTCCTCCATATGTTCGTGTGCACCAAAATAGAGACAGGATGTGACTTTGTCTCTCTTTGTTGAAAGCAATACTATGTCAAATTGCACGGGCTGAAGTTTCCATCATAACGTCTTTGATGGTCACTCTCTGTCTTAGATACTATGATGGACAACTTGCCTGTGGAAGGATTCAGTTTTCTTGTGTCCCAAAGCCACTTTGTCACAAAGAGGTTGGTGGTGATCACATCATATTGTCCTAGATTTGAACTAGGGAGCATATGCTACAGAGATGCGATTCCAATCTTGAATCCTTGTCGCAATCGGCTGTGAATAGCAACGATTGGGTAGATCTGAAGCCAATCTACTCGTCTCGCACTGTTGATTTGGGACACTGGAGTGTGGTGATGTCTGCCAGTCTTGTGCCCCTCGGGAGGCAGCCAAACAATAGATACACACAATCTTGAGACACTCGGACCATCTCTCTACAATGGACAGTCTTATTGTGGCATGGATGATGATGTCTTCCGAATGCAGACAACCTAGAGACGCTCGGACCAACTCTCCACAATGGACAGTCTTATTGTGACATGGATGATGATGTCTTCCATATGCAGACAACCTTGAGACGCTCGGACCAACTCTCCACAATGGACAGTCTTATTGTGACATGGATGATGATGTCTTCCATATGCAGACAACCTTGAGACGCTCGGACCATCTCTCTACAATGGACGGTCCTATTGTGACATGGATGATGATGTCTTTCATATGCAGACAACCTTGAGACGCTCGGACCAACTCTCCACAATGGACGGTCCGATTGTGACATGGATGAGGATGTCTTTCATATGCAGACAACCTTGATACGCTCGGACCATCTCTCCACAATGGACGGTCCTATTGTGACATGGATGATGATGTCTTTCATATGCAGACAACCTTGATACGCTCGGACCAACTCTCCACAATGGACGGTCCGATTGTGACATGGATGAGGATGTCTTCCATATGCAGACAACCTTGAGACACTCGGACCATCTCTTCACAATGGACGGTCCTATTGTGACATGGATGATGATGTCTTCCATATGCAGACAACCTTGAGACACTCGGACAATCTCTTCACAATGGACAGTCTTATTGTGACCTGGGTGACGTTGTCTCCCGTATGCAGACAACCTTGAGACACTCTGACCATCTCTCTACAATGGACGGTCCTATTGTGACCTGGGTGACGTTGTCTCCCGTATGCAGACAACCTTGAGACACTCTGACCATCTCTCTACAATGGACGGTCCTATTGTGACATAGATGACGATGTCTTTCATATGCAGACAACCTTGAAAAGCTCGTACCGTCTCTTCAATTGGCGGTTCTAATGTGACATGGATGACGTTGTCTTCCATATGGAGACAACCTTGAGACGTTCGGACCATCTCTCCACAATGGGCGGTCCTATTGTGTGACATGGCTGATGAATGTCTCCAAACCTTGAGACCGAACAATCTTCCTACAATTGGCAGTCTAATTCTGGCATGGATGTCTCCTAATGCAGACAACCTTGGGACACTCCGACCATCACTCAACAATGGGCCCCCAACAGCCGTGCGCCAGTGGGATGTTTTCTTATGGTTTCCATAGGTACCAGAGTAGAAGGAGAAAATGTCCCCCTGGGAAAAGTGTCCGGCCCTATTGTATTCCAACAGATTATGGTATATGGTTCTCAAAAGCCATGACCATCAATAGCTCAGAGACTCAAACGCATAAAAGTATCCTTTGTTCCCTGGACATACCATTCAAGGACATGTCTAACTTCTACACTGGTACGCATGTTGTGATATCACAAACTACATGAACTCGCGCCTTTGCAGCCTCGCCGTGTGTTGTGCTTATCATTCCGCATTAAGTACAGAATCGTCGATATTGCACACTCCGGACGCAGTGGACCGGCCTCGTCCCGTCGCCGGGAGATACGATTAGGATGACGAAATGGACTGCCGCGGAAGTCCACGATATTTAGGTCAAGCAAATGTAGAACTCATTAGTATCACAGGCTTTTTAAAATAATTTCTCTCGGCAATTTATTGGTTTGATTATATTCTTGACCTGGGATAATGTAAACAATCTACATCCATAAGTCACGATCTGCAAGATGATGATGCTTGGATTGTAATCGGTGATCGGCGGCAAATACTCGCAGCGCCCAGGTTGTTCCATTTCAATCAATACATCATCCAGGGATGTCGTCAAACTGACAATGTTATCCGGTGATTACTCATGTCGTCTGCAGCGATGAAGATCACCATTCTCCTCGCTGTCGTCTGCTTCTTCTGTCTCACAGTCGCAGAAGGTACAAACAACCCAGGAACGCTGATTTCTGTCAATGTGACCAAAGATCAACCATTTCTGTTCCTAATTGCTCCACCTGCGCTGACGTTAGACCTGCACGGCGAGGACACCTTGTCGTTCTACTACAAAAGGACAACAGATGATGGCGGGAAATTGGTTCTGTGGGCTGTCTCTGTGGATGAGACAATCGCTTCAGTGAAAACAGCATCGGTCGAGTTAAAAGAGTTGGATATTTTACCTGATGCAAACACCACCCTTACCAACGTTACAGCCAGCGGCAATATCACTTTACGTGGAGAATTCTTAGGATATACTGAACTCAAATTCTACGTCTGTGACAATTCCTCAAGGGAATGTAATGGCAGTTCGTCTTATCAACATGGTGGCGTTTTAGCAGACGACGTATGGCTCCTCCTTGAATTCCAATACGACGTGACTGTTATCCGTAAACATCGACTCGTGGATGACATCTTCAGGGCGACAATCGCCATTTTGGTTATCTTTATAAACGTTGCCATGGGTTGCAAGGTCCAGCTGGATATTGTTAAGGAGGTCCTGAGGAAACCTGTGGCGCCAGCTATCGGTTTCTGTTGCCAATTTGCTTTCATGCCCGTGGTAGGTAACCTTTCTTTTTAGACCGTCAGGGTATGTCGTCACCCTCCCCAATAATTGCCTAACTCATTTTAGCTACTTTTGAGAAAACAAGAAAAAACTAATTCTATTTCAGTGGAACAAACAGGATTTTTGCATCGTTCTTTTGCTCCGAGATGTTTTTGCGACTGATTAGAATGTTTCTTTCCAGTCCCTGAAACGATGTAGCAAAATGTAATGGCATTCGGCCGAGGCTAAAGTTTAGGAATGAAGACAATTGCACAATCGGGCATCTAAATATTTTCGGATACAAACAGTTACTGTTGCTTTTGATATCCGGGATAGAAAAGGAAAATAAATTTGTGGTCATCATACAACATGATGTACCTCGGCAGGTTTCGCTACCCTTACGAACGACGAAGTAGCCTGGCTCCCACGAAATACGAAGGTCTGTCGGGTCTTCAAGTCCTTCGCATTATTACGCGAAACGCAGTTACGAGGAGGCGGGGAAATCGTTTTCAAAGTCTTCGATAAAGTACATTTACATGCTTTCTACTTCGTCGTTCGTAGCTCTTCGTAAGGGTGTCGAACCTCCCTAATGACGAATTAAATTAACCGAAATGCATTTTGCGAATATTACTCCACTTTGCTCGACCTAATTTTTCAACAATCATAGAAATCGGGTTATGCAAAGTGCTGACTCAGAGGTAAATTGAGTTGAATGGTACATGAAGGAAGCGCCCGAATTGTTGTATGTATTAGTATAAAAATAATGATAAATCGTATATTTCCAGCTGTCGTATGCTGTTGCCAAGTTAGCTAGCCTGTCCCCAGGAGAGACCATAGGCGTCTTCACTCTCGGTTGCTCCCCTGGTGGAGGAGCCAGTAACATCTACACCTACCTCATCGGTGGAGACGTCAGCCTTAGCATAACGATGACTCTGATCAGTACCTTTGCCTCATTCGGTAAGTTGGAGACGATTTATAAATTAGTTCACTTTTTCCGTCGCAACTGGTCCCGAGATCCGAGGGGGGGGGGTCGTGGTTGGTGTGAGGTGAGAGGGGGCATCCTGCAATAACATGCCAGTCCAGTCGCTACAATAAACAACTCGCATTTTTAGTGACAGCCACACCCGAAATACATCCCAGTTTGCCCTGTGTTCGTTTTAAAATGACAATGAGCCCATTGAACTGCTAGTGAACCGTGCTGAATTTGTACTGGCTACCGCTCTCTCCATCATCACCAACGGTATGTGCCGGTGCCGGTCGTGCGAGGGCGTTTCAATGAAAAGGACGCACGCCACTGCCGTACCGGTACCTGATAAAACGTGCCGTTTTTAGTTTGAAAAGTTTGGGTGCGGGGTATATGATAATGATAATAATGAAAATTTTGACATCTGTGCACGGATGATTAGATAACAAGTTAAGGAAGAAGCAAAAAAAGATAAAAATGAATGGATGATTAGATAACAAGATAAGGAAGAAGAAGAAAACAAGAGAAAAATTACGGCAGATTCACCGGGAGTCGAACCCGTGACCAGCCGATCCACAGTCATTCACCCTTAGCGCTGAGCCGTCAAGGCTGTCATGCTGAAATGGAGGATTATTTGCATCTTATATGCGATATGCAAACGAGCGCGCCGCAATTGTGACAAGGTAGCGCAGGTGGCAGAGTGATTGACCGAAATAGATCCAAGTAATCGTATATTTCGATAGTTGTACAGATTTTTCTCAACATATCGCATCTATATACCTCAGTGATATAAAAGATTATCTTTGCAATTGATTTGACGTTTGAATGGCCTTTTTTAAAGTTTTTAAAATTCGAGGTCAGCAGGGTCAAAGTCATGAATCAATGACTGTTGGTGTGAGGTGATAGGGGCCATCCTGCACTAACATGCCATACCAGTCGCTACGATAAACAACTCGCAGTACCAACCACACCCAAAACCCATCCCAGTTTGCCCTTTGCTTTAGCTTCCTGACTACAAGGCCGGGCCACTGCGTCCGGAGTGGTGGTGTGAATCTGCGCGACTGTACTCGTTACACTTCGGACGCAGTGGAGCGGTCTCGTCCTGTCTCCATAAGGATGTCGAAATGAACTGCCCCACTGAGAGTCTATTAATAATAATAATGATGCGTCTTATATAGCGCAGTATCCAGGCCGTTTGCCCGCTCAAAGCGCTTTACATTATTACCCCGGTCTCTCCTGAAACCTTTCAGTAGAACTCAGAAAGGCTGCCGTCAATTCAGCGCACTAGCTGATCATTCCAATCGGTACCCATTTATACACCTGGGTGGAGAGAAGCAACTGCAGGGGTAAGTGTCTTGCCCAGGGACACTGAAACCAGTATTGTGGTTCTAACCGGAGTCGAACCCACGACCTTTCGGTTATGAGTCCGGCGCTCTAACCATTACTCCACTGATTCCCCATCTCGTCAGCAACTACAAAACTAGAGGCCCGAGGGGCAGTTTATGTTGTGTGATCTGATACAAACTTAGAAGCAGAGTACACAGTGTAATCTAGGCGGTAGCCTTTGTTTTGGCTTATTTCAAATATTTTTTCCATGTATTTCCAGCCATGGTGCCACTCTGGATGTTCACCTTGGGTAGATACATCCTGGAGGATCTCGGCAGAGGTGAAGTCAACATCCCGTACACCAACATTATTGCGACATTGGCGGGAATTCTCTTACCAGTTGTCATAGGAATAGTAATACAGAAAAAGGCGCCAAAGGTTGCGAAGTATATCAAGATGATCATCAGGCCATTCCTATTCGTTTTTCTCCTTTTTATGTTCACCTTTGGAGTTTGGGTGAATTGGCCACTTTTCCAGTTGTTCAACACAAGATTGGCCTTCGCAGGGTTTACATTGCCCTTATTTGGATTCGCCAGCGGAGGGATTGTAGCGGCCATCTGTCGATTGTCATGGAAACGGGTCAAAACTATCGCCTTGGAAACTGGAATACAGAATACAGGGGTGGCAATAGTTATGCTTTTATTTTCCCTCCCAGCGCCCGAGAGTGACTTTTCGATCATTGGCTGTATTGCGATTTCGACTTGTACTCCTATAGGCCCACTCTCAGCTGCCATCTTTTATGAGGTTAAGAGAAGATGTGAGAAAAAGAAGGAAGAGAAGGGCGGAGACGGTGGCGCCACCGACGGAACCGACGGCGATGATGAAAATAAAGAAGGAGAAGAGGAAATGAAGGATGTCAACAAGGCAGCAAACGGAAGTGCAAATGAGGACGACTCGCTTAAAGTTGATCGCCAGCATTATCGCCGAAGGAGTTCTCAAGTCATTTTACCATTTTAAATAATCTAATTTACAATTTGCCGCAGCCGAGTTAAAGGCTATGTAGCCTCTAGTTTAGTGAGAAGCTGCCGCGGACCCGGCAGCAGCGTAGTTTTATAACTCTGCCAGTCAAGTCAACATGACTAATAAACCTCTAGTTTAATTTTGCGTTCGGCTATTAGAAATAAGGGGCCCGGTGGCGATGGTCAATTTTCTCTGGGCAACACAACCACCTTTAATGACTTTTATGATAGTTAGGATTATGTTTATTGAGATATAATTTAGAACAGAGACTACATGTATTGAAGAATTTACGGAGTCATTATAGTCATTATCTAATTGTCGGGTCGATTAATATGGTTGTCCTGAGATTGTATGCCTGCACACCGTCCGCGTCCCGGCGGTTGTCTTTGCTGAAGAGAGTGTCCAAATGTTTAAATAAAGTCCATACTGTATCTTACAAATAAAGTTTCTTGTTCGATGTCCGTCTGATTTCCGTCAGACATCAATTTATTTCCATGATGATATCACACAGTGCACTCGGGCTCAGGATTCCAGTATCAGCGTGGGCCCGTCTGCTTCTTTGACGGTTTCTAACCGAGTTTACAGCAGGACATACACTTTTTAGTACTGCTGATTCGACTTGGTGGTAGCACCAATTCATGAATTGAATAGCAGAAGACACATGCATGCAAATGCCAGTTTCTTATTTAATCTACAGTCGAATAACATTGCCTTGTACATAGGATAGGATAATCTGATGAATAGATAAATTAACTGTGATATCTAACAACAAATTAGGCAAATGCATATGACATGTCCGCGGGAAGTAAAGTTAGGGTAAGTGTTAACAATGTATCTTTTTTCCATCCATCCCATCTCCTTGTACAAAAATATCAGTGTGCTACCAAGTGAAGTCAGATCCCAATGTGATGTGAGAAAGGGAGCCTTCTCCGAAAAACACTTTCATGCATGTCATGTTCATCCCCATTTCGCCTACACCCATTTCACCTATTACCCATTTCGCCTATTACCCATTTCGCCTATTCACCATTTCAACTACAAATGTGCCCATTTCGCCTAATCACCATTTGCCTATTACCCATTTCACCTATTACCCATTTCGCCTATTCACCAGTTCGCCTACACCCATTTTGCCTATTCACCATTTTGCCTACAATCAAGATTTCTTGGTGCTTTACTCAAATTTTGTCATTTTGTAACTAGATCATTCATACTTCATATTCATATTCATCATTGCTGATTTCTCAATAAAATATCTTAGAGCCAGTTTTTATAAGAACCAGAGAGATTTCTATTAGAGGGTAATATATGTCTCCACCAGACTTGTCCCAACTTTTTTTAGTGATAGGGTAGTACTTTTTTACAGGTTAGGATAGGGTCAAAACAGGCCTAATTGACAAAATAACCAAAACTGGGTTTTCAAATGCCAATAATTTTAATAATTTCCGAAAATTTTGATGACTGACTAACTGCTCAGCCCATAGGTGGCACTCTAAATCACTACATTTTACAATTATGTCCCTTTGCATGGTACCCCCCCCCCCCAAACCTTTCCCAGGGTTCAAGAAAACTTGGTTTTCTAAGATTCAAGGTATTTTGGATAAAGTATAGGTTTCTTGTTTTTGTAAAACATTAGTTTCACAATAAAAACCTAGTTTTATTGTAAAAAAATTAAATGGGTGTAGGCGAAATGATGAATAGGCAAAATGGTGAATAGGCAAAATGATGAATAGGCAAAATGATGAATAGGCAAAATGATGTATAGGCAAAATGATGAATAGGCAAAATGGTGAATAGGCAAAATGGTGTATAGGCAAAATGGATGTAGGCAAAATGGTGAATAGGCAAAATGGGTGTAGGCAAAATGGGTGTAGGCGAAATGGTTAATAGGCGAAATGGGTGTAGGTGAAATGGGTGTAGGTGAAATGGGTGTAGGTGAAATGGGTGTGCACCATTTAATCCATACTTGATGATATGCATCTTACTAAAAAAATGAGATGTTACTCAGAATAGACTAAATTTTCTGCTGGGATTGTTTCATATTGCATAACAGGCATGTGAACTAAACTGGGTCAAAATGAAGCTGATGTAAGTGGATATAAGGCTAACAAAATTCAATAATCTTGCCCAAAATATCTTAAAACCAAAAAGTTTTATTGTAATTTAATTGATAGAAAGGGTGAGGTTTGTCTATGACTGGGCATCTTGACACACAATTAAGGCTTCAAAAGTCCCTTTGCTGGATAGTCCAATTCCACCTTCACAACAGTCCAGGGCTTGTTAAAAAGGGCTGTGCAATCTCGGGGACTGGTGTGTCAAGATGCAGTTTTAAAAAACTGCTTATATGCCTTTTGAAATGACAATTACAAGGTGTATGCCTACCAAACATCCTCAGGCACTTGGTAAATCCGCCGCAGCAGACTTCGATTATCAGGAATGCTGTGCCTACATTCTAGGATTTTCTTCCTAAATACTAATTAGTGAGGAAGTGGTTTGAGAAATTCTGTTTTCTTTTTAAAGGAGTGTTACTCCTCCAGATAATGCTGGACCAGCACTTCCTGTATAGGAGGCACTGCAGATTCACATCCAAAAATGTGCATAAAACAGTTTTCAGAATGAATGGTTTTTGAACATTTCCTGATGCTTCCCAGAGTGAGAGCTGCCCTGTGTATAGGAATTTAGTAAACTTCATAAGTTCAGGGTGGAATTATCTCCATCAGGACACTCTTCCTTTAAGTGAAACTGATACCATTGTTTACCTATCTCTGGCTGCTGTGCACGGCAAATAAGAATAGCAATAGGCCTAAAATATACCTGCCATTCTTCGTTGGTTTGAGGTTGATCTCTTGAAAAAAGGTGCAATTTATATATTCATATCGGCAATCCCACAGCTAGTTTTTCATCCCATATTCACGGAAAAGAATGACTGACAGTGCCAGGTATCTGATGGAGTCCCACTTCCACCTACTCCTGAGCATGTATTGTGCTACTAAGTACAAAATATCTCGCTAATAGGCTTCAGGAGCTTGCTTGGCTTATTTTACCATACATCAAAAGCTTGTCATATCTGGATACCAGCCCTTGTAACAAAGCCTTCCTTTAATATAAAAAGTTTAGTCATAAAAATATAAAATATTTGGTTGCTTTTTTTCTCATTTACCATTGAACTAAGGTAAAATCAAAATATGATTTTGCCAGAGACAAATGACATACTCTAAAAAATGAAAAATAGTAGGCCATGACTGAATCACTGCATGTACATATTTTATTCACAAACACGTTTTGCCACTGAGAATGCCTCATCAAAAAGTGTGAAATATCAAATATTTACTTTTTGTCGGTGGTGTCCAATAAATTTCTCTGCGGTAGGTATGCCTTCATCAGCTCATATTTCAAAGGAAAATAATGATTTTTCATTCTGCACGGACATCATTCTATTGCCAAATACATTATCAAGCAGGAGTAAATATTCGCCTGGGAACTTCAGCAATATATGCTTATACCAAACACAAATAGACTACTTGACAGGACATCTCTAAGATGTGCAATATTTTATTGCACAAAGTGATTTCCATCTGATTGTCCAGCCAAGTCCTCGTGTATATGACATAGGTTCTTTGCTTGCAAAGTTGACCCAATGGTTGTACGCAACTTATATTCTGCCGAGTTGTTGTCCTCTCTCCATGCAATGGGTGATATGAATAAAGAGTAGTAAATGCTTTTATCTAAAACTCCATGGACATTTTCACTTGGCCTTTCTGTACAAAATTGAAGTAAAAGCATTTGCTAGCCTTTATTCATATCACCCAATATCATGTCATATGCACCAAGAGGACATTTTGTCTCATATTCCCAATTCTGCCTCATTTCAATATTTGACGGAGAAAATAAAGAGGACTACTGTACATGTATTTGTACAAGTCTTGAGAGATATGTCCATTGAAAGCTGCACCGTCCATCGGGAAGACTAATTGCAAGATCGTTTTATGCTGTGACCAGAATTAATATGCAAGTTTCCTTGTCATTCAACTAATAATTTCAAAATTGTTCGAATGGGCAATTCCCTCGAAAGTTGATAATGAAATGCTTAATGAATCTGTAATGGTTACAATGATATTACATGCAGCTTATATTACAATTGCTCACAGGGGAACTAATTGCTGCTGATAGTCCACTTGATAGCATCATAGTCCAATGTTGGAGAGGAATTGTTGTCAATGTCCCCATCCTCACATCTTTCCGTGGAATGGGACTATCAAGACTGATATCAATGTTATCTGGGCCAAAAATAAAGACATCATAGGCCACACTCTCCTTGCTACCTACAATAAAATCGAAGCTTAAATGGGCAGCGGAGAACACTGGGCTGATGTAAAACATGACGTTTGACCAAAATTCAATATTCCTCAAGAACTGGTCTATCATCCTGCCTCTCAAGAAGCCTTACAACACTTGGCTAAATTGATGTCTTTATCATCCAACCATGGCCAGGGAATTGAATGAGTCTTTTCTTATCTGCTGTAAGTCTAAATTTAAATCAAATCAGTTTGATACAGTCACACAAATTTAATCTAAAAACTGAAGGAAATGAAATTAAACACAGATAGCTGGGGAAGATAAATTCCTTTCATTTCATCTTAGGATCTTCAGCGGAATCTTTAATTCCTAGGGTTTTGTGTCTTTGGAGGATTGGAGTGGAATTTGGTTATGTCACTCCGATTTTTCATTGTTGTGGAGACTCTTCCAGGGCTGCAAATGTCTTTATCTTTGCTGTATATTGTATCTCAGCTTCCATGTATAGGCATCCTGAACCTCAGGCCAACACTTTGCACTAAGGTATGCAAGGGGAGGAGCATACAGTTGACTCTATAGTGTACGAGGATGAGGTATAGGTAGACTTTCTGGAAGTTTCCGGAAAAAGAATGATTTCACATCCCTCTAGTAGGATGTCTTCACCTAATAAACATGACTTAGCCTTTGATTATCTGTGAATACTATGCCATGCAAATATTGACGGCAAGGATCCTTTACAACTCCAGGGTAAGTGTGGGGTTTCAACGATGGTAGGCCGAATCACTTTACACACGCTTGTCATCAGGACTATCAGACAAGTGGGTGTCCCCGGCCAGTCTTTCCTAATTAACTGAACATATCAACAAAGTGCATAGTTTCTTAAGGGGCATGACTTGAATATTCAGAAATTGTCTTAGATTGGTGAAAGTAGAGTATATTCCTTGTACTTGTACATTTCATCTGATATTGTTATCATTTGCAGAATATGTTTGGAACTTTGTTGGTGGAGCACAACTATTTAGAACTTTTTTATTACATACTTGTGTATTGCAATTAGTGGATACACCTTGGCATATCAGCCTATGATGAAAGTTACATGTGGGGCAGTTTGATGTTAGAAAGTGTTTGTTAACATCGTCTCCAGTCTGTATCATGCTGTCTCTGATTGATTGACCTGATAGCAGACGTCATCATCGTTATCATCTACCAATACTGGTCTGGCACAGTACTGCGGGTAAATGACCAAGTGCGGGTTTGCACATCTCATAAAGACGTCCCAAGGTTTGCACACCTGCCAGCTACAAATCGTACTGTTGTTATTAAGTGGAGAGTAGGTAGGTGATGAATTGAGTATGTATTTATGTTTTCTTCCCGATGCTTTGAAAAGGTCAAGGAGATCGTTCACTGGAAATGGTAGACGGGAGGCAATATACATAGTTTGTCCACCTTTAAATGAGTACGCCAGACATGTTTCTACTGGTAGCTCTGGAAAACAGACAAGCATGATGCCATAACGCAGTTATTATACATGCAAATTTGCTGAAACTTGGTATTTATAGTGTTGGACAGGTATAATGAATTGTCACAGTCAAGTCATAGGCCATCACCACAACTTGGAATAGAGTCTAAAATTGGAAAGCCCCCAAGTCATTCAGCGAGAATAAATATTGAATTACCTATAGTTCATCCAATCATTCCCAGATGGCTCCGGAGTTTTTCATGACATTTACAGAAATGAATACCCCATCTACATGTTTGTTTAATTCTCCTCGGTGTACATGCCTACTGTACTTTTTTTCCACTTCAGCACCTATGAATTTAAATCATGATTGCATTATAAAGTATCAGACCTCGATATAACAAAACTTAGGTATGGTTCAAAAGTTCTCGAAGTTCGTAAAAGCCACCCCTGTATTCTGATTCGGTGCCAAGTCCCCATGTCTGCATAACCTTTAAATAAATTATGAAATCCATCCCCTTTAATCCCTTTTCTCGGCAAGAGGGGAATAATTTGATATGTTAGGAATCTAAATCGCATTATTCTCATAAGGCCACAACTATTTGATATTTTTAGTACAACAGATTTTTCTTGCTTGATGCTGGCAGTAAGAAAATTAAAACATGCCATGCTCGGGGAAATGAATCATTTTGGGATTAAATGTGGATGTCTTAGAGAGAAGTCCTTCTGACGGCTGTCCATAAACGCAAGAAAGAAAGCTTGGTAAATTGTCAAGTCAGACGAGAGTGAGTGGGTTGAACAGTGCATCGTATGAATGGTAGTTGTCTTTCTCCAGTATGACAATGCCTGCTGCTACTCTACTGGTGTGAGAGACCGCCAAATTGTTTTCACTTTGACTGAATAGTTCAGGCAGTGTCTTGGGATTTTCGAGATTTTGGGGTAGGTTAAATCAGTTAATACTAAAAATGCAATGGCTTGGCCTAATAAACGGTATGACCGGTTACATGGAATAATATTTTTTAAAATAGGGCCTGGTACTTTGGCTTTTGTACTGTTGATATAGGCCTGCAGTAGTGTTATTTTATAAAACAAATGCAATATAATCCTGTGATATATAGGCCTACTTTGATTTGATCAACGGAAGGGTCTATATGAAGAGTCAACGGTCCTGACATGACGTTTTTCTCGAATTCCAAATATTTCTTTTTGTGAGGTGAAACCAGACCTTTTTTTCTTTTTTTTCCTTTTCTTTTTTTAATATGATTTTTTTTTACAAGCTATCTACTAAATGAATAAAAGAAGCAAACCACTTATTTTCTGGATTTTAAAGTATCCTGAACACGCAAAACATATCCTGGATTCAAACCCAACTTGGATGAGTGTCAAAATTTGGGAAAAACTAGTTTTTTTAAAATCTGGATTCGGTTCTTTTCTAAATGTGATAGATGACTGAAGATAAAGATGCCTAAAAAGAAAAATAGTACGTCTGAAATTCCGCTTCTGCAGCGGTCAGTGTCAACAACTTCTGATCCAGAATTGGTCCCGGGGGATACCAGTACTACCCCAGGCAACATAATTCTCAAAGGGTCGGAATCAAAATCAAGCAATGGCAATTTGCCCTGTGACACTGATGGAGTACAGCCAGGTCCTACAGCAGTTCCAACTCAAATACAAGTAAGGAAAGAGTTTGAAAATGGTACCAAGTGTGAAGCAGAAGTGAAAGATGCCATACGTCTCGATGGGTCAGAGCAAGGACCGAGCAATGGCCATTTACCCTGTGATACCGATGGGTTAGTTCAGCCAGGGCCATTGAAGGCAATTCCAAATTGGAATGGGTGGAAAGGATCTGGAAATGGTACCCAGGCTAAAAAGCAGGTCAAGGTGAGAATTTATTATCAATTATGAGAAAATGTGTGTCTTTTTCAGAATGATATCAATAGTGTTGTCATTCCTGCTTTTCTACAGATTGTGATATAAGGAATGATGTCATGATTGTGCTCTCACGATGGGTATTATGGCCATCTTTGAATTGGGATGACTTCGACATTGCATCCTTCCCTATTTTCTCGGGCTGTTAAGCAGCGTTATATTCAATAAATGTTTGAAACGGTGCATCTTATTGGGTTATACACAAGTATTTTGTGAAATTTCATCCACCTGATGATTGCTTTTTGGTCGGCAGAGCAGCACAGCAGGCATAATCAGTCGGAGGCTCAATTAGGAACAACCTGTAGCAGCATCTTGTCTTGTTCTATTATCGTGAAGCAAAGTCGCAGCAAGCATACTATATTGTTGCCAACCTCAGCAGCGTATTGCACATAGTGTTCACCTTGTGTAACTAGACTCACTTCTGCCCACCTAGATGTACCTTCTGTTGTTTATTTTTCATCATGCATATTCCTAGAAGGTAAAAAATGCTGTTGATCTACATATCATATTCAGTCAACCTGTTGTTCTAGTCTTGCCAGCGAGAAATGTAAATACGCCTACTGGCTCCTCTTTCTAGAATTATTCAACCATGTGCTTCAAATAACATCCCATCGGATCTTCCCCCTGTTTGTGTAAGACTTTTTGCAACCTTGACACTAAAAATGCTAATTTCGAACTTTACAATTTGTAAAAATTTCGTCACTGCGAGTTTGGGTGTTTTGGTCATCCTGATTAGATATGCTAAGGAAATCCTGATTCCTGTTTTCATACATTTCAAAATAACTCTTCCCGAAAGCACCTCAATCCTCATTTCTTCCAGACAACTTTTTCTTGGTTCCCAATCTCGACAGTCACTTTTTAGCAACCCTGGCGTCCAGAAAAAGACCATTCCCCCTCAAATACCTGGCGTGAAGGTGAAATTCGAAGATGCATATTTCAGTTTTGGCGCTCTGACTTTACAGACCCATTCGGTCATCGATGGCTATTCTAATTGTCCAGTATGTAGCTAGCTGGTGTTCTTAGTGCGAAAGTGCCAAACATGCCTCCACGAGTGTGCTCCATCCATCAGCATCTATCAATAGCATCATAAGCACCTATTGGCCATTCCGCACCACAAAGCAACTCTCCAGCAAAAAGGTTAATGAGCACAGAAATTATGCTATGGAGAGTTATCATTGATCGCTACGTCTGTCAATTACGGTCTCTCGATGATTGATAGATTCTCCGCGCGAAACTGCAGTTTTATTGCAACTTATTTCCCAGATGATCGCCGAATACTTGTACTGATCTTCTTGGCTGGAGCTTCATTCTATGTACGAATGATTGGATGATCTGTGGAGGCAGGTATTGTATAAAGCTCGAATAATTCTTTTAATTCAGCAACTGGCCGGTGCAAGTGACATTTATCGTGGTCAGCTTTTGCCAATTTCTGACTTGTGGTTAAATATTTTCTTTGGATTCAGATGAGATTTTCTGACAAACTTTGTGAAGAATTATGCATTTAAAAAAATGATGGAACTGATGGATTTCATGTAAGTCGATTTAAATTTTGGTGATGATTGAAGACAACTTTTGGAGGTCATGTGAGCAGGAACATTGGACGTATAATTTCCCAAATGTCACTTGCATTAGGATTACAACTTAGGAAAGTGGTGCCAGGGGCACTTTTCAGCAACATCCTGTAGTGTATGACCGATTTTATTGGATATCGAGCTTGGCTATGAAAAGGCATTACCTGCCAAGAATTCTTATAGTAATCCTTGCTCAGACCACTTTGGGGTCACCATGCAGGATTAGACCATAAGGCACATATCGACCCAAGTTTTATTCTTGGTTTCCAAACTCATATCTAATATTAGTTTTCGTAGCTTAGCTTTACGACGGCTTTCATATTAAGATATCAAAACCTTTTTATTTGTAAGCTAAGCCATTAAAAAACATGAGACCTTTCTACTATAACTTACCTTTTTTTCGACCATCATCGTTAGATCCATGAAAGGACTATATCGGCCCAACCCCTATTTTTTGCTACAAACCTTGCCTGACTTAGACTATTCTCAGCTTAATTTGGTTTGGGCAGTAAATGAATAATAGAGGACTCGGCCTCGCACTGATTGAGACCTTCGTTAAGGATGGCATGACAATTACGGGAACGCAATCAATATTAAATGGTCACTGTAAACCAACAAAGGATTTTATCATAAGTTGCACGAAATCTTAATTTCAGAGCTCTAAAGTATGTTGGTACAGTTACAGCCCAGTAGAATGAAAGTCCACTAATGGACTATGAATGTGCTGTGGCTATAATTGTATCACTCTACCTTGCCCTATTCGACACAGTACAAGCTCAACTTGGTCACTTCCTGCCATCCCTTTTTTGGGAAGAAAATTATGGGTGGTTGGCCACACTTCCTGATGGTTATAAAAGTGGAAATTGCAGTCCTGAACCTAGCTGTCTTAATGGGAAAGTTGGTCACATAATGCGCCAACTCCATTTATTAGTCTATTTTTAGGATGTAACTAATGGCTATCTCTGGTTTTTGGACAGTTAGGTTGGACAGTCAACCCACCTGAGTACTGGAACTGGTGCAGAGATAAAACTAAAAACAATCCTCGTTGATTCAGATGTTCATTACAGCCTACTGGTAACAACATTTGAACTTGTAATTGACCTTCAAACATACTTGTAGAGACTGACCCTCAGGTCCCCTCAGAGACCAGATTTTGGCCCCACCCAGTCCAAACTCGGGATAGTTAGGAGACCGCATGCAATTTCCCATTTTCTAGGGAAGGGTATCTTCTGCTTCATGATAAGCAGTTTTTGCCTGAGAAGTTATTGTCTTAAATCAGGTACGGTAAGCTAATTTTTCAACACATCCAGAGAAATTTTACAAAAAGGAAGTCTTTTTTGCCAGGTTCCCTAGCTGAGTTCAACTTTCCATCTATAGGACTTTCATTACATCTTTACATACAGCATAGCAAACATGGTTTACAAATCTACTTCCCTATTAGAAAGTAATTGCCTGCAACAGACAGTTTTTCTGTCTTAATTGTTACAAGCACTTTCCATTTGCTCACAGCCTCGTCACTGCATCAATAGTTGCACCATAGCTGTCCGACAAGTATTGAAGGAAGTTAATTAGTCAAAGCAGATCCTCTTAGGGTAAATAGTGGAAAAGATTAGCAAGACTGGAGCTAAAGAAGGTCGTCAGCCCCAAAAGGTCAGAGGTAGAGCAACTATCATTAACATAACTTAAGTGTTTTGTGAGTGGTTGAAAAAAATTGAAATTCAGTACTTTTCGATGAGAAGAAGCAAAGTTGCACTTTAATAAGTTCATCTACACACATCTTGCTTGTTTTAAGTGAAATGGACATGCCGACAAAGCTTGTCAAGTTTGACAGTAATGTTTAATAATGATAGTTTGATCCCTTTTGAAATGTCAAAAAATCAATATACATGTACATTTAAAGGATAAGTTGGCAGGATTAAGAGAAGGATTTGTTTGCCAACTCTCCAGAGTGGAAAGATATTTTGTGTCAGTTTTAAGAGAAGTTATCCGGTTTGTGGTGCCCGTTCATCCTAGATGGGAGGTAGGGTACTGTGATAAAATGTGGTGTCTCTCAGCAAAAGTGCTTCAGGTTCGACTCTGTACTTTGCTCACCATTAAATGGAAGGGCATACAATGACAATGACATGTCTGGTTGCTTCTTGATACTGATTGACTACTTGGTAAAGTCGGGACAAAAGGCCCCTGAGGTCAAAAGTGTGTTGAATTGTCAACAAGGAGGTATTTGGCTAACAAGGAATATGTCATTCATCATTTAGTGGTACAGGGAAACCCTCTATGTATAGATGGTTGAAATAAACAATGTAAGGGGAAAATGTTCAGCTGTTGATTAAAATATTTGCGAGTTCAAAACTATTTCTCCATATTTTCAGGGTCGATTTCTCTATGGAACTTCCAAAGTGTACTGTTGCAATGTAGGATAAACCAGTATGAAACAAACCTTTTGGCTAGAATATGAAGAAATACCAGGTGGACCTCAACTCTAGCACGGAGAGTCTGTTACCAAGTATAAATGATGAGATAGACTCTGGCAATGATCCTGGATGTTTTGAGGGCATTCCTAGCACACGGAAGGACCACCGTCTGGGATCCGGAATGGTTACCAGTGCAAAGGAGTTTGGCATTGGTGGTTCAAGCAGGTCAGGGTTGGAGGGAGACCGGTGTAATGAATCTAATTCTTCCATTGATATTCTGAAACATCCCATTCAGGGTTTGGATAAGGCCCAAAAGTGTGACAGTGCATGTAAAAGTGCTACAGAACTGTGTGTCTATCAGGATAAGAGCCCTTCGCCGTCAGGCCAAGGCTTTGGATGGGCAAAGGGATCAAACCATGTCAGCCCACCTGGCCAAGTCTATGGCAATAAACTGTGCAGAAGCGCTATAGAGCTTGGTGCTGTGAAAGACATGGGTCCTTCCAGGACGGGCAACATCAATGTACTCGACAACCCAATGGACAGCCATGAAGGTATCTTCTTGAAAAACAACCAAACTAGTAATAAACACTTCAACAAGCACTTCTGTGATTCAGATAATATTAGAAGTCAGTCCCTGGGTATTCTACCATATGCAGTTACTGAGCGACTGCTCAATGACTACAGTAGGAGAGATATGGATCATGAACGTCGCAGCTCTCATGGAAGTTTTAATCCTCCTCCTTCAAATTTGGGGGCAGGATTTCCAAACTGTGTCGTACCCCAGATTGCTGATAGCCACTGTGATTCTGAAAATGCTTTCAACAGCAAAGACAGCTTTGTGACTGCCAGGGACCGATTGAGCTCTGATGTGTCTGAGTGTGCCGAATATGGATCTTCTTTGCCCATCTCAGGGTATGGTACCCCACTGGCAATCTCCGATCCTTATTTGACCTTGCCACCCGGTAGCAACTACAATTCCTTTCCCGAGCCTGAATCAGCTGACATTAAATCTTGGGTCACAGTTTCTGAGACGATCCCCTCGAACTCTTTTTCAAACAATTTGGGCAACATGTCTTTAGAAGTCATCTCAAGCAATTCATTTATCGATGACTTCGGGAAGTCCACAGCTGTCCTACCAATACCAAGTCTCAGTACTTCACATCAGGATAAAAGTTTAAGATCAACCAGCCCGCAGTCTGCATTTGGAAGTCAATATGGAGAAAACTGTGATAATGACATTTCTGGAAAAAGCGACGAGGTGATGTCCCATCTGATGCCTGACAATGACTCGAGACAAGTTGACATGACACTGATGATTTCAGATGAAAGACGGGGCTCAGAAATTTCTTGCCAGAAAATGTTGTCTAGGAAGTGTACTTTGATAGACCTTGGGGACCAAGTCCAACAATCGACCTCCGAACCGGTACTCACCTTTGAGAAACCACAAAGACCGCCGGCAAGGAAGAGGTATGACTCGGTCAAAGAAACGGATTACGAACCGACAAGAAAGGGATCTATCATTTTACGTCGGAAAAGTCGGGACAGTCATGGCCTGGATCAGGATACTGTGATGATGGAACTGACAGGCTCAAACACGGTAACTGATAATTTCGATCGATGTCGTAGGCTGTGTTTTGTTGGCATGAGAAGAATCCACGCTATAGATCATAGTGTTAACATTATTTTATGGCTAATGCAATTGTTGTCTCCTTCTCAATATGCTTCTGTCCCTCTCAGCTGATCTCGATCTGTGTTGTTTTGTTATGCATGCTGTCATTGCCGGACACACTGTAGTGATGCACTTCAATATCAAAATCACCTCATAGTCACAGCAGTTGTATTGTAATTTTGTCAATCTTTCTCATTTTGGCTTTTAGTGTCAAACGCAATTGTGACACACCAGGGGCTAATCGCGTAAATGGACAGCCTACTGTTTGGTACAATTTACTTCGACTTTAGCCAAGTGCGGCTAGTGTAGTCCCTTGAGGTGGTCAATAAGTGGAATAGATGTCACTGCAACAGGGGATCTTCAATAACGCTCTCGTTGAGGATGAATGAATGCATCAAGCTCGCAGGCTATGAAATCTGTTAAGCCTAATTAACACTCTCGGTTAACTGAAATGTGATGCCAGGGGTAATTATATTGGACTTCTCAATAAATGATGCACGAAATGTTAGCCTGATAATTAAATCTTTTCAGCAGTAATTTACCAAACGATAATGAGGTCTGTTCGTTCTTTACCCATACCAATCTCTTTCTATGAATTTTTCGGCATGAAAATATTATTGGTCAGCCTTTCAGCACTTTCCACTGGGTGAGTGGCATCAATATCAGTATCGATGTGTACAAGCATGGCAATAAGAAAGTGTTTTTTTTATAGTCTGATATCAACAACAGAACGTCGTCATCTACACCTTTCAGTAAAACTCTGATGAGCTGCCCTTTCGGCGCTATTCAACAGAGCATTTGCAAAGGGTATCCATTGATATACATCTGGATGGATTAAGGCTTGTGAGGCAAAGAGACATACTTAGAGTCTCTTGCCAACAGTGGGGATCGAACCTGGGACCTCATGAGAGCTAGTCAGAGACTAAAGCCACTGCACTTCTGCAGCTCCTTTACAGGACAGGACGCCTGTGGACCAAAACAGATTTGTTGTGCAGACAGACTGTTGAAATAGTTCGTGCAAAATCGCTTGCGTGGAAATTGTTACACACTTACATTTTGTGTAATCCTTAGATTGCTGTGAGACAGGAAAAACCATGAAAAATGTATTCGAAGACATAAAAAAACCCAAACAAATGTGTCCAGGACATGTTAATGCTTTTAGAGGACAACGTACGATAAATCAAGTTTAACTAATATTGAGTTGTGAGAGGATTCCGGATCATTCTAAATGATTGATCTGCTCAGTAGGCGCTAACTGTCATGCATACTAAGTTGCCATGGACAATGATTTTTTGTTTTTCTGTCGAAATGAGTAATTCTATAAGCATCGCTAGCCTGAGTTAGCGTGAGAGATTGTTGACGTACTTGATACTTGCATTTATCCAGCAGTGCAAGGCAGGGTTCCTGTTTTGTTGTATTTTTCATAAATACAGTTATTAGACATGTTCTTTCAGCTACAGAAAGGTGTTCTCCATTTGAAGATTTCACCCATCATTTGATTAAAATTTACAGGACAAAACCTTAATCGATGTTTTCGTGATGATTATGGCAACTAGTTTAAGAGATATGAGCATTTGAAATTGCATTTTTGTCCCAAAAGTTACCCTAGTGTAGGGCGAACAACAGTATTACACTTGTGTGGCCATTTTCACAGATTATTTTCCATTTGGCTACCAGCAGAAGGCCAGGAGCCCTGGATGATGATGTGATGTGATAGTTCTCAGTGATACTATGAGATGTCTCTACTGGTATCAAAATTGTTTGAGGCTGGATTTTGCTTGAGCCACTTGTTTTGTTAACTTTGACATTCCACTCATTATGTCCTAGGGAGTATTAATGGAAAAGCAATTAGCTATAATTACCAATTGCAATGAGAAAAGGATAAGCGGACTGGTCATAGGAGGACGATTTTGGAATAGTATGGCAGTTAACTTTGAATTTATTGTATTTGAAATAAGCTGCACTGGATGATATATTTACAAAATCTTACTACCTCTTATCATTCAGATATAGATCATGTCAAGCAATCACAGGCAAATGATCTTCTTTTTCGTCTTACGTGCTCTAATGATAATTGGCACCTAATGGTAGTGGCACGTAAAAACGCTCATCCCGCCTTGGAGGAGGAATACTCCCTTGAGAATAACATCTCCAATTGCAGAGTGAGAGTCAAAGAAGCAGCAGAAGAAGTAACCACTGTGTACAGCTGAGACCAACACCACAAGGCTTTGGTATTGGCATTCATCGAATCAGCGGGAAGTGCTGAGGCGGGAAATTGATGGTGGGTTGTGCGATGCATATTGAATGACAGTTTTATAACAATGTTAGCGCGGGTGAGGTTACCTATGGATGGTGTCAGATAGTAGAGCCGGGAACCATGAGGTTGAGTTTCGTGTTGCCCTTAAGGATTTTAAATGTATCCAGCATTTCAAATACCCAAGGGTGTTTCTTTGCAAATGAATTTCACGTAATTATCGGGAAAACATGGTCTCTCCTTTGGGAAATCTTAAGATTTGTGGAAGGATGCAGGCAGTGGGTACTTTCACTAAATCACCTACGCAAAGAATGTTATCAGTTATCTTCATGGGAAATCTGAAATCAGCTACTGCGAGAAGTTGGATAAATTCTCAGTACCACCTCACAGATAGGAGGGTGATGAGATGAAGTTGTTTATGGCAGAGAGAAACTGATATGTTTTCATTGCAACCACAGTGTAGAGTTGGTCTCGAAATTGGAACAGGACCATAAGTGGTGTGAACTAAAATGTAGCGAACTGCAATATTCTGTAGCAAAGCAACCGCAAGCCTTTTAGGAATCAAGCTACATTCCCTTATTTTTTATTGAATTTAGCAATGTTGGGCAGAGTTCCAGCAGACCTTTTATGAGTATTAGCTCCAGACGATTTCACATCATCGACCACGTTAGGTATTGATGACCCATCTGCAGGGAAATCGTCCGTGATCCAAAGGGCTATGCGTGTTGCATTATTCAGGGAGGCTGGGTTTCGGTCACATGAAATTGGAATATAGAATATTAGATGATCCAGTGCATTATGGGCAAAAACGGCTTTAGAATTGGTAACCAACTGCTGGGAGAAGCAAATATCATGTGAACTGGTAACCAGCTAGAAGAGGCATACAGCTTGAGAACTGATAACCAGCTCGAAGAGGCATACAGCTTGAGAACTGATAACCAGCTAGAAGAGGCATACAGCTTGAGAACTGATAACCAGCTCGATGAGGAAAAACAGTTGAGAACTGATAACCAGCTTGAAGAGGAAAAACAGATGAGAACTGATAACCAGCTAGAAGAGGCATACAGCTGGAGAACTGATAACCAACTAAAGAGAGGCAAATCCTTTGAAAAGGTCTGTACATGTAGTGGGAGTGCCCTATCATCAAAATTTCTCTACTTAACTCCTGAGCTCAACACCAAGATACTAGGGCCCTTATTTCTCAAGGCAATGAGAGAAAATGTGACTCGCTCTACCAAAACTAGGCGCTTGTCGCATCTGAACTTGACAGGTTGATACGGACTTGTTGTTCATTTCCCTATTGTAGACCTTTTGTGAAATCTATTACAAACTGATTTGGTTACATTCCACAAAAGGTCTACAATAGGGAAATGAACAACAAGTCCGTATCAACCTGTCAAGTTCAGATGCGACAAGCGCCTAGTTTTGGTAGAGCGGGTCACAAATATGAGATTTTGATCTGAGGATGAGGTGGCGTTTTGTTGATGGATATTACATTTCCTGTTGAGAAAAAGCGTTGGTCTTTAATGTCTGGTATACCTAGAAACATCAATACAAAACAATCAACTCGACTTTACGTCGTCAACGAGAGAAAAATCACCTCGTTCCGAATCAAAATCTGAACGTCTCAATTGGCTTGATGGCTACTTCTAGAGCAATAATGATGTTGCCATGATTGTTGGGATGGTTACAAATCACTAGCGGGTGAAAGGAGCAAAGATATAGGTGACGTTATAACTGATTGATGCCCGACACAACTACCTGATGAGACTACCTAAGGATGATCCTTTGATCTCTGCGTGTTGCTTGCATTTCATATGGAGATTGACCCATTGTGGACCACAAGAGGAGGAAGATTGGATCTTGTGATCTCACGGTGGGTATCGGTTTACCTTTGCAACACAATAGAAACAAAGCTTCCTATGACAGTGTTGGAGAGGCCTTATGGAATATAAATAAGGAATGCCAGCCTTAGCCCCTCAAAATGTACTATTAAGTTTGCCTGTTTCTTTTTTGTCGTCATTTCCTCTCTATGTAAGCACAAGGCAAACCGATACTTTTCCCCACCGTGGATCTGATGTTGACAAAACATTTGGCTAAATTAGGCGTTAGATAAAACCATCAAACCAATTCCCCAGAGCCAATATTGAAGACAACAGATCATAGTTGTTCTAGCTCTATCACATGTCATCGCTTTTAACATGTTTAATGTAACATGACCTCCTTGTTTGCTGCTTAGTCAGCTGAGCGACAGGCTAATGGGCCTCTTGTCTAAGAAGTCATTTTGAAAAGAAATGGTCTTATTTCATCTTGTATGGTAGGCTCATCACTTTGATTACTCTATAGTTGCAAACCAGGCCTTTGCAAGTTGCTTCATTCCATGCTAACATCAGCAACCTGTTTCTCCTGCTGGTTTGCAGCCCGAGTTTTCTCATTTGATCTGTAATGTAACCTCTCTTGACACCAATGTCTGAGACATGTGTCTCCTCCCGGTTCACAGACAGGCTGTCAATTGGTATGCGGAGCAGTCCGTCGCACACTTGTAATAAATGGCTTGTCGTCCGTCGGCAAATCCGTGACGATATATTGAACAGCATATATCTGTTTGAGCTGCCACGGCTGGTACTTTTCGTAATGTTAATAGGATATTGTCGATTTCATCTTTCTTCTCGTAGTGGAACTTTTAGACTATTGACTACTCGTGGATCAATCAGTTTGGAGACGTAATTGTGATCAATGTTTAACTTATTCTATTGATTGGTTGTTCAGCAGATTTCAGAGATTCAGTCTGGCTATTTTGACAGGATGTGTGAAGAATTCAAAGGCTTTTTTAAGCGATCCATATTTGACATCGATTTGGCCACACTCCCATTAAAAGAAATCGGCAGGGGTGCATTTAGCAGGGGGACAGAGTCTACTGCATCTCCCAAAACATGTTTTCATGCAGATTTTGTATAGTAAGGAACGTTCTCCATCCCCCACCCCCCTACAAAGCCTATTGCCCCCAGCTGGCCAAGGACCAATATTTTCAATACAGCCCTCCCTGTTCTACATACATAGCTATACTGCATGGTAATGGTCCAGATACCAGATACTGGAACCTAATCAACGATGCTACTGATTTTCTGCTGATATGAAGTAATCTTTCCTATTCTAATTGCAAGAAAAAATTTGAAATTTTTCTTCAGATAAAGGAAATATGCTGGATGATTAGTGCTAAAGATTGCAAGTTCGCCTCGATCTTCCAATCAAAATTTTAAAAATGTTCGTTGATGTTTGTATATACATGTATTCATAATCAACTTTGGCAATTCATATGCTTGTTTATGATACAGCTGTCTATCACCTATCTATAGCTTCAATTACCAGCTGTCATTACCATAATTGAAGGATTCAGGAGATGTGATTGGTAATCCGTTCTTGAAAACTTGGTTGGCCAATGAATATTGTAATTTGTATGTATTTGTTGATATCCCTTTAATTAAAGCTTGGAGACGACGGTATGTTTCTGGTCACAGTGGGATTCCATCTGAATTTTGGAAAGAAGCATTCTAGTAGAGATATGGTCAACAAAGATTCCTACTTCTTCTTCTTTTGCTTTCGGAATTTTCGAGATGCATGCTAGACAGTCATTCCGAGCAAATATATCTTTTTCTCTGGTCATTTGTCATTGGTCATTGGTCTCCCCGTTGAATCAACAACAACAATCCCCTTTGTGGGTTTTCCCTCCGAGTCAAGGCTATAACCACCTGTACTTGCAAATCCAACCTCAGATCAGAAGCTATACCTCTACCTCGGTTCTAATCCAAGAAAGACAACATCATCTTACCGTCAGGTCAGGCACTTGTGAAAACGGCGTACCCCGGCCCAACAGAGAGTGGTTTGACGTTATAGATCATGTTGAGATGTCATGCAATGAAAATGGCAGCCTCCATTGACCAGTGATGGTTTATGGCAAGAATGGCCAGCCAAACATACATGGGCCATCGCAAACTTGCGCAGCATGATCCTGTTTCTGTTGACATTTTGCCTGGTGAAAATCCCAACTGCTTCTCTATCAAATTTTCCATTTGAATAACATACAGGTTTCAAGTTCCTCCTAGCCGTCATCAGATTTCATATTTGTTGATTATTATATTGTTCGGAATGATATTATTCTGAAATTGGATATGTTCAGGGATTTCAGCTCATTGCCTGTTTTTGTTTCACCAACAACAATTGCGTTGTTTGCCGTGAACAATTATACCGAATTGCTCGTGTTAACAATGTAATACCCCTTGGTACAGTAATTGCCATCATCAAATTCCACAGAAAATGGAAAATATTTAAAAAAACCAACGAGTCATCAGAATTATTTGAACCACATTCTGAAATTTGCAAAATGAAAGGCTATTTGTTATCATAGTCAGAAAAACAGCTCAGAGCTAGCTCTGTGCAGTAACCATTCATTCTCAAAGATTGGTAATTTCACAATCCACCAATTTTCACTTCAGCCATGAGAAATTCATGTCATGATTTAAGATGATACCACTGCTAACTTGCCATTATTAACTGCTGTATTGTTTTTCAACTAATCATGCGAAAATCAATGAAATTGATATCTGCAGTTCTGCTGAGAGTGGGTTGAGCATTATGTTGATTTGTTTGCAGTCTTTCATAAGCTTGGAGCATATTAGAATCGCTCGATGTTATCTATGCAGTCCGGGAAGCTCCTTTATTAGAAATGCCTTAAATTACCAATAATCACCCATTGCCAATGCAGCCAAATAAAAGATGCTGTAAAAGAAGTCCAATAACAAAATTCGGACAGTTGGCTCGGGATGAATTATTGGCTATTATGTGGGACCAGCTGAAAACAACTATGTTTGCAGAACACGTAGGGGTAGCCAGAGGGAGTCGGGGTTGAGTATGACACTTTTTTGGTGGAAAAATCATTGGACTTGACTAAAAAGAGCACTTGAGCTGCAATTCATTTTCAAAATTGACCATGAATCACAGGCCCTTTTTTCTGGAAAATGACTCCCTGTTAGGAAATTCTCGCTCCGCCTGTGGAGCAAATTCTGATTGTTGAAGACAAACAAGAAGTAGTCTAAACTTCCCAGCTTTGTGGTCGGGGTATGTGTCCATTGGCCAGTGTTCCTCTCTATGATTCTTCATCTCTATTCTTCATCAGGGAGCAGGTCTAGCACAAGAGCTGGAGTCTGAATTCAAAATGGCTGAAGACTAATAATCGACTTTGGTAAACATACAATAGTCTCCACATAGCCTAACCTTGAATAGCTATGAAATCAATGTTTCTAATGGCAATAACAGAAATGATATAAAGCTGACAATAATGGAAGGAATCTCAACTTAGTTACCATTCGCCTGTTCTGTTAGTCGTTAAGGTAAGTCGCCTTGTTATGGTGATATCTCGCGCATTATGGAAATAGCCCTTCCTGTTTATGGCAACATTAAATGGAGACATGTCCAAATGGACATGAATGCAAATCAACAACTCGTGTCAGTATAGCAACCTGTTGCAAGCACTTGGGTATGTTGATGTTATTTCGTAATCAGCCATGGAGAGTGAAATAATCGAATCAGATAATCAAATCAAACAGGAGTTGGTTCAAATGGTAACCGGAAAAACGCCGACCGACCGACCGACCGACCGACCTACTTGCCGACTCTGACAACCTCACTTACGGCATCCCATTCGCGCCTCATAGCCCGGTAACCGGAAAAACGCCGACCGACCGACCGATCGACCGACTGACCTGCCAACCTACCGTCATAGTGCAGTATCCCTTTCGCTTCTCTATAGCACATGTATCTGTGTAGTGCCCAGCGCAATGGACGTGATGGAGTCCGACGTGTCTGACAGCAGCATCTCCAGTCAATTATACCGGGAAAACGAGCCCAAGCGGTAAGGAACTGATAACGATAGTCTCTAAAGATATGCTTTGTCTACATGGTCGGTGGATATAAAAACATGATTTGGGCCTAATCTATGCACTGTAGTTTTTCTACTCGAGTGTCTCGACCGATGCAATGCATGAACTGCAACGCGCAACATGCATTTGTTGTCATTTGACCAGCGCACGTGCGCTTGTTTACAATTTCATTTCACGTGACCTGCTATCGTGGATTGGATATATCACATTGACTTATGAGACCTGTGACTCAACTACGAAACTCCTTGGGTTGGTAGGTCGGAAGGTTGGTCGGTCAGTCGGTCGGTCGGTCGGTCGGTCGGTCGGCGTTTTTCCGGTTACCGGTTCAAATAGTAGAATTACTTCGAATATGTTGATAAACTTGTTTAAGTCCATACTGGTATACCAGTCATAACAGCTAGCTATAGTTTCCAGTCCATTGTTGATGTGCCCACTTCCAAGTTTTTTGCCCTAGGCCTTCAGAGCAATAATACTAACTGTTACCATGGATATCATTACTAAAGGTTCGAATGTAGCATTATTAAGAGATTGGGTGAAGCGTTTTTACAGTGTGACTAGGCGGTGTTTGATAGCTGGTTTCAAATTTCATTTGGTTCGATCAGAATTGGGAGCGAAAGGTCACTTAAATAGAGTTGGAAAAATACTTGTCAGAATCATTGGCTATTTTGGTACCATGGAAGGAAAAACTTACTGTGACGAGATTAGAGCCAACACTTTCAAAATAGATTTTCTGTCTCCAGGCATCAGTTTGCTGAGTATGGATTACTTACATGACCCTGGGTTGAAATATTGTCAACAGGAGTTGAGTTGTATTATCGTTTGTCTTTGGGAAAGCAGCAGCTGTAAGGATGCTAGTTGTTATGGCTATGTTTGGAGTAACTTGCTGTTACGATTTAGACCCAGCGCTTTCGAAACAGATTGTCACGTCTCCAATCATGAGTTGGCCAACTATGGATTTCTTACTTGACAACGCTGGGTTTAAATCTTGTCAGCGAGAATTGAGCTGAATTGTCATTCTTCTTGAGGAAGCAGCTGCTATCGGTCTCTAGAGACGACTGCGAAGGAAAAACTTTGCTGTGAAGATTTGCATGGCTTACAAAATAGATTTTCACGTCTCCAGGCATCATCAGTCATTTCAGTGTGGATTTCTTACTCTGAGTCTCAGCTTATTTTCACTACAGGAAAATCAGTACTTGCGTCTGTCTTGGAGAAAGCAATTGGTGTTTGGGCTTCAGTGGTTATTCCTGTTTACCAACTCACGCAAGAGTTGTTGACAATTTTAGATTAATCCTCATCGGATTGTGGAACAAAGGAGTGGACCATTGGCTTTGCCTCTCGTTTGTGGATGTACCACATGATCGAATGATATACTCTGTTGTTCTTGTTCTGCGGACTTGGATGGTATAGGTGTCATTTTGGCTTGCAGGATTTGCTTGGCCATGATCACCAGTGCCGCTTCTTAAAGATCAAACTAACAATATTGGGTGCTTGACCAGCATCTCTGATGCTATACATTTATGTCTGATGTAGCTTATCCCAGGATTGACTTGTTGTATATTCTGAAGTTGGGATCATTGTTGACTGTTGTTGTCGTATCTGGATGGATCATGAATTATTACAACATGGAATGTCTCCATCTTTCATCTTTCTACTTTAAAACATTGATTCAGTTTCTTCTTTAACTGGAAGGTTCTATTTCTGCATGTTCAAGTTTGAATTGGTGATATCAATCCTGATATTATTCTTGATATATTGATCTGCAAGGACATAATGGCAATCATGATGGAACACTGATGTCTACAAAAAGAAGTTTTCTCTTTGTGGGCAATGACACACGGCCTGTCGGCAGACCAAAGGCAGATGTTTGGAACGTTGCATCTTGATCACATTCGACCACCGGAGTGTAAACAAGCAATTTCGATTGCTGCGCCCTGCAATTTAAATCACACGTGATGGTAATTCTTCATTTGCACTGGTCATCACAGGTTGCAGTGACCGGCATTCAATACCAATCCCGGGGACTACCGGTTTTACCCAGAGACAGGCGATCCATTCATGTCACCCACAGCAGTGATTATATACGCAGGATAGCTGTGATTAGAATTGCTCGCTTGCAGTGCACTTAAGAAAAGCATTGCTATTTTAATTCGATCGATCAAACCTTTGGTTGTGTCTGGGTAAGCCTGTAGCATAAGAGCATAAATTCAAAATGATATAGGATTCTGCTTGAGAATTCGGTTCTATGGGATTTTTTCCATTTTTTTATCTATTGGATTTCCCGTTGTTCAAGTCGAGAAATACTATGGCTTATTTCACCCACTGGATCTGAAAGAATTGGAAATCTGGAACTGCGTCGATATATTGATATTTCCGTCAGGGTACTAAAGTAACTGTATATGTACTGAGTAGTTTGAAAAGTTGGCCCTTAGTATTGGATTATCTGTGTAGTATGGATCGAATTGTCGATTAGTTCGAGGCCTGGAGGGGGATGTGCACCATGAACAGAATCTGTGCTCTCCAAATCGCTGGATGTCTAATCATGCTTTCGAGAGTCGGGAGTTTCAATGCAGGACCGTTCCGGAGTTATTACATCATGTAAATTCTAATTGCGACTTTGGAATTATGCAGTTCATTTAAGATATTTCACGAAGACACCAAGTATTTTTTTTAGAGCTTTAACAAGGTGCCATGATGGTGACAGTGTTGAAAATATCAATTTCTAGTAAAAGGATACGTTGTAGGTGTTTAGACTAAAAGCGATTATAAAGATGGATAACCCAGCTTTCCAGGAAGATCCAGGGGATCCGGCTGATGATGATCGACTTGAGGTTTGTATCCAAGTTCAATTCAAATATTCTTATACATAAAAATTGCTCTTAATAAACCATTAAAATTGAAGGCCCCACCTTTCCCATTTTGAAAAATATGCATCTATTGGCATTTTGAAATGCTTTTATTGGTTATTCGATTTCAACTGGGGATGGAGTGTGAGAATTGAACAGCTAAGTTGGTGAAATCATTGATGGCATTTTCTCCCATATTACTGGACCAGTCAATCAGTTTTTTACTGATGGTCGTTAGAGATGAGTACGGTATTGAGGTCTTACTTGATGTGGGTACAAATAATTGTCACTGCCCCTGCATTTGTCCCATGATTGGTTTGGTTCATTGTATGGACCTATACCAATCCCTATGACCTAGTGGTTAAGGCATCCACCTTGTGAACAGAAGGACAAAGGTTCGAGGCCTGCGGGCAGCTCCTTCCGATGCAGCAGGTAGAATATAGGGTACAGACTGCCTCTTCTCACCTGGCATTTGAGTTAAGAGTTTAGAGGTTAAAAGCATCTGATGAGCCAATTCTGGCTGGCCCTTTCAGTAGAGGAGACACTAGCAGTAATTATTACCTTTGATAATCGCTACAGGCCTCTAAGCAAACTAAGCCCCCATTCTCTCTGTAGCATGTTCATTAATCAATATTGAATGATAATCAATCCACTTTGTGCAGTATCAGTGCAGAGCAACTCAATCGATTTTACAAATGCAGTCAGTAAATTTAGAGATAGTGCGCTTGGCTGCTCAGATTAAGAGCTGGTTGCAAACCTAAGTGTTTATATATCGAGTTTCATGATGCGTAAATGAATGCGAAAGTGAATTTAGGAATTTCTGCGACTACACATTGATTTCCCTTTGGGCGGCTGTCAATATCCAAAGTATGAAAAGTTAAAGTTCTGCATACTGTAGCACTTTTCCAGGTCAGTCCTTCTCAAAGCACTTCAACATCTGGAGTGCTTCCGAGGATGTTGTACACTATCAGAAAAGTACAAATTAGATGGCCGAAAAAGACACTCTGTCTAGACATGAAATGTTACATTCTCATCAGGCTGCATGCCAGACCATACTTATCGATCAATCATATCCCGCTTCTGTCCAAACCGGATCTTGCGGGCTTGATCTTTTCTTTGGCTTGCCCCAGAACATGTTCTTTCCCGTCGGGAACTAATTCCCATTAGCTCGTTAAGCCCATAATCGATATAATCCATTTATTGGTCATCAAACTCTCAATGCCGCACGCCAGGCTAATTTTTTATCGCCCACTTACTTTTAGAAGACGTTCTGATTATGGATCTGTCTAAACGTCTGTCAGGTCACAGGGACTGTTGGCACAGTAGTAGACGACATTTTCTCATCGAAACGGTAACGGTATTTTTCGGGTCGGCGTCATAGACCAAGGTGACTTCTGGGATTTTGGGATATACACCCATATTTGTATTGCGGTTTGTTAAAATTGCACTTCAGTTGAGGGGCTTTTTTACAAAAGTACGTCGGCATGGTTACCCCTTTTCTCCCCTCTCTAGTATCACTCAAACTGAGTTCGCGTTTCTTTGGCAGACCATAAAGTTCACAGTATATCGGCAGGGTTGTAGTCTATGAATAGTTTTCTTCAGATACTGAGGGTTGAGTGACATAATCAATATAATCCATTCGATGGTCATCTATTCTTTCGGACGCATGCCAAGCCACTTTTTGTATCGCGCTCGCATTGTAAAGACAATCTATATATAGATCTGTCTGTTGCTATGTCGGGTCAAAAGCGCTGAACTTTAGGCAGGGAGGATGACATTTTCACATGAAAACCTCTCATTACTTCCCTGAACATGATTTGTCATAGTTCTGATTCTATCGATCAGTTATTTATAAAAAGTAAAATATCAAGGGTTGGGTTACAGTCTGCCCTCTGCACATTCTTTTGCTCACGTCTCAACATCTTTGGAAGTGTCCATTAATTGGTTATGGATTATTCAATAAAGTTCTTACTCTTTCGGAATCATACAGACATGACAGACAGTAAAGCACCTCGCAAATTAGTGATTTTTGTTGCGGTGATCAGCGATAGTTATCACATGCCTAAGTTCACTTGTACTGGTACCTATGGGAAGAATCTGTTGTCACTCTGACCTATGACAAATGTCAAGTCTATTACCATCAATGTTCAGTTTTGTCAACAGATAATCATTTTTCCATGCTCATCACAGTAATAATTATGTCAGATTGCGGTGATAAAAATCTCTTGTTAGGTGGATCTACAATGCTAAAGCAAATTGTTTAGTATCATCAGTCAAATGATGAACTAACTAGCTATCGCCCAAAGCTTATCCTGCGCTAACCTTGATCTACCCAAGTTTGTTTACGGTATTTATCATTTTGCCACACCCATATAGTCTTGATGTATCATCAAGTCTGTTTAATCAGGTCCTTTGAAGTAAAGACAGAGGCAAATTTGCAAAAGATGAGCAATGCAATGTTTGCAAAGGTCATATTGTGGTTGTCTGAGTATTTTGTACATTTGACTCGGGTTGTTGACTATTGACCATGTACTCAGCTCTTCCTGTTCTAGTTTCCAGCAGTAGCTATAGGTCACTTTACTGCAAGCAACCGGCCACTTCCATGAATAAGGGTGGTGTTTTTTGGGAATGCCGGGGTGGATAAAAAATCGCTGGAAATATTTGGGGTTGACACAGGAATTGGGTTGAACAATGAATTGCCCTGGGATTTTGCTGAATTGGTTATTGGGACTTTGGACAGGGCTTTTTTACAATGGGTTTTGGAACGGGTACACTCTTTCCCCCTCCCCTACAGCTAAGAAAATAACCAAATCAAACATGCCTGGGACCATGAGGACATTTCTCCACCCACAAGTATTATTTGAATCAGTCAGCCAGCTTTTATTGTTTTATTCCGAGCCCAGCAAACACACTTCTTTCCCTGCGTTCTTCTTTCTTTGTGTTTACTCAGCACTTGGAGGTGATATTCTCCAGGGAGTATTCCTCCTTGAGCATGGGATGAGCACTTGTGCCTGCCAATATGATTGGCACCAGTTGGGTTTATTGGCCTAGAGATTCCGCCTTCAACTACAAGTAGAGTCCACTCTGCAAGTTTCTAACTTGATGGGGGTCCTTTACTTGCCCTTCTCACAAAATTACCAGGTAGGCACAGGGACTCAAAAACAAAACAGTGAGGATGTTTCCGAAAGTCAAAACCCAGGACCTTCTAAAGATGACCCAGCACTCTAACCACTATGCCATTGATCTCCCTCGGAGATCAACAAGGTCAATGCAGACATATTTATCTACCCGTCAAAAACTGATATCATAACGACTCTGTAACATTTCTCAATCTGCGATGAAATCATCGACTTGCACTCAATCATTGATATTTCGAATATTGACTGATTGGCGATCTATAGTGATTAGGTGTGTCTGTATTTAGGTAGTCTGGGAGTCATGCAATGTTCCAGCGATGTTGCATTGTGTCAGCTCGTTCAACCAAATTGACTCCGATATTTTTGCGTAACTTAGTCATCAAGGGAGGATACCATTTAACTTATTCCGAAACTGAAATGAAACCTACCAACCCAGTGTTTACGTGGAGTTATTTCACTTTAGCACATTAGGATGTTTGTTCCTGGCATTCGTTCTTGATTCTTAAGTGATGCAACTTAAAATCACTGCTGATTTCCCTAAGACAAATCCATGGGAGTGAACATTTGGATAAATTTTATACAGAGCTTGGAACACTTCTCGATTATAAATTAAGATTATATTTGTAACTTGGATTATAAATCTGGATACATCATCTAATTGGTCAGTTGCTGGTGAATGAATGAATAGTTGACAGTGTTGATGAGATGCTTAACCTCATGGATTTCTGGGATCCTAAGAAGGATACAAATAAGGTAGGGGTGGTGCTCAGGGTTCAAAGGGTTAAATTCTAATAAAATCAAATTACAGCCAATATGCATTTGGTTGATATACATGTACATGGTTATCACCCAGCATAGAAGAACTTAGGTTTACACACATTTTTAAGCAAACTATCCACAGTTTTGGAATTTGATAACAATTTGGCATTGCAATCAGCTCACCATAAGTTGTAATCAGTCCTTCCTTGATGTCCAATATGTTTCTGTTTCTTGCTTCCTGTAGCTGGTGCCTGTGCGTGATGGATTCTATGTACAGGTTGGTGCAGTGTTACTCGAAAGACGTCGTCGTGTATCCATGTGTGTATTGCTGTGGTGTTTTGTTGTTCCAATTATGATCGATTCTTACTTAGCCTTTTGAGCTGTTAGGCCAATGGGAAGAGGAGACGTGTGGGTTCCAGCTTCATGACCAACTTGGACATTGTTGGTTCAACACATGGCAGAACCCAGACTGTTTTCCGTAGCATGCAGCTTGCTATGGAATCGGGGATAAGCTTTGGCATATGATCTTATCGACTCAGGCAATATACGACTCACATGATACAGTGGCAGACAGTGTCAGAAAATGGGCCGTGTTGCTTTTGACGTCTGTTGGTATCCCATCATTCCAATTTCCTAACGCCACCAGCCATTATGTCCTGTGAGTCACAACAGCCCAGCACACATTAACTTGACTTGACTTGGTATCAATATCGAAATAATTTAGCCACTCTTGAAGATCAAAACCAAAGATAGCTCAGACTGACAAAGCAAAGGGAGATATTCTGGGGCGAAGATTCACCCCTTTCTTTGATAGCTGTTGTTATTGTGATAAATGTTGTTCTTATTGATGTTACTTATGGTACAGCACCATTTGTCTTATCTCCAGCACAATGGAAACTATCAGCCACACTTCCTTCAATTTATCTACGGAAAGCCATGTTTCTTTCATGAAATGTAGCTTTTTGTTCAATTCTTTTACCATTCATTCTGCCACTATGAAACTAGTAAATGATAATGATTCTTTTCCCTCTATGTTTGTGTTTGATGTTAGAAATACTGGTGTGCAAACTGCCAAATAAACCAATTTTCACTCTATCCGAAGAATGTCACATTCTGTTATGTATAGCTTTCGTTTCATCAATCTTGTGCATGGTGAATGGAAAATTACATCCTGATCCGTCTTGGGAATCATCATTTAAGTTATTTAGCAATTGTTGGAATCTTGACAGAAAGAACAGCAATCGGAAATCCTGTAAAGCCATTTCGATAAACTTGACTAATTTTCCTTCTTCCTCTCATTCCAGTTCACAGTCACCCCAGCCACCCTTGACATCGAACCCGATGCCAACCACAGTCGGTCCTCCCCCGGGACGCCCCTTATTCCATCGAGGTCACTATCCGTGCCGGCCCCCAATAGACACAGCAGCAGCACAAATAACCTGACGTCTCTGCTCTACCCGTCGCATATCTTAGAAGAGGGCGATTCGGACTCGTTGACACAGACCAGTGTTACCCGGTTGCTGGGCAGGAAGTTTCGGGTAAGAATATATCTCTCCAGTCTGCAGCGCGGTTCCCAAACGAAAACAAACCGGTAATCGTTGGTTTGATCTTGATCCCAGGTTGCCGAGAGAACTGATTCTTGTCACAAACACCTGCACGTACTACTGCTTATGAGCGATTTTTATCACATGCAATCATGATTGCAAGTTGCTGTCCAAGTGAAGTGATAGTCTAGAGATTTTAAACGAATGGCTTCATAAGGATCAGTGTACAGGATCCTGGTATGAAATATACAATGGCTATAGACTAAGAAAGTTTTGGGACTTGAAAACTCACTGCAACTCAACTGATATTGCTGTTTCAGAGTGCTGCCAATTATGAACTGCTGAAGATACAGGAGCAACAAGAACAAGAGAAGAGAGAGAAGCAGAAACTAAAGCGGGTTCGGCCAAAGAAGAGATTGGTCTCAAAATTTGAGGTACCACTCGTAGACAAAATGCTTTCTTGAGCCCATATGTATGAATTGATGTTACTAATGTACCATTTGTTGAATTACTTGGTCTAGGTAGCTATTTTTAAGAGCCAAATGACGCACTTCAGTCAATCTTCTACTATTACCACTGGTGACACTTGTATAGGGAACTGGTAGCATCTATACCTTTACCATCTCCTTTTCCATTCCTGGAACATATAGCAGTGACATTACAACTACTGCTACCGATATCAATATCAGTTGCACTACAACTTCCATAACCATTCTTATCAGGACCGCCATTGCTCTTTCTGTTACCACTTTGTTGTCTGTAACCATTGACATTTCTGTAACGTTGTCAGTACCATTACCATGATTACCATTACCATTCCAGAGTTTAGACTACGATATCTGTGAGAACAAACTATGGCAGAAAGAACAAGAAAAGCTCAGATCCTTGGTAAGGCTAGTTGAACAAGCCATTTGAGACTTGCCACAGCAAGATGAGGCGCATGTCATGCAGAAGATGAGCCTAAATGACACCAGAACATAATGGAATAAATTGATGTGCTCAGATTTCACAAAAGGCAACTAAAAAGAACCAACCAGTCCTTCTCAGCCTGCCAAGCTCCGAGCAACCTGTGCCTAATTTTGCTGTGACTCGTCAGATTTATGGCTTTGCCTAGAGCTTTGGGCAAAGTTGGTAGTGGTGCGGGCCAAGACGGTGCCAGGCTATAGAACATGCTGATAGCCACAGCTGCCTAAAGAGAATAAGATGCAGTCCCACAATCTTTCAAGATTGATAACTGGATTTGTACTGTTTTGTACTGACTCTTCTTCTTCCCATTTGGTGGGCCAGTAGGCAGTCACTCCTGATGATGATGGAGTCAGCTGTCCTTAGGAGCTGTTGTTTGCCGCCACAGTTAGTCGTGTATTGATAAAGATGAACGAATCCTTTGGAGTGAATCTCGTGTCTTCCTGGCAGTTGATAAATGGCTTAATCACAAGGCATTCAGCAAAAAGTAGAAAGTTGCTTCCATGTTCGAGAGAACAAACAGGTCTAATGTGAATGCATTGATATGATAAATGGGATGCTTAGAAGCTAATCTCTTTCTGGGTAATGATGAGGTTGCCTGATGTTTAAGTCACTTTCTGTGAAGAATGTTTTGTCATGTGAAATGATCCATCTAAAACTAATTCAGTGGCATCCACCTCCTATCCCAGTGCTTTGTATCACTGTATTCGTCCGCAACCGAAAACTTTGAATAAGCAAACATAAGTTGTGCTTTCAGAGCCATGAAGGCCAGGAATGATCAAGTGTCAACAGGTCAAACTAACACTTTTGCCTTCTATTTCTGTCATGTTTGTTACAAGTTTCTTTTGTTTGATTGCAGAAGGTACAGCGAATCTGGTTAGCACGCTGGTTTGTGATGGTCCTGGTTGGATTCTGCACAGCTGGTGTTGCGAGCTTTATAGAGGCGTCCATCCACTTTATAGCAGATTGGAAGTTCACTGCGATAACTTATTGTATCCTTCAAATTGAAACTGTACGACATACAGCCTACAATCTTGTGAGATGATTAAACATTCAAGTCTGGTGAAAGTAAAATCTTGTCTTGGTGTTATACTCCAGGAAGTTTTCTCCTCCGAGGTAGGATGAGTATTTTTATTGCCCAAGTGACTCTGTTTTACAAGAGTTAGAGTCTATTGCAAGCTGAGGCATGTGGGGTCTGTTTTTCTTGCCCTGGCAAAGACACCAGATACAAGGAGCATAGATTTTACTTCTCATTTGAAGGATGAAGCAATTTAGGGTTGAGTATCTTGCTCAAGGATACAGAGGAAAAGCCCTGGTGATCTTTCTGAGAGAGGAACTCACAACCTCCCGCTCATGAGCTTGGTGCTCTAACTGCTTTGCCACTGGTCTCCGAAAAAAAAGGACACTAAAGTATAAGGGCCTACCGTCACTGTGGACCTCCATGTCAATAATTCAGTGCCTTATACACTGAGCTAAGAAATGATGTATCCCTCTAGCTCAGCTGGAAGGAACATGTCAACTTGTTGCATCTTCTTTTCCTTGACCAATTTGCCCAGTAATAGAACAAACTATAGAGAAATCCACTTTAATCATCCCATTGTTAGTCTGGGCAGCAATCAACATGGCATGTGTGCTTCTAGGTTCATTACTGGTCACTATAGTAGCTGTGAGTACTCAACTTTTAGTTTTACCCAGTTCTTTGATTGCCAGAGAAGATACTCCCACCTTAAAACTGGCATTCACTTTGTTTCGAAAGAATTCTAATTGCTTTAGGATTTTAAGTTCTGGCCAGAATGGTGGTACAGATGGTCACCATTAATCTGTTGTGCCTCAGATGTTGACAAGAGGCTGGAATTCTTAGGTTACTTCAGAGAATGCAGTCCTACTGATCATAGGGTACGACTCAATTGCACAGAGTGATACAACAAGTTTTATTTCATAAACCTAAGAGATAGATTTCCTAATCTATGGCAGTCAATACCATTATCGTTTCGAAGAAACAAATCATAATTTCATAAATGAGTTTTCTATTAAAAGATAACATGTCATTTTTCAGCCTGCAGCTACTGGTAGTGGTATCCCGCATATAAAGTGCTTCCTAAATGGCGTTAAGATAAAGGGTCTACTCTCGCTGAAGTGTCTGGTAGCCAAGGCTCTGGGAGTCGTACTTTCCATTGTTGGGGGCCTTGCTTGCGGGAAGGTGAGCGCTGTTATTAGCATGTCGTAGGCTAGCCTATGGTCCATCATATTCGTGGCTTGCCGGGCAAGATATTGGCAGCCATATTGTGGAATGGCCGCCCTGCAGGAATAGAGTGTTTTCACAGCCAGCCATGTTTGAGGGCAGAAGAACGATTTATCATGCCGGACTTAACAGAATCAGATGCTGTCATGGTCATTTGGACTTGCTTTCTTTTGTCTGTCCCTCCAGCATGGCAGATGATGACGTCATGTGAAACCACTCTATATATCATTTGGACAATTTTCCCTTGACATTGAGTGTTATGCATACGTCATTGTCTTTTATGATTTTTGGCGCTATTCCCAAGGTTGCATCTTCAGCGAAGGTGTCAGGATATTTATGAGATATCGAGGCATTACCATAATTGAACACCACTGACATGCATAATCAGATACATGAGAATTATCAGTAGACTAGTGTAGAGATGAGATTATACTATGTTTTGAGGACTTGTGACAGAAATCATAGTCTGATCTTGTATATGTTTCAGGAAGGTCCCATGATCCACTCGGGGGCGATTGTGGCGGGTGGTGTCTCTCAAGGTCGATGCAAGCTATGTAACGTAGACTTCAAAGTAAGTCGGCCCAAAATTAGCAAGAATTTGCATTTGGATTATCGTATCCTATCATTGCTGTTGTCATAAACCTGATTTTTCCCGGTGGTGTGGAGTCCACTAAAGGCTTCTGTTCACCTATGTGGGATCTTTTACTTGCCCTGTCTAAGACGCACAGGTACAAGGGGCCACGGCTTTTAGTCTCATCCGACTGGAGTACCAGGAATAGTGTTTCTGTTGGTACATCCAGTGTTGCCACATTGGGTCTCACCAGGCTCTTGTATGTAGAAAACCCACTCTTTGGACAATGTTCCATCAGTTGGCCCCATGTCCTTTCTGTTTCCTAACCTTTTGACAACTTTCCCTTTCAGGTATTTGAATTTTTCCGCACAGATCATGAACGACGAGATTTTATATCTGGGGGCGCTGCAGCTGGAGTAGCCGCAGCTTTTGGTGCACCTGTAGGTGAGTGAAGTCAGGGGTTAAGAAGTCCTTGATTATGCATTCTGAACTTCTAGGAGTACTCCGATCATCATAACCTTACTCCTGGAGTCTTCTAGGAGTACTCTCGTCATAACCTTACTCCTGGAGTCTTCTATGAGTTCTCTCGTCATAACCATACTCCTGGAGTCTTCTAGGAGTACTCTCGTCATAACCTTACTCCTGGAGTCTTCTAGGAGTACTCTCGTCATAACCTTACTCCTGGAGTCTTCTGTGATGATGCATTTTGAACTTCTAAAGGTTTTCTTTCCATAACCTTACCCCTGGATCACGGAGTCCTCGATTGTACATTCTGAACTTCTAAGAGGTTTTCTTTTCATAACCTTACCCCTGGATCATGGAGTCCTCAATGGTGCATTCTGAACTTCTAAGAGGTTTTCTTTTCATAACCTTACCCCTGGATCATGGAGTCCTTGATGGTACATTCTGAACTTCTAAAGGTTTTCTTTTCATAACCGTACCCCTGGATCACGGAGTCCTCAATTGTACATTCTGAACTTCTAAGAGGTTTTCTTTTCATGTTCCTCACCCCTGGAGTAATTTTGCCAATATTGGTGATTGATGATTGATGATAAGATTTTCGATCCTTTTTCAGGTGGACTGTTGTTTAGCTTAGAAGAAGGTGCTAGCTTTTGGAATCAGTCTTTAACCTGGAGAATAGTAAGTTGCTTATGACCATTCTTTGCATTTTTGTCAAAACACGACTGAATTGTATTTAAGAGCTCGTCTTAACTAGAGGTCTGACAGCCAAGTGTCCTTCACTGTAGTCGAGTAGGTCAGCATCATATCTTTCTACGAATGTCAATTATGCCCATCGATTTCATCAAGATGAAACTCTGCCATCATCTGACAAGCTCATAGCAGTCTTGAATCTAGTGTGAACCTGTGAAATATTCGACACCGTTTCATTTTGCGGTTCGGTGAAATTGCAATTTTCGCATACTGTTGCTTTCAGGTGGTGTCATCCATGATTGCCACGTTTACCGTCAATGTGTTGCTGAGTGCCATAAATGGACATGCTGGTGACCTCACCTACCCTGGCCTCGTAAGCTTTGGCCTCTTCCCAGTAAGTAACATGATGATTTTTATAGTAAAGAGTGAAGCGTCTTTGGAAGGCTTCTTAATGGGATCTACTGACTGTGACGATATCTTTCAAACTCTAGCATTGTCTAGGCCTAAGTTGACATTTATAAACTCTAGTAACTTCTTCTTGAACTTCATTAGACGACACATGAATGTGAGAACTTGATATAAATGACAGCTTATATAATTTCTCCATAGACAACCAGTGATGCTGATGAGGTAGCTATCTTATATATGATTTCTGTGATGGTGTGATGTTAACTATTGTCATGTTAGCTTTGGTACAAGATGTCAAGTTAATTTTTTTCAAAATCTGCAGACAACTCCTCTGACATTGTCAGGCAAACTTGCACAGGTTGGACAGTTGTTGCCTCTAGCAATTGTCATCTGCCCCACTCTGCGCATATGTGTAGTTTGTCATTTTCCCACTTGTCTTTGCCATTGTCACTGACACAACTAAGTTTTCGTTGACTGCACACATCAGGGACATATCGATGCAAAACAAAGCTTTTCCGCAGTTGGTTGGGATCCACTGCAGGACCACATAGTTACTTGTGAGATCTTTCAGGTGTTCTTTCAGATACCTGACTCGATGATGTGTGACGTTTGGGGTATCATGGAGTGAATAATCTTTGTCACTCCATGCTAAACAAGGAAACAATTCTGTATTATAACACAGTATATAACACTCTGTTATAACACTGTATTCTGTATTATAACACAGTATAAAACACAGTATATAACACTGTATTATAACACTGTATACTGTATTATAACAGGAAAGCCAAAAAAGGAGCGTCTTTTGAGAAACTGTGATGATATCATCTTTTAAGAAACTGTGATTATATTATTGTGTTAATCTTTTCAGAACATCACATATCAGATTATAGAACTTCCAATATTTCTTGCCATGGCTATCTTTGGTAAGTTGACATTTTAGTACCAGGGTGACTGAATTGTGTCGTAGCATTGACACCTAGCAAGTCTGCGACAAGCTAATAATGATACAGTAGAACCTCTCTATCAAGGTCACCCTCAGGACTGACAAATGCTTAACAGAGAGGTGTGCTGATTAGGGAGGTCAAAGTGAATACAAGGGAGACAATTCATTGGCAATGTTCCTCCTTTGAGAAAATTTCAACCAAAATGACTACCGGTCAACCATTGTTAGGTTGAAGTTGAAGATTTCGTGTTCTTCTTACAGGCGGTCTGACTGGAGCGCTATTTAACTACGCTAACATACAGTTAGCAGTCTTCAGGAAGAGGTTCATCAACAAGAACGTGCTAAAGATCGTCGAGGCTGTGGTGGTAGCCGGTGTTAGCGCCATTGTATCTTTCATCCTGCTTTACGCCATCAACGACTGTCAGCTTTCTCACTTTGAAAATAAAACGGAGCATGAGCATAAGACACAGGTATGTTGAGTATAACTATACTATATTAGAGAGGTCAAAGTGAATACAAGGGAGACAATTCATTGGCAATGTTCCTCCTTTGAGAAAATTTCAACCAAAATGACTGCTGGTCAACCATTGTTAGGGTGAAGTATATATATATACGCCATCAATGACTGTCAGCTTTCTCACTATGAAAATAAAACGGAACATGAGCACAAGACACAGGTATGTTGAGTATAACTAACTGATCAGTGATTGCCCTTTTCCCACCTTGGAGGGGGAATACTCCCTGGAGAATGACGTCTCCTAGTACAGAGGGGGGAGGAGGGGTGGGTTGTGGACTTCTAGTCTGTTATAGGCCTTGGGTAAGGCACTTAACTGTTTATCGACTCTATACTCCACGCCCATTCACAGAGAAGATCAATCTTAAAAGATAACAAGTAATGTTAATGTTCTGCATTTGATGTGAGTTTTGTCCAATGGATTAAAACTCCTCATAGCTCAATGCCACTCTGCTTACCGTCTGCCGACTCTCTTTCAGATGTTCTGCCCTGAAGGTCACTACAACACACTTTCCAGACTCCTCCTTAGATCTCCCGAATCAAGTCTGAAAATCATGCTCCATGATCCTCCAGGTATAGCTTTAGATTTTCTCCGTCTCTTTTGTATCAGACCAGTTACTTTCTCTGTCTCTTTGTATCAGACCAGTTACTTTCTCTGTCTCTTTTGTATCAGACCAGTTACTTTCTCTGTCTCTTTCATATCAGACCAGTTACTTTCTCCACACCGATTGAGACCAGTTTCCCTCTCTCTCTCTGCACTTTCCGTCATGAACATTTGTCAAATGCAACTACAGTAGGCATTTTGGGTTTTTGGCCAACCCAGTGTCTTTGTGGTCTTTGCCATTAGGCAGGATTCAGGAGTACATCACAAGCTACTCTATGCTTCTCAAATGAAAAAGCGCTGTTTCCTGCCCTGGCATAGACACCAGGGACAAGGCCTCTTGATTTTACCTCTCAATCAAAGGACAAGACTAAATGATGGAAAAGTAACTTGCCTGAGGTCTTGTGCATATGTCAGCACTAGCTGGGTGAGATGAAGTCAGTCAATAAACCACATTGTTACACATTAGCTGCTTAGTCAGTGGAAATTGACATGCATGCATATTTATAAGATATTGTCTGTTTCCCCTGAACCATCTCATCTTGACATTTCAGAAGCTTACAGTGTATTAACCCTCTCCATCTTCATGATCCTGTACTATTTGTTGGCCATGTGGACGTATGGCCTGTCTGTATCCAGCGGCATCTTCATTCCGTCTCTCTTGATAGGAGCCACTTGGGGGCGACTTGTAGGGATTGGTATCACGAGTGCATTCCCATCCATGGTGAGTAACCAACGCCCTTCATTGACCATTCTAGGTTTTGCCATGGTCTCATCAGGCCAAAGTCTGAGAAAGTCGCAAATGGAATTCAAATGTTCCCCAGGATATATCTCACAACTTTTTTTAGCAGAATGATAATCAGAATAAAACCATCTTACACCAACATAAGACATCTTGATTGAGAGATCACAGAAGGGATATACGATCTCAAGCCTTGAATGCCAAGACTTACAAAACTTGGCCCTGCCCTTTTCCCCAACTAGAATGCCCCACTGGCCTTCCTGAAATTTCATTTTGTTATTTCAGTCCCATAATATTGGTAAATATGCGTTGATTGGAGCGGCGTGTCAGCTTGGTGGAATAGTCCGTATGACGATCTCCCTGACTGTGATCTTGGTCGAGTGTACCGGAGACATTCGATTCGGCCTTCCTATTATGATGGTGCTCATTATAGCTAAATGGACTGGTGATTTCTTCAATCAGGTAAGTTAATTCTCAGTTGTCTAGAGTTTTTATAATCCTCTCGAGTTTGGGAACAAATTCAAACCAGCTAACCCATGTTCTTCTACTGTAGCGTAAACCGTAGTAATTTTGTTAAACAACAAAGTGTGGGTTCATATTTACTTCCCAAAAAGGGACAGAGAAAACATAATATCTTCATTATCAACTGACCTATCTGTAAATCTGGCCTTTTGTCATCGTTACTGTCATTATTTGTCTAGGAAGTTAGATTTTTTTCAAATTCATCCACGTTGTCATTTCAGGGTCTTTATGATATGCATATTCAGCTGTTGGGTATTCCAATATTGCCATGGGACCCACCAGAGCTGTCTTCAAACATTACTGCTGAGTAAGTATCCAACCACAACCAGTCTTATTCGGACAAGGACAACCTGTCCTAGACTTCTGTTCACAGGCAGGCGTAGCTTTCCAGAGTGAATTTAAAGTGAGACTATAATTGGCATGAGCCAGGTAGGACAGATTAAGTTAGTAGAGGTGGCGGATAGGGGTCTCTCCTCAGTCAGAGTACGTCAAACTATTCATCTTTGTACGAGGAATATGATTTTACTGAAAACAACAACTTCAGTTCTTCTTGTGCTCCTAAGACTGCCAATTTGACCCCCGAGCTCATTGTATTGAACGCGCCGGTCACCGATCCTCAACGTTGCTTAACTTCCACTCTGGGGCCAACGCGCCAACCACTGGGCCATGAAGGAATTCCCTCAGGGTTAAGCCGTGCCCATATACCTGGGGGTACTATACACTCCTGCCTATATAGTCCCCCTTTAATGTACATTCCTGACCTCAATCGTCTCTTTCAGAAAAATCATGAGTATGCCCGTGGTAGCATTCCAGGAGACAGAGTTGGTGGGGAATATCCTCGATACACTGTTGGAGGTCACACATAATGGTTTCCCCGTTGTACAGGTCATACAGTCAGATATAGTAAGTGGTCCAGTTTTGCCAGGTTAAAAACAATAAAACATTTAAAACTGGAAAGAATTATCGAAAAGGATGCAGTGATTACCATTCTAGAGTGATACCTATGACCGGAATATTGCAACAGCAGACATTCAGCAGCCCGCAAGGGGTTAATTGCAACAAGAGACATTCAGCCGTCTCCAAGGGGTTAACTGTGTTTATATCCCATCTTTCTTCTGATTTTTGAATTTCTCAATTTCAGAGTGATGAAAGTTATGGGAAGTTGAAAGGTTTTATTCTGCGCTCACAGCTGACCTTCCTGCTCAAGAAAAGAGCGTTCACTAATCACGAGGGTGAATGCTTCCTCAAGAAGGAGTTGAAGCCACAGAACTTCAGGGACGATTATCCCAGACACACAAAACTTAGCGTAAGTTGAATTACTGTTGTCCATGCAAGTGCCGAGAGACACGGCTAAGCGAGACTGCTCTTCTACACAGACTTTCAGGCTGGCCCGCCATGTTTTGTTGCTTCAGGGTTTGACCACGCCTGTGCCCACTGAAGCTGGCCATCGGGTACAAACAACCACTCTTAGATGCACGACAGAAGGATAAAACGGTCATGAAAATCTGAACTCAGAAAGCTGACAAACTTTGTCGGTAGTGATGCATGGGCTTTGGCTCAACAGGGAAAGACAGCCGCGAGAGAGAGGGAGGAGGTATGGGAAATCTCCAAGTCTTCAGCTTGATGATCTCGTTTCTATTCCGCTCTTTCAGGATATCACTATAAAAGAGGAGGAACGTGACTACACAATTGATTTGACACCATATATGAATCCTGTGCCTTACACGGCCAGACAGGTAATGACTGAACATTTCTCACACCTGAAAGTAGCCTACAGGCAAATGTAATCAATTCCAATGCAATTCCCTCTTTGTCCAACTGAGAGGATGGTGGATTCTGTAAGCAAAATAGGACAAATGTCAGGGGCGGATCCCGGAGCACTGCATTTCTCTTCGAAATGACTGATGTGTTCCAAAAGTTCATGGTCAATTTCAAAGCTTTTTGTGGCATCTGGTTCACCCCTCCCTTGGATCTGCACCTGTAGAATGTGATTGTGGAGTGCACACTTCTCTATATCTTCATTGAAAATATTGATATGACAAGACCAGCTTACAATATGTGTTTAAATTCTTCAGAAGGAGTCCTCAGTTTAATTTTTGAGCCCTACAGATGATAATGAAATAATTGACTCCTATAAAAATCTTCTTGTTCCAGAACGTTTCGCTACCAAGAATATTCAAGCTGTTCAGAGGTCTAGGCCTACGCCACCTAGTGGTTGTGGATGAAGACAACGAAGTCGTCGGAATCGTCAGTCGGAAAGACTTGGCACGTTATCGGCAGATCACGCGCCGTCTTGGACTAGAAGTTGACAAATTAGATATCATCGACTCCTAGCTTCTTCACGAAAACAGGGATTTTAGTTGTCTGGTGGTCATTTCAAAAAGGCTGCCATGGATCATTGGGGAAGAGGAGCAGTGTGCAGTGCTCAGTTCATGGTCTCATACATAGGGGGCAGTATCAGAATCTCAAAGATTCTCTGCACCTGAACGAGTGTCCGTGCCAGGGCAGGTTAAGAATCTAACATAGGGAGTAAATGTGTAACTTGAAGTTAACTAAATCTAATTGCAACAATCTGAAAATGGGCCACGAAGCCTAAAATGATCAGACTGAATGATAATGAAGACAGTGTTATGCAATTCATAATCAAAGTGCACTTTCAGGAATGACTGGACTTGGAGGGTAAATCTAGATCTGTGATTTTCACCTTAAACCCCATTGTGACTCTACTCTATTATCTACAGTGTGTGTTATTGGTTTGGGTAGGGTGGCATGGAGCGTATGATATTCCCTTTTCCAAAATCTGTTTGTTTTTTAATACGAGGACTTTTCTACTAGCATTGTTATGATTTGTATATGTGCTTTTGTAAATTGTAAATATGTTAATATCGAATATGTCACATGAGCAGCAAGCAGGAGGGAAACCTGTGATATGTGTATAGCATGGTTAGGACTGACTTCATCGGAAAAGTCGCCCTTAGCTGAAAGTTTGTGAAGTATAAATGGTTATGTTATATTTATCATTAGAATAAAATCCCGTTTCTTTGAGGGTTAGTTAGTTATATCAAGTATGCATTAATCCTTGGTTTTTACAAACCTCATTAATATGTGAACCAATCGGAGCATGGTATTCCGTACCATGTGACCATGTGATAATTTTTACTATTGTATGGCATTATTCTATGACGTCACAGAATAAAAATGGCTGCGTGAAGTTGCATTTCTGTGCATACATTATCCAAATTTCTGCCTTATGAGAAGGATATACCTTTTTTCTCTCAAAATTAACCCCCTCTGTGTGGAATCGTTGCCTATCAATTGTATTTTAAACGTCTGTTCCTTTTTCTCATCGTTGGAGGACAGAAAGCCCAGACCACCGCTTTCTACCAAGGAGACTCAACAGGACAAAAGAACAGCAACACAGTAAATTATGATATTGGACTTTAATAACGATTACAAAATTACAGCAAGGCATCGTTATGTATGTTAGACTTAATAGTTTTGAATGAAGAAATCAAATTTGGTTATAAAGGATTCGCAAAGCAGAGACATAAATATTACAGATCCCGCTGCACTACTGCAAATGGGATACAATGAAATCTTTGTCCTATGAAGAACAGTTAACATGCATTTAAAGTTCTCTTACAAAATTTCTTATACAGTGCGACTAATTTTTCGGTTTTCTAACCTCTGCTTACAACACCAGTCTTATTATAATAAACTTTTACCCATATGCAAAAAGGGTGGTTCACTTTTTTCCTGACTGGTTTTGCCAGCTCTTCTTCTCAGCAATATGGCTTTTTGAACCTCAAAATGAATTATATTTATGTTCTATTTACATCTGTTTCAATTCTTATCAGTATCTTCTGGAGGTACACCAATCAACATTTTTTGCAACTTGACCATCAAATGCAAAAATAACCAAAATTGCACAAACACAGCCACTGGGTTTATCCCAAATCCTGGCCAATACCCCTCCACTGAAAAACCCGAAATATTTGTGAAAACATTGCTGCCCCGCAATTTTTTTAAATGGCGGAAAACAACCAAACAGTCCCGGCCTAAAGTAGCACCTCTCAATTTGAATCAATCACATTAGGCCGTGTCAATATCTATGAACACCAGGACCAAATGACGAAAATGCAAATCCGTGTGAAGTCGGAGATAAGTTGCATGATCATTCTAGTCAGTCCTATATTCAGGAGATCACATTATCATCTTCCAATTGTATACCTGTGTGATTATACAGCTGTTAAGATGAACACATATTATATCAGATGATAATGATCATATAAGAGAAAATAATTCAAAGCAGCAACTTCACAGCACATTGAGCACATTGACATCTTCCTATTGTATACATGTGTGATTATACAGCTGTTAAGATGAACACATATTATATCAGATGATAATGATCATACATATTATATCAGATGATAATGATCATATAAGAGAAAATAATTCAAAGCAGCAACTTCACAGCACATTGAGCACATTATCATCTTCCTATTGTATACATGTGTGATTATACAGCTGCTAAGATGAACACATATTATATCAGATGATAATGATCATATAAGAGAAAATAATTCAAAAAGTTCACAGCACATTGAGCACATTGACTGAAATACAAGCTTATAATTGCAAGCAAAACAATAACATCAGCCTACTGTGACATAGAAGAATAGAGTACAATATGGTGTCAGACTCAATCAAAAATACACAATCACACCAACAGAGTTAAGTTCAGCATAATGAGGGAACACAAAAAAAGTCCTCCACCAATGGGGAGAATCACAATCAAATTCATTTGACACAGAACGACTTCTTATACATGAGAAATTCTAATGATGCTGTCTGGAATATTATATTTGAGAACGTGCCAAAAATCTGGCAGTACAAACTGCTCAATCAAGGCCCAATTAGTGGCTGAACAGGTCAGGACTGAGTAGTTTGTTCTGACATGTCAGCAATCATTTTCTCACAGTCTATAAGTACGTGAAAACAAAAAGCATGGCAATATGGCATTTTTTTCCAACAGTTTATAATTTTGGATACTATAACACTTTGACACTCAAGAGACTAAGCTGAGAAGTTCGTGAAGTAGACCTCTCTCCAACAATCTGAGAGGGGTCAAAGTCAAGTTCTGTATTGTTAGTGTCAAAGGCACTGTATTCATTGACAGTTTGAACAATTGAAATTGCCAAGTTTCACCTCCAAAATAAAAAATTCAACATCTAACACTGAACTATCACTTGACTTTGACCTCACCCGTTCCATCAGCTAAGCATTTTCTCAACTTTCACAGGATTGATATCTATCAATCACATAAATTGGATACTTTCCATAATGATCCAATATCTCTTTTTGTTCCTGTGTGATTCTGAGTGCAACACTCGAATTAAGTCAATGGATTTAGAATGCAATGAAAGAACGAATCTAATGTCGTCTGTTTTTTTCTTCCTTGCGCTGCACCTTGATGGCCTCCGTCCAGACGGCCACAGCATGTTTGACCTTGACCTCTTTGGGGAAGACGCCGTTCGTCAATGCCAGAATCTCTGTGCCGTCTTTCGAGCTGATGTATACGGTCATCACATCGGCAAGGCTGAAAAGGAACACACGTATCACTCAGTTACAATTTCACGATTACTCACCTTTGTCACCGTCCACGGCAAAACTAGTCACAGCCTAGGAGACAGCTGGTACCCCTTCTACAGCCTCATTTTGAGGATCATTGACAAAGAGGAATAGAGATTTCTTGAAGCACTGATAAAAAAGTTTTTGCTGAATAACCTTGTTGGTAAAATGAAGAATATCACCTTCTCGGGGATTCCCAACAGAAAAACCTACATCAGAGCCTGCACAATTGTCGATACTCACATGTACTCGGTATTGTCCTGGAAATCTTCATCATTGGGTGTTCGTTGGAGGTTGATGTTCAGTAGAATGCACTCGTAGAGTTCCGACACAAACCTGTCAATGTTCAGGTGCTGCAAGGCTTGTTCGATGGCGAAGGTGGCCTCGCCTTCTAATGGTTCATGATAATCCTCGGAGACGTCTTCAAATGCATCCTGGTTGAACGGAAATAAACAAGATTACGCGGTGCCCAGAAGCAAGGTGGAGAGCAGCTTCGAATGTTTAGTAAACCTACGAAACAACTAAATTTGGCCGAGAATTTAAGGCATATTCTGTTTGGATGAGTTTCAGGGTAGCCAGTCTCTGAAACAATTTGAACTCTAGTTGCACTTCAGGATATCAGGGTCCAGATTGTTCAAGTTCGGATGCACAGATAGAGAAATGACTACAATTCTTCGGCATCCAAAGTCTTGAAACAGTTAATTTTGGACAAATGCTACTCTTTTTGCAGTAACAATCATCCAACCTAAGGAGCGTTTTGATGGACAGCATTCTAACAAATGGTGCCTTACCTGGTTGAAGTACTTGAGCTGTTTGGATCGCTCCATGGTGAGTAAGAGCCACAAGGACTGGACATGCATCAGTGAACAATGCTGCTGGATCTGTAATGGAGGAGATTGGTAGAATATGACCGATTAATAAGGAAGGCTTCGGTTGGGTGTAGTAGTTAGACGAATCTGCTGGGGGTGAAGTCGCACCGTGCCAATTCAGCGCTCATTGACAAGGTCGGTTTTCAAACCCGAAAACAACAAAGGAGGCAAAATTACGATTGCGAAACCATAAGACTTGCAGCTTGTGCTATTGGATAGTGGTCAAGAGGTCCGCAGTTTGAGCCCCACAGTCGGTGTGAGGTGCTAGGCAGGTCCCTTTGTCTGATTTGCCTTTCCTGAATCACGTGTTTATGTAAATAGGTACCAGTCAGAAATGCTCAGGTGCCAGTCCCGCTACTGATTTAACAGCTGCGGTCTGCTGAAAACTTTCAGGATATACCGAGGGAAAGTTTCAAGTCAGATCTTTTTTAACTTTAAACTTTATTTGAAGACTTCTGAAAACAAGAGCAAGAGGTTAAACAGACCTGCGGTGAGAGAATCTCCTTGTCCATTTCAAGCGTATTGTGCATGAACGTGACAAGCTTAGTTTCAGGTTCGAGCTTGATGTCGCGTAGCCAGGCGATCGTGATGTCCAGGCTGGCAATCGTTTCACAGAGATCTTGGAAGACGCGGTTCTCTCGCAGAATCTCCGCCTTGACTGCATGACTCATTGGCTCCTGAAAATATTTGGAAAGATGTTATTGGGAAGGTGATTTGATGGGTTGTTATGGAGAACATCATATTGAAAGGCTTTGAAATAGGCAAAAGGTTTAAACTGGCAAGAATGTGGAGAGCCTCAGCCTGCTGCAAACTGTCCAGATGCCTTTTGTTATACAGAACTTCAGATAGATATCAACCTTGACTATACTTCTGACAGGCAAAGCTTGACTAACCAACCACTGAGAATACAGAGACTTTACACAAGGCCTCATGGCACATCCATCGAAAGGAAGTTCTGGAGATCAGAGCAGAGAGGAATTTTGGAGGTCTGGTTCATTAGCAGAGCCAGCCATGAATCCGAGACATCTCTTACCTGGCTTATGGTGTCTCTCAACGCACCAAATATGACCCTCGCGTTTCGATACTCGGTCTTGAACACCATGGGTGCCACATCGAACACAAGCTTGGGCTTGCCACGTAGCAGTCTCTCCTCCAGCTCGCGCTCCAGGCGAACGAAGTCGTAACTGATGACAGTGCCCTTGCCGACCTCGAGGGAGTAGTTACAGTGGGCGAGGACCATGGGGAGGAGGTCCTTCTCAGGGTCGTAGTAGATCAGGTGAGCGGCTGTAGCTTCTGTCACACCAAACTTGGGGAGCTCTCTGGAGCTGGAATGAGAAGATTGCATTGGTATAGATTCATTGCTTCTGATACACTCCCAATCAGTTTCAGCATGATGCTCTCGACATTTAAACTAAAGGATCTCCAAGCAGAACTACATTTACTAACAAAAGAAAAGTCAAAAGAAAGGTTTCGGCCCCACCGATGATGCGGCAGGTTGGTTAGCTGCCAGTTGAATATAGGGAACAGACTGCCTCCTCACCAGGGGCCTGGCATTATTGATCTGAGTTTGGAAGTAAAGAGTGCTTCATAAGCCTATTCTGTCTGGCCCATGACGTACGGGCGACACCACAATAAACAAACTTCAACTTTACTTTGTCCATGTTTTAACCTACTCTTTGTTTCTGTGTCGACAATACGCCATGATGAAGTCGTTCTGTCTCCTGGTGAGGTACTCGACCAGCATCATGGAGCACAGACCCAGGCCCCTGGAGCTTGGAATCAGCATGGCGATGGGGGTGTTGGGGTTGACCGTCATGTTACACATCTCTTCAGGGAGGGTGTAGCCACTTGCACCTGAAAGAGAAGAAATGGTTAAACTTTTGAGTGATGAAAAGGGGTGTAATCTCTCGGGGGGGGGGCAATATCACACTTTTTGAAATTTTTAAGGCCAACATCATGGTCAAAAGCACGTTTTTGTTTGACTTCTGGGGGACCTTTTTTCCTCGAACAATGCCTCAAAATCTGAGGGTTTTCTCTGAACAGTTTTATGGTGTCTGTGATAGTGGTCCATTTGAGGGAATGGAATACTTGTAATCATTGGATTGGTCATTATCACAAACTGACCATGTACCAGTAATCAGATATAACACTTACTGTAATTGACAAGCTTATCTTTGACATTCTTCCAAACACTGGTGAAGACTTCCAAGAGATGTAGCCATTCACCTCGCTGTTGTTCTGCAACGGATTGGAGTAACCTTGTTAAGAAATCTGTTTTGAAACACAACTGGCTGAGTCAGTGGACCCTCCCCACGAGGACACCACTCTTAGCAGTACACCATCTTCTTAGGGACAGTGATTTTGGTCCGAAATGGATCCACTCTGTGTGATTTGACCTCAGCTCTGTTATCAGGACACCTCTCTATTAAGGACAGCACTTGTCAGAAAATTGAAATATGTTTTCATTTTATCAAAGTTTCTCAAGTAGAAAAATATGACTTACGAGTGAGTGAGTGGAGCAGTTCCTTGATCGTTATGGTCCTGGCCTCAGCCTGGGTGATACGACGCTGGTAATGCTGGATTAACAGCTGCTGGAGCCGGATGATGTCAGGTAACCGTGACAACAGACGCAGGTGGGGTTCCTTGAAGAAAAAGATTTGCAAATAATCATTTTCATCCGAGTAAAGTTTAAACAATCCACTGAACAAAATCATTCGGCCGAAGAACTGATGGACAGAAACCTTACACCCAAAACCACACTTATAGATATCAGCATTGAGCAGGCCCAGCCTTCTCAGGTGTTGGTTGATGCAGAAATGTCCAAGACTCAGTCAGAAAATGGCCACATCCGTTTCCCTCTCCAGCCAGCTGATATCGTCTGCCTTGGTTGTACCCATTATTACTTGCCACCACTGGGTGTTAGTTTTCCTCTTGAATCTTTCATTGAAACAGATAAGTTACTTTGACCTCTTGAGTCAAACTGCATGAATCTTTAGCCGATATTTACCTCACGAATGAACAGCTTCAGGGTCTCAGCAGGGCATTTATCGCCCGCATGCTCATTCATCAGTTGTGTCAGGTGCTCCACCGTGACACGGCTGCGGAACTGCCACATCAGATGACAGTCATGGATCTGGCTGATATCAACCTGGTCCCCGAGGCTGATTACCTCGTGTACGATCTTGATCAGCGGGTTGTTACCTGAAACGGGGTTGAACGGCTCTCAATCAAAGTGTTACCTAGTTGTTGGAACATTTCTTCCGACAGTAAAGTTACAATGCAAAATCAGCCAAGTTAACACCTCCAGCCCTATGTAACACTGTGCTAATATGCACTCCCACCCAAAAATAAACACAGGGAAGAAAAGGGCTCTACAAAGTGGTTATTTTAATGCCTTACAACACCTCATCCATGCCGTATAGTGTTCTTCTGAAGAAGAAATGCCTTCAAAGAATGACTAGGACTACTCACTCAAACGTTCGTCATTCACCAGCGCGGCGTTTGCTCTGTTCAGGATGGCATCTAAATCCTGAAAATGAAGGCATACTGAAAATTATAGGATCTTATACATATACACTTCATGTGACAAGTTTGGAATAAACTGCCACTGGTGGGCACTTAGGGAATAGAAACGAGTTAAAGTTTTGGTTCAGAAAGGGCAGGGGGGCAGCAGTTGGCACAAAGAATCCCCCTCCCCCAACCTTGATGAAGAACTTGGTGAAATCTTTTACGAATAAAGTTTTAAGGAAAGACCTTGGGAACCATCTCTAAACTGGCCCAGAATTGGATGGCGGGCCCGAGTGGATGCCTTGCGTGCTGTTTTTCGGTACTGAGGAGGCCTTAGTAAGTAAGTTAGGACTGTCACTGATCTTCCACACCCCACGCATCTAGACTAGAGAGACCTCCTTCTGCCCTCGTATCACGACTCACTTACATTTAGAAGTGGGTTGACATAGGCCTCGGTGAAAGCTTTCTCCCAGGCAGCACGTGCCTCTTTAGTGGTTAGATCAGCGTTGACGTGCGCATCACCTACAAGAAGAAAACCAATTCAGAACAACTTCTGCGTAATTTTTGCAAACATGAACCCAAATGGAACTATAAAAGCCCCAATTTGCTTCCTTCAGCTCTCCCAGTGGTGCAGCATTGCTGTGGGAAACAAAACGGCCGACCTCTGGTGTGTCTTTGATATTTTCGATATTACGGCAGTCATGATGTCAACATAAACGGCACTGACCTCACTCCCTGGCGAAGTTTGGCCACTTCACCGCAACTCTGGTCAGTATGGAAATGAGAGAATTGAAAGCTGCCAATGACAGCACAGAATTTTTAGGTCTGGTGGAGTGAAATTCGGTTGTAACCTTAACCTCAGCCTCAACCCTGATCATCTCAAATGGTGTTATTTTACCAGATTTCTTATCAGGGGATATTCCATAAACCTTGTTGAAGTTATCTCTCCAACCCAGGACTTAACCCTAGATGCAAGAGGTGTCAATTAAAAACTCCTCCAACACTAACTGTTCTTATTCTCCATGAATGTTTCAATCAGGATGGTCACGAGCGTCAGACAGTCGTCGGGGGACTTGTTGATGGCTCGGCCAAGGACTTGGATGTCGTGGCGGATGTGATCAAGGAGGAATCTTCGCACCTGGTCAGCTGGGATCGGTGGCTGGATGAGTGCAGTGACACCCTGTAGTGAAGATGCAATCGAAAATTTGGTGCCGAGAGCAACAACTTCAACATCTTGTCAATTATCCTGTTTGTTGTGTGTAATACTGACACAATCGTAAGCGAATTAAAAAACTGGAAAATTTGGTGCCGATGGAAATAAATCTGGCAAAATATTTGCCATTTATTAAGTGTTCCTAACACAATCTGGCAATTCTACCATCTGGTCATTCTTATGCTAGTATTTGATTTGACAAGGGGATGGGGCATCGGGAGCAAGCCCCCTCCCCCAATATTTGGGAAAGTATTCTGAATTTAACCAGGAATTTTGGTAAATGCACCATAAATACCCTCTGGGTACCTGCTTTTCTCAACGGTGCTCTCCCTTTTCTGATTCCTTGATTCACCCAATTCCACCCAGGTTCAAAGCATCACGTAGTTCATAAAACGAAATAAACACCAAGTATCTATAAAATATAGTCCAAACATCTCACCGGCAGGTCACTCTTGGTCCCAATGTGCATGGAGAGATGCAACAGCAGACGGACGATAGTCGTGGCAGCTGGAGACATGCTTCTCTCCGGGATGGGGGTGAGGTTCGTCATATCAGCGACGTTAAGGACATAACCCTTCTGGGTGTTGTCCCTGAAATATTCAAAGCGTCAGTTTGAGATGGAGGTTTGCAAAGTCATATCATTACGTATCAATTTGAGTTTATTGTGGATAATTGCAAACCAAATATGTCATTGAAGTACCATATTATGCATCCACTTAGCATTTGAAAATGATCTACTTTCTAGTATGTCTTCCTTGATTCGAGGTCGGACTTCTCAGAAATGGTCCAGATTCTCCAAAGTAAAAGTGAGAACCAACGCAAATCCTCTGAAAAGTTTGAGGCTGTGACTTCAAATGACATATTATCACCGACGTGCATATTATTGCAATTGACGTCACTCCCAATGAATATTTTGGGTGATAATATTTCATCATTACTCATTCTGGTTGATACTATACCTATGATCAATTTTGGCGTTGCCTTCCTTCAGCTGGTAACCAATGCCACCGATATCCGAACCACACCAACATTTTGCTCGTTCAACTGGGCGACCACACTATGAAAAAGATGGAAGCAAACTAGGTAAGAAGCAGACTTGTCTAATAGCTTACCTATGATCCAGTTTGACATTGCCGGCTGACAGATGGTGTCCTTGACCTCCAATATCTGACCCACACCAGCATCGACCGGTATAATACGGACGACCACACTGTCAAAAAAATCAAAGAAAAGACATTTTCATCCCAAGCACCATCTTTATCTGAATATTTTTCATGCAAATTCGCGCATAACTTTACAAGCTTGAGGGTTTTTTGGCAGAGAAAAGCTTTTTTTGAGCAGACGTTTATAACTAACATGTTGTAATTCGCAACGACACTGAACAACAATAAATTTTTTGGTAAAAGGGTTAATATTGTAAAGCCAGAAATATCTGTGGCAACTTTGATGGCACAGTAGTGCAAAATGTGTACTCCACAGTTTCAACAGAAAGGCTTCTGGTTTTCAGCTCTCAAATAGTTATAAACCACTTGAGACAGAACACTTGTACAGTACTAAGTACTGTATAAGAACATACATTTCATTTCATTTACTGCTGCGACAAAAAATTCTGCTGACCTTAAATTTAGCATACAGTAGCTTCTATGCATATTACTTACATTTCCGATGACGTACGGGTGACCTCGACTACAGGAGTAGAAGACAGGATTTTCATCGCCAGCACCTCTCCTGGCCGCAAGCAGAGCCGCACGAGTTTCCTCCAGATGATCATGAGGCATCACCGGCAGAAACGCATCTTTCATCCTCCCGGCCTGGGAGGCCATGACCTTGAAGGGCTTGAGGAGGGGTGTCTCCTTCAAGGACTGCATGACCAGTGTCGTCTGCACCAAGAGATCCCACACATCCTTTGTCATTTTGTCGGCTTCCACTGGTTCAGGGCCTATTTTGTTTGATTTGACCTTTTCGAGGGTATCAACCACTGCTTGCTGGAAAGTGAGAGGGAAAAATCACGAAATGGTACCCAAGACTCGAAATTACCTATCCTTTTTCTGACTTTTAAAGATGAAAACCAACTGATTTTTACTTCCTTTTTTGGGGGAAGTTTATAGAAAAGCATGCTGATTTAAGACATATCAACACAAATTAAGACTAAGAAGGTGTCTGATGACATGACGACTTTGATGGATTGAGGCTGGGCATTTTCCCGATGTTGGAAGAAGACGTACCTTGTTGTTCATGAATGCCTGGTTCATACACACATTCTGTATGTTGTCGATGGTCTGAGACAAAGAAAAGGAGAAATGATAACTCAAACATCATCCTTTATTGATGCAAACATTAAGAAATTGCCCAATATCATGCGAGATATATTCACCAAATGATCTGCTAAACTTCTAGAGCCATTCATATTCAAACCTTTAAAGTTACAATACATAACCAATCTTTTGTAGGAACCTGATACCAGGCTTGGTAACATCGAATAACATTAACATTAGTTCGAGCAAAACCTCACCCATCTTGTCAGCAAAACCTCACCCATCTTGTCAGCAAAACCTCACCCATCTTGTCAGCAAAACCTCACCCATCTTGTCAGCAAAACCTCACCCATCTTGTCAGCAAAACCTCACCCATCTTGTCAGCAAAACCTCACCCATCTTGTCAGCAAAACCTCACCCATCTTGTCAGCAAAACCTCACCCATCTTGTCAGCAAAACCTCACCCATCTTGTCAGCAAAACCTCACCCATCTTGTCAGCAAAACCTCACCCATCTTGTCAGCAAAACCTCACCCATCTTGTCAGCAAAACCTCACCCATCTTGTCAGCAAAACCTCACCCATCTTGCCAGCAAAACCTCACCCATCTTGTCAGCAAAACCTCACCCATCTTGTCAGCAAAACCTCACCCATCTTGTCAGCAAAACCTCACCCATCTTGTCAGCAAAACCTCACCCACCTGAAAAAACCCTGTAAAAGACATACCTGATCTGTAACCCTTTGGGCAACATTCGGTTCAAACAAGTTGCGCGTGTAGACCTCACGATGCAGGGCCAACAGACAGGAGACCTCCTTAACCTGCTTGTTGCCATTCAATCCCTGTAACAACCGAAATTCAAGAAACAATGCAAAAGAAGAAGTAGAGGTTTAGCTTTAACAACTAACCACATTTACTCAAAAGTAGGTAATAATAATATCAATATCAATAATGATATTGAGTTCCTATACAGTGCTTCTCCATGTTTCCCTGTTCAAAGCGCTTTTGGGATATCATATTATTACCCTGGTCTCCACAGAAATCAATCAGGGGTTTCAAGGAGCAACCAGAAGGTGCTCACTTGAAGTCGACCAGTAGGGGAACCAAGCAGTGACTCGGCTGGGAGTCGAACCAAGGGTAATTTTCACTTCTGACGTTTCTGCAAGAGACCTTCTTAAAGTATTCTAATGAGAAGAAGAACAACGTACTTGACATTTCCCCCTAAAATCCTCGACTGAGCCCCCTAAAATGACAGCAGCCACCTCGTCGCGTACGGTCTTGTACTGTGCACCAAAGAGGATGAACCTATCAACCCCGTTATCCTCTCTGCCCCGAGCTTCATCGGGCATCACCCAGGCCAGATGGCGGCGCTGCGAGATGGTGTCCAAGCTCTCCATCCCATAATTTCTGCAGAGCTGCTTCACGAGAAACAACCTCGGCCACTTTGAATTGCTCGATTCCGAGAGTCGCTGGGCCACATCCCACAGTCGTCTGGCAGCGTGCATGTCATGATTCTCCTCTTTCAATATATGAATCCTGTTCATCATTTCGGCAGCCACGCTCATTCCGAATCTGGTCTTGGCGATTGCTTCGACCTTTCTAATGTCGAGGGCATTGGTGCCAATGTCTTTTTCAGCCGCGTGCATGCATCTTGTGGCAAACTCGACCCTGGTCTTCAAGGCATTCCCAGGCTGCAAGCCACAGTGGCTGTGATAAGAATCCTGAAATCAGGCAAAAATGTAAATATAATGAAGTTTGCACTTTCCCAAGACAAGGTGAAGAATGAAAATTGAAGCCTTATGCGCCCTCTGGCCTCTAGGCACGAAGAGGACTAAGTAAGTAAGTATTCTCCTGTTGACGAAGTTCTACTTGGAAATTAACGAAAAAGGGAAGAAGAATGACTACCCTACTGGGAAATGTACAGAGCTTCTCCGGTCTAAGAGGAGGAATACACTAAATAAGTAACCAAGTAAGTAACACGACCTTCAACAACCGAGCAATGAATACAAATTTCACCGAGATTATGATAAACAGACTCACCTCGAAGCAGCGAGCACAGAGGAGAGACAACTCGACGATATGTCCCGGTTCTTTCAGTAGACGCTGAGAACGCTCAAAGAAGTACTGGAGGTGATCACAGACGTCATCCGAGCTGTATCGGAGTAACAGCTGTAACAGGAGCGATCGTAGCACAGGGGATGCGTCAATGCACTCGTCGTAAACAGTCAACTCCTTAGTACGTGAACGCATCCCGACACGTTTGTCCCCACGGGGCTCGTGGATGACGTACGACATGAGGATTTCGATGACTTCCTGGGTTGGCGGTTTGTCTTCGGCAAAACACAGCTGGGAGACGAGGTCCATGAAGAACTCGTTGCAGGCGCAGATATATCTGTTGTAGGATTCGTCACCCTTCCTGAAAAGTTTGAGAGAAACACTGCAAAGGTAAATTTGGGAAGCCAAACATTGCTGTGTTTAGCGTCTGCTGAGTTCCATAGCACATCTGCAAGGTTTTATGATTGAGTACTTGGAGGGCAAAATAACGCCAGTGAGACCAGTATGATAGAGCTCGGCTTTTTAACTTTGAGGGCAGGGAACCAAGGAGAGCGGCCTAAACCCTGAAAGCATTCCGGCCGAAAATCACCAAGCTAGTGGTATTATCAATAAGCACAAGACGAAAAGTAGAAACGCTCAATGGAAGTCAATCTTGTTACAAAACCGGGCAAACATAAGATTAACCTAGGTGTCAACCTACCTATTTGCTCCTCTCTCAGGAGCTGTGAAGTCTTCAGGTATAACTGCCTTACATTTGAGGCATTCTCTATTGTCAACTTCCATTTGGTCCCGGAAACATGTTCGACAGATGTCGTGTTTGCAGGGGAGTACCATAGGGTCCTTCATCGGCTCCTCACAAGCGATACATTTCGAGTTGCTCCTGGAGGAAAAAGGACGGAAGGAATATGAGGCAACTAACGACAAAATGAATGCTAGTTAAAGGGCAAATATTCCATAAAACGAGCACAAGACATTTCGTTTAAGAGACATACTTGTAGATTTTCTTGACTGTGTTGAACTTGCACGATCTCAAGAACTCGGCTACCTTCGTCAGTGACTTTGGCGTACGGAAGTTCACCTCTTTTCCGAGGAACTGAAATATTGAAATATAAACTAGTCACCAGAAAGTCAAATTAGAATGCTGTGAAATGGAGACCGTGAAATAATCATCAAATTTCAAATACAGATAAACTTCATGCATCTACACAATGATATTTCAAATTCCGGACCAGACCTGTGCATGAGTGGAAATAATCGCTTGTAGTGTGTTTTCCCTTTAAACACTGTCGCTGCAAAAGTGGCACAGATACATTTCCAAACTGCAAATGTTAAGGTGAATGAAGCTTACCATCCAGAGTGGCCTGATGGAATCGACACGCCCCGCCTCTTCCTTGATGTGGGGAGGACAGACGTGGTCTATGAACAGCTGAACCACGCAAATACGCATCCATAAAGGCCTACAGAGGAAAAGACAAAATTCCGATCATCAATTTCACAATGGTAAATAAGGTAAATAAGTCCAAAGCGTCACGATGCAAGCCTCCTGAAACAAAATACTGGTCCAATGATATCATGACGCAACTTTGGTCACACTCTCTAGTTTGAGATCAAATCTATGAACTATCTAGTTCAGAAGGCCTACCTGTACTTTTGCATGTACTGCTGGCTGATTGGACCAATTGTATATTTAGAATGCAGGATTCTGTCAATCACAGGTTTGAATTTCTTGACGGTTTCGCTCCATTCTTGGCGGCCTTTGAGCGAGTTGAGTTTCTCATCCAACGAACTGATGTAGTCGACCATCTTTACAAGAATGTTCACATCAAGTGTCTGAAAAGAGGCAGATCATTGATCAGTGGAGCACAGGAAACTCATTCAATGCCAAGGGGCTGGAGGTTCTTGTGACTATTGGACCAATAATCTGTTGGACCAATAATCCAAACATTGTAATTTCAACAATGGACACATCACATTGCTTGTGGCCTTGGACAACTCCCTTATTGGCCTTGTTGTGTCCTTTGAATGAGACATAAACCCAGGTGTTTGATCCTTGGCAAGCAAAAGACTCCTTCTGAGTAGCTTGGGACGTAATTCTTCTGGGTCAAAGATGTAGTCATTAGGATCGTTTACAAAGGACCAAAACAAACCAGACCAGATCATATCGCCAACCGCGTCATGATTGACGTAGGTCTTGTAACGACGTAAGTATGTACACTCATGGTCAAAAGTTTATGGACACCAGTTTTTGCAGATTTTCTCAAAAACGGCTTATCCTATTGAACCCAAATTTTCACCAATGGTGGAGAATCTTCTTGGCTATCGAATGACGTGATAGTTGATATCAGGACCAATTGCATAACAAAGTTATTACATAATTCGATAGCCAAGAAGATTCTCCACCATTGGTGAAAATTTGGGTAAAAAAGGATTAGCCGTTTTTGAGAAAATGTGCAAAATCTGGTGTCCATAAACTTTTGACCATGATTGTACATCCAACCAGACCAGATCACATTCGTGCGTGCCTACATCAGTCTAGACCAACCCAGATCATCTAGATGGGTTTGGTTCATCCAAACGGCCCTATTGGGACATTACACCTTACATCATAATGCAGCTAATAGCTACATGTATTACTCAGATTGACACACGGGATCGACAGAAACCTACCATCTCGGTTCGGGTTGTATTCAGTTCATGACCCGGCTCCTTCTTCAGCCAAGCAACACATTCCTTCCAGACGACGCACGCCTGAATGAAGTGCTCGAAGCGCTCATGGAACTTCATGAATGTCAGATGAAGCTTTGGAATCGTCAGCTGTCCATAGAGGTCGTTACCTTCTGTGTCAATGTCGCGGCGAGTCTCGCGGAAGGCGGCCTTCAACGTTTTTGTTAGGATCTGAAGATTTCATCAAATGAATCAAATATCAATTCAATAATGTTTAGGTGTTTTAGCAGACGGTACGTGACAGTGGTGAAAATGATAAACAAAAATAGCCTTATACTACCACCAGAAATGTGTACATGTATTGTGGTTTCATTTCGGCTATGATAAAAAAACTCCCTCAACTATTTTCGGTGAGCCAGCTAGGAAATTAGTCGATAATCGACATTGTGTTCAGAACTGTGACCCCCTTTGGGCCAACCTACCTCCTGCATCCCCTCCTGGCCACAACGCACACTCATGTGGATGAAGTCGGATATGTAGAGATCCACCATCTCATCATACACTGTCTCTGGTTTATCATTCAAGAAGTCCTTGAAGAACATTCCGATAGCACTGTCGCTGAACAACCTCTGACAGGTCTTTTCAAGGCCTTCCTCTGAAAAAGTCCACAATATATCAGGAGTTAGATGGCCTGTGCTTCTTAAGGAATTGTCCATTACTTTACAATATCATTCTAATGTCACACAGTGTGGAACTTGCCTTAGCGGACACCTCTCTACTAAGGACACCCTCTCTATTAAGAAAACCATAGTTGGTCCCTACTTGGGTATTTCTATAGAATTCGACATCTGTCATTAGGACACCTCTCAATCAAGGACAGCATTTGTCAATCCCAAGAGTGTCCTTAGTAGAGAGGTTCTACTAAACTTAGCTGAGATATTGCGTTATGTTCTCCACATGTGTGTATGAGTATGGGCTATCTATATTCACATAAATGACATTCGTCCCCTGCAAAATCATAGGAATGAAACACACCCAGTACGCTCCAAGAATGATGCCCCAACAATTGGAATATCTACCTTTCATCGTCTTTGCAGTCTGGATGATTATTTCCATCTGCGCATAGACCTCCCACGAAAACGGAAACTGTGGCTGGAATGGCTGACGTCCGGCGGCCGTCTGCTGTGCGATCATCTCCGTCAGTTCTGCACGTGACTTCGGCGACAGGAGCAACTTTTCGTATGACAGTGGCGTCACATGAACATCTGTGAGCATCTTTAGCCACAGGGTGCAGATCCACTTATCGCGTGCGGTCCTCTGTCGCTGCAGGATATCCAGGTTACTGTTGGTGTCGAGGTACGCTATAAGACCAGCCAGAGTTGGCATGATTTTCCCTTCAATTATCATATGTATGGCTCGGCTGAAAAATAAGGTCAAGAAGTTGTCCCGTGCTAACTAAGAAATGAAATTGACAAGCCACAGGCCACAGTCAGAGCCATCAGAAGGTCCTGATCTTGATTCCCATCAAGACCAGATTCGAATTCACCTATATTTAAGAAATCTTCTACAGTAATATTATATCAACACTGGCATCCAAGTACCAGTCAAGAAGGGGGGGTTGATGCAATGGGAAATGTATTCCAAATATTTGGAATGTTAAACATGTATTCCCAATTTTCAGCATACATTTGAAAACTGCTTGCGTTAGAATAAGGTCTCAAATCTTCATTATTTACCTGAATGTTCCCGCTCTGTTGATATTCTCGGGGGCAGCGGCGTCCTTACTCAGCCAATCTTGGGCCAAGCTTTGGGTCATGACAGCATTCTCCTTCTCTGTGAGCAGCTGAGCGATACGGATCCTCAGAGCACCCATCAATGTGACACCTAGGTGAGAGACAGATACTGTCATATGCCAAATTTTCCGAGTCGGGGGCGTTTTATTCTTATGGATTTTGCGAATAACCAAGATTTGTAAAAAAATATTCTTCACACACAGACACAGTCAGGCAATTGACTCTTATAGTTGACACTTTGCATTTTTTTCTAGGGCCACAATTCAACACTTATTCCCCTGGCCTTGAATTCAACCGTCAGGAATTCACCACATTTTCTTGTGGGTTACAGGGTTTAAATTGACCTCTGCCCCATATCGGTAAAAATGCTCACCATGTTGTCTTGACAGTTCCTTTGACAGGATCTGCAGACGTCTTGTCGGCCTGTCTGCCGCGACGGTGTCTGGATCTTTTATCATCGCAGCTGACCCTTGTAGACAGGCGTGTATTAAACCGTCGACATCGAGAACTTCTTGGGTCCTGTCAAAGACCCGAGTTGGTGGTGGGCCTGGACACTGAAACATAAGGACAGAATGCATATCATTACACACAAGAGCTGGTTGTAATCAGATAATGCACGTATACCTACACTTTCCATCTTGCAAGTGCAAGGCCGACTGTGGTTTTGAAGATGGCATTTTTGACTTGTTCTGAAAACAAGTTGGTACATCAAACGATTTGGTTTTAGCAAAGATGGTCCAACGAATGCAAACGCCAACTGAGGAGGACCTTGTTTTAATGTCTCAAGCTGTGAAATAATCTTACCTAAAATCTGTATGCAGTTGGAAACTCGGGAGGACATTGGGCCAATGAACCAAGCTGGCACGACACCACCACAAACTATGAATATCGCAGAGAAATCAAGCTTACCGGTACGGACATGCCTCCATCCTCCTCTGGCGTGCCAGCACAGCCTTCAACCACCTGTGCTCTCCCAATCGACATCTCCATAACCCGTCTCAACTCATCTGCGGACGGCTCGCGAGGTAGTTTATCAAGACCCAGGAGTTTGATCTGCTCCATGTCAAGGGAGGTTTCTGACACCTCCATTGGCATTGGGGTGCTGGTGCCAGGCGGCAGAGAGGACTGTAACAAATACAAACCAATCAATAGATGCAACTTTTGTTACCAGCTCCTTTCTGTATAAGTCCACTGAAGAGAATCAATCCCGCTTCTTTTATCAGACGACTGATGGATTGCCACAGACAGCAATGTTTAGGTTAAGTATTATTCAGGTATGGGGTTCTTAATCTGAACTTTACCTCAGTTTCCATCTCAGTCTCCTGGCGTTCACCCATCTCTTGTCTGGGCATGGCAAGTCTCTCCACCGCATCGTGGATCAGACTGCTGATCGATTGTTGTTTCATGTTGATGACAGACGGCTGGGTCCCCGCTGGGGGTCGGAGGTCATCCAAGTGCACCGAGTGCCACTTTCCACCCTACAATGCAGAATGTAAACTATAAACCGTGACATGTTTGAGGAGCTAAAATTTGGCCATTTTCATTTGGCAGTGAACTACAGCCTGGTCTACACTAACCGTGACATGTTTGAGGAGCTAAAATTTGGCCATTTTCATTTGGCAGTGAACTACAGCCTGGTCTACATTAGCCAACTTCTCTTAACATCGGTTTGCTTCTGCTTGGGTCAGACGTCCATCATATGAATAAATGATGGGCTCCAGGTGGAAACAACCATGTGTCGCACTTAAAAACTGACAATAATTTCGGACTTGAAACACCTCTTTTAGATAGTGGTTTTCTAGTAGGATTGTTCTCACCTGGAATCCGACAAACGAGCCAGCTACGACTCTCGGCATTTGAACGATAAAGACGAAATGGGCGCGTCCCTGCATGGTCGGCTTGACCTCGTTGTACTCCTCCATGATCTGGTAACGCGCACACGCGATCAGATTACTGTTCTGGTCACCAGAGTCGCACTGAAGCAACATCACACGCTCGTCATTTTCTTGCTTGAAGAACTCCCTAGAATGACACCACAGACTTTGTCAACTACATGCATCATAAAATAACACACTATACAGATGACTATTTGTTCAAAAGTTTTAAAACAGAACTTGAATTTGAAAGCTTCCAATTGTGTAAATATGTACTCATAACACCTAAAAAGGGTCGACAATAGTTACCTTAATTCCCTTGAGAACTGTTGCTTGGTGTCCATGGCCTGTAGGGCAAGCAGACGGCAGTGGGGGATCTTCAAGAATGCGCCCAAAGCTTTGGCATCCTTCTTGGCCAGAAGATGGGATCGCGATGTCACCTGTAATCAAAGATGTTTTAAAAATCACTAAAACATGATTCTTCAACCAACAGTTAACTAAATCCAAATAGGTTTGGCTTGGTTTAATCTCGTCCAAAGTTTCCATAACCACAAGCAAAGTTCAAAAATCAATGTTATTCAAATGATAAAGTCATTTCCTGATGAAGTGTGAAGCTGGGAGCTACAATCTACTCACTGTCAGTTCACATATGTAAGACCAAAAGCCCACGGCTTCTTTTAGTCCACACAAACGTTAGACCAAATGCCTATGACTAGTTTGTTCGGAGGTGCCACTGGTGGGTGTTTGGAAGAATCGGACCATTCACATTCTGTTGAGTTAGTCCAGTTTTATCCAGCACTTGCACACACGTACAACAGAAAAGATCCCGGCCGGCTGGAGCTCACCCTCGACTCAAGTCAATAACCGTACCATGTCACAGGTAGTGTAAACCAATTTCACTCACCTCCAAGAAAACATCCTCCTCCGCTTTATATTCCTTCAGGAGATACCTGACATGATCCTGGAGGCTCCGGTGCTTGTTGTCCTTGAAGTACTTCTCAACCAGTTCCGTCTCTTCTGCTATAAGGCTGGTGTTCTTGAGCCTCAAGACGGAGTCCGGGGTGGCACACGCCAGGAGGATGTCCTTACACCTGGTGTAAACCTGTGAAAAAAACTTGGCGGGTCAGCATACCAATATCGACAGTTACTTTCCCTGAATGGGCCAATTTTTTATATCAGTTTTTAAAACACTTCGTAAAGATTTCCTGTTGAACATTGCCAGGTTTTTCCAAACTTTCCAAGGATTTCTCCGGCTGTTTCAATCAAAGCACACAGAGAACCCACAACTGTCCAGTAACTTGGGCCTTGAGGATCCGAGCCAAACAGACGTCACTTCAGCTTGATTGACGTCGCTAGACGTCAGGACGTCACAGACTAGCTAAGGCCATGACGATTCGATGACTAAGTTAAGACGTAAAAAATTTCATTCAAAGTCTACGCACTTTTCTTGCCCATCCAGGGGTATCAGAAGGAGTTCCCAGGGCTTTGGTGATCTGCAGGACGATTGACGCGGCTGTGTCGGCATGGAAGCCACAGAATACATCACCGGGATTCAGCTGCTTTTGAACCCTGGAACCAAAACAATTTTAGTCATGAATAAACTTGTTAACAAGAGAACTCAAATATTTGACAAGTGCTGTCAGTAAAAATAAACATTGGCGCTTCACGAATATTGTAACTGAAGATAACTGAGATAAATATTGAAAGCTGACAGTACCCTGGACCTCAATACAATTTTGTGTTATTGCAAACCACAATAATACTATTGAAGCTCATGTAATAAGATATTTCTATAAGGTTCTCTGCGTTTTCTCGAGTCTTTTCACATGTACCTATATGTACTTTTAAAAGCCCCCCCCCACTCCCTGGTGATAAAATGATCAACTTGCTCTCACCTTGAACCAAACATCACTGGCTGTGACCTTGTAACAAAGTCTATCGCCCACTTCTCGACTTTTTTAGCAACTCTGATCTGTGATTGGTCGAGAACAGTCGTCATGGTGAGGAAGTGTTTCTCGAGACGGTTGATGAGGGGAATTGGGAACTTCTCATAGACAACATCCTTCTCTGCAACGACAATGAGCCTGAATCGTTCATCCACCCGACACTTGACGCGATGGGTTCCAAGTCCCAGATCCACATATCGTTGCCCACCCATGTAGACGTAATATTGGTTGAGAGCATCATAGAGCGACTCGTACAGCGACTCCAGATTCAGCAGCACAACGGTCTTTCCCGTGTCCATGCATTTCTTGATGCGGTTGATGTTACGACACACCTGAAGAGAAACAATAGCCGGGTCAAACATCTTAATTCGTTAAAAGTCTTATAACATTTATGTTCATTTTGGAATTGTGACGTGAAAAAAGGCAACAGAGCATAACCCTTGACAACCACACATGTCAAGACCGGTTCATCCTCACCACCACGGGTGACGTCACAAGGGACATCTGACGCCACACCAATAGGGTGGGGACGTCAAGACGTCAGGACACACCAACGATACTTTTTCTGATCTGACACAACCTCAGTCACAACGGTCTTACCCGTTGAACAAGCAGCATCAAAAACCCGTTCTCATATCAACAGAGCACAACATGTCATCAACATTCAGTCATGCATTTTAATACCACATCATCGTTTCGAATTGCCGCCACAATTTCACTGGAAATAACGTCATGAGGTAGGTAGCAGAATCAGACTTATCTCTTTCTGTGCGTCTCGGGAGATTTCCCAGCCGCACGGAATTGTTATGGGTTTTTTTCAGTCTGGCCACGACAGTTGAAAAATGGATCCAACCACTCACCTGAGTGTATTCTTGATCGCTACGGAAACTGCTGCCGAAGATGACGATGGTGTCCTGCATCTCCAGAAGATGTTGCTGGAGGATTCCTAACGCTGCGTAGTTTTCAGTCAGGATGAGCAGGTAGCGACTCTCTCTGAAATACAAAGAAAACTTTCATTATTCGTATGCCCAGTACTTATTACAATCGGACACTTTCAAACATTTTCTCTGCTACAGACACATCAAATTCTTCCTTCTCTTCATTATTTTGAACAGAAGTACAGTGGAACCTCCCTTAGCGGACACCTCTCTATTAAGGACAACCTCTCTATTAGGGACACTAGTTTTGGTCCCAAATTGTTTGTTTCCATTCAATTCGACCTCTCTAAACAAAACACCTCTCTATTAAGGACAGCATTTGTCAGTTCCACGACAGTCCTTAATGGAGAGGTTGAATTGTACTTAAGATCGAGTAAACCAACCAGATTCATCTTTTTTCTTATTGGAATAAGTCAAGAACAGCACAAAAAACCAAGGGAAATATTCCTCAGAACTTGATACTCATTGGTTGAAACCCTTACCTGTACACTTCGTTTCCAAGAAGACATGCCTCAATCAATCCAGTCGGGTCGCACCTTGGGTCGCCACGACCACGCTGGAACAAGAACATATTCTACAGAGACTGTGCACATGACATCATCAGAGAAAAACTGCCCAGCTTGACGTCAAATGATGTCACTGACCAATGTGGAACTCAATATCATTGTAATATGTTAACACCTTCACGGTGGGTGTTTCACCCCCCAACACCCCTCTTCAAATCCCCAGAGAAAAAAAAGTATTAGAGATTGCTGCATAAGTTCTTTTGAAACAGCTCCTCCAAGAAAAGGTCTTCTTGAATCAATAGAGATATGTTGGCTTCAATGGCAATACAATGTTGTATTCAACTATTCAATTTGTTTTACCTGTTATAGGGCATGATAGCACAATGATAAAATTTGGCTGTTAAAATATCGCACAGTGTATCGACACAGAGATCACCATAATCGTAGAATGTTTCAGAAACTTGATCACTCACCCTCTCATGATGTCCCAGCATGTTGCAATGCTCCGTGAACACTTGCACGGGGTCCGTCTTCTCCAATCCACCGAAATTACGCAGAACAGCATGCTCGAGTTCGTACCATGTGGGTGGTCGGCGGGAATGGTTAGCGAAGGCATACACCATCTTGACGAGACTGTAGAAATCTCGAAGTCCGAAGAATTCCCTGATTTCTAACGCAGAGTTGTAAAGCTGGAGATAGGCTTTGGCCATGTTGGGGATGATGGCCTTGATGTGGGTGAGGACCCTCACATCGGTGGAGCATATACCCCTGGAAGTAAACAATTTATAACATAATCATCTGTGATTAACAGGTCCAGTTTACCATGACCTGGTAAATGGTGAGATCAAGACTTGTCAACCCGATTGAGTAATTTTAAAGATATAAATCCTGCTGACCAGGGGACCAATGACGCCCAATAAAAAGGCTTCGTGGTATTGTTACATTATAAGGTGCAAAACATCAACTAAACCTACTCAGCACTCTTTCTGAGTTCCTCTTCGTCTGGTACGCCACGCTGGACCAGAATGCCCCGGTTCATCTTGGCCGGATCTAGGGCCCAGTTGGAGATGCCGATGAAGGCGACCTTCATGTGGGGCAGAGGCTCATCATCACTGCCGCATGTCCCATCCTCAAGCAGGGGGTGCAGAGTCTGCAAACATCAAAAGGAGATAGGTGAATCAATCGCTCAATCAGATTCAACTGGTCAAATGCGCAGGTTGCCCCAGCAGTAGCAGTGCTCCGGGACACGATGATGATGATGACATGATGATTCAAAACTGCCCACTCACCTTCAGAGGCATCCTTGGAGAGTCTTCAGCAAGACCAACCTCGTCCAACACCACGACTGAGACGAACTGATCGAGGTTCTTGTCCTTTTGGAACCGGGCACACTGCCTGAACGTACCCTTGATACCGTCAGGGGTCGCCAGGGGAGAGCATTGGAACGACACCATGTGGACCTGAAATGGAATTTGAAAGAGTTTGCCGAGAAAATATATTAAAGCTAAGATTGCCAAAACTGTCATGCTATGCTATTGGTGCAAATCAAAAGGCCAAAGAGAGCACATAGACAGACGTACATCTCCATCTTAGTTGTCAGCTTCTGAAGGTTTTTATTTTAACTTTCTGCACTATTAATCGGAGGCTTCTTTCTACTGTTGTCACACACCACATCTGCAGATCAGGAACAAGAGAATTTGACCAAGTTTGTCTGAAAATTGGCTAATCAGTGACGAAACAAACTCTACCTGTTTCAATGCTTTGAATAAAGGTGTCCTCGCAGTCTCTCCCTGCATTGCATCAGTCACAATGAGTTTTGCCAGCGATTTGGATGAGCCAGGCTTGCCGACCAAGAAGAGCGGTATGCGTAGCTCGATACAGACGACCATCATGAAGAGGTTCTCTTTCAGTGCCTGGTTGGGGGCGATGTTTGGCTCCGAGATTTTCACTTGCTCCAGGAACACATCTTGACATCTGTAGAACGAAATGAAGCCAATTCAATAAAACTGTACAACCCTCTCATTCCAAACAATGACAACATCAAGTAAGGCTATATCAATGTAATTGTTCGTTTAAGGGACTTACAGACTTTTTACATGACCTACCTTGTGATTTCATTCCGCAGTGTTTCCGATCCATTAGGTAACACACACGGCTGCTTGAAAAACTTAGCAATGTGATCTCTGTACTCGACCCTAGTCTTTTCCTGTAAGCACGCGTGGTAGCAGACGCCAAGAGCAAGGATCAATGACCGCGTCACGTCATCACGATGTTCTTCATCTTCTTCCGTCTGATGAAAAATAAATTCTTGAGATGAGCCGAGGCCGGAAAGTATTGAAGAGAGGTGTAACTTTTTTTTGGTTGTTTATCATATTTAAGTGTTTCCTCACAATATACACCTAGAGAGACCATGACTTCAAACAGAGAGAACATGTCAATCTATCTTTCAGCTTTCCCTAACAATGGCTGATATTTATAAGACTAGTAAATGCTTTTACTTTAAACTTCATGTACATTTACACTAGCCATCTCTGAAGAAAACTGTAGTAAAAGCATTTACTAGTCTTTATAAATATTAGCCAATGAGGGCAAACACTCAAAAATGTTACACCAGCAGCTCTATAACCATGTTCGGTGATCTGTAATGTAATGTAGGAAGGGACTGGAGAACTCAGAGGAGACCAAACTGTCGGGGAGAGCAGGCACTTCAAACTTGGCTTCAGCGAAGTGAACTGAGGAATTTCTCAATGAGTTTCTTGTTGCGAAATAGTCCCTCTTTCTTCTGCTTGGGGATAATAAACTCGCGGCAATTGGATTGAATAAACCGTCTGACCAAGTTCATTACCTCTTCTTCTTCTTCATCTTTGTCTTCCGTATTCCCCGCCTCATCTTCATCCATCAGCTTGTAGAGGCGTCTGCGCTGGCTGTAGAACCATGACATCACATCCATCGACCGCTCGACATCTCGCAGACTCACAAAGCTACACTCATTCTGAAGAGGGGAAAACAATAAACAGTTGAAATTCTAGATTCTAGATCACTTTTCAGCGTATCAGCAAACCTGTCAGAAGCGCAGCCAACATCATAACCCTAGCTAAGTGAATGCTACAAAAATCACATAAGAGCTTTTCTTTTTTAAAGGAGAAGCTCATGTAACGAGTCAGGTACGTCAAGGCAACCTCAATGGGGAATCATAGATAGGAATCTTGTGTGACCATGAATTTATATCAGACCAAGGGAATAATAGTATAACTTGGAGAGGGAGTCCAGATAGCGATACAACCATATATACGCAATGAAAGTTGCTAACATCTTCATGATGTAGACGTTTATTTACACTATATACATATTCCACGATCGATTTCGGTTCGCTCGAACCCTCATCAGGCGGTATACAAGACTGAATGGATTGCATAATGTATAATAGTATGTATGTCACCAGTCTATGGTTCTCATTCAGTCTTGTATACCGCCTGATGAGGGTTCGAGCGAACCGAAATCGATCGTGGAATATGTATATAGTGTAAATAAACGTCTACATCATGAAGATAAGCAACTTTCATTGCGTAGCCAACATCATAATCCTAGTTAAGTGAATGCTACAAAAATCACATAAGAGCTTTTCTTTTTTAAAGGAGAAGCTCATGTAACGAGTCAGGTACGTCAAGGCAACCTCAATGGGGAATCATAGATAGGGATCTTGTGTGACCATGAATTTATATCAGACCAAGGGAAGTTGTACATTAATCAACCGCCTACCTTCTGTTGTCTCATGAAGTCCTGTGAGGCAGCCAAAATGTCTGTGATGATCGCATTCAGTCCGGGGTAATTTGGTAGCTGGCCATGCTGCAAAAGGAATAACAAATTCAACGCCAAAATATCGGTTTCTACAACATTTGCCAGAGTCACAGGCATTTACGCATGCTATGAAAGCCAGCAATACTTGCTACCAGCCTTATGGTGTCATGATGCAATTATGGTTCATGCATGATGCAAAATATGATGGCATGTAACATCACTGCCTTGAAAGAGGCCACAGAAAGCAGTACAGATGCTGTGGGATGTCTTGAAGTAAATCACTTGTACACAGTAACCCTCTCATCAAACTTCGTCAATTCAACATACTAATGGTACTCTAGGGTACCTTCAAGGTGCTTAAAGAAGACTTGTGGTCCATCTCAAGTTTCCATTTCAAGCAACCGAACTACAAGAAATTGAATCCAATATATGCCCTACACTTACCTCGATGTATCTCTGTACAATCTGTCTAATGTACATCTTCTCCACCTCATCACTGAGCTGTCCAAAGTCCCAGACCAGAGGCAGCATGCTCTGCGGCAGAGGTTGCACCCGGTACACCAGCTGCCTCATGGGAACGCGGCCGAGTTTGTCAGCCGTCTTGTCGGCTTTGACGTTGTAACCGAGACCTGCTTGTTCAAGGTTGTGAATCATCTCTTGTGAATGCCTAGAAAAAGTACATCGAAACATAGTCAGGCAAATGTTATCTGATATGTTTGAGTTCGTGAAGGAATTCAATTAATGGGAAATTGACAACCAATCAGTGGCAAAGACCACCAGTAGGAGCTCACCTTGTCAGCATAAGACATCAATTTTGAAACTCTAAGCAGCAGCTGTGTCTCCTTTTAATTCCACCATAGCTAAATTTCCAAATATGTGCATCTCAAAATGAACACAAGAGATAACTTAGATATTTGGTTGGAGATGCATCCCATAATAAAAAGAGCTCTCTCCCAAAAACAACAAAACTACTTACTTTCTGTAAGGATTGCAGGCAGCGACGAATTTAAGACCTGCGTTGGTGTTGATGCGCTCACCATTCATGCTCTGGTCGCACATGATCTCTTTGATCAGACCGATCGCCTCAGTCGTGTTCGCCTCATCAAAGAACAAGATGGTGTCCATTCTGGGGAACATTGCTCGATTATTGGCCGAGAGCGTCTGCGCTTCTTTAACCTTTGCGATGATTTCTGCATGTGATGTACCACCATGAACCTGAAGAAAAACAGATTGACCTTGAACTTCACAACAGCGACCTAATATGCTGTTGACCGACCTTCACTTCCACAACCGGAAACAGATAAGCTGTTGACTGACCTTGACCTTCAAACCAGGAAACAGATAAGCCATTGAATGACCTTGACCTTCACTCCAGGAAACAGATAAGCTGACCTTGACCTTCACACCAGGAGACAGATAAGCTCTTGAATGACCTTGACCTATAAAGATCCAATCTTGTACCTAACTGTGGTAGGTTGCACACACATGCTACAGAGAGTACTTGTTCCACAAATACTAAATTTTTCTTAAATAAGTTAAATACTTGCCTTCATGAGCACCATATTCTTGACTTCTACCCCCGGCTGGGTCTGAAGGTCGCACATGAACTTGATGAGTCTCGTTTTACCACATCCCGTCTCGCCCATCACGACCACTGGGATGCTGCAGCGGAACCTCATGAAGATTGCCAGCATCTTTTTTACATTGTCCGTCGTCAGTTCGTACGTTTCGTCTGGGTCGTGGACCATCTCATTTCCCATCACTGTGCACAGCTTGGTGATCTTGTCAGCCCTGAAATATGAACAACATCACATTGACATCTGACTAAGACATTTTTTTTGCTATTTAACCCAAACAAGGGACATCACCAATCTACATGTAACATCAATTAGATCAATTTTTAGGATAAAGAAAAGTGACTGAACATCTATCTCAACGATTTCATCAAAATCAAAACCCTGGACACAAAATCAAAGTTACATCCAATCAAACAATTGAAAATCTAAGTCCCACCTGGTTTCTAGCTGACAAAACAAGAAAGGAGCTAAACTGACCTTGTTAGGTTATCAAAGTTCTCCAAGAGGTTCACACCCTGTCTGTTGAGTGCCTCAAACAGTTGTTTTGACATGATTTTCTCCTTCAGAACGGCTTTCGTCTGGTGGTCGATCAAGTTACCCGTCTCCTTGTCAATGTTGAAGCCAAGGAATGTAATGGAGTGATGGTCAGGATTGAAGAAAATATATGGATGGGGGCTGAAATTGAAAATAGTGGAGTAATAAGTTACGAGAAGATGTCGGCCCATGGGTTCCCCAGGAGCAGACGTCACCTCATCAAATGGCCTGGAGCAGAAGCCACCGTATTGAAAGTCCTGGAGAAGACGACACCTTATTCAACAACCTGGAGGAGATGAAACATAGCTCAAAGGCCTGGAGCAGACATCACCTAAATTGAAGGCCTGGAGCAGACATCACCCCCAATTGAAGGCCTGGAGCACACATCACCTAAATTGAGGCCTGGAGCACACATCACCTAAATTGAGGCCTGGAGCAGACATCACCTAAATTGAAGGCCTGGAGCACACATCACCTAAATTGAAGGCCTGGAGCACACATCACCTAATTCAACATCCTGGAGATAGTGTCACTTAATTCAACAGCCTGGAGCAGACGTCGCCTATTTCAACAGCCAGCAGGAGCAGACGTCACTTAATTCAACAGCCTGGAGCAGACGTCACCTATTTCAACAGCATGGAGTAACATCAACAGACACCAGCTCATGCAAAAGCCCTGAGCAGACGACACTTGACGTACCTTGTTTCCCACGTCCTGCGAAGAGCAATGGGCAGTTCATCCTCCTCCTCTTCCTCCATAGCCTCATCGGTCATGTCCTGCTGTAACTGGGGCGTTTCTTCCGACATCTTCAACGACCGAGTGGCAAAATCCTTCGACATCTGAATCATGAAGTTGACAACGAACGCTGTGAATCCTGGGAGATCGTCTTTCAGTATGTTTGAGCAGAAGATGGAATGTTCGCAGTCGTGGAGTTGGATGTTCAGGAACGAGATGAAGTGACGCAGTTCGGCCCATGACGGATTTTCAACCCCACAGTATCTGAAATGTTTGAGCATTGAGGTAAGCCATTAGGCCTATTATCAAAGCAATTAAACAGGAAACCTTCCACCATGTATTGCATCGGTGGTTTGAAATGTCAATCAGTGACATTTGGTGCTGCCCTTTGAACAGAGATACTCTCCATTGATTTTATGAGATTTTCGGTCTTGCAAAACCAGGACAAAATCATGTCATACCTCAGGAGCAAGTCCAGCCAAAAGAACGGAGGAGTGTCCTGTCGTCCTGTCAACTCCTTCAGGTATCTGTACGGTCTCTGGAATTCCTGGCTAGTACAGATGTCGTTGTGAAGCAGCGGGTCATCACGATTGAAATCTAAAACAGGACACAACACTTTAGCTGAAAGTTATGCTGAACCTGAGCAGCAGTTCTAGCTCTGGAACTCTATCCGTATTCATCAATTCTGGTTGGGGAACAGCCGGTCTCCTGGCTGTCAAGTCCCTCAAGTATATGTACGGTCTCTGAAACTCTTTGCTAGTACATATATTATCATACAGCAGGGGGGTCATCCTGGCTAAAATCTACAAAACAAACACGGTTCAGCATTTGATAGGACACCCTGATTCTAAAGAGAGCAAATAAAGTAGAAGAGGGAGGATAACTTCTTTCAACTTTTAGCTTTTCCAGGTATGATACTTATTGAGTAGAGGGTTTCTTGGCAGAGTTCAAGAGACATAATCGAATTAATCAGCTGAGTTGAGCTCCTTTTAACCAATTATTCATTGATGAATTTAGCACAGTTCTTTTTCGGCTGTGGCCAGGTTTGTTTAGTTTACCTTCTGGTCGATATTCATTCCTCAATATCTTCAACGTTTCCTTTGGCGGACGGCAGGTTACACTTGGAAGAATATTCAGCATGCGATGGACGAACTGAACTTTTTCTGTTTGCTGAAGATAGGAAAGAAACAAGATGGAAGCCAAGCAAATGAAAGTTAAATGTATTTTATCATTCATTGAAATGGCACAAATGAAGAGTGCTACTCGAGATTTTATCCAGTTTTTACAAGGCCAAATTTATCCGATTTTAGCTGAACCCTCTCCCCCAAGATCAATTAATCCTCTAGTTGAAGTAACTTGTAAATGATCAAGTTCTAATCCACTGTGTGCGAGTATACCAGGCTATACACCCCAGGAGACGAGCCCATTGATCATATTCTTTGTTTCTTGGTGTATTTTCATATAAGCTATACACCAGATCCACTTAAATGTGCCCGTTTACCCTAAAAAACAGAGGCCGTAACCATTGGACTGATCTTCATGTCTGTATAGCAGGGTATGCTCGCGATACATAATCCAAATCAATTTTCAAGGGAACAATCGCATCACAGTCACCACAACACCGCAAAACACTGAGGCTTACATTTGTTCTCTGGACCTCTCGCTTGAGCAAGGGCAGATTCTCAATCAGGTAGAGGTCAGCAGGCGACCGCCTCCAACATTGCCCAGAAGCATCTTTAATGCAGCGGAGGACAAGGAGATTGAACAGGACATGGTCCACGCCATCCACAACCTGAAATAAAGTGTGGACTCAGTTATGGTATTCATATTCACAATTGCTACAGTTGCACCAATGACTACATCTGCATTTGGTTAGCTGAACGGCCAAATGGGCAAAAAGTCAGAGCCTTTGATGAGACTACAAGTGACAACAATCTCGACACCAAGGTCAAAACCAACTTGATCTGATAGGACGATCTTAATGAAATCAACAACAGTATGAACTATAGAAAGCCAGACATGAACTTACGTCGTGTCCGATGTCTATGTGAAACAACCTGGCAACATTCCGACCCCCAGCTTCTGTTCGAACGATCAGCTTTTCAACGAGGTCAGATTCTGTAACGTATCTCTCGTGAAGAGGGATGCTGACAGTCGCACCATGCTTCTTCTTCAAGTCTGCACTCATTCTAGTGGCAATCAGGGTCTTGCCTACCCCCGCAGTGGATGATTTCACAAGGCGAACAGAGCAGCTGAAAAAATTTGGTGTTATGCTTAATCACAAATAACAATTGGGCCAAACTCACATAACATTACATAATCATCTGAAATCAATATCTTAGCACTCCAGTCCCATAATGATGATAGTGATGATGAGCCTTCAATAGGACTAAATTCAAGGCAGATTCACTGCACAAAGCACTTTTCCAAATGAACTTACTTATCGTAATCTAACTTTGGTGCTGACTGGTCCCCGGGATAATCTCTCTTGAACTGCTGTTTCAGGTATTCACTGATCTTGGCTGTGGGACGGATCAGCGGGTTGCATCTGTCACGGTCAAGTGCCGTAACCATGCGGGATTTGTCCTCTCGCTCTGACGAGCAGACGATGACCAGGCGATAGTCTGCAAGACAGAAATAACAACACTACAGTTGACTGCAACTTTGACAGAAATAAAAAACACTACCATTGACTGCAATGTTTACATTGTATGGGGTTGACAGGTCTACAGTCTATGGTATTCTGGTTTTTGTGCAATGTGGAAAAATAGTTCATTATATAAATAGACAAGGAAGACATGCAGACTATTCAGAGATATATCCATAAAAAAACTTTAAGGCAGCCATAACTGACCAACTTTGTAGCGAAAACCCAATACTTTACATGCATCCAATGTGCCACCAGGGGGAAAATCGACAATGAGTAGTTTTTGTTGTCTAGTAATTTCCCCGAGAGTAGATCAAGATAAAGTGCAGAAAAATCCTGTTACCTTTCTTTCCTTTGATGTGCTTCTCCAATGACTTCTCGACGCTATCGCTGACATCATAGTCAAGTCTGTCGGCGTTCACCAGGCAGTAGATCTTGCCCTGGTTCATCTGATCGCAAGTCGCTCGTTGCCAGAGCAAGTCAACCTACCAAGGAGGAGTTGGAATAAGAAGATGACAACAAAAAAGAAAATGAACTCTCGGCCAGAAAGTAGGACACATCACCAGTCACAAAAAGCATAGTGGAGAAACCTGGTCACTTACTTCCTCTGTGGTAGTTGAGTTTGTACAGAGAAGGATCTCCTCATCATCTGGTAGAGGGAGCTTGGGGTCATCCATGTAAAGGCCGAGTACCATGTTGTATATATCAGCTGAAAAAGAGAGCAGGGTTACATTTTATGCTTTCAGCTTTTTTGGAACCGTTTTTGACTGAGACAACTATCAGTTATTAGCCAATAGTAGAAATACTAGCGGATAAGATTAGGTCAGGAAAAAGATAAGATTTCAAGCAGACGGCCACCTACCTTCTGGGCAGACAATCAAGTTGGGTCGCCCTGATCTCAGAAATGGTGGGAAGGTCCTAAGTATTCTGCCCTCTGAAAGAGTAGAGGTTGAAAAATGAAATAAGTCAACGAGTTATTTTACATGAGTGACCTCAAACTACACTCAATACACACTTTTCATCAAATTTTAAGAAAACAATTCTTTCCAGTTGCTAGGGAAACAGACCTAAATCAGAAAATTCAAACTGAAGTCAGCTGACATGTAAACCTTAAAATGATGAAGATAGGTTTAATTTTACATGGAAGTTCTCAGACTAGTTTTTTTGCCTCTCTTACCTCTGTCTGAGAGCCGGTCCAGAATCAATCCAAGATGCTCGACGCTGCGGTAGTCCTTCACGCTCATCGAGACCGCACTGAGAAACTTGTCCCAGAGTTCCTTGAGCTGATCACACAGGGCCCTGGAAGTGAACGAGGAGTTTATGAGCCGAAACTCGACAGCACTTGTAACTTAACCCCTGTCAAATAACACTCCAGGGCATAGCTAGCTTTTTGGTCGGGGGGGGGCAATATGAAAGTTTCGGATAATTTTTGCCGAAAATCATGGTCAAAAACACACTTTTTCGACAACTTCAGCCCCCCAAGCTTGCTGCGTCCATGACACTGGTCTCAAACTCGACTCATGTTTCGTTTTCTGTCTCATGACTTTCACAATATCAATGAGCGGGCTGAGATTGCCACTTTCCCGAGCAAGAATGTGGGCCTTCCACTCGGGTACTGCCCAGTCAGAAGCCCTGTAAACCCCATTGCCGAGGCTGTCTGGGCCGAACAAGCATGATAGAGCTCTTCTGATTGCTCAAGTCCCAGTAAGAAGTAAATACAAGACACAATCTATTTCAACCAAATCAGATGCCAGACATACTTCTGATGCCTATCCAGCTGACCCAATAGTTCTGATGTCACAGTATTCATCGACGTGGTTGGCTGCAGACGATCAAGATCTCTCATCATTTCAGCCTCTCCATCATCGCCCATCGTCACATCCCCATCCTCATCATCAGCATCATCACTATCGGCATTGTCGATTCTGTCCCGATTCTCTAAACACCAGACCATACCTGAACGAAGTTCAATTTGGTTCAGTCACAGGGTAACATTGGGTGCATTTTCAGGAAATTTCACTAATGTAAAGCAAGGTGGTACAATTATGGCCAAATACAATTATAGCCTCTGTACTCATTGATGCGTACTGCACAGTCTGATGAAATGACTTGTCAACATGATGTTATTAGGTAACACACTTTATGACAATGGCCCGAGCTGTTTTCTATATTGCAGAGGCTATAACTGTACCCCTTTCCCTTTTCTGATTACCTAGCAAAAAGTGCTCATTAAGACAACCTCAGTCTCCTGCATTTGACCACAAGTACTTCAATTATTTCCGAACGGGATTTTCAAAATTATTGGAGGTAAACACACTTACACCTATCCTCATCGTAGCCGTCCCTTACACTCTCCTGGATAGCCAGACACGCCAACTTCTCACTGAAGCCCGCGTCGATTAGCCGCTCCTTCAAATCAAGCAAGTTCTCTGATGGTTCCTCGGGCATTTCTGTGTCCTCCTCTTCCTTTTGCGGCGATGCCTTTGCCTCAAGGTAATCGTGAGCAGCTCGCACAGCCCCAATCAAATCCTCTCTCCTGGCATTGGTTTTGACGCTATGAAGCATATTATACGTCAAGCTTTTGACGTCTGCACTAGTGACCGTGGCAAACTCACTGCGAAGTAGGACAATTTGTGCCGTTGTGAAATGATTCAGCTGCGGATACTTCCCACGCTGCCTGACGAGATATTCCTGCCAATCTTGTAAACAAGACTCCATGAAGTCGGCCAGATTGTGGATCTGTTGTGTCAGTTGACCTTGGTTCTTCTCCATCAATATTCCCTTCTCCAGATGGAAGTCGACCCGGATATTGTTTTTCGTTGTCAAGTTGCAAAACAGTGTCGACACCCAATCTTGGAAGAGGATATTTCCAGCAGAACATATTCTGATGTAGGCTTTGGCAAGCCTGGTCACACCTTCAAAGATCTAAAATGTGGAAAAGGTGACACTGAACGACACGGAAGGGGAGGGAAACCAACCTAAAGCAGCAAAAGTAAGGTGATTTATACAAGCAGCACTTTTAACAGACTGCGGATCAATCATTTACTAAAAATGTTGACAAGGACACGTGTCCACATTTTAGCCATACCCCACTCATTCTATTGTACGCATGCGAGTGAGGTCGGTGTTGGACAAAATTCAACCTACCTCTGTGAATCTGTCAATCTGGCTGAGCTGCACACCCTCATCTTGGTTACCTCTCTTCCCAGACGACATCAACATCAGTTTGCTCTGGAGTTCATTCAGCTGATCAATGTTGTACGTTCTCTTCGGATCGTCTTTCAATGCAGGCACCGTCAACTGAATGACATCTCGGATGTCCTAAAGAAAAACAAAGGATGATATTCTAATCTGCACAACTGGTAAAATGAGTGTCTTTTAACCAAACAATTGGGGTTCCAACCCACACCTCATGATTGTCCTCAATTACTCAACAACAAGCCAACAAATGATACCATCCCAGTTCACCTCAAGTCTACTGAAAAAGTGAATACCCCTAGAATAATATCTCTTGAAAATGAAAGTCTCCAGCTTGATTTGCATGTAAATTTATGAAAGATACCATCTGCAAATAAGGATTTCTTCCTCAAACAATTCTATTAGAGATTTCCTGATGAGCATTTCGTGTGGAACCATCACCCAGCAGTACAATAAGATCGAGAAGAGAACAGGAACTTTAGACTGTATGAATACCTTGTGTCCTTTCTTGAGATTGCCAACTTTGTAGACACCTCGCCCGTTGATGGCGTCCACCTCGCTGAGCGAAGAGACTTCAACTGACCCATGTGAGTCCTTGATGAACTTCAGCCAGGCCATGTGCCTCTTGGTGTCCAGCTGCAAAAGATTGCGGTAAACTTGTGTCCTTGGGTAAAGTGCTTATAAAAACAGACAGCTCAATGCCCTCACCACAACCAAAGCCAAGGCTATGAAGTAACTGTCCACCATTCTTTGAAATTAAATATCTCGAATCTCTTCCTCGAATCATTGAGCACTTTACTCTCAAACATTACAACCTCCACCTGGTGAATCAAGGTAGTAAGAACTTCAGTACAAGTACCTACCAATTTGTCTGTAAGCATATTATCCGACTCCAAAGCGCGCCAAACCATCTTACAGTGGCCCAAGAAAACCTCGGCAGAAGCATCTTGCTTCAGGTCGCAGATGAGTGGGGCATAGCCGGTCACCACAGCATGGAGCATGGAGACGCGATCCAGGTCCATATCTCCCTCACCAGCGGTCGTACTCGCCAAATCAACAAATACTTTTAGCTCCTTTGTACCTGCAGACATAGCAATAAGTTAAGAGCAGGGCCGAAGAAGTTAAGAATTATCATCACTAGACGAGAGCCAGTGCGCCTTCAAACATCCGAATTTACAAGAATATGCTAATGGTGACTCTAGACAACATACATACAGTTAAGCTTTGAAATCAGGAGAAGTACTTCGGCAAAAGTGTTCTGCTCAAGGAAATCAACAATGTTCAAAAACTCTCGTCAACAATTACCACCAATGTCTTTCAACCATATCACAAGTTCCTTGCACTTGGCCACAGCCTTCAGACACTCCACCTGCTCGACTGTGATGTTTTCCAAGATCTTTCCTGTCGTCAGCAGGTTCCTGTTCATGCTCCTGAGTGGTTTATGCTTGTGCTCAGTCTGAAATGAACAAGAGGTGGACGACCACGTTTTTTATCGGTTTATTCTGAGTCCCAAATTGCTGCTGAAAGAAAGCGACAAATGCTTTGTCGCATCAACTACTTCTGACTTCCATCTCAACGCTTATGCTCGACGACAGTTTTTGAACACTTTTCATTGTTCCTCTCACAGCCAGGGAGGAAGACACCAGACCCCTTGCCTCAAGGACTCCACACCATTACGGGGGTCTTTAGCGTTATTGATGGACCCAGGATGACCCCCGGTGCTACCGGTTGCAGGCTCATCATAGCCGAGCAGAATGCAGAAGAACTACACCTGAACTTAGCCAAACTAATAATAATCATCACATACGGTAATATAAAGAGATCAAGGAGGTTGTACAAACTGCTACCTACCACATTAGCCAGTGTCTCGACCTGACTGAAGTCTCCTGTCAGCTCCATCTCTTTCTTGACCTTGAGAATGGTCACAGCACCCCTGGTGTAACCATCCAACTTGTAGTAGAGTTCAATCTGCTTGAGGATCTCTTCCACATTCAGCTCTTCTTCAACATAATCTCGCATGCATTCCAACTCCATCTTTATGTCTTCAAACTTCCTCCTGAAGCATTCGAAATATGCATCAACCTGTTTCAAGGAGATATTGCCAACGTTCAACATTGAGATCAGCTCACACCACCTGTCCCAAGATGGCTGCCAAACTCGATCAACTGCATCATCAATCTGTAGTGGAAGCTGAGTTGCATCATGACCAGTTTCCTCCTTTTCGACTGTGCCGAATTTGAGCCACAACTTTTTCAGAATGATGCTTGTTGACAGGGTCTTGACCTTGTCTAGAATGCCCAGCAATCTGTCGGATAGCCCAAAGAGTTGTATCTTGGGGACGTTCTTTCCCTCATATGGCCCCTTGGCTGGAGCAACAATGTCAATCATCGCTCGTTTATTGTTGTTTTCACGGAGGAGAACAGCAAAGGACTCTGTGTGGACTTCTGAAAGTGAACAGCAAAACCAGAAGTGAGTGAGGGCCATGAGCCAAAATGGACGTGGGCCAAAATTCAAAAATGGCCAGTATCCCTGGCAATCAGGGCCTCATTCTAGAATAGAGGGGAAAACTTTTATTATGGTGGGAAATTCACCAAAAGCTCATTAATGGCAAAATCTACCAAGACGTTACAGTCTTGTTCAGAATTTTTTCTCTCCAAGAACAGGCCCACCTCTGTTTATCAAAAAAGTTTTTTAGTTCAATCACCCTTGGTTGTGCAGCGCAATACATTAAAAACCTATTTTCAAACACAACTGGCAATTCACCAAATGAGAATTACTGTTTCAATGACAACTTACTGCAGGGAAGTTCAGCACAATGACCAAGTAGAACTCGAAGCTTATCACACGTCCGCCTGAAGTATTCCAACTCATATTGTCTCAGCTGGAAGAACTGTGTCAAATATGAATGCAAGGAATCCTGTTTCGCCTTCTTTCCCTCAGGATCCTTGGCATCATCTTCACGAGCAGCCCCGATACAGCAGAGCGTGATGAATGATTCCTGGTGCTTGAGGAGAAGTTCTAAGTCTGAGACCCTGATCTCGTGCTTTAGAAGCACATCTTTCTTTTCTGAGAGAACGGACACGGCCGCAGTGATGTGAGCAATGCAGGCATCGTTGAAGAGAATTTCTCTCTTGTCTGCAAATGAATAATGCAGTATGGAATAAGCCATTTAACAAACAAACCTTTGATTTTTCTCCACACCGAGTCGGATAAAAAGGTTTCAGGATCACAATGAGCGACAATGATTTTCACGAGGGTATGACGTCAAAAATCAGACAAAATTTACCTCCTCATGAAAAGGAAGCAATGCTTTCAACAAAATTAATAATGTCTACAAGAAAAGGGGAAGAGAAAACTGATAATTATGGATTCAGTTTACCTGTGCTGAATATCTCTAAACACCTTGCAAAAGATGGCCATGACAGGAGGTGCATCAGGATCTTATCACGGTGTGTCCCCACTGCGTGGTTCCAAGCCTCCTCAAACATTTGAGACACAAGCCTCTTATACTTGGCCTTATTGTGGCTGGTAATGGTCAGAATGTTCACCTCTTTGCTCTGAAAAAAATGGTTCATCATCCAAGAAATATCATCACAACTAATTCACCAAGTAAAATACACTTAGTCCTCCCTTGCTGTCAGCATGAGTTAATGTTAACAACAATCGCTTCAACAACAAAGTTTCCAGATCAAGGGCCAAGATGCCATCGTATAGATGATGACATAAAACATAGAAATGAAATGAACATGGTCAAAGACCATTCATTAACCACCTACCACTACGTCAAAGGCAATCTTGCTGAATGTTTCCTCAATTCCCTTGTCATAGCGGCTGAAGTCTGTCTCTCCACAGTACATCTCTACTTGTTGTATGTGAGAGATCTAAAAATATAATGACCGGTGATTTACCTCTGAAGACTTACCTTGAATGATTGGCAATTATTTTTAGGGTGCAGACTGACTGCTATAAGTTAATTTACACAGAACTTTCGAGGCTTATTTTTTGTCGATATTTAGTTTGGCGTGCATTACAGTACACATACAAAGGTACTTGATCAGCAGTTGTTGAAAAATTCTATTGAAAAAAATATTGTGATCAAATCAACATACTTCCCCTATCCTGTTCTCCAGTGCCTGCAACAAGGCTGCCCTCCATATGTTCCTGGGTCTGTCTGTGGCGAACTCTATTTTCAGCAGGTTGCTCCACAGCTGAAAATATGTATGAATCGTGTGCAAGTTGACATTGAATTTACTGTGTGAAGAAAATGTAATCCCTGATTTAGGCAGTTCGAGAAATTAGCAGTAATTTCCTTTAGTAGGACTACTCCATTTTCGGCGACCAGAGTTAACAAAGACATGGCCAACCACAATCTAAAGCTGTAAAAGACCTTGCCAGGACTACATCACTTCACCATTACCCTGAAACTGCGATGTCAACACGGGGAAATATCAAGTGCATGCTTCGTAAAAGTTGACAGGCAACACATCAGAATTGAAAAAGTAAAATTTCCTTCTTGATGTTGGTTGAACCGGTTGTCATGCTTTCTGTTCCTACCGTTGGTTCCACAGCATCAGCAAATTCACTCAAGCGATTTGCTATTGGCCATTTTAGAACTCCGGATAGGTAGGAAATAACCGATGCCTTCAACTCGTCAAGATTTTGCATCAAACTTCTATGGTGCATCGCGATACAATCCTGCTGGTCCTTTGGTATCCAGTCAAGCATTCGAAAATGAGCATCAAGCAGGCAGACAACGAGCTGCACACCAATCGGTACCATCAACTTCCCCTTGTTCCACGCTGCGCTTGGTTGAGTAACACGTAACAGAAGTTTCATCATATCCCTTGCAAGTTTCTCAACAAATGGGATTTCCCTCAATGCCAAGTCTTTTTTCTCGCTGAAAATAGACACCTAGAATTAAAGAAGTGAGGCAGAAAACAAAGAAGAACTGGTCTAAATAACCTGTTATCACAGGCTGACCTGCCAATCGCTATCAGCGAACTCACAAGCAGTGAATAAATGTATAAACAAATCAGAACAGGCAAGAAAACTGGGCTCCAACGCCCAAATCATTGTGACACTGAACACGCCTTTTTTTCCATATAACAAAAGATACACTTACTCAGTAGTCACCTTGTCAATCGAGTAGGTTTTCTTGGCTTTCTCCAGCACTCTGCCAAGACACTCCATCATGTGATGATGCTGAAAGTCAGCAAAGAAACACATGAGCAAATGGATTTAAATTCCTATCCAAATCATCAACTCTGTGCTGAGAAAATTTTTCATGGTATCAAAAACTAGATTAACGACCAGAAATAATGGCAAAAAAGCTACAGAAATCTCGTGCGGGTTGTACTGTACCCCCAGCTATATGGCACGGCTTAACCTGCCGGCCATAGAGGATTTCCCTTCTGGCCAAATGGTTGGTGCGTTGTCTGCAGGCAGATAAACGTTGGCGTGGTCATAACTTGGATGGGTGACCAGCGCGTGGGCAAAGTGAATGCCATAAAGAGCCAACAGACAATAGGGCTTCATGAGATTGATTTTCATTCGAGCAGAAATAAAGCAAAACTCACATCCTCATCCAAGATATAACCTTTTCCTGACTTGATGAAATAGAAGCAGTTGGCAATGCAACAATCAAGGGGAAAGGCATCCCTCGCATACGCAAACTTGATGTGACGTTTACTGAGAACACACATGAGCGTTCTTGGCAGGAGGTAATCAACTTGGAACAAGGGGCTGAGGTGCTTCACGAGGAACTCAAGGTCTCTGAAATATAATTTAATTGACGGTGCTAAGCATCGTTCTATCTATCTCAAAGGGTACAATGGCTGCTCAGTATGACCAACAGAGGACAATAATACATAACTTGACTTTCAATGAAATGGCCAGGGCCATTGTGCTCACCTCTTGGGAAGGGAAGATGGATGAAGCATTAGCATGGTTTTAAATGTAAGAAAGAAATGAAGTAATGTTTTACAATGAAATTACATGAGAGATACGTGCCGTCATTGTAAAATGGCGGTGCCATAGGAAAACTTTGACCTCTGTGACCTTGAGAAGTAGGTCAAATCAAAAACCCACATTTATGAAATGTATCCTTGCTAGGAGTACCTACCATAAAAATGTTATGAAAATCAGACCACTATTAAACGAGCAATCAAACATTTTAACTTTGGACATTAAATTTGGCCCCCGGGTGGCCAAACTAAGAATTTTTCAAGATGCCCGCCTGGCACCCATATTGGCTATCACATTTGATAAAAAAACAAGGATTTAGTAGAGAGTACATAGATATACATCCAGATCAAATTTGGTTGCAATCCGATCATTAGTTTCGGAGTAATAGTACTGTGTTTATTTTTCAAGATGGCTGCCTGGCGGCCATATTTGATGTCCGAACGGCCGAAATTTTAGAGGTGGAATAGAGAATCCCCAGATACATGTCCACACTGGTTTAAAACCTTCTAGCTAAAATAGATAGGAAACATGCTACTGTTCAGTGAATCAGCAAACTTTGACCTCTGTGACCTTGAAAAGGAGGTCAAATCAAAAACCCGGAAGATATAAGATGCACCTTTGCTAGAAGTACCTACCATATTTTTTTCAAAATTTCCTGACTACTATTAAGGGAGATATTGCATATTTTCACTTTTAACGTTTAGCCCCCTGGTGGCCAAACCATGAAACGAATCGGACCGAAACTTGGTCTCCAAGGTGTCATTACATAAGGGTACATGTGTACCAAGTTTCAACTCAATAGCTCTAACAGTTACGAAACGTGCCCTGCTAACGGACGACAGACGACGACGACGACGACGACGACGGACGACGGACGCCACGGTATGGGATAAGCTCACCTCTGCTAAGAGGTGAGCTAAAAACCAAAGAACAAGCAGGTTGAAGCAAAACGCTGTAAACTTTCCTCACCATTTTAAGTTCTATTTTGTGCAGTGTCAAGAACTCGTACGTGTATCAGATAATATTCAATTTCCACTCACAATAACACTGCAAGTCAGTTCTTGTGTTGTATAGTAATTGTAAAACCTTTCTTATGAGTAGCACTGTAATGTGTAATTCTTGGAATTAAGTGTGCGGGATTATTGGAATTGGGTTCAGATAAGATACCTGTGAAAATTCCCACGGTCTACTTTTAATCCTCCATTCTCCCCAGCGTGATCAATTACGTCAGCATTGATGCGGCTCCTCATTGGATGGAGACGCATCAACTTTACCCCCTGATTGGTGCAGACAAAGCTGCGCGTAAATACAAAACAGCTGTCCGCACGCTCTCGGCAGAGAGAGAGAGAGAGAGATAGAAAGAGAGCGATAGAGAGTTATTCCAGTCTCCCGAGTATTTTATAATCACGTGCACGAATCGTCATCCCGACGAACTATTTTATCAATTATGACTTTGGTGTGTATAATTTTGTGAAGCAGTGTTAGAATTAAGGATCCGGACGTTAGAAGGCAAATTCAGGACTTATTACGTTTGTAACCTGTGCAAATACAACACTTGATAGAAAAAAGTTATTTTATGAAAAAAGGATAAAAAGTATTCTTCTTACAGAATCCTGTAGCCATCCACTTTTCTTTGAAAATGTGCCTGGTACTGTGAGAAAGTTTTTATTCCCCACCAAGCAGGATCCTCATGATTTGTACCATGTGTATCCCAGATCGGCTCATGTATAGCGGCGTCTCCATGCAGAAGGTGTAACAGGGGTACGAGAAAAAGCCACTTGTGTTGTATCATCTCATCCACATCATAGGCATCAACAGTAAGCTTCTTGCACAGCATCAGAAGGTGAAAGACAAGGTTCCTGCAGAAAAGTATTTTCATGTCATTTTCAAACTAACAACAGCTACTTGTTTTTTTGTAAATGGAGCAGGTCAACCCAACCCTACCGCTGCACTATTTTCTGATATTTGACCTCCCCTATTACCACTTTCCTCCTAAATCAATGATGCACAGCTCATTTAGCTTATTCTGACTATTCTTAGTATGACTAAAACACTGGACAAGGCTACATGTAGTTTAAATTGTGGGCAGGACACAGACTGACTTATCCTAGATGCTTATCACAAAAAAATGGTAACAAAACTATTTTTCAAATAAAAACATACATTCTTAGTTCAGAAGTAAAGTAAAATCATATGCTTATTTCCAAGTCTGAAATCGTAATGAAAGGTGAAAGAAGTTACCTTGGTTTTTCGAAGTTTTTATTCAATATCTCAAAGAAAGGCAGTATCTGTCCATCTTGATCAGGTCTCAGGAGCAGACAGTCGCACAGTTGGTTCATCTGTGTTTCATTGGCCAGCAGTGTATTCAGCTTCACAATCAAGCGAAGGACTGTCAAGGCTGACACCAAACGCATCTCCAATACATCTCGTGTCCACTTGCCTGCACTATTTTGCATGCTGACAGTTGCCTGCCACTCGCTCAAATAATCCCAGAATAGCTGAATAAAAAATACACCATAAAAAAGCATGAATAATTGGATAATACTGGAGGGAGAAAATTTTAAATCTTTGTCTGAAAAGGCAAAGGAGTACATCACATTATAGACTATGCACATGTTTACTATTCAAATACTGAATGTATTCTACTGATTCCTTTCAGCGCATGTGTTTGAGGCATCCATTGCTCACCTGTGATGTCTCATGAGAGTTTTACAAGAATAATCTAACTAAAAAACAATGCGTTTTCGCCGAGTTGCAGTTTTTTTGCGAAGGTTTGTAAAGGGGGAGAGAATATCTCTCTTTCTCATGGCATGCACTGCCTTCTGATTTCAATTTAACCAACAAAAGATAACTTTTTATTTCATTACCTCACTCCAGACTTCTCGCGGTGTTGCCTCACCCAAATTTGAGAATGAATTCTGTATGTAGTGAAACACCGAGTCAACTTTATTGATGACTTCTTCAGCTTTTCCAAAACAGAGACCCTGGCCAGCCGCAGTTTCAGAACAGAACCAGTGCCACTTTGGAAGCATGACCATCGTTGCATCCTTTACTTCATCTATTATCTCTTTCTTTTCATATCCAAAAGCTTTCCTGACTCCCTTCTTCACTTGTCCCCAAAAACCACCGTTTTCAGGTGAGGGGTACATAAGGCCATCATACTGATCGAACTCGACTGAAAGAAATTAGAATGAGAAATTAACAAATATCTTTGGAATCACTGTAAAGTAAATTTCATGGAATGTAACAGGGTTAATTACGGTTACCATTCCAGGAACTAGATGGTTAATGTGTGGACCAGTTCACACTTGTACAATATATGGAGAGACACACATATAATTGTTACTCACTCTGTTTCTCCTGCATGTAAGGAACCTCGAATTTACGATTGATCATGTGCTGGACGTCCTTGCTATAGTTAGGCAAATATTCCCAAGAGAACTTGTTCTTGCCGGGTCGTGAAAAGATGTACTTGTATTCAGATCTTCTTACGTCTTCTGGTATCTCCATCTCCAATTCCATGAGTGCATACCCCTTGTCATACTTTCTGGAAGCAAAAAGAAAATAAATTCAACTTTTTCCGTTTTTCATCACACACATAATAACCATCAAGGACAAAATCTCAATGTAGCAGGAACAACATCACTGTCAGTGAGACCATGGTGATATTAGAAATTTGGACAGAATATATAAAATCCACAAGTGATATGCACAGACAAATGTTGGTCTTAACAGTTCTCATTTTTTAAATTGCAGCAGACCATTGATCTAAAAGGTCTTTTAAACTGCCAAAAATACCTGGATGTGGAACAAAGAATGATAACTCTTTGATAAGGAATGCCGTATGTCAACTTCCCCACTAGTCCAGTTGATATCCTACTTACATAAATATTCAGTTTCTACTAATAAATTGCTAATTAACTTAGTATCGAGCAAAGCTATCTTATTATAACTTACTCCACCAATTTCATTTTGTGTCTGTTCTCGTTCCAGCCGCCAAGGAAATGATGCCCAAATCGAATGATGATCTCATCAGTCTTCTCATCAAACTTGAAATGCCTGTGGACAACAACGTGGAATCGGATCTTCCTCATTCTAGTTTGTTTGCTCTGTGCACTCGTCTGCTTTGCTGCATTTTCCGCACCTTTCCTGAAATAATAAACCATGTCATATTTGTTACTAAATGACTAAAACAAACCGGCCTCATATAGATCTGAGTTACTAGCAAAGAACCGAATGGCCAATACCAGTCAAAGAACAAGAATATGTCCTCCAAAAAAACATCCAGACCAGGACCAGCTACTTCAGCTACTTCAGCTAACCTACCACAGTGCACTTTTACCTTGAGGAACCAACCGTCCAATTTCTTAGCTTTTGGGTTGCAAATCAGTTGGCCTAATATCAGATTGCTTCACTAAACAATTTACAAATCTAATTTTAAGAGTCAATGACAGACAGATTTCTGGTTTGATTTCAAAATATTTTCATTGCGAACCATGTCATATTTCTTACTAAATGACTAATCTGAGAGTCAATCAAGCGTGCAATGCAGCACTTGAAATCATACAAGTCCAGACAGGATGTATATTTACGTTTTCTTGTTCTTGTCCTGTGATCTCAGGTTATAGCCTTCTGGAGGGTTATCCTTCTTCTGGTACCAAGTTCCTCCAGCAGCTGCATCCTTTGATTTCTACAAGAAAATTAGACGTCACATCTGATACAAAAACATGGTAAAATTTGAAAAAATGTGCCATTGTTTTCCATGGATATCTTAAGTCCAACATGATTTACTGACTGTAGATTGGTAAGAGAGAGCCAGTAGGAGTCTTTTATATTGGGAGAGAAGGTGTGATCAATAGTCGTTCGAGGATTCAACTTTTGAGAGACAATTTTTTTGGACAATGACATGTTAACCACATTTTATTAACAAACAATTACCAGACTTAATTAATTGACATACAGCACTCACCACAGGGTTACTAAACATGCTGAAAGATTTAAGATAAGTGCAACTGTTTCCATGAAGTCTCCCAGTGTAAACACATCTGTGATGTGATAACACATCTGTGATGTGATAAAGGAAACCAGTCCTCATATCACAAATCTTTCTTTTCACGTGACACTCAGAAATTTGCTCCATGTACAATGTAAAGGTATTGCCTACCTTTCCACCAATTTCAGAAGTACTCTCATGCGAGCCTTCTAACTCTCTCTTGCGCCGAGGTTCACCTGATGTTTCCATCCCCTCATCACCACGGTTCACCGCTGTGTCCCCATTGGAAGCAGACACAACACCATCGTTGCCATTCTCACGATCAATATGGGCCAGAGGGTGATCATCACCAGCACCACCCTGGGATGCACCACCCTGAGGTGCACCACCCTGGGATGATCCAAAGACTTGATCAGCTGGAGGGGTACGTGTCTCACCAATCTCATCAGGCCGTTTATACAAAGCAACAGCCATGCTTGATTGGAATACACCAGCATTGACTTCATCAGACTTCTGGTCCTCGTCACTGGGTCTCTCAGACGACTTCCGGGTGGATTTGGCCCCCAACAGTTTCTCTTCAGCGATGGCACTATCTTTTGGAATGAGCTCTCTAACTTTACACTGTTCTTTAGGAGTTGATTCATCTGAAATGGTTTGCTCAGCAGGATCATGGTCACTGCTCGGGCTCTCAAGATCAGCACGGGAGACTTTGCCCCCATCACCGTCACCCAGCTCCCCAGAATGATCTCGGTTGGACTCGGAAATTATGACATCAGCTGAAGACACCGAGTCGAGGCTAGACCTTCCACTGTTTTGACGCCTTGCTTCATCATTCCCTGTCAGTCGGGAAGGTGAATCATCAGACTGGTCTCTCTGCCCCAGGTCCATCAGACAGGGCTGGACTTCCTTTACCAATCTGCTTTTAGCTGCTTCAAGTGGTAGGTCAGTGCGTGCATGCTTGCTGTCAGGCTTGGCTCTGAGCTCCGTCTCTTTGACTGGTGATTGCACCTTTTCCTGAGAGACCGGCTTCTTGGATTTCGGTCTCCGGCCTGATATTGGCAATAGAAAGCTTAGTTTAAATACAGAAGGTGGTTAATAAAATAAGCCTAGGACGGAAAGAACTTCCACTTTAAGCTGGTAAACATCTTGAGGATGCTTTGGGAATAATATTTGCAGTTCCTCTTCTGAATTAAAGAATCTGTAATTTTACCGGAAGGCCAGGCTCAGAGCTGCTGTATGGAAAGATGTAACAAGAGGCCCAAGGGCCTGGCGCTCAGCTGGATATGACCTAATAACATAGGACTGAGGGTATAAAGTAGTAAATATCGGCTTTATACTACTGTTTGAAGGTCAAGAGAACACGTTATACCACTAAAATTTCCAATGCAGAGCTGCCAGCTGGATGAAATATGATTGAACTAATCAGCCATGGTATGTAAATATTACAGGAGGCAACGGAAGATATCCCTAGTTCAGTATAGCTTTACAGAAAAAATGGGAGTAACATTATTGTGTTGCTTAAAACGTCTACTTTTTACGCATGTAAGAATCGTAGTACTAATAATAACTTCAACTTATTTTCCAGTTATGATAACACAACACGCATCTTCATGATCATGATCTTTCTCAAACTAACTGAATGACCTATTAGTAATCGCCTTGGACGCACAACCTAACCACATATCAATCCGCCCCGACGATCGACACATCCATTCGATTCGATAACCGGGTAACCCTCGATAAAGTTTGATAAATAAACTAGAACTGAGATTTCACAGGAGCACCTGTGAATTCATGACTCCAGGGTTGTTTTGAGGGCGATATTGTAAGAGTTGGTCTTGAGTACGTGAAGGTCCGTGTGAGGCACCTGGGGAGAGAAGACTAGTTGAACGATGGGATCATGGAGGTATAAATAATTATTTATACCTCCATGATGGGATCTGACACGGACACTACTATTGATCTCATTATATGAATACCATTTAATTACAAAAAAGTGAAAACAGATCATAGCATATTCCTTGGGATAAATTAAAATAGGAGTGCGGGAACAAGGTTTTTTAGCAGGAGGAAAGCGAGAACATTTTGTGCCGTCGTATTCCGATTTGGCTGGTTAGTGGTGAAATCTGCTTTTAATTTTGCAATTTAACATATTCGTTTTTCGAGTTCTAACGTTGTCTGAATTAAAGATGCTTTCCCAATGCTTGACTGGTCTGGCAATTAAAGAGACATTGCCAGGAAAACGTGACGTCATTTTGGTCATTCTTCTTACCGCACGCCCTCTCTCTCCGTAAAAGTTCCTGACATGGTGTGAAGTGGGAGGGCGCACAATGGGAACCACACTGCCGCGATGTTAATAGTTTCTATTTATAGAATTCAGCGGCAGAGATTTTAGGCACGGAAAAAGTGGATTAACTCGGCTAATCTCAATGGATTTTACCCAGGAATGTTTTCAAGGCGAGAGAAACATCTGATTTAAGTACTGCGCTTATTAGATTTCATGTTCAGGCCGAAGATTGGCCTAAAACGTGGACGAAGAGTGCATTATCGAGTGTTGGAGAGGTCACGTGATTGGACGAGAAACCTGAACAAAGTTTTCGTGCTTTTAGCTGTCAACATCAATGGCTATAATATACTCCTACGGAATAGTAGAACTAATAGAACTAATTTCCGAAGTTTCCAATAGTTTGAACACAAATCAAAACATCGCCCATCAGCTGGACTCAGATCTGCATAAATTACGATAAATAATGTTGTCGTCGCTTCAATTTCGCAAAGAAAGTTGACTCCATTCGAAGGTTGTTTTGACCAAATTCTGTTGAACTCATCGTTATGAGGGCATTTGAACACATTCTCGTTGATCTTTTCTATAAACGTGTGAAGTTTCGTACCAAAATACGTTTCCGTAAAGGCTTAAAAAAGAAAATTTGTCACTTACAAAATCATCGCTCCGGTAGAAATAAAAAGGTCACCGCCATTTTCTTGATGATAGTACTCCAGGTAACCGGCGGGAAATTTAAAGCGGGGTCATCCGGGGTCAAACAACAGTTTTGCTCACTACCGCCAACTGGTGATATAAATCCACACTAATCTATTTTATATCAAAACTTCTGTATCATGAAGACCTTTTCAACTTTATTTCGAGCTTTTATCTGCTGGAATAGAGCGTCAAAAAATTGTTTTTTCATTTACGCATTTTGCCCCCTGGGGAGCTGAATTTGAGTCGAATCGCCCAAATTTTTTTCCGTAAGCAACATTTTCTGCGTTGTTTATAAGCAAGACTAGATTTGAAGTGCCTCGGTTGTATGATTACAAAATGCCCAACTTTGCCTACAGATGGATGGATGGATGGAAGGATGGCAGGATGGGTGGAAGGACGGACACCAATCGAATAGCTATTTGACTAGCTCCGCTGACTTTGTCAGCTGAGCTAAAAATGACCTTCACCAGTAACGACTAACAGGGCATCTCAAAATTGGCATGGGTAGACACTATTATGAACATTGCATGGATACCTGCATTCATCCTTAAATAATCAGACTTCTGAAACAAACTTCATGAAAACTCACCAACGGCAACTGTTCGACATACAGGACAGTTCCTTCCCGGTACAACAAACCACTTGCACAACGATCCATCTCCATTTGGTCCCTGGCACTGGACATACTCGTTTCTATTTCCACACTTATTGCAGAACCTCCATTGGCCGATGGGTTCGTTACAGGGATTGCCCTCTTCATCCTTGCCATCACAGACTGGGGGCTCTGGAGGAAGAGCTGCACGAAAAGAATGGAAATTTTACAACTTCATTCATTTGATTCCGGGAGTTAACTATTGCATGCAACAAAATTGCCAAGGCTGAATAAAAAATATGAAAAGAACCAACCAATAAATCACAAAATTACCAAGGGAAATTATTTCCTGATTATCGGATGCACTCATTGCATGGTCTTTGTAATACTGTTATAGTAATATGATACTATTATAGTAATAGTATAGTAATAAGTATCAAGATAGACTGGAGTTCGATTATAACTGACGTCTTTTAAAAACCTATCACAAATAATTCAACAGCAAAAAACAATGAAAATGCTCCTTGAATGTTGAAATAAGGCAAAACCCAGATTCAGCGAATCACACATCAAAACAGAAAGAAAAAAATCCCCACATTGCTAATGTGATTCACTGAAACCAGACATTGTGAAAACCTATGACATCACTGATCTCCATCACCTGGCCTGGGAGAGGATTCATCGAATCTGTCTGAGATCAATACAATGGAATATCAGCACTTAACGATCAGCTGACTTATACAATACCCCATACATCTAGATCTAGGCTACATTTTGCAGTAAATGTACATCAAAAATGTAGACTATTACTTCAAATATATATAATACAGTGATAAGAGATTGCTGTTTTTAGCAACAACAAAATGAAAATGAATGATTTTCAAATCTTAACCTCGGCTGAGCTAATCTCCAGCAAAAGCTTACAGGAAGAGATATTGAAACTGAAATGGGCTGTAAGTTTTACTGAGTAAAAGCTTCAAGAAGTCGTCTCATTTCCTGATTTCTTCTTTTAACGCTATACGATTGAAAAAGTGGCAAACTTCCCACACGGACATGCACGTTTTTGTTTACCTGCACTGGGTAGCAGTACCATGACAACTGCTATATTAGCGGAGAAACTTCAAAGCACCGACACGCTAAAAGTCAATAAAATGGGGAATGAAGCTAAAGCTAAGATGATGATAAAAAAGATCAATTGGAACAATCTTCCATTTGTTTCAAGATATCGAGCACCACAGACACTCGAAAGTTTGATCTGGACAGTTAAAAGGGTAAAAAATACTTATACTGACCCTTTGCAGCTGTGGCAGCTTTGGCAGCCTCACAACAAAGGCATGGCTTGCCTTTCCTCATGAACAGCATACAGGCAGTCCCGTCATCATGGACTTCCTTGCATCTGACATACTTATTCCTCTGGCCACAATTCGAACAAAAAATGTTCTCAGATAGTGCTACATTGCAGATCTGGCTTTCATCTGAATCGTAACCATCGCAGAGTGGTGGCTCGATGTCACCGTGACACATGATGTCTATGGTGTCAGGATTGGACAGAGCCTCCTCCACTGACTCAACTTTGGCAACTGGAAATGAGACACAAAAGTAAACCATAACCAACCATGAACAAGCTGGGTGCTGTCTGTCTACTAGTCATCAATCCCAAACCACAACCAGTAGTCACATGCGTTGGATGCCATTTCGCTACCTGAAACATCATTTTCATTTTGAACTGTAGAATGGCCCAAAATTTACCATCTATCGAGCCCCTGTATATATCTTGCCAGAAATTTTTAGCATAGAATTCAGTAGCGACATCATTTTAGATAGAAATCACAATGTCACTAACCCTTTGCCTTTTCTGCAGCTTCACAGCATGGACATGATCCGCCTCGCATGATGAATAGCATGCAGGGTGTTCCGTCATCGTGGGGTTTCTTACACCGGACAAACTTATTCTTCTGGCCACAATCAGGACAGCGCTTTGATTCGGATACAGGCTCATTACAGGTACTCTTCGAATCTGAATCATATCCGTCGCAGAGTGGTAGCGGGATATTCCCATGGCAGAAAAGATCTGAGGTGTCCCAAGTGAGTGACAACATTTGGTGATACAATGAAGTAAAGGATTCAAGGGGCATATCAGTTTCAATGGATTCCATTGGCACGTCATCAATAGTAGCCCGTTCTGGCTCCTGTGACAGCGTTACTGGAACCGATTCGTCCAATTTTCCGTCAGCAGAATGATTCGAGGCGCTGTCATTTGACTCGATGATCCCATAGTCAACACTACTGCTCCTTGACTGGGTTTCTTCACGCATCACAACATCTTCATCCATCGCCCCATCAGTCGTCTGGGTTACATGGACTTCCTCTGCCACCTGCAACTGTCCATCAGTTTCTCCGTCACCAGAATCTCCTGGCGAATCAGCTTTCTCCACATGCAGACCAGAAAACCGCCTTTCTAGCTGCGTCCCATCAGACAAGTTGTCCTCAGCGTCGGATATATTCATTGGCATGTGAGCCTGATCTTCAGTGGTGACCTCATCTTTGCCACCTCCCCCTGGCTGCTTCTCGGGAGTTGTTTGGGCATCATCTTTCTCCTCAACAGCTCCTTCAACAGCCATTCCATCCTGATCCATCTTCACCTCAGCCCCGGCAATGACATCGATCTCTGAATCCAATAACACATCAGATTTCCCACAAACATTCTGATCACAGTCACCAGGCGGCGTTGCCACCTCAGAATGGCTGACCATCTCCCAGGTTGGCATCGAGCTTGAATCAGAGGATTCATTCTTGGAATCCCCTTCATCGACTTCATCATGCTGGTTTCTCGCATCTGCAAATATGTCCTCTTCACTTCTGGCATCGCTGTCTGCACTCCCAGCAAAATGTTCTTGGTCAATGATGGCGAAATCTTCACCAGCACCAGAGTGCCCGGAATGTTCTTCATCAGAACCCTGTTTTGACCCTTCATCAGAGGCAGACGCACTTGCAATATTACATGTCTCAAGATTCCTCCTTGAATCCCGCAAGTCACCTGTCTGTTTATCAGGCTGTACTATATCAGATTCCTCATTGGCGTCAGTCACACTGGTTTCTCCACTTGTCCCTCGACCCTCCTCTTCTGTTTGAGTTTCCCCAGATGAATCAAATGACTGGACCGCGTCTATAAACTGTACAGGTGAACTCCTAGCCTCACTAGGACTTGCACCCCTCATGTCATCATGGCCTGGGTCACTCTTCCGTTCGATCCGGGTGTCGCACTTGGGGCACTGGTCAACCAAGTTCTCAACATACTCTCCACATCCAGGGCAGGAGAAACCCTCTCCTCCTCCATGGGCAACCATCACTACTTCAGCCCTCAGGTCACCTAAGAGATGCACGAAAACACGGAAAACATTGAAAGCATCAATTAATGTAGCTAAAAAGCCAATAGCAACTCGGAGTCAGCAACTCAGACGACATTACTCAATGCAAGTTACTTGTAACTTTCAGTTTCGCTTTAAGGCCCAACCCCAAGTCTTTAAATCAGATTATAATAAACTCTGCAACAACAGATCAGACTTTTTAACATATCGTGAACCACTTGAGAACTCACCCTTGATCCAAATGATGCTTGGATTCCTTAAGCTTGTTATTAACAAAACTATTTTATCTTTGCGAGTAATAAAATAACTTAATCGTGATTTAAAGACGGAAATGTTCTGCAAACATCACAAAGTGACATTGCACCGTGCCAATTACGTCATAAGTTTCGGTCTCCTGGTATCCAGCTTTCATTTTCACGCACTCTCTCCATACAAACGATATAGAGAAAGATAATTGGAAACGAGGTAAGATAGGAATGGGAAATCCCCATTTCCTAGAATGGACTCGCGGTATTTATTCTAATTATCAGGCGGAGGAGTCGGTGGGTTGATATTTCATCACCACAAATGAATCTATTGTTAGTTATAGTATATACCCCGATCTGGGCAAGGTTGTAGTTAATTATTTTATAAACGATAAGTGATGTGAATTGATAATTCTTCAGCAATACAGATTCCAGTCATTCCAATATTATTGAAAAGTCAGCAGAAAACCGTATGACAACGAAATATCAGCAAATTATGAAAATTAGACCCACCCGAATGTACCGCCATATTTGATTTTAAACAAGGTTTTATTCTTGTTTTATTTTGGCAAGGCCAAGCTACATCAACAGGAGGTCTTTATTTCTTGACTCATGTGCTTTTATGACAATTGTTACTTTGTCACAGTTATTATCAAACAATTAGGTGATGTAGATGTGTGTAGAATAGAATTAACAGCAAAGTCCAGGTCGGTCATGTGTAACTCAATGACCTCAGACCTGGGGCTGGTAACCATGCTGATGAATAAACACTGAATGATGAATGTTGATTAAAGATGAAAGAAAGGAGAGTGGTGAATTGAACTCACTCATATTTGGTAGTCTGTTAGTGTTAATTAGGCGCATTATTAGCAGCACAAATAGCCAAGCTAGTGCTATATGTTAGGAGTTTGTAATTAGGGTGATTGGGAATTTGTGGGGATAAGATTTTGATTGACAGGAGTCAGGAATGCCAAGAAAGAGTGGGGGTGGCTTGTATGCTCCGTTATTGATTGATTGATTGTTAGCAGTGTAGCACATTGTGAAGAAAGCCAATCGGTATCAAGTAGGCCTACTCGCTCATTTGTGTTCTCATGTTAATTAGGCACATTATTAATATTTATAGCAACACAAATAGCCAAGCTATTACTTTTGAATTGTATGCAGACTACAGTGTTCCTTTAAATATTTCAGGATTTAACATAAGGGATGGAGTCGGGCGCCTTTGAAAATGCTGAGACCGAGATGTGCCTCCTGGACTCGGGCGTCCAAAGTCTGAAAGACGTGCCTCTTCATCCTGGGTTACAGGTCTTGAATCTTCACTGCAACTACATCAGGGAGATTGAAAATCTTCACATGCTGCGCTCGCTGTTCCATCTTGATCTCTCCTCCAATCAGATCAACTCTATTGAGGGCCTGGAATGTCTTGTCTCGCTCAAAACGCTTAACTTGTCTTGTAACAATATCAGAGTTGTCAAGAGTATTGAAAATCTTAGGTAAGGCCTAAAGGGTGCTATATTTAAAAAGGCTGAAGTCTTAATTTCACTTCCAATGTTTTTGATAAGAAACAGGCGTGATGGAGCTGACTTTGCCAGCTTCATGATACGGCCATGTCCTGGACAACGTGTTGAACCAACCTGGCCTGAACATCCCTTCTTCTGCTTCTGCATCCGAAAAACATCCCAGCTGACTGTAGCACTTGGTCGAGAATGGCAGACTAGATAACAGATGCAACTTTTCACACTAACTTTGTTTGAATTGAGTTGAACCAAGTTAACTGCCATTTAGGCTCCTATGGTTTGTAATTGTATGTATAATATTCTAAATGATGTCAGTCTTGGGGTCAAGATGTTAGACTGCACAAGATTCCTATTGCATGCAGAAAGAAATTGTTCAGTGCAAAGGACAAGAGAAGGAACCAGTCGAGATGTTGCATGAAATATAACCTGATCGTTTAATCGAATTTCAGTTGATTGGTCAGAGACAAGGTTTCTGCTGTTTTCAGCTGATCATGTGCTTTATTTCAGAAATCTTGTGAAGTTAAACCTCTCCTACAACCAGATCCACAACCTGGCTGGCTTTCTCCTCCTACAAGGCCACTCCTACAAGTTGATGCATGTTGAGCTCCACGGCAACCAGATTGTCTCGCAGGAAGCTGTCGTTGATGCATTCAGAGGATGCGCCAACTTAAAACATTTGATGTTTGCGAAGGATGGTGCAGAGAATGCTGTGTGCTGTTCAAAAGGTCTGATTTCTTTTCAAAATCGAAGTTCAAAAACTAAAACTGTCAAGGAACCGTAAACTGTCTGAATTCTAAAAATGTTCTGGATGACTTATGGTGCAGATGTCTGTGTTCTTGAGCTTCAGCCATCTCTTAGATATTCGTAAATAGTAAAAGTTAACTTCTTCTGCTAAAAAGTAAAATATCTTGGAAAATTCTGAAGATTTGAGCATGTAAATTTTTTACGGCCTGTTGTAATGATGAATGTATTCCAGGCAGTGACGAGATTTAGCCATCTCCATGTTCTGCAGGCAACACATAGTTGTATATTTTGATCTTCAACTGTTCATTATACTCGGGAGTAACCTCGTCTTACCTCCAGGCTATCGCATGAACCTCCTAAAGAGCCTCCCACTGCTGCAGAGCCTGGATGGTTTTGACAGGCTAGGACAGCTGATCAAGTCGGATGACCTCTCGGATATTCCAGGTGAGAATTCTAACTGATGAACGATTTTCTGGTATCTCAACAGGTCTAACTCGGTCATGAAGTCTAAATGGTCATGTTTATGTTTTATCAGTCACATGATGGGTGTTAAACAGTATAAAATTGATTGATTGATTGATTGATTGATCCAAGGTGCTTACTATACCATGATGCATAAGCCTGATGCACAATGAGAACCTTTACCTATGGTGCTATAGGAGTGAATGTCAGGCTAACTCTACTCGCCCTCCTTTTATAGACGACTGAAGTCCTTGAGAATTACCTGATCTGTACCTGTGGTGGTAAGAAAGCTGTCTTGCAAAGGGAAACTGTCTTAGAAATAACAATAAAAGTCTTCCTCTCTTTTTAAAGTCTTTTTATTTATTTCAGGTTTGGAGGACTACATGGAATTCTTGATATCATCCACGTCAACTTCAGTAAGTAGTGTTTCTTATCATCAATATGGACAAGATAATCGAGATATACTTGTGTAGATGAGGGCCTTTGACAACTTAGTAAGTCCAAGGGACTTCATGGATGTATAAAAGATTTTGACTTGGGAGGTTATAAGCTAGTGCTTGTTCTCCATTTAAGGATGTGAACCCAATTGCCTTAGCTACCCCGCGGATCGACGCTGCCCTTGAGAAGTTCAAGCACGAACCAGTGATCATGTCCGATACTACCACTACCTCAACCACCGACCAGGAACATACTGCTCCGACGAGGCTTATTCCCAGAGAGGAGGTAGGAGTATGGTTTGCTCCACCTTTACTTTTCAGGAAAGGACGTTTCTTTTCAGGAAAGGACATTTTGTTGCAAGAATTTGCCTTAGTTGTAGATCCTTACCCCCTTGTCACATCGTTGTAGAGTCCTTATTGGTTGGTCATATGTTTACAAAATGATGCCAAGCATAGAGGGTCTCTTTCTATTGTTGATATAATGCTAATGCACGCTGGCATCTGTTCTCAGTCCGGTGTCTGCTGTCTGGATTCCTGATCTGTTACTCTGAGGTATTGGTACTTCTAAATAACAACGGATACGTTTTGGTTCTTCAGGTCAATTTACGAGGAGAGAGTGCAGAGAGGCTTGAGAAACTCGAGAGGCAGCTGGCTGAGCTAATGGCCAAAAAGAAGGTAGGCCTGAGCCCCTGCAGACTATTCATTTCTCTTTGTCTGCAACGTTTTGGGCTGTGGGGTGCAAACTGCTGCCAAGTTTCTTCGAAGTTTGATTGATTTGTGGTTTGCAACCCAACAGGATTTTTAGGGTTCAGTATAAACATCATTCAAGTCCAGTTTTGCATCAATACTTATCTCTGTTACAGTCTGCTGGTTCTAATGGTGACACAAGCTCAAGATCCGAAAAAGGGACGAAAACCACAAAGACGAAATTGGCAAATAAAAAGGGTTAGTCACAGTATATATCTATACCAAGAATTACTAGACTTCAGTCTGTTCTTGATATTACAAATGGGATGTTTTGATAGGGTTTTCCTGCAAACTTTATTCTGAAATCATGCTCTCTGAAGTTGTCTGGTCTTGTTTCTTGACTTAGTACAGGTAGTGACTGCCTGTGTGTCAGTGTGACTCGAAATATTTGACACCAAGTCTAGTTTCAAGTTTGTTTATGACTTGACTTGGTACAGGTGGCTAGACACAGAATGCTCCAAGTCTGAGTCCAATTTGTCACTTCTTTCTAGGTGCAGCCATCTCAGATGAAAGTGATGATGATCTGATACCAAGGAAAGAACGCCCGAGTAGAACACCCAGGAAAAAGACGGCTGGGGGGAAAACACCGAGGAAAACGGGGAACACTGATAAGAGGTGGGTTTGATGCAATCTAATTACTCGATGTAATTAAGTACCTGATGTTTAAAGACCAATAGTGGAAAGTGCCACTTAAAAGGGGTAATGTAAGTACTTGATGTTTAAAGACCAATAGTGGAAAACACCACTTAAAAGGGGTAATGTAAGTACTTGATGTTTAAAGACCAATAGTGGGAAACACTACGTAAGAGTGGAGCACTGAGAAGAGGCAGGGCTGATGTAATCGAGGTATGTATGTTTTCTTTTGCCGAAGCGTATTTGACAGTCCTTGGCCACAGCCCAGAAGTAGGATATAGTTGCTGTATTAGCACTGGATTCGGCTACAGGTGAGGCCTGGTGTCCATCTGTCTTTGGGTTATGGTCCAGCCCATGAAGAAAATCCCCTTGAATAGAAAGTGGAAAGTAACCTTTTGTTCAGCACTCATTCAGTTCTATGTATCAGATGTAGATGGCAGCACTTAGGTTCCTTCCCTGTAGCCTTGAGTGAAAATATTACACACAAGTGATTGGTTTTGGCCTGGATACTCACGAGGTCGCAAAAACCGACAAGTGTGATTTTATGCTTATCACAAGCCTCTATTCAGAAGTAGTTCAAGGGTTTTTTAACTCTATTCGGTGCAAATTTCATTCCAAAATCCAAGGTCGAAGTGCACCTTGTGGCATGTTGACATGACTCAACGAAGCCAATGACATAAAATATAAAAGAAAAGTTGGGTAATTTTAAATCAAAAGTTTATTATTCAAATAAGTAACAATATAATACATGTATGTCAATTAGTTGTACCAGTGCTCAGATATTCTGATTTGATGTTCCAATAAATAATTTACCTATTATTACATGTTTGTAGCATTATCTGAGAGCTGAGAAGCATATATTTTACGATGATTGATGCTTGGTCATGAAATGAAAGATGTTATATTTTAGGCAGTGATATTTTTCGAAGCTACCAAATCACTTGTGAGTTGCTCGTGAAATGAGATATCACCAGTGTTGATCAGGACTATTTACACAGTCAGACGCTAAAAGTCGTATGGCGACTTCTATGTGTATTTCTGCATCTAATAAAAACAACCTCTGGCAAAAGCGGTTTAACAGATTTTCCCAAAGGATATCATAGTGAGGAGAAACATATTTCCAGAAATGATCGCTAACCGCAAAAATAAAAATGCAAATTTGGCGATTCACAGTAACTCATTGATCTGAGGACCAGATCACGGTGTCCGATAAAAGACAAGATTATTTTTTGGTACGCGATATCGCTCAACGCATAACTAATTTGGGTTGTCGTATTCGCAGTTCATCTGGCAAATGGAAGGGGTGACGCTGTTACCCCAGCTGCCTGCCTGAACAACTGCAAAAGTAATCGCCACGATAAGTTACGCATTAGTGAGTAGCATACAAATAAGTTTGTCTTCGATTGGAGACCGTGCAGATGCCTTGTAACATTATTCGCTTTCGGTGACGAGTCTCTGCGTGGAATCGTCGATTGTATTATTTAGAGCCTGCGGTGTGACTGGCACACCCTCATACTCTGATTGGTCTATCAATCCGATGCTCAGTTCGTGATCCTCAGACTCCGGTGTCATGTCTATAAGTTTTGTATGCCCGTTCATATGGTTATTATTCCGATGCCGATTCCTACGTCGATCGCTCTGTTTCCTTTGTGATGATATCAGCATTGGGTGATCTGGACGGGATTTCGTTTGTTTGTCATTTTCAATGTTGCGTAGCGACCGGTGGGTGATGAGTTGTATTGATGTGTCGAGGCGATCAGACGCTGCCTTCCGACACCAATAAATATGAAGGAAAACTTTCCTGAATTTGTTTCCAAAGACGCAGTAAAGTAAGAAGTTGATCGCCGAATTCAAACACACCATATCTGTGCTAATCCCATTGAATCTGATAAAGTACTCGTTCGTCATTAACTGAGCATGGGGAACTGTTGTCAGATAGATATTATCAATCATTGCGAGAATTTGACAGATTAGGAACACGAGTACCACGACGATCACCATTATAGTGAGGTTATTTTCTCGCGAAGTTCTTGCGTTCATTTCGGCTCTAGTTCGTTGGGATTTCTTGACGGCGAGTACAAGAAACACATTGAGGACCGAGAGGATGAAGAAGGGGATGAGAAATATTACAGGGACGTACATATATGAGAGATAGACTTTCTGGAAAATCGGGTCGGCGCCAAACGCTGTCGTCTCATAGGACGCCACAGTCTCATTCGTCGCAGGGTTCGTGTTATAGCTGTTACGATATTCCAACATGCGCGGAACGTTATATAGAATGGAGCACAGTGTTACAAGAAGAATGACTCGAATTGCTCGTCTCGGCGTGCACATTTTTGAAGCTTGTAAAGGGCGGCATACGGCGATGTAGCGTTCTACAGTAAAAGCCACTGTTGTGTATATTGTCCCTGTTTGCGCTGTCAGGGAGGTTGGGTATGCATATGGATGAAGATAAGGGTAGAGAGTCGCGTACGCCGTGGACACCACCGGCAAACCGAAAAACAACATACTGCAAATCAAGACGATGATATCGAAGACGGCTTGGGCGATCAGGTAACATGACGTAGACGATCGCATTCGCCGATGACGCAACACAGTTATTGCTAAAATATTCCCGATTATTCCTAGAATTGCGAGTGTGTTTAATGCAACACCCCACGTCCAGAATTGAAACGACAGTAGTCCGGTCATGTCGGCGGAGTATTCCTCATAATCCGTACCGTCTGGATGTGACGCATTGCTGCCCAATGTTTGGTTTGATGTGACCATTGTCACTCTCCCATAGCAAGGTTACGGCACCCTCCTGCAACGAGACAAGAATAAAGTTGTGTTACTTCATTTATGAACAGTAAAAATCTCAACAGCACCACTCTTTATTCTTGCTGACAGTACGTTCCTGCAATGAGACAAGCTCATGTTCCATTAAATCAGCTGAAAGAGATTGCTAAATCTGAACAAAAAATGAAAAAAGTAACTATAAGGAGTTGGTCCCTAATTGTTCTGACGTACATGTACTTGACGGCTTAGATCTGACTGATGTTGAGGCAAAGAATGAAGAAAGGGCAATCAAATGTGATTGATATGAATCCTGTCTTGGTGTTAATGATCGACTCTTCCCATTTTAGTGAAGTTGGGCTCTGGATGTGACTTAAGTGTCGGGCAACTTTCCCCCTCCCCTCCCGGGCGTAGGGTGAGGACAGGGCGAGAGGGTATCACTGCACAGACTCTCTGCTTCTCATTTCAGGGAAGTTGACTTGGGTCCTGTGCTCAGTGTCAGGCAACTTTCCCCCTCCCGTCCCGGGCGTGGGGTAATGACGGGACAGGGCAAGAGGGTATCACTGCTTAGACTCTCTGCTTCTCATTTCAGGGAAGTTGACTTGGGTCCTGTGCTCAGTGTCAGGCATCTTCCCCCCCCCCCCCTCCCGGGCGAAGGGTGAGGACAGGGCAAGAGGGTATCACTTTTAAGACTCTGCTTTTCATTTCAGGGAAGTTGACTTGGGTCCTGTGCTAAGTGTCGGACAACTTTCCCCCCCTCCTGGACGTAGGGTAATGACGGGACAGGGCAAGAGGGTATCACTGCTCAGACTCTCTGCTTCTCATTTCAGGGAAGTTGACTTGGGTCCTGTGCTTAGTGTCAGGCAACTTTCCCCCTCCCCTCCCGGGCGTAGGGTGATGACAGGACAGGAGGGTATCACTGCTAAAGTTGAAGACGAAAAGAGGAGGGATGAAATACAATCTACTTATCAGGTAGGGTATCCAGTTGAGTTTCTTTGAGCTCGAAGATGCTTTTTGACTTGTGTGTGTTTGTCTTCCAAGTTGCAAATACAAAATAGACATTACCCATTGCCCAGTACAGAGGACCAGATAAGGAGGTTCCCTTTCAACCAATTATCCCTTTGTCAATCAAACTTCAAATGACCCAACCACAGAAAGTCGTGAAAGTTAATTGGTCACCGAGATAAATTGTCGACTACTTACGATAATGTCGGCATTGGATTTCGCAGCCATGTATCACTATCATGTTATCAGGATGAAATGGCTGTTGGTCAAACCTCAGGGAGTACTTGTGTTGTAATGAGCTGTTCTTTATAATGGTAAACCAGCAACAGATTTGTTAATGGTCATGATAAAATCAGACAATCGTCCTACTATTTGACGGCTTACTTTCCTCTGTTAATGACGACTGTTTACCCAAGATCCGATCTTTTAATGTTGAGATAAAAGCAGACAATTGTCTGACTGTAAAAAAAGATCAGATTTGTAAAAATGTAAAGATGAAATCGGACGATTGTCCTACTATTTGACAGCTTGCTTGCCGTCGTTTATGACAACTGTTTACCCAAGATCTGATCTTTTAATGTTGAGATAAAATCTGACAATTTTCTGACTGTAAAAAGACATCAGATCTGTAAAAATGTAAAGATGAAATCGGACGATTGTCCTACTATTTGACAGCTTGCTTGCCGTCGTTTATGACAACTGTTTACCCAAGACATGCAAGATCAGATTTGTTGATATGAGAAGATAAAATCGGACAATTGTCTGACTGCAAAACTGCCTCCAGGTGAGTATATTGTTTATTGTTGTTGAAATTCTGATTTTTGAAACGTTGTGTCATGAATGCTAACTGTGATTTTATCTGTGTTTTGTTCTCAGATCTTTTGATTAAATTGATTGATGACCGCGGCTACAAATCATGGTCATAGCTGATATCACCATGATATCGATTTTGCATCAAACTTGATTTGCAATATTAGATTAGAACCAGGCCTCGTTAACGCGATACAATTCATTGTCTACTAAAATAAACAAAAACAGCTGCACAAACCATTATTATCATGGCACAGAATAACAAATTTGTTGATGAAATTAATCAAATATAGCAATGTTGTGATCAGTAGCCAGCCTTTCATTCAATACATGTATTCCTTTCCACCTTATAACTTATGAGCCAATTCTTGGTCATGTTTTTTCGCTATTCAGCCTAACTCGGGGAAATTTTGTCATCACAAGCTCTCAGTGGCCATAATTTGAAGTACTTCTCTGATATTGCTATCACCACCAGTCCCCCCCGGTAAAAACGCCTGCCGGAAATTCGAAAATCCAGGCTCTCCTGGCTGCCAATGTCTCATTTTAACTCCTGTACTTTTTCTGATTTGATTGATCAAGTAAGTATCAGTAATTTATCAGTGGAGTTAGCTGATGGCATTGTGTGGTGCTTATATTGTGGCCTTGGTTAACAGACAATGATATAGAATTTATCGATACTTGGGGGCCCATCCAATTTATCTGGTATTGATTAATGAGACGGGTTCTGGCAGTTGGCACTTCTGGTATCAGCTGATAGTATCGCCGAGCATCGGCGAGTTACGCCTATTTGGCTAATTGTGACAGTTTTTCGCTGATCTGACGACCTCGATTCCCTATACTATTGGATTTGTTTAGCACAATGAGTGACTTCACTGCACTATCCACGCTGGGCCCTCTAGTCTAATGAACTTGCCAGGGAAAGAGATTATTGGAAGCCTTCAGCAAATAAGTTGCTCCTTCAAATGCTTTTCCTCATTAAAAAAATTGTCTGTAAACAAGGTTTTCTCCTTCGAATTTGAGAGAATGGTAAAGGGTAGTCAATCATCAAGGGAGATTGTCATACCAAAGATTAATCACTAGTAGTTCATAATATGCAAGTAAACCAATAACTCATTTTCAAGAATTTTACCCCACAGCCTCCTTCACCAAAGTGGGTCAGAAATTCTGCTATTTATCCCTCCCAAGGGACGCAACATCCTTGAGTTTCATTACTATGAATAAACAGATGTTGTTGACGGAGATCTATGATTTGTTGAAGCAATTCCATCTGCCTTTGTTATGACTGGACTGCATCTAGTTGTGACATTTGCAAATTCAGCAGGATTTTGTGGTGGTTAAGAAAACAAGCCCTTCGGCGGCAGTGATTCACTTGGTAAAGGGAGTGGTGGAAAAAACTTAGCAAAGTTCAGAAATGAATTCATTGGCCCATGCCAGTGCCTTCAAGAAGGATGGTTTATGAAAAGGACCTTTTGTGACCAGACAAAAAAGAAATTCTACTCGTTTGAGAAACGGGGAGCTAAAAGCTATCGATAATCTGGACCCAGCAAGCCTGGAGAAAGGTTGAATAAGAATACCAAATATTGCGAACACAGTCCAACACAGAGAGGACTGGAATCAGCAACAATCTCTTGTTGATCACTATGCATGTCTTGAGAGAAGTCGACGTTGTCATTCTGTCAGTCACCATTGTCAATGTTTCATCTATCTGGTGACCAAGTTTTAGTATGCTAGACATCTTCCTATCCCGCTGTCAGTTGGAAAATAATGTCTGGCGCCAACTTTCATTAGATAATGCATAGTCAATTCTGAAACTTTAAAAGTAATTCTGAAATTGAATTCACCCAGTGAATGGCCCAAGTCTTCCAGCAGACATGAAAGGATTGGAGTTCAGGCCAATCTTGAGTGCTCACTTTTCATTTCTTGAAAATCTATCCTTTTAGCTGTCGTCATTATCTGGGTGTTTTGTCGCAAGGGATGTAAATTTCTCTTCTCTGAGATGATCGAGTGATATTGGGCATCTTCCCATTTAAAAATGAGTTCGATAGATTGTCTGGCGCCAACTTTCATTAGTCAACACAAGGTCAAATCCGAAACTTTCAAGGTAATGAGTGGTCGTATTCAATCAGTGATTGGTCCAAATCTGCAATCAGACATGAAAGGATTGAAGTTGACAGCAATCTCCTGATGATCACTTTACATATTTTGAGGGTCCATCGTGTTCTGTCGATATGGTAGTTTGCCTGGCGCCATTTTTCGTCAGATTATACAAAGTCAAAGTAGAAACTTTCAAGGTAATCAGTGGTTGACTACACTTTGTGAATGGCCCAAGTCTTCAAGCAGACATGAGAGGATTGAAATTGACAACAATCTGTTGACGATCACTTTACAAGTCTTGAGGATCCCTGATCTTCTATCGGTCATCATTGTCAGGGTGTCATGTCACAGGGGTATCAGATTCTCCTCCCCCAGGTGATGGAGTGTTCGTCTATGAGACATCGTCTACTCTCGATGTAAGTTTGATAGTCGGCAGGTGCCAAATGAATTCGAGGATTTAACTTTTGTCCAACTGAGAAGCTGATTACCATAATTAAAGTAAAATCTGAAACTTTCTTAAATGTCATTATTCTGATTAATTTAGGCATTTGTTTTGCAGTTTTGTGATGATGGAGAAAGGGTTGGCTTGTATGGAGCTCTCAGTTTTGTCCCAAACTCGGGACTTGAATATCGAAAACTGTAAATCAAGAAATATTCGTGGCTTTTATATTTCGCAGTTTTGCATCTTAAGTGAAGTTTTAATTCAACGGTTTGAGAACATTGGACCAGTAATTTCAAAATTTGTTGCTGTTTTTTATTTTTTTGAATTTTGTTGGTCGCAAAATCTGTGAAATACAGACCCTTTGAAACACACCATGCAACTTTTTATATAAAAGTTAAATACTCTCAAAATTTACAACAAGAACTTACCACTCGGCTAGACATGATTATCCCCATCTTGTTTACCCTAAATGTAATCCCTAATCAGTGAATTTTGTTTGTTATATTTGATTTTAAGCAGAGAATTTCCATTGAGACATTTCCCACTTTCAGTCAGACAGTCAATAATGTATCACTTTAGTCCTCTCCTGAAATGTTTGCCTCCTGAGTATTTTTGAAAAAACACATTTGACACGTTTCTGTGAATCCAGTTCTAATTCTTTGCATCATTGATCCAATCAACGAGATTATTTTCCCGGTAACAAGCAAAAATTAAGTTGTTCCCCACAGAATTTCCAGTACTTATACTTGGTACAATATCCGTCTCCTATTCAGTATAATATCACACTTGATATAATGTTCCAGAAGTAATTGTCAAAATCCAACATACAATTTCAACTACTTCAGGAGCAACCCGGCCCGCCCCTCTTCACCAGAGACCAGTTTTACATGTAATGAAATAAAAACCCTCCCCAACACCCATTTGCTGCTGAACCAATTATTGACACTCCCGCCTGACAGAGCGTAATGGAGCTGTCGTCCTAATCGGCAATCATGAGATTTGCTCTGGTTTGATAGGGCAGCATGTTATGCCATCGATGATGTCTCATCGTAAAGCTCCATAAAGGTCATACCGCAAACCACAAACCTTCGCTTCAGTATATTTTGCGATTGGCTAAAATTTCTAAAGGTTTTTTTCAAGGTTTTTATTTTGGCCTATTACATATTTTCCTTCCGTTTTTCCAATAAATTTTTTTTCGTGATGCGACAGAATGCAAAAAGTGTCACAATTGCCCGAGGCCTAAGTTAGCAAGTCAATCAAGGTTTTTTTCGCAGTTTATCCACTTTTTTTCTTTAATCTTGAAGCAAGTGCTGAGAGTATTTGATGAGAGTGTATTTTATACCTGGGGCTATTCTGATAAAAAGCGTCACATCAAGTGTACATGATGTCACTCCTTGAGTAGCGCTGTATTTTGGCGTCCATAGGAGTATCTGAAACAATCTAGATTACTTTTTTTTGGTATCATATGAAGCAGGTCCTTTGCATATGTCGAGCCCCTGCGGATTTTGATTTTTCTCAATCCAACATTATGAACCTGGGAGAAGACCCTCAAATGAATATGCCAAAAACATAGCTAAGAGCCGCAGCTTTATTAAGTCTCAACGAGTGTGGAAGTTTTCTAATTCAATTACAAATTTCAAACAAACAGTGGCAGTCTTTAATATTCAGATGCAAGTTTAATGAACATCCTGTGGCCGGATACTGTCATTGCATCATTACCTCCATGTTGGATAGGAAATGTTTGGGCATTTCCTGCTTGAAAAAGTGGTACTATAACTAGGCTCACTTCCGTTTTAGTATTCGACTGCAAAAGATGGAAGAGCGGTATGTTTTTAAAATTGATATCATGGTGGATGGATATGTCCGTGTTCTCCTACTTCTTGAGGAGGAACAAGTTGAATCAATTCTGAAAATACTGTTGATAGTTCTCAAGAGTGCAAGGTGCTTTTGAGTTACGCATTATAGTTCAATACACAGTCAGGAATAAAAACGTTTTTTTTGTGATGTCTGTTTTTCTGGACCAAAACTAGTGTCCATAATAGAGAGGGTGTCCTTAATAGAGAGGTGTCCGCTAAGGGAGGTTCTACTGTAGATGTTTTGCTGCAATCTGCTATAGTGGCAAAATAAGTCCTTCATCGACCAAATTTAGTGAAACACAAGTCCTCGCTCAATATACTCACAAATAATAAGTACTATCGTGATGGAAACCTCATCTGAGTTAGTCTCCTGAGTAGCATGTTTACCAGAGATTTGGCCATGAAATGTAGCATGTCGTTCCGATAAGAATAGCAACGGTATGAACAATTCTATTTGATTAGCTTGTCAATCAAGCTGCCCCATCGGTCAGCAATTTGTAATCTACTTTGAGGGCCATGTTCACTTGATTTCGTACTAACTGGAAGCTCTTTCTACAGTAGAACCTCTCTATTGAGGACACCCTTGGGACTGACAATGCTGTCCTTAATAGAGAGGTGTCCTGATTAGAGAGGTCGAATTGAATGGAAGCAAACAACTTGGGACCAAGACTAGGGTCCTGAAGAGAGGTTGTCCATAGTAGCGAGGTGTCTGCTAAGGGAGGTTCCACTGTAGTTGTCATAAGAAATCAGGGTAGACTAAGGTAGAGCCAGTATTATTTTAGCTGTGATATCACATCATATGAAAGACATTTTTGACTGGCCCTTTGAATCTGTTAAGTTTAGATGGATGAGATCAATTTCTCATCCCTCTGTCAACAACAGTGGCACATTTTCTCACCATTAAGTCTGCAAAGTCGAAACTTGGGATGTTGATGTCTTATGACCACATGACTCGATATACAAAATATCATCGCCATTTGACCATTCTCATTTTATCGCTTGCTGACTATTGCCGCCCACAAGTAAGATTAGCATGACGGTCATACATCAATATTGGCAATTCTGCTAATAGCCTGTCTGAAGATGGTATCATCTTGCCGGAATTTTGACTCACAAGATCCACATCATGATAACGTGATCCCTTTTTTGCCCTCTCGTGTATTTCAGGTCGCTATTCTAGCAGATATATGACAGGATGATGTATATTTGCAGCCCTTGGGTTAAATTTTGGGTTGTGGGCATATATTTTAGGAAGCATCTCTGGTAAGGAGATTGAAATATCTCTTCCTAAAGTCGGCACTGTGCGAGAGTTATTGCGATAGGGAAGACATTACTGAGAGGAAGTTTCCATCCGGAGAAATGGACTATAATTGCTCCTTCAGACCAATTAACGGCCATATTCGTCCAACTCCAGTGATAGATGCAGGGTCAAGGTGCAGAGAGTTCGATGCCTCCTCCCCTTCTTTGAAAAACATCTTTGATATTGAGCATGAATTTAGGTAAATGATCATCAAATCAGACAGGAAGGCCTGCCCCCTCTTTCTCAAAGATGCCCTGTCTTTTTCATGGTTCTGAATGCGAGGCTGAATCAGAAACCAAGCTGGTTGATCTTCCTTGAATGTGATTGGCCAGGACTATTGGAAACCATGCAAGCTGGTTGAATGTCCTTGAATGTGATTGGCCAGGACTATTGGAAACCAAGCTGGTTGAATGTCCTTGAACGTGATTGGTCAGGACTATTGGAAACCAAGCTGGTTGAATGTCCTTGAATGTGATTGGCCAGGACTATTGGAAACCAAGCTGGTTGAATGTCCTTGAACGTGATTGGTCTGGACTATTGGAAACCAAGCTGGTTGAATGCCCTTGAACGTGATTGGTCTGGACTATTGGAAACCAAGCTGGTTGAACATCCTTGAATGTGATTGGTCAGGACTATTGGAAACCAAGCTGGTTGAACATCCTTGAATGTGATTGGTCAGGACTATTGGAAACCAAGCTGGGTGAACTATCTTGACCTGATCAGTTCCTGTGCTCACCAGAAATCATCTCTGTTTTCTGATCAACCCAGAACGAATTGAGCTTCTCCGGAAATTTCCAACATTACCTTCCGTGACATATGAGAAATTAAGTCGCCGGCTACATATCTCCAGATTGCATGGACATGACGCAGACGATATTGGACCTTTTATCCCAAATTAGCAAATCACTGCCCATATCAGCGATGAGGTAGTAATGATATATCAATTGGCGAAAACCACATGTGTCATAATTCTAGGATGATGCTTTGACAGTTCAAGATCATCATTACTGTGAACCCCTTTTCTCTCGTGAGCCAAGTATTTTCGCACGGAAGTTTTGCGATCTACGGTATGAAAAAGAGAAAGGCTGATGATGGGAACTGGCCATCTGTTTGTCTTTAGATCTTTGATTCCTCTTGAAAAAATGCATCACTTTCATTATTTGCAGAAATCAAATTTCCTCCATTTTAATGGAAGCAATTACTGATGCTTTAGATCAAAATTGCCAGGCTCTTTCTGCTTGCGTGACAAAATAATGGCCACAGAAAAGTAGCATTGCGTTATTACCGTCATGCTACACAATAACAAGCATTGTAATTGGCTGATTCCTGATCGGCCATTGCTGAGAACACAGTCGATGGTCCTAATCTATCACACGACACTTTATGATAGCACTATCATATCACTGGCATCATTAGCTCGGGATGGGCATTATGAGAAACGAGATTCTAGTATGTAGTGATGGAACCAATTACAATGGAAGAGGGAGGGTAAAGTCTGGGCGCACCTTGTATTTCTAAGTATAGGGCTCTTTTATCATGGCACAGGTTTTTTTCATTGTGGCACATGTAGAAAAAAGATTTTGCCCCTTCCAATTCTGTCACTGATTGGAGTTTAACATTATTATCAAGACAGTTTGGATGCCTCCACAGAATTGGAGATTATACCGTGTCTGGGCCACTCAAGCACTTAGAGCTTAGACATTCTAAGGAAGTCCATCTGAAAGAATATCCAGAGGCCAAATGAGCCAGAGGCCAAATGATTTGGTGTGTTTTAAAGCCATCCTCATAACTATCTCTTCTCTGATGTATGAGACCTTCAGGACACAGAAATATTGGCAGCTGTCTAAAAGGGAATTAGTTGATTCGGTCTCTTGGCGCACTGACCAGCATAATAAAGCGGGTTTTGGCAGGCGGCATTATTTAATTTAACATAACCTTGCTTGTGATAACAGACCCGTTTGAGTATATCAAAGTGAACTTGGTACAAGCAATACAATGCCCTTACCCTCAGTCGGTATCAAATCAACTGATGCATGACATCAAGTCATACACAAATTTCTGAATGGAACCCTTTTGCAGGCCATATATGGCCGCATTTCCATGGGTTATAAAAAGTCGGAAAAACATTGGTCGTGCGAAATCGCCTTTAAACCAAGCTGATAAACTGATTTGGTGGATCTTCATCACAAACACATTTGTCAGTTTTTAGTTCTTAATTGGCACTTCGACCAAGGGCATGGCGATACATTGCACCTCACAACGAAAAAATCACCCGTTTCAGGCGGGTAGCATTATTTCATTTGTTGTTTTTTGCGTTAAACACAACTTTCCTTATGACATCAGACCTGTTGGACTCCCGGGGATCGAGCTGACGATCAACCAAAAAACACATTAGTCAGGTTTTGTTCTCTTGACACGCAAACCAAGCACACAGCAATATATTATTCTTTACAACAAAAAAATCTACATGAAAAGTTGTTTTTTGGCAGGTTACATTATTTCGTTAGATGTTTGTTTGCATTAAACACCAAAAAACTTTTTGTTTGCACAAACACCAAAACACGTTTTGTTTGCAAAAACACTAAAACACAACTTTGCTTGTGATAATAGACCCTAAGGACACTATCAAACCGAGCTAAGGGACCAATTTGAAAGCGACAATAAACACATTGTCGCTTTCAGATTGATATTGTTTTGGCCATGCGACGAATGGAAAGCTATTTGTACATGTTATAGTTATAAATCACAATCTTTTAGTGTCTAATATTTCATTGACATGCATTAAAGGACCCGGGGCGAAATAATGAATTGTGATAAATGGTTCAATATGTCATTAACTTGGGACTGCCCGGACTGCCCCAGGATCAAACTATTTATCCTCTATTGCCAAAGTTAAATACTGTTGGCCGACACAAATCTGTTCATATTCGATTGAGCTCGAATAAAACCATCAATCTACTAGGAATAGAGAGTCCAGTCCCTTAAATTCGTACTGGCTGCAGTTAACTCTTGTTTATTATTGCAACCAAGTACAGTTGACCTCCCTTAGCACACACCTCTCTAGTATGGACAACCTCTCTACTAAGGACACTAGTTTTGGTACCAAAGTGGCTGTTTCCATTCAATTTGACCTCTCTAATCAGGACACCTCCCTATTGAGGACAGACCTTATAGAGAGGTTCTACTGTATATGCCCCTGAAAGATCAAAACTCATCACGATACTGTAGACCCTGTATTGTTTGTAACTATTCAATTTTCATGATTCGGGAGGCAAATGCAAACATAAATGACCAATACATGGCACGACACTGCATGATGGACTACAACAGATCGTCTTGAGATCATGCCACATCATTTATCTTGTCTTCTGATCAGTGGCACCAAACCAATATAGGAAGTTTGCGTTGTGGAATTAAGTTCCTCAATAGATGTCAGGGGTCAAAAAATCGTTTGACTAGTCCCAAGCTGTTAATCTCAAAGTCTGGACTAGCTCTTTCAGTAAATCCTTATAGTTTGCCTGATGGTAGGCTAGACCGGCTATCAAAGTCACTAGTCCAGGGCTAGGGACTAGTTGATTTTTCGACCCCTGGATGTTCTCATTAGCTAGCAACACAACCAGCAAAGATTTCTGTAGTTAGACGGAGGTGACGATTGAGTGATGATCATGTCCTTGGGACATGGCGCTCATGTTATGAATCCTTGGCTCATGCCCTAAGCGCCCTGCAAATGAGAGATTTCTATCGCGGAGACATGTCTTTGTGATCGCAGTGATGAACGACAAGAATATTGTTTGTCTTTCTGAAGTTCAAACATGTCAACATTGGGTCTAGGTTGCGTGATAAACGATTCTATTGCACACTCCTGTAACAACCAACGCGACATGCAATCATCAACGGAGGTTTCGATGATGAAAATCTCCATTTGTGGGGTGCTTTATCCTTGGCCAAAATATGAAGGGTTTCATTCAGATAAGATCGTTGATGTTTGATAATTGTCATAACTTGGTCACCCAACAATCCGGTATTCGTCCTTCAGCTCTGCCAGTTGATTAGCTGGAGTTGTTATTGATATAATCAGGTTTCTGTGGACTTGTTGAACCCCAAGGAGGACACCACAAGGCCATCACGCCAAGGCCAGTCAGCGTGCCTCATACCTATCCATTACCTATGTCTAAAATCACCAAAATCCAAGCGCCATTTTGCCGGGAGACTGTAATCAAATGCCAGTTAAAGAAAAACGATAGCATTTGTTGCGATGATTATTTGAATTAAGTTTGATCTCACCAGGAGGATCAAGGACAAGCCACAGAAGATTTCAAAAGAAAACGTTCTGTATTATTCGTTGTTTTGCTTTTGGACACGACTGATGTCGTGCGTAACTGATTCACAAGGAGGATTAGGGTACCATCGAGATTCGAGCACTATAACTATATTGGGCCACATCACGCCAATTGGTCTTGGAGCTGGACGTAAAATGGACAATTTGTCACTGTGTCTATGAGAATTTGTGTCTTTATGACCAAGAACAGGCACGCAATTTGGCCATAACTCTTCAGCGGACTGGGCTCAACAAAGAATAAAAGGTTTTGCTCTCATGTCAAAAGGGTTTCGGCCTTCTGTTTGATTTTCTTTCTGTGTGATGTTGCCTCATTCATATCAAGAATGAATAAAGACAAGTTGACGTCATATTGCTGCCTGACTTTTGACCATATTATTAGAATCGACACACCAGGGGATCTAGGAGGTAGAAAAATAGGGGGCGTGCACTGCATTTCTCATTAAAATTTCTGTTGTGTCCAACAGTTTCATGGTCAAATTCAAAGATTTTCATGAATTAGGGGGGCAGCCTCTGGTGCGCCCCCCCCCTTGGATCCGTGCCTGCGCACTGCCTGAAGAGCTTTGACTTCCATGTTGGATCTGGCTCTGAAATCATCAGCAATCATTTTTCTGATAGTAGAAACTAGAAAAACATAAGAGATGATGTTTTGTCCATCAGTAAAAAGAAGAACACCACAGGGCTGTCAAAGTCTCGTCTCACAAATCTGTGGTGTTCATCCGATGTCATTTCCATTAAAACTAAGATTGAGTGATCGACGATCATTTTCCTATCATTTTTCGTATCCGTATGGTCTGCTGCATTTGGCGTGAAACACAGGAAGGGTCCATGTCGCCATGGCAATTTGTAAATCAGGAAGGCTCAATATCCGTCATGTCCATCCTAATCAGTTCAGGGAAAATGGAGTCTGAACATGTTGAACATGGAAATGGAATATTTTTGCAGATGAAATTGGGGGTGAGAGGTTCCAAAAACGGCCTGATGTCTGTGAATGGCCCAGCAGACAGGATTTCATCAGAGCTGCGCACAGCATCGGGACAAAACCTCAGCGATATTGGCTTGCGGACATGATCATGTATACATAAATTTCTGTGCATGTGGTCCGAGCCTGGAGGTCACCCCGGTGGGCCTGATCAGGTTTTTCCCGGGGAAGCTCAATTAGTGTAAAAGACATCTGCTCGGGTAATAACATACGATAATAGAATGGCAGTTTGATAGCTTTTCTGTGGAAACCATTGATGTGCTCTATCATAGCAATGGATACTGCCGGGTTTTTCCACAAATTTCTTTGGTTTGGGTCTGTAACCGCATTTTGACCCAATTCAGACTTCAATTCAGTTTTTTGTGCGGATTTGGCAGCAAAAGAGACAAGCCACATATATCTTAAATGAGTTTTCAAACTATATTAGGCATTTATCTGGTACCGGTAGTTCACTAGGCCAGGCTGAAAAGTTGCAGCTCCGACATCTATTTGTACCATCAATAAAAGTTTAAAAGAAGCGTTGGACCAGAAAAATGTTTTAATTTTTACCTGGCCTATACCCGTAACTCTTCATTTCACGTATGGAGTTCAGATTTTCAAATTCATCCTTCTCAGATCAAAATGAAAACGAATTATCATCACAGGTAAGTGATTCACTCTTGATTGAAGTAGTAATCAGATTGGTTTAAATTAATCTGGAATAAACCATTGCCAATTCATTGCCCAGGAACCATTTGCATCCCATTATTCCATTAAAACTCAATGATTTAGATTCTATTGGTTATATGTCCTTGGGAAAGAAAGTGGTTTAAATCACCTGGTCAGTCACACTGAATCACAAGGTACAGTCTTTTGCATAAGTAAAGTCTTAAAATTATCTTGGATAGTTTTGATATATATTGAATTTCGTTGGACCTTTGTTATAGGAGTGTCACTTGTTGTCTTGGGTATAATGATGACATCACACACAGAAATGTGTCGATGATATCCTTCCGAACATCCTAAAATCTAAAAAAAATGCGTTTGTCCACATGTTGAGATATCATCAAGATAAAAAGGGATTTTTGATCGGTTTTCGCTAGGTCTTAGAATTGGTCATATACTTTCATACATGTCGGTGTTTCTTTGAAAACTGATACAGCGCAAGTTGCCTATACTTAGGTGCATGTGTCATAGAAGAAAAAAATCAGAATTCTTAAAAATCAGGAGGGGGAGCCCAGCTAGTCATTCATCACCACACAGCCCTGGGGCTCAATATATACCAAATTACCCCCAGTCTTCTTTATACCTGATGAAGAAAGTTGGATTTTTTCTGCTTCAGTTCTTACAAATCAGACTTGTTACTTGAGGGAATTCAATTTATCTAATAGAATGAAAAAATCATTAGTCTTCTTTTTCTGAAGGTCTTGGGTTCAACGAAGTTTTTTGCAGATCTCATAAAATGTTTTCCAAAAATCCATGTTTCCAGTTGAGGTTTGGATATGAAATACATGTATATTGTTATCAGCCAAAAAATGATGGGATCTGCACAAATTGTGTTGCCTTATTGGCTTTAATGCTCAGTGATAGCTGTAGCCTGCTATGAAAAGAAACGTCCAGGAGGACAAGAGTTGAAAAACAAGGGGGTTACACAGAGATATATACGATTTTCAATTCTGAATTTCTCGTCAAAGTTTCAAAAATAAAATTCAAGCTAAGATTCCTGGGTTTACAGTAGATGCTCACAAAAGTACGACAGTTGCCAACCCGAATCCGGGGCGGGGGGGGATCAAACTTCAGGGGGCAGACAATCTGCCAGATGAAATTAAACACGACACAAAGTGTCAAGTAGCTTTCAACAATCCTGTTGATGTTGTGATTGCCTTGGGACATTTAGCGAGGGAATAAGTAGCCCGTGATATTCAAGTGGCTTCTGTGGAACAGTGGCTTCGTTATCCGATAGTGTGTCGGAAAGATGTGCCCATCGCAAATAAGAAAAGTGCCTTAATGTTGAAGGAGTGAGCAGTATTTTCAAACACTGGTCTTGGTGATTGGTAATGCCACATTGGGAATGTTCACTTCAAGACGTTTTTGATACTCGTATCCATGACTATTTCTCGACCTCCCCAACACAAGTATAAAACCTTAAACAAAAACTTCATCATGTTGTTAAAAAGCATTTTGACTGGACAGTGGAACCTCTCTTTAAAGGACACTCCTGAGACTGACAAATGCTGTCCGGAGTAGAGGATGTCCTGGTTACAGATGTCAGATCTTATGGAAACAACCAGTCCGGGACCAAATTCAGTGTCCTTAATAGAGTGGGTGTCCTTTATAGAGAGGTGTCTGCTATGGGTGGTTTTACTGTACTTACGAATTAAAATGTTGTGTAATCCTAGAATCGTATTTGGTTAATCCATTAGAAATATGAGTACTCCAAATTATGACCTGAAATGGAGGAAGAGAAGGCAGGGTTACAAGAGACCAGTCTTACATGGTTCCTATGGTATTTTGTTTGAGTGCCTTGCCGAGGAACTTCAATGAACTGACTCCAGATGTGGTGTTGAATATTGGGTTCAAAATGTGTTCTTTGTTGTGGAACTCGAGCAAGAAGGTTTGGTTGGTTTTTGGCTTTCTCCTCTGTAAATTTTGTATCAAAGCAGGTGTTAGCAGTTAGAAATGTACTTCGTGGGGAAAAGTCGGTTAGAAAATTTAAGTGGAATGCTGCGTTCACACTGAAGTCGGTTTGAAACTGTTTTTCATAGTTCGCTCTTCAGAAAACGCTTCAGTTTCGAAACGGCTGCGCCACAAATGGCCTCATGCACGCATGTTCAAGTCTATCTGAAAAGTGCCACACTTGTTGCGTAATATAGCATCAGACATTTCTCTTTTTCATACCTCATTAGTATGTGAACCAATCGGAGCGCAGTATTCAGTACCACGTGACCGTGTGATAATTTTTACTATTGTATGGCTTTATTCTATGATGACGTCACGGAACAAAAATGGCTGTGTGAAGTTGGCAGTTCGGCAGTGGTACATCAAATCAACCAAGTGATTTCGTAAAATAACCATCGCACTTCAAGCCAGGGAAAAGTAAAAATTATTCAATGGTGAGAAAAAATGTGACCCGCCATGACAAAACAGGTCGCATGGTGCTCTGAGCTTGACAGGTTGAGACAGACTGGTTGTTCATTTCACCATTGTCTGCCTTTTGTAAAATCGGAGCATATCAATTTCTTCTATTATGTCCTGGTGTCATTTTAGGCTCATCTTCTGTGCGACATGCGACTCATTTTGTCGTGGCGGGTCACAAATATGATTCCACGACCTACGGTAGTGCCAAACCGTCTTAATTGGAGATTTCAGATGGTTTCTAAAATACAGTAATTATTGTTTTAACTGAAAATACGAACTTTGAACTATCTCATCTGTTTGCCGTGGCACAGGCTAAGGACCTAGTTAAGTGTTTTACACCTTATTCATAGGATGAAGCAATGAAGGGTTAAATGTTCTGCTCAAGGACATGGAGACAAAACAGCAGTGATTGTGTCAGTGGAACCCATGACCTCCTCACTGTGAGCTCGAACATCTTAGCCATAGCAAGCTCACTAATAACCCGGTGATAACGTTTGCTGGAATTCTTATGGATGGTTTCCTGACTATTACTTTAGTGAAAACATTCTGATTAGAACAGGTAGCTTTCTGTCACATAGATCAATAGAGATGCCTTCCTACTCATGTTGCCGCTTCTAAGAGAAACTTTACAACCGAGAGAACCTGTTGCCAATCAACTTTTTAAGATTCTTATCTGTTTCGGCAAAAAATTCTTTACTTACTGTTTATCTAGAGTGCGGAATAATTCATGAAACGGGAGAAGGGAGGTAATTGCAATTTGTCCATTATCTAAAACATTCATTCGCACAGAAATTGGAGCTAATGCTTTCTCATTTAAATATCTGATTAGTAGATGAAGTAATTAGGTGCTCTCTGGTGAGATGTGCGACTGGTTTAGGAGTAAAAGCCCAAACTATTAAGCTGGTGTGTTCAAATTGAAATGGTTTATAAAAGCTTTGGGCGGTTTGTTTAGTACCTGCTTAGCCCGATTTCCCAATGTGTTTCAGTAGCCCTCCCCTCTTGTACGCATGGCTACACTGAAGCCAAGACTCCCACTAGCGGAGGTATGCAAGAAGATCCTCAGTCTATGATGGTGTAAAATGTTTGTTTTTATTGTGTCACCTACTAAAAGGGCCAGACAGAATATATCATTGCCATGTCGTGCATATTATCACTATTCATCTAATTCGTTGATTCTCGATAAAGATATGACGATAATACCCACAACCTCCCGACGGCTTGGCAATAATATGTCATGTGATGTCAGCAGAGAAAGGATGGATGATCGGCGGACGGAGGAGTTAACAATTGTTTTGAGATGCAGATCCTGAACTTTAATACTGACCAAGTTACCCCAATCAATCTGCCAATAATAATAATAAGTTAATGGGTTTCGCTTGTGATCTCACCATTCTGTCGACGTGATTTAAAGCCCTATCTGAGTGGCCCGAGAGGAATCATTAATGCCTTCGTGGATTTCCCCAGGTACTAATGGCGCCATTTGAATGATTTGTGACCTGGTATTAGGAACCATTTGTCACCGTAGAAAACCACTGACTGGGTCATTCTTATTCTTCTCAGAGAAGACAAACATTCTTATGACAGAATCAATGAATTTAATCCAGTTCTGCTGTGATTTAGGCGAGGGTCAAACAATTTCAAGCAGTTTCTTCACCAAAAAGTGATGATTTCTGGGCTTATCCATTGACTCGACAAAAACTTTACATTGCCTGAAAGTGCCAATTGAGAAATCAGTTGAGAGTGCTTGCAAAAACCATAACTTCATTACCAAGTCTGTTATGACCAGCAGCTCACAACAGCTAATATATCTGAGTACCTTTTGACTTTTTCAGCAGAAATTCAATAGAATTCCCTGGAAAGTCATGAACAACTCTCATTCCTGTTGGTCAAAAATCTTGTGCTCTCAGTCATTTTTCCCCGGTTATCGGTATAACTTTGAAGTATGAGTTTTATTGTTACTGTCAAACTTTTACCCCAGTTGTAGGAATGAGTTTTGTTACTGTCAAGCTTGGTACTCAGTCATTTTACCCCAGTTATTGGTATCATCTTGAGTATTGTTGCTGTCAAAGTTGATTTTGAGAACAGAAACAGGTTTAAGGGGCCCATCTTTCTGCCGTTGTCGCTGGCTTTCAAGGTCGTCTTTATAATTCTCTATTCGCAGCAACTGATGCAAGAATTGGAAACGGAACGAGAGCGCCGATGGAAGGCCGAGGAGGCAGCAAAAAAGATGGCCGACCACATCCGAGGTCTCCAAACAAAAGGTAGGCAAAACTTCTGTTGTGATAGGACTAGCCTACTTGATAGTGGTGTACTTGCCAGAGATACTTGTCACAACGACCTGGATGAATTGCATGCGATAAAAGTTTGAAGTTTTTGTTACAAGTGCCTGCAACAAAAATTGTATCACTGTTATACAGGAATGATGGTTTTTACCTGCAGAAGAGCAATAATGTTGTCATTCATCCCAGTGATAATTATCACATGCCACAGCCATAAAGATCTCGCTTGTGTGCTGGTTGCATAAGTCATAGACTGGTTTCCAGCGTGCGAAGTTTGTCCACGAATGAAGAAGAAAGTGATGATTTAGTATTGTGGAGGTGTCTGGTGGGATTTTCTCTTTAATGAATAGATTCTGATGCCGTCATTATGCAAAAGCCATATTGGTGTATTTTTATGGCGCTGATGGTTGAGACACCATCGGAATAATGATAAGTGCATGGTCAGCTGTCAGATGCAGGCACGACAGGAGACTCTAAGCGGTAAAATATTTGCCAGCAGTTCTTTTTCGAACGTCAGCTTAAAAACATGAAACTTTCAACCTGGGGTGCAATTACCTTTGCATTTTTATCAGCAAGCGCGATATTTAGTCTTCCGTCAATTGAAAGTTAGAAAATTCACCAACTTTTACCTTTACAAAAATTTCACAGTTTATCGAATCCGTATTCAAGTGGTCTTTAACAAAACAGGGGGACAGAACATCCAAGTTTTCTTCTCTAACATGTCCATGTGGCAAATCCCGACATATAGGACATATCTAGAGTTGAGACCATTACATGTTGCAACATCACAACCTAACTGAAAAATTGAAAACCTTACGCGATTCGATTACTGAGAAAGGAAAAACTGATTGGTCAGCTACGGAATTGAAATCGACAGACTGTAAATCCTTGAAGTAGCGCTTCGTGAGCTTTGAAAACTGAATTCAAGATTATCCCTCTTGAATTCTAAGTGGTCATGTGAATGGAACCAGCTGAGACTGTCCATGATAATTATCTGTCTTTCAACCTGAACCAAGGACGTCCATATTCACGGCATGACGCTCTCAACTTAGGAAATCCATTAGAAGTATACAAACTTAATCTCCGGAGACTTTGGCCATTTGTGGACCGCGATTTCGAGGATTCTTGGACTTTTACAAGAATGTCTGCAGGAGTTAATAATAAAAATGATAATGTGATGCATTTATATAGCGCTCCTCAGTAACGTAACTGTTAAAGCGCTGTGGGATATCATATTATTATCATATTACAGAAATCAATCAGGGGTTTCAAGGAGCAACCAGAAGGTGCTCACTTGAACTTGACCAGTCGGGGAACCAAGGAGTGACTCGGCCGGGAGTCGAACCCACGACCTCCTGATCATGAGGCCGACTCTCTTCCACTGCGCTACCGCTGCCCCTAAAGTTGGCAACAAGTGTTCATCTCAGCAACAGGAGAGAGCCACACCCCTGTACGAAGGACCTTCATGAATCGGATATCTTTTTCAAATCGTGCTTTGTTGCACCTGCACTGTTTTGTAGAAAACATCGCCAACCGCTGTGTTTTAATGACACATTTCCACTCCTTTGTCCTCGTTCATTAATTCTCGTCATCAAAAAGCATTGCAGAACGCTGTAAGCTAGCTTTTTTTCCGCATTCCCGTCCTTTAGCATAATGGAGAAAAAATCATTGGTTAGATGTGAGGCAAACTGCTATAAAAGCTATCCTGTCATACTTTCTTTATTAGGGTCATAATCTGGCGGTGCCGGGTTGGAAGTGGGAAGTGTAATCTACATTTTTGATTCATGGTCACCACAAATAACTCATTGGTTACGAGTGCCATTAATTTCTTTGCAATTATTTGTGTGCTCTATTTGATTTATCGTTTAGATTTTTACAGAGTTTATTATGATTACGAAGAATTTCATCACAAAAGTTATTCCATTTTGATGATAGTTAGCCTTATCTGTCTCCTTGCAGATATTTAACGAGACGGGGGGGGGGGGGGCGAAGTTAACTCTAGGTGGCAGAGTTAGCATGATGTACCGTCATGTGGTTATAATTCTAAAAATTTCAAAGAGTTATTCTTATAAATTGTCACTTTGAATTTTCCCCTTCCGTACGTGATGAAGCATCAGATTTGCCAAGTTAGAAGGTTTTACCTATTGTAAAACATGAATGCTCTCAAGACAAAAACTATAGCTCAATCTCCAAATCTTAACATGGTTATAAATATAAGTCCTGAAACTCGCTTCAAATCCTATTTTACAAAATAGATGCCAACAGTCCAGCCATCCAATCAAGGAAACTTGATGAAATAGTGCTTTTCATATCACCATTACCATATACTTCACCATCGTTGTGAAAAAATCATGTTTTAATAACTCAGGTCAAAGGATTCTAAGAATGCCATTTGGTGCAACAAGAGCCTTCGCTTAATAACCGGTTGTTATGCCGGATGGCAAAGTGGAGGAGAACAGGTCTTGAGAGCCGTTTCTAGCTTGATGCATCATCATTCATTAAGCTAGTTCTGGCATGACGTGGGTTGAATTGAAATGTTGTATTAAGGTCACTGACCATTCAATACGACTTATGAGTGGAAACCTCGCTCATTGGTTTGCCATTCTGTGACCCTGACATACATGTGGGTTTGCCAACTGTGACCTTGGACATTGGTTTGCCATTCCATGGCCTGGACATTGGTTGCCATTCCATTGGTTTACCATTCCATGACCTTGACATTCGTTGCCATTCCATGACCTTGACATTGGTATTCTATTCCATGACCTTGACATTGGTTTGCCATTCCACGACCTTGACATTGCTTTGCCATTCTTTGATGACCTTGTCCTTGGATTTTCATATCAACTCAAGGAGGTCGTCAATGTAGATGAAATAATTTCATCTGAAAACTAAATGAATGCTCTGAGCATGACATTGCTTTGCCATTCTTTGATGACCTTGTCCTTGGATTTTCATATTAACTCAAGGAGGTCGTCAATGTAGATGAAATGATTTCACCTGAAAACTAAATGAATGCTCTGAGCATGACATTGCTTTGCCATTCTTTGATGACCTTGTCCTTGGATTTTCATATTAACTCAAGGAGGTCGTCAATGTAGATGAAATGATTTCATCTGAAAACTAAATGAATGCTCTGAGCATGTGAGATTGCAGTTTCAGCTATTTTCCACAATTGTAATAAGCCAATTATTGCGTTTGACCCGAAGAAAACACAGTTAGTGGTTGTGAGATGAGTTTTCTCTTGAGATTGCCAATTAGGAGAGAAGAATGATCACTTTTACATTCTTGAGTGTTATGGTTGGTAAGGCTGACATCTTGTGTTGGGCTGGAAGAAGAAAAGGGGGTAGCTATGCACTCTTTGATACATCTACCTAATGTCATGATGGTCTGGAAAGTTGTATGCCTTTTCATCACATGTACTAAAGTTAAAAAGTTGGCCATTAATCGTGTTTCTAAAGCATTTTCCCAAGTCGGCCCTGCCCCAGGGATGTTCAAGGTCAGCTACAAAGTGCATCACATAACCCATGAACTCGTGTATGTAGAAAGAAGAAAGTGTCTCGGAAGGGATTTGGACCCACAACCTCCTGGTCAGAAGACTTGCACTCTAACGTCTACACCATTGTGCATCCTATATTCAATTTGATGAGCAGTATTTTGCTTCAAGTAGCACGCTCATGGTGATGTAAAGCCCATTCTGCCGAAGTAAATATTTTTAGATACACTGCCGAGTACCGTTTTTGTGAATGGACATTTGCACAAAATGGCTATCAACAACTCCCTTTCTTCACGGCATTATTACCGACCAATTTCCAAATTCCGGTTTTTGTTATGATCATTGAGACGCGGAAATGACTGTCTGGGAACGTTTCCTTTTAATCTAGAAGGTGGCTTTATCTCATGACCACCTAGCGATTTGTATTCTTTGCAGAAATATAGCCCCTCATTACTGTGCAAAATATGCAACACACGATCACTGCCTTCCTTTGCGCCATTTTAGATGATGACCAATCATTTTCTCAAATTCCTGTTATTTGTTTTGATTTTTAAAACGGAAATGGCTGTCAGGAACATTTCGTCCAATCTCACTGATGCATTATTTAGAAGGAGGCTATTTTCTTGTCCTCTCTCAACAATAAGGCTTTTCATTATAAAGAAACAGGTATAACTTCATTAGTTCTAGTACTAGTACAAGATATTCTACTGATAAACACTCCCTTTCGAACAGCATTTTAGAAGAAGCCCAACCAATTTCCAGATTCTGGCTTACAATGGTTTACAAACATGGGAATGACTGTCTTTGAATTGTCTTTCAATCTTACTGACACCTTATCTAAAGTTGGCTGTTTTCCTGTCCTATCTACAATTACAATAAGACGTTACTCGGAAGCGAGAAACGCGGAAGGACCTGTCAAGAAAACTTGTTTCCAAGTGGTGGAATATGGCACCAGAATCGCCAATGACTACTGCACAAATGCTTTAGAATTCATAGAGTGTTTGATGGTGGAGGGGCACCACTAACATTTAGGCCACAACTTCTGACCTCAAGCCTTCAATTGCTACCTTTTTATTTGCCTTTTGAAGTTCAAGGAATTGATCAAACTGGAGATATTGGTTTGAGGAATTCGGTATCAATTTCTATTCTAAAATATCTCGAAAAAAGTGGTTTTTGATGCTTTTTGACAGCTTCCACATTTTGCACCAACCCAGGCAGTTATGGTTGCCTAACCATTTTCATTGTTTTATCCCCCCTTTAAATGTAATTGACATGATGTAAGAGCCTTTGTGGCAAAGATGCTTCATTACAAGCTCTTGGTGTTATTCTCTTTGAAATGTCGGATGGAGTATGATTAGCTTTTCAAAATTTTTAGTTAGGAACTCAAAAAAGATAATTAGAAATTTTCCATCTCAACACAATGCAGTTTCTGCCTTACATCTTTTTTTCATTTCGTCATAACCATAAACTTCTGGTGTGTCAGTTATATTCCCTGCATAAAATGAAAAATTCATAAACCCATGCACATTTATGATAGTATTCATAAATCACGATAATTGGAATCGTACATCATCGCTAATCAGGTAATGGCTTCGTGTGAGTCTGCATCGAATGTAAGATGATGAATAAGAGGTCGTCGCCCTAAGGGCCACAGGCAATCAACATCTACCCAGTAGTTTTATCTATGTACGACGCGGGAAAATGGTTGATTTTGCTAGGGACACACCAGCAAAATTCGATGCCAATTCGAACGGGGTTGGATTCTGTGTTCACTTCAGTACTACCGGCGCATAATTGACGATTTTGAAGCTTTTGAACAATATAAGCGCGCTGAGTACAGATCTATATTTAACTTGCAAAGACCATCATCCACGACTTCAAAACTTGTTGTGTGAAATTTGGTTACGTTGGGTGAAAGGCGCTAATATGAATGTTGTGTTCCTAAAGAAAAGCTAAGGAAATCTTTTGGGCCTACTATTTTCCCTTTTCTCTACATGCAGTCAGCACCTATGTTTTGATTGCTGCAACCTGCGATAATTTTCACATGAGATAAAAATCTGTTGTGCCGGTGCTCGTGACAAGATTTGGCTGGTTCTATTCACAAATGAGGGAGATCTTTGTCCCTCATGGCAGTAATACTTTTGTAAAACGATCAACCTCCTTAGGGAAACCTGTTCTCATCAAGAAACCACTGCTCATTCCTCCTCATGCCCTACCATCCAATTACACGGTTAGGTTTTTTATCAAGTCCCTCCCAGCGTTCCTAATTGCGTGAAAAACCGACTGAATTGATGGCCTTGTCCATGGTTAATAGAACAACGCTGCTCACATCCACTTTTCTGACATATTTTTTCTTCCGTCGATAACAGAACGGGTCAAGTATCGCCGCAGGAAGGCTTCCACAGGGTCTCATCACCATTCTCTGCACTGATATTTCCTCATGGGAATCATAGAAATGACTGGTTTTACGAAAGTGACCTTCAATTCTCTCATTGACAAAACAAACTGCTTGTTGTTCTTCTGGAAAGTGCTACAAGAACTACTAGAAGACCCTAAAGTATCAGTTCTGGACCGACCCAAAGTTGTATTTTTCAATTGGGGGAAAACTATCAAATCACCTTACGAATTCAATATGAAGCATTCGCGTAATTCACCTGAGTTCTGGTGAAGTGGTGAAGGGACATTTTGTCACTTTTGGGATAACATATTATTCATATTTCATTTTCACTACCAGTGACCCATTGCTGATCGCTGACTAGCCTAGAGTATCCCTGCCCCTGCAAGCAGGACTGCAGATATTGTCAGCCATTCCTGACATGTTCAGAGCCTCGTCTTTTAATGAAGCATGATCGACATTCCCGCCTGGTCGTCTCCACTTTCCTGCCATTTCCGTCCGTGGTCATTTCATCTGCCTTGTGGCATTTCCTTCTTGCTCACGGTCGGGTTATGTGTCCGGCTTTTCAGACGATGTGGTCAGAATAATCAACACATCCAGGGGTGACAACTTCTTTACACCAATCGGGTGGCGTGTCCTGCTGCCAATTTTTAAGATGGTCGTCAGGTTTCACATTCTACGGAAGCATTCCGTCGTATGCTGATAAAGAAGTAGATAATGTCCCCCTGGAAAAAGTGTCTGACCCCATTGTATTCTGACGGATGGGTTCTGTAGAGGCCATGGCTGTCAATAGCTCAGATTAAGCGCTAATCGAATAGTTTGCTCCCCAGACATTCTATCTGAAGACATTTCAATCTTCTTCACACGGTTGATAGTACAAAATCACTTTAAATATTGCTTGCTCAATGGATATTTTGAGGACTAAGGTCACAACCATGATGCTAGGATGAAATCACTTTAAACTTTGCTTGCTCAATTGGTGTTTAGAGGACAAAGGTCACAACCATGATGCTAGGATGAAATCACTTTAAACTTTGCTTGCTCAATTGGTGTTTAGAGGACAAAGGTCACAACCATGATGCTAGGATGAAATCACTTAAAACATTGCTTGCTCAATGGATATTTTGAGGACTAAGGTCACAACCATGATGCTTGGATGAAATCACTTTAAACTTTGCTTGCTCAATTGGTGTTTAGAGGACAAAGGTCACAACCATGATGCTTGGATGAAATCACTTTAAACTGTGCTTGCTCAATTGGTGTTTAGAGGACAAAGTCACAACCATGATGCTTGGATGAAATCACTTTAAACTTTGCTTGCTCAATTGGTGTTTAGAGGACAAAGGTCACAACCATGATGCTAGGATGAAATCACTTTAAACTTTGCTTGCTCAATTGGTGTTTAGAGGACAAAGGTCACAACCATGATGCTAGGATGAAATCACTTTAAACTGTGCTTGCTCAATTGGTGTTTAGAGGACAAAGTCACAACCATGATGCTTGGATGAAATCACTTTAAACTTTGCTTGCTCAATTGGTGTTTAGAGGACAAAGTCACAACCATAATGCTAGTATAAGATCACTTTAAGCTACCAGCTCATGACGTTATCTGCTGATGATCTCTTCTGACTCAGTCCACTTGTTTTCATGATGGCATTTGAAATAACATTATCATAAAGATTGGATCCCATCACATTACTCTTCTTGTTTTTCTCACAGAGGTAGTTAAAAGATGATAGTCTCATCAAAGGAAATAAGCATTTTTAACGGGGTGGATATTTTCTTGTGATCTTGAAGCTTTTCGTTATTTTCGACATTGACGACCTTATTATGACATGATTATTTTCTGAAGTTGGCCTTGAAATGCACAATCAGAACAAATCAAAGAAGCTTAAATGTTATATCGACGTGCACCTGTCAGTTAGCCTTTTCTAGTTGATGCCGTGTTCCAGTTAAAAAGTGCTCTGAAATCAGCTTTAACCTCCTTGGTCAGTCAGATGCGTCGTGTTCCAGTTAAAAAGTGCTCTGAAATCAGCTTTATCCTCTAACTGAGTTAGCGATCGCATGACTGATGATGAGATTTTACTGTTGAGTTGACACAGATTGAGTGGATCAGGGAAAGTGTTGCATGACATGATTTCTGTCAGTCTTGCTGGGGAAGAAGAGTTGCATAGTGGTCAGGGCACTAGGCAGTTCATTAGGAGGTCATGCATAACTCTTGCATGACTGATGATTTGTTGTCAGTCGTGCTTGGGATAAAGAGTGTCATAGTGGTCAGGGCGCTAGGCTCATCAGGGAGTTTTTGGTTGAACTCTTGAAGGCTTGTCAATGTAAAAAAGGAGCTGCCTGGGAAGTTAACCTGGCATTCTGTCCAGGGAGAGTGATGCTCCTACTCTCATCGGGAATATATCCTAGAGGATTAGGTGCTTGAAGGATTTGCATTAGGGCATGTGTCAAAATCATTTAAAAACTCAGACACATGCAACAACCCAGTCAGTGCGGCCATTTCAGGCCAGTTGAAAGTACCTTGTTGGCACTGGCCGAGAATCAAGCCAGTAACGAGTCTCAAAGGCCAATCCTCAAACCCTCACCTTTCCTTTCACAAGTTTACCTCTCTTCCACTGTCTCATCCATCCCCTTGCCTAATCCTGACATTGATAAAGCAACTGTTGCTATAAAAAGTAGTCTGCTGAACAAGAGGACAACTTTTTTACAAGTTCTCCGCTTCTGTTAATAATTGATTCTTTGTAAAAAAAAGTCATCAGCGGATTATTGGGATTGTCCTAGGAGTATTTGTTGAAACTTCTCGGAAGGGTTTTTTAAAAGGTTTTCTCTTGTTTCATCTGGTGACGATGCATCTCAAAGGTTGTAGGTCAGATTTATCTATAAAACCCTATACCTCCGCTCCACTTGTACTGTATAGAGAGGTTATAAAAGGTTTCTGTCAAGTTCTCTTTCATACAAGAAAATGTCAATTTTCCATTTGTCTTTGTAATACATGGCAAAGTAAAAGTTGAAGAAGGTGTCACGAGATAGGCCTACTATGAGAAATATCAGAGGTATATACTCGACCTTTGAATCTTATACATGACTAATATAGTTGTCAGGTCTGTGGAGCCTCATAACCTAGTGGCTAACACTGCTGGCTACCACGCCTTAGGATCCCAGTTCAATCATGGCGAGAATGCAGGATTGCTATTCTGGGTGAACTAGCGTGGCTTTCAATTCAGTGTTATAGTTTTCTATAATGCATATGTGACCTGCTCTACCAAAACTAGGCGCTTGTCGCATCTGAACTTGACAGGTTGATACGGACTTGTTGTTCATTTCCCTATTGTAGACCTTTTGTTGAATGTGACCAAATCAGTTTGTAATAGATTTCACAAAAGGTCAACAATAGGGAAATGAACAACAAGTCCGTATCAACCTGTCAAGTTCAGATGCGACAAGCGCCTAGTTTTGGTAGAGCGAGTCACATGTATGGTTGTTTGATACTAGTCAACATATTCATGCAGTTTGGATTGACTATGGATGGGCGGTACCAAGTTTTCCGATGGTCATGATACGTCCATGCTCTGACAGACCCTTGGGACAAACGGCTTCAGAAATGGTGCTGGATTGGTGAAACTAGCATATATCATATGTGACCCACCACGACAAAATGAGTCGCATGTCGCACAGAAGATGAGCCTAAAATGACACCAGGACATAATAGAAGAAATTGATATGCTCCGATTTTACAAAAGGCAGACAATGGTGAAATGAACAACCAGTCTGTCTCAACCTGTCAAGCTCAGAGCGACATGCGACCTGTTTTGTCATGGCGGGTCACATATGTGATTTAACTAAAGTACAAAACCATAGAATGTGTCTTGTGATGATATGCCCTGCGGTTTCCTCGTAACTTATAATCTGAAACCCATCTACAACCCTCCCCGCATCCGGTCAATTTGCTGTTTATATAGTGTCGTATATCATATATAAGCTAAGTATAATTCCGCAGAGCATGTCTGTGACATGTGGGAGATGATGTCCCCCATGATTTTTCCTCGTAACTTGTAATCTGAGACCATTTACGACACGACCCAATCATTTCAACATTTTCATAAAACAACCTCTGTCCAAGATGGTAGTCATCCATGAAATTGATCAACTATAATTTAATCACTTTTCTCCTTTCTGGCTTGTATTTCATTTTCATTGCAGTAAAAAAAACATGTAATTCTGGTAAATCACCCCGCATCTTTGATTAAGTAGGCGTGCCTGCAGATCAGATCTCTACAAGTTCTTCAGACATGGCAAATTGTGATTTCTTAACAGGAAACTAAAGTGTATTGTTCCTTGTATGCGCATTAAGGATTGCTGGTCTTTGGGGTAATTCAAATTAGGGCCAGTGATGTTGAACCCCTGCTAATTGCAATTTTCCAAAGCCTCACTAGCTTTTCAGTTTTCTGGTGGGTGAACTACAGTAGAACCTCTCTATTAAGGACACTCTCGGGACTGACGAGTGCTGTCCTTGATGAAGAGGTGTCCTGATTAGAGAGGTCACATTGAGTGGAAACAACCAACTAGTGTCTTTAATGGAGAGGGTGTCCTTTGAGGGGTGTCTGGCAAGGGAGGTTCCACTGTAATGTCAATGAATTTGTGTTTTTTCAACAGGAAAATCAAGGCTTTACCGATAATGAAAGATGAAAGTTAAAGGAAAAACTTCACACATTTTCTGAAAGTTGCCAACGATAACCATGAAATGAAATTTCATCCGCTGCCAGTTTCAGTAATCCGTATCAGTGAATCCATCATTTTAATTGCGCATTGCACATTGTTCAATGTTCCATTGCCAAAACTTCACATCAAAGACTTTTCTGCTTTTGTTAATTAAGTCGGAATCACATTCCATCATACCACGATTGTGGAATTTTTCACCAATGCGATAATTAAATTCCGAACATTAGTGAATATTGTCCAGATATTCCACGTTTCATTCTGATAATCCGCTCACGGCTTCTGTTCGTAATGAGGCCGTTAGCTTCTCACTAATGTAATTAATGCATTCCTTTGTCTTTGACTGACCTGTCTTCCATGCATCGTGGCCTAATAAAACTGCTTGCTAATTAGTTTACCATCTTTTGTCCATGCTGTAGTAATGTCTTCCAATGTCTAAATTCATTTCACACCGCTGAAATAACTCTGGTGCTTTTAATGGACAAGAATTTTGAAAATGTAAAAAATCTTTGCAATTTTCACTTTGAAGATTTTACAAAAGATGTAAGGTTATTATTCTATATTTAGATTATAACGAGAAGGATTTTGCGTTTGTGTGAATTTGGACATTTTGTTGGCTTTTGTGAGTAAAAACATGTGATAAAAATCATAGGTTGCTGCATGTGATAAATATCATAGGTTGCTGCAACAAAAATTGCCTGTCTGCTGACCCTTTTACATGTTCTAACATCCCTGTTTTGCCTCTTTCTTTTCCCTAAGAAAGCCTACACACTTTCAGAACTTTGATTATTCAAATCCGTTGAAGTTTTTGATATGTTTTTTTTTGTTGATGAAAATCTTTCTGATGTCGTCCAAGTCAAAGCAGTTTGTTTAAACTTTTGCATTTGGATTGATCATTTAAAGGCGCTTAGATTCATAACGGGACAGATTGCTTTTTCATTAGATTTAAGCGTTTAATTCTAAATGACACATTATCCTTCTGAAAAGTTCAACTAGTGTATTTGTACTTGAAAAGTTTCTTCATTGCATCTAAATGAAAATTTTCCTGTAAAGTTTGCAAAATCATGGAACAAATACTGTTTTGCTCACTATAAGGCTACGTAGGTAGGCTTATACTTTTAATATTGTGACTTTTAAGTATATATCTTAGGCTCAGAATTATTCTTTCCAAATCTTGAACTTTGATGCAATGCCTTAAACATCAAAGTGGATTCGAACAAGTTAACCTTAGTTTTGTAACCCGAGGCTGATTTTCAAAATGGGCGTATGATATGCTTTTCGCATCAAATAATGACGTTTGTGAATCAGTTGGTATTTCAAAACGAAAGCATCATCTTTCTTGCATATGTCTCGGGGTAATCTCTGCCTTGTAAATCCAGGTTTCGCACAGATTTACCCGTCAACAACCCTGCGATAATTCCAGGAAATTCTGCAGCAGGCTGTGCCTCAAACTTGTTATTTGGCGTTAATTGGAATTCAATTTCGAGCATCTTGGAGCACTTAGTTCCACTCTGTCACTTTCAGCTCTAGTTTTAAGTGATTTTCCCAACTGTGACTCTCCTTCGTGCTTCAAGGAGACTCCTCTCAAAACGTTTGAGGGTCTTTAAGAGATGTGACGAGACTTGAACGAAAGGATGTAATAATGTCATACGCCGTGTTGCCATGTTGATTGAAATAGAATGAGTCGTAAGCAGATGACGACTGTGATGAGGTTGTGCAGGTGGCAGCGTGGATTGGCAATGAAAACGGCGTAAATTGGCCATTGGGGTGGTGCTGTGGCTCATTTCTTATCAACTGCGGCTTTTTACTTGAAACTTTGTAATCTATGTATTGAGACCTCCTATAGCTAACCCCAACCAAAACCTCTCTTTGAAGCATTTGTCAGGGATTCTGCAATCAAGCCGAGACCTCTGAAACCCGTTTCCAGTACGACCCAACTCTTTTAGCGCCAGGGGGCCAAAACAGTTAGAGCTGCAAAAAAGCCTCATCGTTAAAACACAGCATTGATACAAAAGTAACTCACCTTAGAAGGGGAGGCCGGGGCACATCCCTGAAAGATAGAAAGAAATATTTATAGTAATGGGCTTGTTACCATTTAGTTGCACTTTGACACCGGGTCTAGATTACATGAAAAAGGCTATTAAAATACCAATCATTTAGTTGAATTTGTGCTCATATTTAGGAAATGGTCGTCAATATCATCAGCTTGCCTGAAAGAAATTCTCAAGAAAACGGACACTAAATGGTGGTCAAAAAGGACATTTCATCAGCACACCAACCTTAAGATGCCCCAGGCTAATTCAGTAATGTTTCCTCATATAAAAATTGAATAAAACCTATATAATCCAAAATAGAAGGAGGTCTTTTGAAGACTCTCATTTTCACACACTCTCCAGCCCATAGCAAAGCCTGGACTGTGCCCCCACACCAGTTGAAACCAGTTGATCAAAATGTTTGGCAAGTCATGTGACCCAAGCTCCTTCATTCTCCTGTATTGTCTAATCTGTCATGGCTGATGTTAATTGTCTTGGGTAACAAACTTATTGGTCTGGTCATTGTCTTGGAAATAACCTTGTAAAGATTAATCCATACTTAATATAACTCATGCATTTCACTTACCAGTAAGAAAGGCTATACACAGTCCAATGCTTTTTCTACAACCACATGTGAGTTGTGTGCCATGGTGTGTTTTTGGGGGGTGGGGTGGGCTGCAGTTGCATAGTGATACAAATCTCTTTCAGACCCAAGTGCAACCAAAGAAATGGCTAAAAAAATGCTCACAATTAGAAATGTTGGTTGCGGGCAGCAAAGTTCACCATACAGTAGAACCTCCCTTAGTGGAAACCTCTCTGTCAAGGACAACCTCTCTATCAAAGACACCAGGTTTGGTCCTAAATTGGTTGTTTTCATTCAATTCGACCTCTCTAATCAGGCCACCTCTCTATTAAGGACAAAAGCTGTCAGTCCCAAGGGTGTCCTTAATAGAGAGGTCCTACTGTTGTATGAATTAACTGTTGTAAAAAATCAATGGTGGTCTTGTCTCAAGAGGCCGGGTTGGAATGATAAAGTATGGTAAAGTTTAACTGGGAAATATACCATAATATAAAGGAAAAAAACCAAGCTCAACAATTCGTAAAATTGTTCAAATGTCCAGCGCACACCACTCTTTTCCTTTTTAGTAGGCGAAATGGTGAGTAGGCGAAATGGTGTGTAGGCGAAATGGTGAATAGGCGAAGTGGGTGTAGGCGAAATGGTGAGTAGGCGAAATGGGTGTAGGTGAAATGGGGGTAGGCGAAATGGGGGTAGGCGAAATGGGTAATAGGCGAAATGGGTGTAGGCGAAATGGGTGTAGGCGAAATGGGGATACACCGTCTTATCAATTCACCCCGTCTATATTTAAAGGGACTATTAGACCATGAAGTTCTAAAGTCACTAAAGTTCTGGTCAATTCTCTTCAAATCAGTTCTAAGTTGCAGTAGGTTTCCCCAGCTATCCGGTTATCCGTCTCACACTAAGCAGAAGCATATTCCTTGGAAATGTCTGATGCTTTGAATGTAAATATGCTTGTAAGATGCAATTAAATGATGCGTTACTAAAATTCTATTTGAATTCAGTTGCGTCTTGCAATAAGTTCTGCTTGGTAGCCTTTGATGGAGTCCCTAATGGACCCACCCACAGTGGAAGTAAGGCAAAAGAAATTTATGATACTTTTTTTCTTCTTATGAAATATCGTGAATAGATGGAGAAACCATTGAAAATTAAGATCCATGAAAATCAAAATATCGAGAAATAACATGTTGGGGGTGGAAAAAATCTGAGGAAAATTTTGTGTCCGCAAAAATGAAATGGTTTTTTTTGAAGAACTTCTGCTGGCAAATCTGATGTGGCATAAAAGTTTGGCAGTTACAGTTGTCCAGGCTGACTAGACACAAACAATACTAGATGACAAATGGTCATGCTAATATACCACTCTTCACAAAAACAATTTGGGGATTACCACGGAGTTGGGGAAAAAACTGAATGCCATTTATCTTGCTGTTAGTATATTTGTGTTAGATTTTTCCTGTAGAAGGTGAAAGTGATTGATAAGCGCTGGCTGCGTAAAAAGGCATCAAATCGTCACCCTAAAACACCATTGATTATTCAGAAGAACTGGTGATTGTAACTCTGTTTTACTTATTGACGAATTGCATTTAAAGTAAGAGAAGACCGGTTTGTTTTATTGTTTTGTGGCCAAGCAACCCAAGACAGAGCAGGGAGAATGGGGGACAAAGTTTTAAAATTTCACTGGTGTTAAAGCTGAGAAGCTTGCGTGGACTCAACCTCTCGCCGAAGTCAGATTCACTAGGCCAATAAAGCCAATTGGCGTCTAACTGTGGTGCCACACAAAAACGCCCACCCCCTGGAGGAGGAATACCCTGTGAGAAAATCTCCTCAAAGTGCTGAGCGAACGCTGATGAAATAAGAATACATTTTTTCTCTGATAGAAATGTATAAGCGAGATATGGAAAGATGTTAAATCTAGTGGAAAGATTGAGCACAGCAAGCAGATGAGGATGCAGGTTTTTGTAGCGAGTTTGTCACCAGTTATCTTTGGTCCAGTTGGCAGGGAAGAAGACGGCTAATGACTTGGGTGGAAAAAAATTGGTATTTGCTGAAGAATATGACTGTTGGCAAAAAGTATCTCGGGATTCTTGGTTCCTGTTTGACTAATTAGCAACTGTTTTCCATATCACTGCTCTGGTAAGTGGTATTGAGGAAGAAGTATGATAATAAGTGAAATGATATGATTGTGTTGAGCTGAAAGTGGTCCTGTTCCTGGATTTCGGTTTTGACTTCGTCGTGTAAAGACCGATTCGGACTAACGGAAAACACACTCAAACATCACTCACTAAATCTATTCTGAATACAATCAGCTCTGTTCCAATCAGGCAGCACAATAAAAAGACATGGGCTTCTTTAGTAAACCGTAATGAAGACCTGTCAGCATACGAGAGATTTTTTTGAAGACAAAGCAATGAAATGACAATGAAGCATCAAACAAATGATTCAAACCTGAGGAAACTGACAACAGACTTGTGCTATGGCTTTTGCCATTGTGAGAACACATGTGCCTTCCTTGCACGGACTAACTCAAATAGTCTAGTTTCATCGATCTTAGACCGGTTCCTTACATGGGCTTATGATACATAGCAGAACAGTGAAATACTGGAATGACAGAACGTGAATCATAAACATTGAGCCATTGAATCACACTGTCGCTTACAACTCAAATACTCTAATTTCACCAATCTAAGACCACTTTATTAATTTCTATAAAATCGACAGAAAGGCCAAGCTAAAACATGACATCATGACTATCAGATAATGGATGTCGCAAGCCAATTGTCTGTCCAAACTGATTGACATCAAATATTTTCAAGCCAAACTTGAATATTCAGAAACCATCTTAGATCAGTGAAACTAGAGTATTTCATCTTTTTGGAGCTGACAAGACATCTAATCAGTTCTGTTCTCATCAAGCAAGCGTAATAAGAATCAAGTTCTTTTTGGTAATCTATAATTTTACATCAAGAAAACGTGTCAGAATACAAGGGGATCTTCGAAGACGAAGGAATGTTAAGAATAACAATGAAAGAACATCAAACAACTGAGCCAGAAATGTCTGATCTGACAGCAAATGTTCTGATGGCTTTTGGGTATGACCTGGTATGAATTGGATTTTCTTTAATCCATACTTTGTATGACTTAGCCTAAGTGAATGTGTTACATTGCGACAAGATGATCACTCTTTAGTTGGATGAGGGACACATGAGTCTATTAGGGAAGTTATCTGCACTCTTCAATACCTGCCTTAAAGATGAACTGTCGTTTTCAACATTTTGTCATTTGATGTCATAATAATGATAAACAGTACACTAACAACTGTCAAGCTGCCCTGCCTGACGTCGTCACCCGGGAAAATGACGTCAGAACTACATGAAGCACCGAGCAGAATGCCGCGCCTGGTAAACATGGAAGACGAACATACTTGAAGCCAATATCTTGATAATCCTTTTGCGAGATGCAGGTACATCACCTGGGGTTAGGAAAACATCTGTACAGAACGTCTTCGTAGTCAAAGAAGCCAGACAGTGCCTCAAGATCCATTGTGATTCTCTTACAAATTCGACCATAAAGATGTACTGTAAAGATATTTCGTTTACCTGACCTCAAGTGGTGTATGCGTGTCCAGCTCGTTGACGAACTGACTGAACCGTCTTGGACACAAGGCCACCAAAGGACGCAGATCAGGGAAAAACTGCACAAGCAAACAATCTATGGATATGTTGCCTTATATTTCTCCCCTTTGATCATGGAGCGTGTTGACATCTTAAACCACTCTGACATTCGCAAACTGACTCAACCGTCTTGGACGTGGCTGAACTACAAAGCTAAAGTGATGGCATCATTCTCTCTTGTAATCATCTCAAACTAGCTGGGTAATTGTGTTTTGATGAAAGTGCCTGGGGGCTAGGCGTTTAAATCATGATCGTTATGACATGACAATCAAATGCTTGGCTGTTGCATGGCCTCTGGGCTGCGTGATTTAGGGATGTCGTACAAGAGGGACGTCTCAAATAACCTTGGATTTGAACCCTCTACCGTTCGGTCAGAAGTCCTACGCTCTCGCCACTACACCAAGCGCTTCCCAAAGAGTTTCCCCACGAAAAATGGTTTCTTGTTTAACAAGTTTTTTCAATAACAGATAATTCTGCCTATTGACGTTGCTCTTCAACATGGTTTGTTTCTAATAAGACCGTAGGTGGTAAAGCCATAAGTTAGTTTTGTTTATGATATTTATATGATTCACACAGGGCCCGCAGAGTGCTAGACAAATGTTCTCGTCAATATTCTTACAGCTTGCTTAGGACCCACCTGGCAGTTCCGTTGATTAGATAGTTAAATATCATGCCCACAAATAAGACAACTGCTTTTTACACCATTGGCATTTTTAAGGTATCAAGTTGGCAATCTGAGGCCAAATCTTTTCACAAAAACAGATGTGTCACATTCTGTAAAATTTGTTCTTGCTAGCTGCGTATTGGCATTTATTCTCAGCCACATGTGATTTTGAGATGCGGTTTTTGCTAAACCTAACGGGTCTTTCCATGTGATAAAGACTTGAGATACAAGCACCAAATGGTTTATATTACTGCATTTGCATTTATCAGGGCAGTCCAGTCTATTGCTTTGATTTAGTTAAGCTGTATTCTGACCAAGAATAAATCAGACAATTAACATCTCCATCCAAATCCCAGATCAGTCCGGCGCAATCTCTTCCCAACAAAGACACAAAGACTGCACCAAGATAAATTCTCAGTGAGGGGGTCCTTAATGTATTTGCTCTCATCTTACTGGATGGCCGGACCATTTGACTGGGGCATTTCCCCCAGGAGGCAGTATCTGAAATCGATTAGGCCATATCCAGACGGGATTATTGTCATCATACTTGGCTGATGATCGCCCATTATTGTCCTGGCTGGCGTTGGGCGAGAATTCAAAAGAATAGGACGTCATGTTACAGTCTATAGGATTGGTACTCGAATGGACAAGCAGGAAATGAACTTGGGTCTGGGCTTCTGTTATTTGGGACACACCCTGCTCTATCTCGGAGATTAAAGAGTATTTCCTATGATGAATGTAATGCCCTTCCCACGCATCAGTCAGTGTCAAGGCAATTGGGAAGATCAGTGGCGTAGTGGTTAGAGCACCGGGCTCATAATCAGGAGGTCGTGGGTTCGATTCTCGGAAGGGTCACTGCTGTTTCGTCTTTGTGTCTTTGAGCAAGGCACTTAACCCTACTTGCTTCTCTCCACCCAGGAGTAAATGGGTACCTAGCTGGCAGAGTTGGCACACTATGAATGTTAGTCCTGAGCGCTGTATAGCTGCAGCTCGGACCTGTAATACTCCCAAGGAGTAGAGCTTGAACCACGAATGTACAGGCCAATAGCTAGGGGTAATAATGTGAAGTACTTTGAGCGACTGAAACCAGTTGAATTTCGCGCTATATAAGTCTCATAATTATTAATTGATGCATCATCAGGTCATACGCAAGCTGCTGGATGGGACCCTATTGCAGACCCTATTGTCCACATGTTCATCAGGCCTAACTGATCTGCACTGGACTTTTGGATAGGAAATAAGAAGGTTCATTTTCATTTCTCGAGAAATTGTAAAATAGACTGAATCGGTGGTGGTGAGAAATCCCCTTTAGGTCAGAGAAGGAGTCGAAAGGACATGCAACCTCTTCAATGTTGATGAAATTCCTGGAATCGGATGCTGGCGGATGTTCTGATTGAGCTGTTCATTCCCGACGCCTGCAGCATGTCTGAAGGGTGTTCTTTTCCACGTTGCGATCCATCCCCTGGAATACAATGATGTCTTCTATGACAACACTTGATGACACATGCTGTTCCATTTTGATGTTCAAAAGGAAAATCTAAAGTAAAAAGGACAACTAAGAGTATCCCTGTGAAACTCTAGCACTGAAGGTGTTAAAGCTTTTAAACCTCCTTCTCCTGTGCATGTCATAAGTATTTGTAAGAAATGGCAGCGGCTTAAACCCAAAAGGGTTTCTTAAGTTGACATGATGATGATGATGATTATATAGATAACAGTCATCCCTTATGTGGACACCACAGCTGGTAATGACACTGACAGGCATCCACACCTTTTTAAGTACTTGGGGACATTTTCTGGCATTGGTTTATCAAAGATACCTTCCCTATAAATCTGTTAATAGGTGTCACTGGCCAGCATCGAGATGAAAAATTTATTTCAACCATCATTTCTAAGGCTACTGGGTTTGCAATTCTTGTTACCTGCAATAACCACACGAATGAGTGATTTTTATCACGTATGCTCATGATCACGGGTCGCAGTGATCTAAATCGCTCATTTGGGAGGTATTCTGGACTGCTTCTTTGGCATCTGATGCCTCAAGCCTATCCGGTCTCAAAGGAAATCCACCATAAAAAAGAAGTTGCAGATGGACAGTTATTAGGTAAAGCTGCTAGCTTGGCTTTTTGATATTAGCCCCGTAAGCAAAGAATACGGAATCGGGTTTCTTGGTCAATCAGAAATGCCTAAAGCGTGTTCTTGGGATAACCAATAAGTGTTGTCATCAGTCTCATGAGATGGACATAGCCACAAGACGTAGATCGATGAAGAGCCTTGGGCACCAAGAGTCAGCCTCATGTCAGGTTGGTTAGGGCCCGCTGTAGAAGTATGACGACCTAACGCATGATGTCCAGACATCTTCTACACACAAGAGCCCAAGGCACCAAGAGCAAGTAGATATATTCAGAACTTACGCGTATTGTTCAGGTATTTCCAACAACTTGGAGAAAATTAACTCAAGTCAAATCTCCACGAATCAAGCCTGTCTGTTGTGACAAAACATCGAACAATTGATCAAACGACAGCCCCAAGTACCTAGACAGCTAATGGGGTCGGCTCTAGATATATGTAGACATCCAGGTATTTTCCGCATCCTAAGAGTATTGGCTCAAGTCATCACCGCAAATCAAGTTTGCCTGTTGTGACAAACATCAATCAATCAAGAGCCACAGGGCTTAGAGTTTGCCTCATGTGAGTTTGGTGCGGGTCGGCTGCAGACTCTTGTAGAACTTAAGTTAATCTCCACAGATCAAGCTTGTCTGCTTTGATAGAGCTTAGATCAATCCAGAGCCAAAGTTACTGAGATTTGGCCTCATATCAAGTTGGTTGGGGGCTTGCATAGATTCATGTCGTACTCACTCATGATGTACAAGCAAGCGGGTTCTATTCCAAGTCGGTCAGTCCCAGCATGCTCGTGTGATAGAGAGGGTGACTCTATTGTTTATAGAGCTAATAATCTCCTAGTTGACGCTCAGCTCTGAATGTACGAGACAAGTATTGCCCTCATCCTATGTGAGTCATCTCCTGTCACCTATCCCCAAATCAAGCTACTCTGTTGTGTTGAGGAACCCTTGGCAATGGCCAGTCACGAGTGCCTGTTACCCTCAGGCAACTAGTCACACCTTGTCTATTTGGAAACGGAGCTCCAGCCATGGCTGCCTTCAGGTCTTCACTAACCAAGCTTGTCTGTGGGGTCCGATAGTTTAGGAAGGGCAACTCTTGAGGTGCATGCGTGACATATGGCCAGTAGAGGTGGTCTTCAGTGAAGGGCCACAGGTACTGGTCTGTCGTCTTGGCGATACCGAAACAAGGGTAGTTTCCTGAGGTTATAATGAAGCCTATCATGGGCAGAGCTTGAAAGTGTACTTTAGAATGTTCAGTGGGAGATTGGTATGACGGACCTGTTCATGTTGCTGATGTCATCCAAATTTTGGCAGGATTTGCTTAAGATTAGGTCAGTGGTGTGTGAAAGAGCTGGTGTACCTACTGGTTGGTGCACGAGTCATAATGTGGATGATCTCACTATTACCCTTACTACTATGCCATTTACAACAAGTGCAACCAAACAATGATCAATCTCATCCTGTCCAAATCTACAGTTGAGCCATACAGTGACAACGTCTCAAGTGTACAGACGAAGTTTTGATTATCACAAACCGATGTCAATCTAAACTGATGAACCTCTTTGAATCCAGAAATAACCATGAAATCCTTGAGAAGACTTATCATCAAGGAGCATCAACTTGGTACAACACTTTCTTCAATTTGATTTACAATGATTACAAAATCTTTTGATCAAACATGTCAAATGATCGATCAAATGTCGCCGATCCAGATTGGCAATCAATTTTCGTAAAAAAAAGTGAGTACTTCCGCATTCCCGTGGTTATCCTGCGCCGAATGGCCAACATTATTCATGATAGAAAGAAATCTCCGACAGGTGATCCGATAAGAGTATTGTTTAGCATTAGTTATTCTGGTTGTCCCGTCTAACTCCCATCTTTCGCTGCCAATTGCCCACCAAATGGGATCATGATGTGATAGATGGCTCAGCTTCTTGGCCATTTCTTCTTATTCGTGTGATTATGAGCGGATGAAAACGAGCGTTTGTCAACTCACACGTGTCCTGATCGGGACAACTGCTTAGCTGTACAAAGTACGCTGAATGTCGTCGGCTGATGGACACTGTAAGCCCATTTATTTTCACGAGCATGATATTTTGATGGAGGGACTACAAATTTTGAACTTGAGGGGGCGCCAGCGTGTTTGGAAAATCTACCCACTGTACTTGATGGTACTTGATAGCTTGCTATCTGTATCGGATATTAGTCACTTGAAAAGCGTCAATTTGACACACAAGCTACTGTCTGCCCTATTGGCCCCTTTTAATGTTCTTCCTGGGGGAAATCAACCAAGCTTCTCATCTGTGAAGTGTTTCCGACATTGTCACACGTCTAATAATACCTCCTGACAGATGCATCGTTATCCTTTAGGGTGTTTCCACCCCTCTGAGGAGAGAGCGTTACAAGATCTGCCATCTGAACGAGAGATCGTCACAAGATCGTTCCGTCATCTGAACGGGAGATCATCATAAATAAGACCTCTCTGTCTTGGCTCTCAGTCACTGAACCAGCCAGAGGTATAGTCCTTTCAGGGTCTCTGCCAGAGGTTGAGTTGGGTATGTTTTATGCAGCCTCAAAGAAGTTGGAGTGTACAGACAATAGATGTATGTACTCAAAAAGAAATCTTAAAAATTTGTCCGTAATCTTCTGAACCGCCAAATCAAAAATCCTGAACATTTTATTTTTTTGCGATATTTTCACTATTTGCGAAATCAAATGAAGTTTCCACTTTACACCGGCCTTGAAAGTGTTTATCATGATAAAGATTTGAACAAAGGTGTGCATTCTCAGAATTTAACTCAGGGAAACACAAACACCTGACCACAATTTGCTTTAAGATTTGAAAAACAAATCTGAGGTTAACCTGTTCTGTGTTTGATTGTTATCATACCTGTGGGGTTTTAATTCAGTATCAACTTCATTCATGTGGAGTATGCACTTGAGTTTGTTGTTGATGAGATACCAAGAAATTGCTTTCTCAATTACGGTATACTCAATTCTAACTCTCGATGAGGTTCATGTGAGTATTGGTATCGAATGATGGGGCTGCGTATCCGATCTGATCCTTTGTGACCTTTTGCCTCGTCCCATGTTTGCTTATGACCTCATGATGTGCCACACACAAAATGAACGTTGGCTTGGCTTATTTGATGTTCCCATTGATGGCACCAGGGAACATCCTGTGGCGACAACACCACAAGGGAACAGTCGATGGATACGCAGCTTTATAATTCAGTTTAAAATTACGAAGTGATTGTATCTAGGATGGGCTCGATATGGATGCGTTTACCTATACAGACTGTTTAAATGAATAAACAAATTAGAACTTCTAACGAAAACGCACTTACCTTAAAAGCTTTACCAATAAAGGCTATGAAAACCAGTTGTTAGAGCAGCAAGTATTCCGTTTAAATCTCTCCTCTCTGGCTTTATAGATTTCTAACAATCAGCAAGCATTCCTATCGGAGTTGGTCCTCCATTACTCCTGGAAAAAAAGAACGTGGTTTTGGTTTATTTAAAAAGATTTATGAAGTAAGAGCAGTTTCGTAAGGTTCATTATCCAGTCTCCAGGTGTTTTTTGATGCAGGTGTTAGACTCACGACTATGTTAATTAAGCTCGCTAGTTTATTTCTCAAATTCCTACAAAGAAAAAGTAAAAGTAAGGTTTCAGAGCAATTTATTTTAACAGTTTTATTTTTTAATTTTTCTGCCAGTCGTTCTCGGCCTCACTCGGGGAAAGTATATTTGACCCGTTTGATTTAAAGTACATGGCAGCGGCAACCTTGTCTGAACCCAGAAAGTTATATTAGATAGTTGATAATATCTAACATGTCCCAGTAATCCTTTGTCGACTGTTATGAGGTAGAAGATGTTATTGGTAGCCTCTTGGTGCCTCTATAGCTTATTCATTTGACAGCCTCATCTGCCTTATAAGTACATATTTAGTGGCGATTTCCATTCATATGTAAGAAACACTCGCAGAGAATTCATGGAATGTGTATCACTATACCATGACCAGTCCATCGAATGAGACTTATAACTGAGGTTCCTTGTATCTGGTGTCTATGCCAGGCAGATTAAAGACCCCACCAAGCGAGAAACAGGAGTATTTTGTGTGGACTCAACCTCTCGCCGAAGTCGGTGTCACTAGGCCAATAAACCCAATTGATGCATAACCGTAGTGGCACGCATAAACACTCATCCCGCCTCGGAGGAGGAATATACTCCCTGGAGAAAATCACCTCCAAGTGCAAAGTGAAGGCGGAAGAAGAAAAAGTAGAAGAAGAAAAAACTGTATCATCATCTTCTTCTTCAGTGTTTGTATGTCTAATTAAGTGAACGATTTCAAAAGATGAATAAACCTAGCGAGCTGCATGCGATCTCCCGACAATTATTCCGATTGAGGGATAGGAATATGAATAAAGCTATTTGCATACGCTCTATTGGCCTCATTCATATCAAGCAGTTAAAGTAATGGAAGGTAATGGAAATGTGTGATTCATACACTTGTCAGGAACCTTCTAGCTTATCGTGTAAATGAAAGCGATGAAACAATGGCAGGCTGAATCCAAATATCAAGGGAGCTTTTAATACGGGCTTCTCCTTATTAGTGCTGTGCGATGAAAGGAAATTGATTCGACGCTGGCAAAAGATCAATGAAGGTTTAGAAACCTCGCTGTTGATAACTGGCTCACTCAATAATCGTTGCATGAAGTGGGGTAAAGTTGGCCCGGGGGGGGGGGTGATGACCCAACTCCCAAAGTCTTAATCTTGCTAAAGTATGATAATTTTAGCAAATTGACATGATTGTGCAATCTTTTAACATCTCTTTGTACAGTGAAATAGAAGATTTAATACCATGTATTGTTCAAGCTGGGGATGGAAAATGTATGGGACTATTGGGCCACGGTCACCCCACTCCACTTGGGCCACGATCACCTCATCCTACAGTAAGCTTTTTCGTTTTCACCAATTTGGGATTTCCATTTCAACATAAACCCTCTTTTCAATTACTTAATGTAATCCCAGAAGAGTACATTGCACATCAGACATGTGATTGGCCTCCTCTGGGTGTGATATTGACAACAATTTGTATTGCTAAATCTTATGTGAGAAGTAAATGTTCTTGTTCCCGATATTGATTTTGAACTTCAAGATAAATTTAGCCTCACACAGGCATGTCTAGATCTGGAACAAAGCTTCTTCCCTCTTAAAAAAAGGAATCCAAGATGGAATCCAAGATGCATTTCGCTCTTGAGACTGATACGGGGCCATTTGTGACAATTTGATGGTCTTTTGGGCGAATGGTCTCAAATTGATCAACACAAAATCTCAAGGTAATTTCAAGTCAGTTATAAACGAAGACTAACATTTGAGAAGGGGATTGGTCTTTCTTTAATGCTGGGTTGCCCCAAAATGACAGAATTTCGAAAGAGTAAAAAGTTTTCCAGATAATGATGGAGCCGTCAAGACGCAGGATTTTCAAAATATGAAAGACGAGAATCAGTATCTTCCCTTGACGGTGTGGGAAGGGCATTGTCTTGCTTGTTTGTTTAAAAACCGAGCAAGCGACATGACGAACAGGAAGTTTGGCTGCCGATGGTGTCAGAGTTGTGGCATTTCTATTCTTGGGACAAAGACACTCCAAAGATTGGCAACGTATAAAGTTTTCCAATATTTGACGATATGTCTTCCAACATTCCTACGCAAAACTTTATGGTACACGTGTTAAAAAATCATTTTCATTCGCGAACCTCTCTTCTTTATTGGTTAATGTCACCTATGTGTGTCCAGGTATCATATATCTCATCTTGTGATATAACCACTTCATGCTTATTATCCAATATTTTTTAGCTGAAGGAGAAAGAAAGGTGAAATGAGTAGGAGAAGCAAAGAAGGAGTGAGTTCCATTATAAGATTCTGAACTAGTTCGGAGCTCATCTATGCTTTCAGACGTTTACTAAATATCTTGCCAGATTGGACAAATATATACAGTGTAGCAGACTTCTCTCTATTAAAGTCACCCTCTATTAAGGACATTAGTTTTGGTCCAGAATTGGGTATTTCCACTCAATTCGACCTCTCTAATCAAGACATCTCTCTATTGAGGATGGCACTTATCAGTTCCGAGGGTGTCCTTAATAGAGAGGTTCTACTGTATATAATTGTGGGCCTCAAAGGTAGGCAATTTTGAAATTTGAATTTGAATTTTAACCATTTCCAGGTGGGTAAAGCTTTGATAACATCGTTCTTATTAGACTGATATACAAAATACTATAAATGCCAAGTTTCAGCGAATTTGTGTGCATAGTATCTGACTATGGTAATTTTTGTTTACCTGACTCACAAGAAAATACAATGAACTCGAACAGAAGCCTTTAAGAGACACAATCAGAATAAGAATTCTATCCAAAAACCAACTTCAAACGAGTGTGTGGCTTCTGTAATTATAATCCCATCTACCGAGATTAAAATGAAGCTGGATTAAATTGGTTGTGTTTTGCTGCGGTTGTAATTGCATCGAGTGAGGAGGATGTGGTTACGTGAGATGCAGTTGTTAAGAGTCTCATCATCTTGGCAAGGTGATGTTATCAAGTACCCATTGCTCTCATCTATTTTCTATGAATACCTTGTGAATGTTCCAGGGTTGAATATCGGCAGTTTGTTGCCATGAGGCGCTCTCGATCAAAGAAAGATGTCATCATTTGGATCAGATTTGACAATAAGTCCTGATGAAGATGCGTATGGTTTGAATATCTGAAATGTGTTACCATGAAACACTCTCTTTCTCTGCCGAAACATTTGGCATTCAAATCGGCCGTTCAAGAGGCAAACTTCTTGGCGCCATGAGTTTTGGCAAAATGATGTCATACCATGTCAAATTGTTGAAAGACGTGATCTCGATTTGCCAAAGTTTGGGCACCCGGTTTCAATACATGAAATGTCACTATGAACTCCCCACCCCTCTACTCGAGAAAGGTACTATAAAGTGACTGAGTGCCATCTCTAACTTCTTGAGACACTTCAATAGCCTCGTTCACCGAATCCTACTTGGTGAAATTGTCCTAATCAGAAACATGACCAGTTTTGAAGAGCACTACCAAGGACAAGACAGGAATTATAATTCGAGTGGATGGCATGTCACATGCACTTGGACACATCCCCAAACAGTTGTGTTGTGATGTTATAAGGCAGTTCACTCAGGTAATGATGAATAAATGTCTCAATGGATGACCCGGCAGGGCGAATGATTTTGATACAAGAAATCCTACTTCACCGGAAAAGAAACCTAAAGTAATTCACACTTCACCGTCTTACAAGAAACCTGAAGAAATTCACACTTTACCGTCTTACAAGAAACCAGATGTAATTTACACTTCACCGTCTTACAAGAAACTAGATGTAATTTACACTTCATCGTCTTACAAGAAACCTAAAGGAATTCACACTTCACCGTCTTACAAGAAACTAGATGTAATTTACACTTCACCATCTAAATAGAAACCTAAAGTAATTCACACTTCACCGTCTTACAAGAAACCAGATGTAATTTACACTTCAGCGTCTAACAAGTAATCTAAAGTAAATCACACTTCACCGTCTTACAAGAAACCAGATGTAATTTACACTTCAGCATCTAACAAGAAATCTAAAGTAATTCACACTTCACCGTCTTACAAGAAACCAGATGTAATTTACACTTCACCGTCTTACAAGAAACTAGATGTAATTTACACTTCATCGTCTTACAAGAAACCTAAAGGAATTCACACTTCACCGTCTTACAAGAAACTAGATGTAATTTACACTTCACCATCTAAATAGAAACCTAAAGTAATTCACACTTCACCGTCTTACAAGAAACCAGATGTAATTTACACTTCAGCATCTAACAAGAAATCTAAAGTAATTCACACTTCACCGTCTTACAAGAAACCAGATGTAATTTACACTTCAGCGTCTAACAAGAAACCTAAAGTAATTCACTCTTCACAGTCTTACAAGAAACCAGATGTAATTCACACCTGATGACAGAGAAAACTTTGTTATCAAAACTAATCTTAAAAGACTTACATGGATCTCAGTGCTTGGCTCTCCTGTCCAACTATACAGCCACACCAACAAAAACCATAATAACTTTTCAAATACTCCAATAAAAATCAGTCTCCAGGCTTAACAACTTTTTCCTTTCTACAGAACAGTGAAAAAAATAATCACTTTTTCCTTTGTATAGAACAATGAAAAAAACCAATACACCTATCACAAAAGAGAGAAAGTTTATTAATCCTGTTACGACTTTTCGCCCCTTTTCACTGCCTCCGTGTTAATTTGTAATAGCGAGCGTCTATCCCCGAAAAAATTCTTGCTCATAATCCAGCTCTTATCCTTGAAATCAATCATGAAATCGTGCGCACCATTGTCAGTTATAAATGACGCTGCATCGAATAAACTAGTCCTCTCTCTGTCTTGCCAAATCGAATAATACTTGGGGTAAATTTAGAAAAAGCTAATCCAATTGTATTGTACAAGAGTTTTGAGAGGAAGTAAGGCGTTTCTGTCACTTTTTCTGAGTTAAAAACGCGAGTCACTCTTCTGTTCCAGTATGGAGTATTCCGCAACTTTCAGTTTCTTAAGTGCACACCTTCTACCCACTCGCAGAATCAATGGGGAACCTGTAAGATTGCGGGGACCATCTCGAAGATCTGTGATATCTGATGGTACAGTGATCTCACCAAGTATGTATGGAAGATCTCATCTATACTTAATATCGCGTTGGTTAGTGCTGAAGTACAAATGGTCGCTCATATCTGTCTCCTTGTTCCCCAGAGAGATGAGAGCTCCATCGCATATTCATGAGGTCAGGGCGTCCTCACCTATCATATTAAGGACACGTATAAGTACATATATGATGAGGTCTTCCTGAGATATTTGCTGAGAGAGATGTACTGGAATAAAGGAATTATTTGATGAAAAATGTTTTTAATAGTTGCCAACTTGTCACCAGGAGGTGTTGTTCATCCTTGTGATTCAAATTAACTGTAACGGGTCAACAATCAATCAACTTCTCTCATACTTGTACCTCCATCCCAAAGTCTTTATTGTCATCATCTCTTAAAATTGCACCAGTTATCCTCGATAGTGACCAGATCATGTCAGAACTTCAGACTCAAAGCTTTGCCTATTGGTATGTGCTGAGGAGACGCAGTCGAACATTGTCAAGTTGACGATTCACAGCATTTAATAATTTGATGCTTATCGTCTTTTGTGAAACGATTAAGACACAGGAAAGATGGTGGGTGTTATTTTTTAACCATATTTAGGAGAACAAAAACGTACTGGCTCATCATATTTTATTAAAATTTCAAAAAATAACAAAAATGACTCCCTTTCAAGCCAGCAACCCCAACCCGCTAAAAGTATTCCCAACGTCAGATGTGCTTAACAGTCTTGATATATGGTGAGGTGGAGTCGTCAAATGCCAGGTGTCTTGACTCAATTTGAGGGAGACAATACTTTGTCGGAAAATAATTGGCAAAAAACGATGCTGCGTCTCATATTTGAACTTGTGAAACTCCATCATCGAAACAACTGTCTCAGGTTGCACCAGTAGTTTAAGGAATGTAATATTGGATTGTCACATATTGCGTTGTGTGTTGTGAAGTTTTCGTAGATATGGAATTGTACCACAACCTTAATCAGTGTGGCTAATTTACAATCTCACACCCCTATAACATATTGGACAATAGATGGCATGTCCACAAACCAGGTCACAGGCCTATGTTAGAATATTTTGAAATTATGCGATAATCTACGAATAACGATAATTTGCAATCTTTATATCAAACTGAAAATACTTCCATCTGGAATAAATAATGCGTAAGAGCAAGTTGGCTGAAACATTATGAAACACTGACAACACCAAATTTGTTTGCGTCCAACTGAGGATCTGAAATTATTTTGCCAAAATTGTTTCATTTGCTGTCTGGAGAATTGTATTGGTTACCAGAAACGCACAGTTTTTAAGGTATTTTCTCAACTTTTTCTGTCCAATTTTCGGATTCCTGTGCAAAGCATATTTATATCTTCACAAATGTGGCAGGTGACTAGTGTGACATCGATTCACCAGGGTGTTGATTTCCCTGATGTCGCCCCCGGCAGCCCCCAAGGGGGTTCTAATGAGATTGACTTCGGTTAGAAATGATAGTATCTGCAAATACAATTACCGACTTCCGGCGAGATATATACTAGTCTGAACCAATTATTGGCAGAAATGGAACCCAAATTGAATTCACCATCCATGTCTAACACGACTTAATGAAATTCTAGGATCAAAAGTTGTGAGGCTAGTAGCATTATGGTTTAGTGATTTGAAAATGGCAAGTTTCATCATTATCTTTAACACTTAGAGAACATACACAGTATGGTGAAGGCAGTTTATTACCGTACTGTGGCGTACAGTGACACACATTACGGCCTTGCTATTCTGGTCTCTTGGGAGACAATTGCCAACCAAATGAAATTTATACTTTTTTTTCACCAATCGTGACAGATTTACAGCCCTGGACAAGAATTTAGACATCCAGGGGGAGTAATACAATCCTCGTCACTTAATGCTATGGAAACCCCTATCAGTTCCTGCCGGATGAGCCATTTGCGGCTGGTGCAATCACCCAGCCCACTAACTTTAACAAGGATTTATAACGCGCTCGCCAGTAGCAAGGACACATTTAATCTCGTTAGCAAAGAAGACATCACCAGCTTTATAGAAAATTTGCTTCTCAAAGATTAGGTTTTTGAACCACTTTGGGGTATATCGATTTTTCTGGGTTAATGCAAATCCGATACATTCTCACTACTTCAAAACATTTCAAATTACAATCTTGCAGTTTCTCTAGGAATATTATCAGCCTGAGCCTAATCCGGAAACCGTTCCATACAAATGAAGGAGCTCACTTCCTAGACTACACTTGGCCATTTCATGCCAGTTGAAATAAGCGAGAGCACTGCTAGCCATTCCATGAACTCACTGTGACAAGTTTGATGCTCTTCCGCTATGAGTCCTGATGAATCGAATTGAGATTTTGTCGCCAATATGCCCTGAGACAGCACTGCTGCCTGAGACATGGTTATCGGGATGTGGTCATGGGTTTTAGGTTACCATACAGGTTCAACAGTATCAGAGTCTTTTTTCCTTGGTAACATGAGATGAACGACTTACTGGCCAGATATTGGAAATGGTTCACTTTCTCCAAGTATGTATTGACAATGCCATGCGAAAGGCTGCTGAACAGTAAGGTCCTTATTAATGTCACAATGCAGCTGTGATACCCTCGTAATGTTAGGATTACCCAGGGTTTTGACGGCTAATTTTGCTCGCTACATGTACGTAACCTAATTAGCGCAGACCGCTGATAGTTAGAGTTGCAGGGAATTCATTGATGACAAGTCTGGCCAGGATTCGGGATGTCCAGAGGACTGCTTGAAGTGCCACGCAAATGAGCAATTTAGAACCTGCCTGCAATTATAATCGTGACTATGTTGGACAAGAGGATCTTTCATCTGCAGGTAAAACCAGTAATCGCTGGGTTAGATATTGATTCATAGGTTGCTGACCCCCCCCCCCCCCCCCCCCCGATGACCACAACAAACAAGCAATTGTCGTTGCCTGCAATTTAAATCGCAGGTCATAGTGATTTGAAAGGCTCCTGTGGAGGGCCTTACTACACGCTCAATTCATAAGAAAAGTTGCAGAAGTGATTGCTGAGAGGTCATTCTAAAATGACAAATATAACTTTGAGATGTTTCAAGAACTGCTACAACCTTTGATTAGGTGAACATTTGACATTATCATTACAATAATTTCTTATGAAAAGCACTAGACTTCATTATCCGCAAAGACACAAAGAGCACAAAGCTTTCTATATTGTCATCGGTTTCCTCCACTTTCCGAACACTTCAAAATCGCCATCAAACAAGTTGAGATTAATATCAAGTCAATCGCTATACTTTCACCGAAGCACTCAGCCGACTTGAGGACTTGTACGGTTTCCCTTCGGTAGCAGATTAAAGCAGTTTGAATGAATAGTTTATTCAGAAGTGATCAATATAACCACAGTTGAAGCCAGTCAAGCCCGTCAGACTCTTTATCTGAAATAATTTGATATTTTCTGAACGATAAGAAATTAATCATTTACATTTGGGTGGTCGTTGGACCGTGGATAACCAATGGTGATAATCTGTATGATATAAGTAAAATGTTTACCACGACTACTGATGATGGTAGCATTTACCACAAGTAGAGACAACTGTTGCATTGACAAAAAAACACACCTATTTGTGATGCTAACATTGACACACCATAACTACTGATGAAGGTAGCATTGACAATAGTGAAATTATTGCAAAATTTAGTCAAAGGGGAAATTATTTTGATGCTCCTTAAGACATTAGGAAGAAAAAAAGATGGATGAGAAGTTATTATTCTACCTGCATACAAAAGATTGTGTTAACAATGCGCTGACAGAGAGTCATAACTTCGGCTTATTTAACAAACTAAAAAAGATGGATGAGAAGTTATTGTTCTACCTCTGCATCCCAAAGATTATGTCAACATCGCGTTGACTGAGAGTCATAACTTTGTCTTATTTTACATTTATAACGTAACATGATATTTACCTTCGTGTGTTGCAAAGAAAATTATACCACTCCTACCACCTAAAAACAGGAAGTTTCATAGTCAGTGTGTTTACACTGTGGCATCTCGTTAACTGCCTTGCAGGAGCACTGCTGTGAGAAGGCAGGCAAAAAAGACAGTGCCATATTCGCTGTGCTATGCCTCTGGGGGATCGTGTCACAGAATCAACTCGAGCTGCTGTGGTTTTGAAAAAACTTTCAACCATTTTAGAATATCCCTGAGGTATCGTCATGCACCTGAGTATTCAGGGCTTGCTAATCGAGGTCATGCAAGTTACCCAGTGATGACGAGCCTGGCATCACATTATAACACCGGAAACAACTTCCCCTGGGATCTTCATGCACCAGTATTCCAGTCTCACTTCCCAATGTCACGACCCCTACCCAAAGATGACGAGCCTGGCATCACGTAATAACACCGGGGACATCTTCGTCAGGGATCTTCAGGTATCAGTATTCCTGCCTCACTACCCTCGAGGTCACATCGTCTACCAAAAGATGATTCAGCAGGCATTGCGTAATAACACCAGGGAAAACTTCCTTGGTGATCTTCATATACCAGTGTTCAAGGTTGACATTCCTCAGGGATCTTCATGCACCAGTATTCCAGTCCCACTACCCCAAAAGCTCACGTAGTCTACCCATAGATGACGAGGCAGGCATCACGTAATAACGCCGGGGACATCTTCGTCAGGGATCTTCATGCATCAGTGTTCCAGTTTCACTACCCCAAAAGCTCACGTAGTCTACCCATAGATGATGAGCCAGGCATCGTGTAATAACGCCCGGGACATCTTCGTCAGGGATCTTCATGCACTAGTGTTCCAGTTTCACTACCCCAAAAGCTCACGTAGTCTACCCATAGATGATGAGCCAGGCATCGTGTAATAACGCCCGGGACATCTTCGTCAGGGATCTTCATGCACTAGTGTTCCAGTTTCACTACCCCAAAAGCTCACGTAGTCTACCCATTGATGATGAGGCAGGCATCGCGTAATAACGCCGGGGACATCTTCGTCAGGGATCTTCATGCACCAGTGTTCCAGTTTCACTACCCCAAAAGCTCACGTAGTCTACCCATTGATGATGAGGCAGGCATCGCGTAATAACGCCGGGGACATCTTCGTCAGGGATCTTCATGCACCAGTGTTCCAGTTTCACTACCCCAAAAGCTCACGTAGTCTACCCATAGATGATGAGCCAGGCATCGTGTAATAACGCCCGGGACATCTTCGTCAGGGATCTTCATGCACTAGTGTTCCAGTTTCACTACCCCAAAAGCTCACGTAGTCTACCCATGAAGGTGAGGCATCGTGTAATAACGGCGGGGACATCTTCGTCAGGGATCTTCACACACCAGTGTTCCAGTTTCACTACCCCAGAAGCTCACGTAGTCTACCCATAGATGATGAGGCAGGCATCACGTAATAACACCATGGAAAAGTTAATCACCAGATTATTAAAAACATTAGGGACGTGACTGTTTCATTCCTGATCTACGGTTTGCATGGCTCGTCATAATAGATGGGATTTCGATAACATGAAATTTGACACTGCAACTTTGAGCACAGATAACAAGACTCATAATCGTGGGGTCGTGGGTTTGACCCATGGAAGGATTGCTGCTGTGTTGTCTTCTGTTCTTGAGCAAGACGTCAAACTCAACATGTCCTTCAAATGAGCCAAAAATGGAGGTTCCTTGTAGCTCAACCTATGCTGAGAAAGCAATATACCCCGTGCAAGTGGACTTATAGCTTGAGATGGAATCCTTTCCCAAGTTGGAGGCAAAGTCACCGGGCCAATAGATCCAAATTGTGCTCCAAAGTTGTGGCATGCATAAGTGATTTCAAGTCTAGATAGTGTAGTTCTCCTTGGAGAATGATGCCTTCAGGCAAGCGATCTTGGTGATTGCCCTTAGTCTGAACTATGAGAGTGTCCTATGGAGCCTGTCACATCCGTGTTTGTCATATGACCGCAGTGTCAGCACCAGCTGATGTCATTTGCCCCTCGCTGGGAGGGTCATTCTCCTCTACGAGGGTCATCAAGATTCATTCCCCTTACCTGCCACCACAGTGACAGCAAGGACCATCAAATTGGTTACTCAGTATACTGTTAACTGATAAATTTTTGCAAAAAGATATTTTTTGATTGGAAGAAATTTCCTTAACGCTTACAACACACATCACAGAATACTTAACATACACATCACTTAACATTGTAGACCATAGACAGACGATCTATGGCAGCAAACACTCCTTAAACCAACCTGCACAGACCAAAGCACCTTTTGCCAAAAAATGCAACTGTGGCCTTCCCCCACATCAGAATACTAGTGGTACTGGTCATATCCCTGACCACTCCCCATCACAACCTGATCATACGAAAATTGCAATGGTAGAGTCCTATCTTAAGTCTTCTTCTTCTTCTTTCGTTCACCACGTTTTAGACAGTCAGTCCGGATTTTATCATAAAGTCGGTAGCCTGCGTAGCTGCTGGAGATCTCTATATAACTGGTCATGGATTCGTGCTCCCTCTGGCCAGGTCTCCTTCCTCAGGTCTGCAAAACTTGAGCATCTTCCCAGTATGTGCTCAGCAGTCATGGGCTCTTGGTTGCATATGCAGGTGTCGCTCTCGCCTAACTTAAGTAAGCTTGGCACGTTGGTCTAAAAAAGGCTGGGTGCTTTAAGATGTCGTCATCCCACTACTAGTGTTATAAATTGTGATCTTTTGCGAGGATATCAGCTTATGTCACCTGTTTTCCAGATTGCTACCAGTATTTGCCAGCAGCTCACAATCGGGAAAATGATTTTTCTGGTATAGTTTTGGGAATACTGAGTGGTGATGGAGACATAAGTTGGTGTCAATTGGAGACTGCTGACAATCCCTGGGTGGAACAAAGAGTTAATCAGTGCCAGGTCAGACTTTATGGTTGTCGATGAAACTTATCAAATGGTTGGCGGTCCAGACCTAAGTCGGGTCAATGACATCTCTTGGAAACTGCTGGCAGTCGCTTGGTGCTAAACCTTGATGGAATGAAGTGCTTAATATCAGTTCCAGCAACATCAACCTTTGTCTCAGACTTAACGATTGTCGATGAAACTTATCAATTGGTTTGCGGTGGAGACATAAGTCAGCTCAATGACCCCAGTTGGAGAGAGTGCTGATAGCTACTGGATGCCAAATCAAGCTAACGGAATGAAGAGCCAATCAGTGCCAGCAGCATAGAGGTTTGTGACAGACTTGATGGTTGTTGATGAAACTTACATGCATCAACTGGTTGGCAGTGGAGACATAAGTCAGGTCAATGAAGTCATTTGGTGACTGCTGACAGTTACTGGCTGCCAAACCACCTTGATGGAATGACGAGCAAATCACTGCTGGCAACTTTGACATTCGTGTCAGACTAAACGATTGTTGATACTTATCAACTGATCGGCGGTGAAGACATAAGTTGGCATTAATGACCCTGTTGGAAATTGCTGACAGTCGCTGGGTGCCAAACCCCAGCCTGACCGAATGAATGACCCCTGTTGGAGTGACCCAAGTTGGAGGTTTTTGACTGTCAGGGAGTGTGTAAAAAAGTTTGAGGGCAAAGGAACGAGCACTATTCATCCCTCCCTGGACCCCACCCCCTTCTCTGGAAAGACGAACATGACCATCTTCTGTTGAAACACCTCCTGTTTTTATTTGTTGATCCAAAAATATATATAAAAGATGAACACATGGTGTCATTTTCTTTGGCCCCCCTCCCCGAGATGAAAAGTTCTTGGTTGTTGTTGCTTTGTAGCCATTTTAATATGCTCTCTTCTTGGCAGTGGCCGAGTTGGAGATGGTGTAAACTGGGAGTTACTTGGTCTGAATAATAATGGCTAATGAAGTACCCATCATTCCCAACAACACTGACATTTGTATTAGATTTTATGAACGTGATGAAACTTGCACTGGAATAACAACCTAATAAAAAATTACGATGTTCTGATCTCATCCAAGTGACATGCTCCGTATGTGGTACTGTATGCTTAATGAACAGCAATTTGGCATCATCCATCTTGTTGACGGGCCGTTTATTCCCCTCAGCGCCCATGTTTATTTCATGATCAGTGGTACCTGCATCGTTTACACAAGGACTAACCTGTATGATACTAAGACGGAACGGTCTCATGAAAAACACGTGAAAAAATAATAGCTGGATTAATGGCCATCGTGCCTGATCATGGTCTGTGATAAAAACCGGACCATTATAGATTGCAGCCTGAGACCGGTTCGTTTATTCTGAGATGCGGCTTGATGAAGAAGGAGGATAGCCTGTAGAAGTCATGGCGTAAGTTAGGCGCATGAAAAACTAATATCTCCATTACGAAGAATAAATGAATGAAAAAGCGACATCCTGAAATTATGGCCATTTCATTGAGGATGTGCCTAATTGTACAAACGTTAGAAGATGGAGCAATTTTCCCTGTGTGGGTCTTGCGTCTGATGCGCTGTAATGGGTACCTTCTGATAATTGATTTGAAGGAGATTGCATTAACGCTCAGGAAAAAGTGGTGATGGTTGAGCTATAATCAGGCAAGCACTGGGTGCAGTTTCTGTAAGGATAGCATCATGCAGAGTACTTGCATTTTGGTCATGTTGTCAGAAGTCGTGTTCCAAAGGCAGAACATATTAGTCAGATGTTTGGACCTCGCCTGCAGGTTATGGCAGCTTTTAGCAGTATAACCCAACGCACCAAACCAATCATCTTTAGGCACGCCACCAGGACTCTCGGTACAGCTGTTATCACCCATGATCAAAGCTAACTTCGTCATCAAAGCTGTTAATGACGATGATGCCATGCTCCATGCACCAATAGGATGATGCTTTATCATGTGAATGGAAGTTAGATGTGGTCAGTGACCAATTGATCCACTATGACAGTTCTGCCTCAGTTCGGAATGTAAGGCTGATGTTACATAGGAATGAGCTACTCACGCCACATTTTTCATCGACTCACGGCTCATTTTCACGTGTCACTCCTCATTTGTCACGAGTGAACGCGGCGGTTTACATACAGATCATTTTTCGCTCGTTCATTTGTCACTTGGATTTTCTCGGCGACGCACATGGACTCAGAAGAAGAAGAGATGGCAGCCATGCTGCTCCCGATGGAGAATAGAAAACGAAAGCGGAGGCGACGGACGAGAACAATGTGGTACATAAAAGTGCTGCATTTTTGCATTTTTTGTTTCTCATTTCCAATCGAAATTAGCTATTGTATTAATGTGTAAACTAATGAAAATGCCGAAAAGTAGCTATACTCACAGTTTCGAAGGCGATATCACTACAAATGCACATGGACGTCCACTTTCTTTGCCAGCTCATTTCACAAAGAATGAACATGTCCATTCATCGCCTCACGCGTGAAATGACATGAAATGACGTGAGGCGACGAATTCGGGCAAAACTTACAAAATTCACTTCAATGAGAACAGGTCAATAGGTTTTCCAATGTCCATTCATCAGCTCACGAATGACGAGTGACAAATGAGTCGTGAGTCGATGAAACGTGAGGTCTATGTAACTTCAGCCTAAGAGACATCCAACCATTCATTTTTCCACAATTCATTAATCAAGCGGACAGATTTTACCTTCAATTGTAATGAGTGGGCAGCAAGTATATTAGTATGGTGCCCTTGATTCTCCAGTTAGTTAAACTTGTTACCCCAAATTCAATTTGAAAAACCAATCCCAAGACAATGTTCTTCCAGGCTCATCTTGACTTATGTATACTTCTGAAACATCACATATTTATTTATTTTTTCACAATCTTGCTGATAGCATCTGTAGGGCATACATTTATCTTGTTATTCAGAATCATGTATACCTCCGAAACAATACATGTTTATTGTTTTTCTCCGCAATCTAGCCCATAGCATACGTCTGTCATTCATTTATCTTGTTATTTCAACGACAGAAAAACTTCCCTCAGGTTTCTCTCTGACTTGCAGTTACATGTCTCATGTATTTTTTTGGTATCGGGAAAATCCCCCTTGAGGGGTGTTTCATCATACTTCGGTGATATGAGAAGATGGGTACTTAACATGACACACTGGCTTGCCATCTGAGCTGATTTCTTTGTAAATCAATGCATAACTTGACCAGCCTCTCTGCACTTAGTTGTGATGTCAACACTTGGGAATACTTCGATGCATCTGCCATTAGTCATGGCTTGACGTTTTTTTTGTGTTGACTGCAAATGTGTCTCTCGGGTCAAAAAGCCCGGAGCATTCTCTGTTTCTCTTTTACCTCTACAGATATAAAACCATTATTGGTAAGCCTTAGGTGCATTCTGCTATCACATGCCAAAAAGTTTGTAACGTCTGCTGTAAATGTTGGCAAAGCGGAAGTCCTGGTGTCACTTGAGTGTTGCTCTTGCCTCCCTATAAGCATCATTGGAACACTTTAGGTCCAGCCTGTTATCACTTGCTAATAAGCGTGGCACTAGAGTCTCTGAAAGTCTCTGCACAGTTAGCCGCAGTGCTCTTCATGACATCTCTCTTTTGCCTGAACCAATATTGCCCGATGCGTTTAGGAGATCGACGTAAATAACGGTAGGATTGACACAGGATTTGAGGATGAAACAGATGTCACATGGAGGAAGATCAATGCAGGTCGATGCTTGATCCTACCAAGGTTTTCTCCAATTCCCCGTTGATTTCCAAATTTTATGCTTACACTCAAGAATGACCCAGTGGTGTGCCCTAAGGGACATGGTCTCCTGTTATCGTTGGCATCCTTGAAGTCCCTACACAGTTAGCTAAGTGCTCTTCACAATGTTTGTTGTTCACCGAAACCAAATATTGCCTCATGGGCTGAGGTAATCAATGTAAATTATGGTGTATTGGGATTGACAAAGGATTTGTAGGAGAAACGAATCTAACAGCAGATGTTGAGCAAAACAGATCGATGCTAATGTTTTGGGTGTCTTCTGATCTTATTCCCTGTTGATTTCTCGATTTGGTATAAAAAAGAGATTGTTCTTATGATTGCCATCACCTTACTAGAGTGTTAGGGGTCTGGTGTTCTGGCTCAGCTCTCACCTCATGAAGCCCTTTTCCTTTAGTTATACCACACTTCTGGAATCATTTACTTCCCTCAGCTAGTTTCTAAAGATGACTCCATGTGAGAAAAGTTACATTTCTAAAAGGCACTTTCACATATGTGACCCGCTCTACCAAAACTAGGCGCTTGTCGCATCTGAACTTGACAGGTTGATACGGACTTGTTGTTCATTTCCCTATTGTAGACCTTTTGTGAAATGTGACCAAATCAGTTTGTAATAGATTTCACAAAAGGTCTACAATAGGGGAATGAACAACAAGTCCGTATTAAACTGTCGAGTTCATATGCGACAAGCGCCTAGTTTTGGTAGAGCGAGTCACATATTGTCTTGATCAGAATCTTGGATCAGAACAGTAGCAGACACCAATGTGGTGATTTAGGGATGCCCAACTAATGTTAAAGTAAATAATACTGGCTCTACCATAGTCTACCGTGATTTCTTATGACAACTACAGTGGAACCTCCCTTAGCGGACACCTCTCTATTAAGGACAGCACTTGTCAGTCCTGAGGGTGTCCTTAATAGAGAAGTTCTACTGTACTACTTATAACCTTTCTGTCCTTAACAGATGAAAAATGTGATGAAGTAGAGAATGTCATATCCTCGGGCATCGAGACTCTCCTGAGGGCTTAGACTACGATAGTATTGATAGTACCATGCTCCTCAGCTTTACGGTCCAGTTACACATTGTGCCGATGGTGATATGTCAAGATCTATCCAACGGTGATAAGTAGAGTTTCCAATAGCAGGAAGTTGTCCGTCCAATTAGAGCAAGTGGCAATTACAAATTGTTGTGTTACATGAAAAACCTCTCAGCTGAGGCTTTTCTCACCTGAGCGAGAGAAGCCATTCAATATGAAATGACATGTCACACCTGATATTTCCATAAGTAAAACCGTGTCTGTGTATGGTTTCAATGATATGTGTACTGTAGACCCCTTAGTTTTCACTAGCTTAATATTTTTGCAAGGAGGGGTACGACTGGGAACTTTAGGGGGATGAAGAAATGTTTACTGAATGGTTTTATCATTGGGAAATTGAGCAATTTGCTGACCTAAATGGGGTTTTAATATCTGATAATGATGAGTTCGCAAACAACGTATAGAGTCGCAAAAATCAAGGGGTTTATTGTAGTCGTATTCAGCAAAAAAGGAAACAGAAATAGACATCACTGTCTTCTAGCTTGAAGCAAACACTGGTTAATTCATTGCAAGTTTTGTGACAATTCGTTGGTCTTTTTCTTCTTGCAGCTAAAGAGGATTTACGATACTGCTATCCAAATGTCTTCTGGCTTAAAGTAAGCCAAGCTCTGCCATGTCTTAGCATGCAATCTTTTTCTGCTTCCTGCTAAGGAGGAAACTTAAATGCCAAACATTGTTATCCATCTGCATTTAGGTTGAAAAAAGTCCTGGTCTATTTTTGGCAAATTTTATGAAAATCAGTGACGTTTTCTACTTGTAGCTAAAGAAGAGACGGAAATGCAAGACATTGCTATTCAGGCATCTTCCAGGTTGAAACAAGCTTTGATGAAGAGTAAAGAGATGCAGGGGAGGTTAGAGGAAGAAAATGCAAGCCTCAAGGTCAGTCAGCCGGTAGTTTCTGGTGCTGCATATGTTGGACCAGATAAAAGAGACTTTGAATGTTTGACGTAATGTTTGTGTTAAGTGATGACAGCCAAACATCTATGGTTGAGAGAAATAATCTATAGCCTACTGCCTGAGAGTCACGTGCAAGCAGTCAGTCATCAGATAAATGACAGAGTAGTTCTTTTGTCTTACTTCTTGATTATTATCCGAATATGAGGAATTGAAGGGTTTCATCACAAAACGTGATATACCCATCCTTGTCATTTTGAGAAAGGATTTATTTGATAAAGAGATTTTTAATATCTGTTCACTGCTGGCCTGATTTCTTAAAATATTGAGTTGAGAGCATACTTTGTCAATTGTTTAGCTGTATAGACCATATTAAGGCTGGTTGTACTGTAGGAGGAAACTGGGCATCCCGGAAGAAACTTACACTGTCGAAGAGTCACCCTCTCTCTCAAATGAGTCTACCAGAATCAACTGGATATCAAAGCAGGGACATCAGATGTGACAGGCGATGATGTTTCCATTGTGCCCATCCGATGGCCCAACTTTTTGATTCTCTTTCTTTTTGATTCCCTCTTCCAGGAGGATTTGTTAGATTACCAGCAGCGGTTGGAGAAGTCCAAGGAGCAGGAGGAAGACCAGAGGAGCACGTTGCGAACTTTAGAGGGAACGGCGGCCAAGCTCGAGACTGAGAAAATAAAGCAACATGCACATGAGGTAAAAGATTATTTGTCAGTTGTTCTGCATATTGATGAAATCAGGCCTTTGTATTCACTGTCAGGTCATTTGAGAACAGTGAAAGATACGTGGACTGTGGTCTTGCACCTGACTGGAACAAGAGTAAAAGGAATATACTGTTATGGGTGTCCGACATCGGTTCCTTGGCATTTGCGAACGCATTCTTGAGTAACGCCATGCGGTCTTGTAAAAAAGGATAACTACTAATTATAATAGCTTGCCTTATATTGGTATTTTTGATGAAGCTTATAATAAGTTCAGTGACCCCAAACAAAATCTTCACTTTCACTGCCATTCCCATTAGTTACCAGTTTTCATGCCGATCTACCCGCACTGTTCGTATATCCATCTGACAGGAGGAGACTTTAGGATTGACTTACACCGCCAATAAGTTGGCATGCGTAACATTGGGTGCAATGATCTCTGCGTAGCCTGATCTTAAGAAAACTGCTGTTAATGCAAAGCTGTAAAAATGTCAGGTGCTGGTTAGACAGGTTAGAAAAAAACGTATCCATCAGCTGAAGGTAACTTTGAAAATCTTCCTTCAATTTGGTATGAATGAATCTGCTGCTGTGTTCTAAAAGCAATTTTGGATACCGTCCAGTTTCTGATACCTTGCTTTTCTTGAAAACGACCCAGTGGTTAATTTCTTTAGATGGTTAGACAAAGAGATCCAGTTGTGGAATGTGATAGTTATCTTTCTGTATTGGTTACAGTGAAGGAGAATTCCAACCGGGATCTTGGAAACTAGCGGGTGCCCATTAAAAGAACAGGCAGACTTCCCTAAATGTATAGGGCAAGTTTCAAAGAGTGAATTCTGTCTGAACCTTTTATGTTAAACTTCAGTAATCTATTCACTGAAGTCTTTGAATGTCATGTTACATGTACAGTTACATGTATCATAGTTCTCACAAAAGCGATATTTCACCAACCGCCTCAGATAATTGATTTCTGTTAAGACTACTTTTAAGTTTCTATTCATATTAAATATGATGCATTTAAAAGCTTCTGGTTGGTTTATAAATTGGTTATGACACTTTTGAAAAAGGCCCTTGAACTTTGTATAACAAACAACCTTTACGATATTGAGAGGAAAGAGCCCATAGTCACCTTGGCTTTCGCGGGAACGAACATGCAATGATTAAAGTTGATGAGACAAACTGAAACCTGACGTTGATTGAGGGTTGCCCTTATAACATTACAGATAGTTATTGGATAATGGAACCCCTCTACTGTTGGTATGCCAATATCTGCCAAGCTTAAACCACTTTATTGAGGATGATGGGTTGATGGAGCGTGGGTTTTCATTTGAAAGTCTCAATTTGATGAGTGCTGGAATGAATAACTTATTATAGCTGCATAGCTGATGAGTTCATTCTTCTCAAAATGTCCAACCGAAAAAAGAAAAATACCATTCATCATTATCGTTATCATTACCGGTGCCGCAATTCTATTGGGTTTTTGCCGGAGATATGGAGGCCACTGTAGGCAACTGTCCACCTATGTGAGATCTTTTACTTGGCATAGACACTAAGGTTCATGGGACCATGGCATTTAGTCTGATCCAACAGACCCTTGAATGTCTATTTATTGTATGTGGTGTGAAGAGCAAGGAATTTAAGTCCCTTGAAAGCCGCACCAGTTCATCCAGACATACAGTCCTGGGTTCTCCCAAAGATCGAACGCGGGTCCAGCAGTGGTGTCCAGCAGTGTTAACCACTAGGCTATGAGGCTCCTCATTTTCCATTCTCCATCACTTTCATAAATGTTTTCAGTCCAAGTTGACCCAAGAGTCTCAGATGAGGTGTGCCGCCATCAGTCGAGAATTAGAACTTGTGAAGAATCAGCTGAAGACGACCAAGTCCCAGCTTCAACAACTACAGGAGCTGCTTGCCACACGGGAGCACGAACACAGGTAAATGAAGAGAGAGTTGGGCCAAATCCAATTTGTTATTCCTGACAACATTTTTGGGCCAATGTAAAAATGTTCTGGTTTGCTGTGGTAAGTGCAACAATGAGTTTACCACTGGCTGCTGTAGTGCAGTCGGGCCTTGTTACTCCTTGAAGAATGATGCCTCAAATATCTAACTCGGGAGAATGAACCCGGCAGTCGACAACCTGATGTGTTCTGAGTTATTCAAAGAACAGTAATGCATTGGCTGTCACAAGCAGCTTATGAGCCATGCCATGGAATCATGCCATTAGCTTTTGGATGGTTACAACTAATAACAGTGTGGACATGCCAGTAACCTGGTAGAGATGGTGCTGGTTATGTGGACAATGACTGTCATTTCAAACAATCAGCTCTGAAAACATCACTAATCTTCTCCAATGGCAAATGAGGGAGAAAGAATAGGTTTCTTTCACACCAGGAACTCTTGCGTGAAGAGTTATCGCTGGCCATCGATTAGATGTGTGTCAGCGTGGATGGAGCTGGCGAATTGACATTGCAACGAAAAAAAGGCGCAGAGAAAATCTGACGGGAACATTGCGTTGATTATTGACAGGTTTGTCTGTGGTGTAAACTGGTTCACGATAATGGATGTAAAGAAATCAAGCTGACTTTTCCCGCTTTGATGCTGGGTATAGCCAATGTACCTTAATGTGGTATTCTTGCAGCCGATTTGTTGTGACATTTGTCCTCATTGGACCAATCTTGGATGAATAGAAATAACATCGTGTAATGGATTGGTATTCTATTCATATGATGGAGGTGGTATTGGTAGGAGCCTTGGTCATATTACTCGGCCATAGTTTGCTTTGGTGACTTGACAACGCAAGGCCCATGCAGACATCGCGCTGACAACACTAGCTGCTGATAATGTAAATGACACTGTACAGTGTCACATGGTACCACTAACCAGCTAACAGAGCCAGCATGACAACAAAGCCCCGAGTGACTGCACCCCCGGTTGATTCAATAACCAACTAACAGAGCCAGCATGACAACAAAGCCCCGAGTGACTGCACCCCCAGTTGATTCAATAACCAGCTAACAGAGCCAGCATGACAACAAAGCCCCGAGTGACTGCACCCCCAGTTGATTCAATAATCAGCTAACAGAGCCAGCATAACAACAAAGCCCCGAGTGACTGCACCCCCAGTTGATTCAATAACCAGCTAACAGAGCCAGCATGACAACAAAGCCCCGAGTGACTGCACCCCCCAGTTGATTCAATAACCAGCTAACAGAGCCAGCATGACAACAAAGCCCCGAGTGACTGCACCCCCAGTTGATTCAATAACCAGCTAACAGAGCCAGCATGACAACAAAGCCCTAAGTGACTGCACCCCCAGTTGATTCGATAAGCCACAAGCTCACTCTCAAGTTGTGCATTTGATGTTACCTTTTTTTCGTTCCAGGAAAGAGTTGTCGAGTCGTTATACCTTAGAGAGTAATGAGCTTCAAGAGCTTCTCAGGAAAGAATCTGCCAGGATCGAGGAAAGGTTCCAATGCGAGATCCGGGCAAAAGATGAAAGGTGAAGTTGATGTTTCCATGTGAGAATGCACTGTACTGTCTTTCCTCATTTCCTCATCAAACATTTTAATGATCAAAAATAGTTCAAACTCCATCGTGTCAAATTATAAGTCTGATCAAACTGATGCCAAACCGGGAATATTTCATGTAAAACCCAGCTCCATTTGATTAGCTGTGGTCGATTCCCTGCTGCACGTATAATGTCAGAAAAATCGCACAAACCACTGATAAAAGTCATTGATTTCATGCACCTGATGCCAATGTTGGTTCATCAGACAATCCGATGCAACACACACGTGCCAGTTTTGCATCTTTCACGTAAATTATTCACTTCCTTATTCGCTTCGTCAGTTTAAATCATATCACGATACCCCATTTTTGTCAAATGACTATAAGATTTATAAAAAAAATTCAATCACTTTCTGCCGAGTATCACAGAGTGCTTACACAAGCGTACGTTCTATCAGATAGCGGTAAATTTTTCGACCATTTTATTGAGAAGATGGATAAAAGTTGTGTGTTTTTTCTCGAAATGTCAATAATGATAGACATCAAGAGAAGGTGGAGTTTGTTTTAGGTTTCATTCAAAAAAACAGATTAAGCATTGAATTTTGAAATTCAAGTGTTTGCTGACTAGATTTGAAGAAAATTCGATTGAATTTATTGTTATATGAGGATTATACTTCCTCCTTGACTGCCCGATTTTCCAAAGGAATATTTGGTGTAATCTGTTCAGATTTTGTCCCTTGCTGGCTCCTGTGACGGAGCTTGACATAAAGTTTTAAAAATATATTCATAAGATAGATTTCTATCATTAAAACCAGGTAAAATTGATCAAGGGTTAAGAGTCATTCTACATTATCATTTGAATGGTTTCTTGTGTGTGGGTTGAATCCAGTATCAAAATTGATGTAATCAGTTTGGAATTTGTCCCTTGTTGGCTTCTGTGGTCGAGCCATGAAAACATGACAAGCGATTTTTTTAGTCACTTTCTAACCACAAGCGTAATGATGTCATTTCTCTGTCTTAGATTGCAGTGACTGAAATTGCTTGTTTGTGCAGCACTTAAGAGCTCAAAAAGTTTCAAAACTTGCCATCTATAAAGGCTTCATTTGTTTCCTTAGTTTAACCATTGGTTGCGTTGTGTGAGATAACTTTCAGATTAATGCTGGATAGTGGTTCCGCGGCATATAAGTCACTCTCTGTCAGCAGTGGATTCAGTTTAATGAAGCTCACTAACGGGAGATGCGATCATTAATAAGTTGAAGTCACCCAATTTCAACTCTCCTTAATGGTTGATTTGGCAAGCATGATGAGAATGAATATCTTACTTATGTTGATGAACTTGAGAAGCGGGTGACGTAGTGGTTGGAGTGACTAACTTCTGAGAGGTAGTTGGTGTGAATCCAAGCCACTTTGTCCTCTCCATGTTAGGGTCTGAGGGTTAAGTAATACGCATGCTTCAAAGCACTTTGGTAGATTTGTAAAAGCATGAACAGATTTGTCTGTCCTGCTGGTGTCCTTGATAGTGAGTGTCTACTGTGGACAATTCTACCTGCAATAGCTGGTAGTTTATCATAGTAAAAAACGATATTCTCGATATTTCTTGGTGTAAAATTAGCGCAATTACTATCAACTATTTTAAGATGTTTGGTGTGGTTGTTAGATTTTTACTTGGCTTTGATGTTGAAAAGTTTACTAAGGTTCTCAGTAGGGTGCCATGATATAATTGATGTTTTGTTGAAGCAACAAATCTATATTTGTCGCTTTAAAGATCGAGTTGATTTTAATAGATATAAGGTTTGGGATCATTATTTTTATGGAAACGTTTAAAGCAAGACTTTGCGGAAAGAGCAATTGTCAGGAATTCTCTGAAAGGCATTTTAAGAAAGGCCTTATGACGGTTGTTCACTCCACATTATCATCAATTAGTTTCGGCGCTTTTAGGCCTGTCTGAAACATCCATTAGTTTTCTCCTTGCAGATTAATAAATGGTAATAAAACAAATCCTGCTTTCATCACCCTGATCCTCAACACGAATTCCAACTATAAAGTGCTCCTCAACATTTGTTAATGATGAAGTTTGAGAAAAAAGTTGTCCCTCAATGCGAAACCAAACATTTGTAAGATGTATTTTTTGGTAATAGAAAGATATAATCTTCCAGAAGTAAATGCTAGTCATTGAGCACTCAGTATAATGTCTAAGATCAGTGATTTTCTTGATTCTGAAGTTTTAACCAATTTAGTCTATGCACTATAGCTCATCCATTACTAACCTCTGATTTCTATCAATGAGATATAAAAGAAGAATAAGCTGATTCCAGTGATATAGCTTCTCTCTTCGCTAATGAAAACAAAGAAATGGTATTGAGTTTAAGAAACTTATACAGAGCTTGAGGTTCTTGGTTGTCTGAGACCGCTTTGGTTAAACGAAAATGTTGATCTAAATCCAAGGCAGCAGATTGGATGTAGTTTGAGGTCTACTTGAGTGGTCTCAATCAGACATGTCAGACAGCCTAGGACATACAGCGTGCTATCAATTTCTATTCTAAGAGGGCTCAAAATGAACACATGCTATCGAATTAAAACCTAGAGGTCCTTGGTTACGATACCAAGGACCACTCTTATCAAGACGAGGCTTAACTCGTTTCTGTTACAGTCATTGATATCCTGTGAGCAAGGCTGCTCCTCTCGTCCCTCAGGTGCGCTAAAACCAGTTTCAGCCTCTGCTTTGTTCCTGCCTTCAGTTTCCCTGCAAGTGCACCAGCTTAAGCCACTGCTCAGTTCCTGCCTTCAGTTGCCCTGCAAGTGTACCAGCTTAAGCCACTGCACAGTTCCTGCCTTCTGTTTCCCTGCAAGTGTACAAGCTTAAGCCACTGCTCAGTTCCTGCCTTCAGTTGCCCTGCAAGTGTACCAGCTTAAGCCACTGCACAGTTCCTGCCTTCTGTTTCCCTGCAAGTGTACCAGCTTAAGCCACTGCTCAGTTCCTGCCTTCAGTTGCCCTGCAAGTGTACCAGCTTAAGCCACTGCACAGTTCCTGCCTTCTGTTTCCCTGCAAGTGTACAAGCTTAAGCCACTGCTCAGTTCCTGCCTTCAGTTGCCCTGCAAGTGTACCAGCTTAAGCCACTGCACAGTTCCTGCCTTCTGTTTCCCTGCAAGTGTACCAGCTTAAGCCACTGCTCAGTTCCTGCCTTCAGTTTCCCTGCAAGTGTACCAGCTTAAGCCACTGCTCAGTTCCTGCCTTCTGTTTCCCTGCAAGTGTACCAGCTTAGGCCACTGCATAGTTCCTGCCTTCAGTTTCCCTGCAAGTGTACCAGCTTAAGCCACTGCTCAGTTCTTGCCTTCAGTTTCCCTGCAAGTGCACCAGCTTAAGCCACTACTCAGTTCCTGCCTTCAGTCTCCCTGCAAGTGCACCAGCTTAAGCCACTGCTCAGTTCCTGCCTTCAGTTTCCCTGAAAGTGCGTGAAAATAGAATGGGCCACTACCTATTCCTTGACCATTGGATGACTACAGTAAACTGACATCATACTCTGTTTTTTCTATAATCTTGTATTGGTATGGTTATACCTATCTTTTACTTCAGATACAACACTTTATTGAGCCAGTACAATGCTTTGGAAGATGAATTTAAGATGGCGCTCCACATCGAAGCTGACAGGTTTAACCAGGTAAGCAAATATTGTGCTGTCATTGCAGTCCTTACTCCTGAAATTCTCTGAAAGAATACATTTATGAAAAGCTATGTACAGTGATGGTATATAAAATGTACAGCAGATTTAATCATAAACAGAACCCTTGAGGCATGGTCCCAAGAACCTACCTGCCACCTAATCTCAGAATCATCGGAACATAATCCGCAAGTAACATTCTCGTAATCCATTATGCGACTTGATCATGATGCTATTTTTTAGCCATTTCCTTTCAAAGTAAAGTGGAAAACAGATATCTGATGTTTGCCTGAGGCATTGAGCCGATTGTTACATACATCAGTGTTCTGGGCCATTTCAAAATCACCTCGAGAGATGAAACTGTCTCATCTCTCTCAAAATCAGAGAAAAATAGAAAAACTATCACTTTGGGCCTAAAAAAGAAGTACCGGTATGAAAAGTGAAAGTGCAGTCTCAAACGTTTTTGATATGCATTCGAAAAGACACCAGGCTTAGTATGGTTAGCCTGACATTCACTCCTTGTCTACCATAGGTTGAGGTTCTTGTAGTGCATCATGCATTATGGTATAAGTAGAACATGTTGAAACCAAAAGGTGGATTTCCGCCCCCGCCTCCAGGTGAAACAGTCATCTCGTGCCCTAAACATATTTTGATATGGTCCCTGAAAAAGCTGCATCACCAGCTGTATCTCCTCATTCCTGGCAAGATGTTTTCTCCTATTGATGAAAAAATACTTGAGTGGTTTTGCTTTTCTCGTATATTATTTTTGCTTTGTTTGATTATTAATAGCCCTGCAGATACGTCACCTTACCATTATCTTCCATTTTCTTCTCGTTAAAACTTTGTCTTTGATGAATAAAGTGAATCCCTGGGGTTGCTCTCTGCCAAAGATGGAAGGAAACACGGCAATATTTAATGAAATATTCACCCTCATGCCTCATTAATCCCGTATTGCACACAATATTATTGTGCTGTACGTTTTTACATTTCATGTCGCAAACTTCCATCTGGTACTGTTCCAGACTTAGTTGAAAAATTTTCATTTTGGTGAAACTTTCACATTTGGATGAAAATTGACCCTTTGTTGAAAAATGTCACATTTGGATGAAAATTCCCATTTGGGTGAAACTTTCAAATTTGGATGAAAATTCACCCTTTGTTGAAAATGTCCCATTTGGATGCAAATTTCACATTTTTGATGAAAATTTCACATTTTGATGGAACTTTCACATTTGGGTGAAACTTTCTCATTTGGATGAAACTTTCACATATGAAACTTCTATAACATGCAGTTTTCCGTGGTTGAAAGCAATATATTACTGGTACTGATGTTTTCATTGTGGAGTTCTTTGAAATGTCACCATTTTGTTTGGAGAATGCATTGAAAACAAAAAGAAAGCCTTTCATGTGTTGTGCCCATTGTAGGATCATGTTTGGCGATGTTCTGTCGGAAGTGCCGAAAACACACTGGTATTAAAAACTGGTCTGAGCAAGCATTAATTTTAAACTGTGTTATCTTAATAACTAGTCGATTCATCATTTTCGGTAATTCCAAACTGTGTTATCTAAATAACTAACGACAAATTGATACATGGTTTCGACAAATCTGCTTTGACGTCTTAAAACTTGCTGGAAACATGAGTTTACTTTAAACATCAAAAGCTATTCCATCTCAAGGCAATTTTTCATTTTCTATTCTTTCATTGCTCTTGGCCATTTCAGATGTGTACATTTCCAGCAAGATTTCTGTTGATCTTATTTTCTTATTGACTTGCCATCATAAACACACAGTTACCTCTCCTATTTGCTGAAGCAGTGAAACATGTGAACCGCTCTACCAAAACTAGGCGCTTGTCGCATCTGAACTTGACAGGTTGATACGGACTTGTTGTTCATTTCCCTATTGTAGACCTTTTGTGGAATGTGACCAAATCAGTTTGTAATAGATTTCACAAAAGGTCTACAATAGAGAAATGATCAACAAGTCCGTATCAACCTGTCAAGTTCAGATGCGACAAGCGCCTAGTTTTGGTAGAGCGGGTCACACATTGGTGCTTCAAGCTAGCTGCTAGTTCAAAACTTTCATTCTTTCCTATTGTTATAGTTGTTCTTTTAACATGTTTGGTCATTTGAAATTTGTACATCAGATGCCATATCCAGCTATTTTTGTTTTTTGCTATCAGAACACAATACCTTGGTCACCATCTATCTTGCCCCTCAAATTTACCAAGAAGTTTTATTATTTGTCTTCGATTGTCTACCTAGTTTCTCATAACACGCCAATATTTCGTCCACGGCAGCGCCCATGGTCAAGATGATTGTCCATATGTTGTCAATACTATTCGACACTTCAAGAGAACATCACGAATTTACACAACTTCAACTGGTATTTGTAAAGCCCCAAACTACCGGGTGGAACAGTTTGGTTTGTTCATCAACCTTGGAAGATGTTTGCAATCTGTTGGTTCCGGCAAACATCCCAGTAATATTTGTTATGCAGTTGTTGTCAACATTTTCGTGGCTTTCTTTTGTTTTGGTGTCTATTTCAAGAAATATCAAGGTATAAAAGACTGTAAAAAAGATGTTATATTCTTTCCCCGCAAGACTTACGTTTCCATAACTTACTTTGTCATACTTTTATGTACTAAAGTGAAGCAAAGTAATGACTTTTCAATGATATCTGTTTAATTTGAAGTCACTTTCATCTTCCACTTCAATATATGTGCCCGTTTCTTTGAGTAATAGCATCAACAGTAAAGTGGTTGAAATGCAATTTGTCTCGTGGTAAAAATGTCATGGTTTTGAACGATGCTCGAATCTGTTCGCTAATTTCTATAACTTGAACTGATTTTTAGATATCTTAAGCTTTGAGTTTTATGTGTTTTGGCTATGATTGAAGAGTCTCCCAATCAAATTGATCTGTTCGTGACTATCTATCGCATGCCAGCTTTGATTTATCATAATAAAAACATCGTGTAGCACACCAGAAGATCTTCTCACTATCTTGAGACAAATTTAATCATGATCATATGGCGACACAGGGCTTTTTATCTTTTTCTCGTTTTCTTCCATTTTTGAAGATGTCTTTAAAGAGGGCATTTCGCTGTTTTTGACACTCTGAGAGGAACATGGTGATATATGCAGGCGATTTATTACTTTTTGAGATTTTTTTGACTCGCTTATTAACAAGACGGATTGTGTTTTCCCACACATAAATATCAAACTTTATCGGTCAGTTCTTATTTACAACATTCTCCTTCCAGAACATCTGCTTTTTACAGCCAATAAAAACCCTTATCTTTTCAACTTTAAGATGAAATAGGAAGCTGCGAAACACGCCGCAAGTTATTTTTGCTCCTTAGAACTTCTGGTTGGTTTGGTGTTTTTAATGTGCTTAGAAAGCAGAAGCCTTACTTGTAAATGTTATAGCAATACTGACAGATGTTGTCCTCTCAGAAAAGATGTTGTCCTCTTCGAAAAAAACACTTTCTACTGTTAACCACAAACATTTTCGTGCTTACTTATTACTGCAATTCATCAACATTTTGGAAAAAATGAAAATTTTCACGTTTTGTATTTCACCTTATTACGAAATATCTTAATTTTTTTCCGCAAAAAATATTTTTTTGCAATTTTTATTTTTCGCAAGTCTAGGTCATTTGCAAAGTCTGTAAAAATAAAATGACCGCAAAAAATTAGCGGTTTATAAAAATCAGCGCATTATATTAGCCATGTTGTTCTGGTTCATACGTGTAGCATAGCTTTTCGCTAACATGTGCACCTTTCTTATCTTTCTTAGCAATGTTTTTCAATACCTATTTCTGTGTTCTTCTTTAAGTGATTCATCATAACTACAGACCGCAGATAGAAGCCTTATAATCGTCTGGTCATCTCCCAAGTACCAATAACAGGTTTCATCCATAAAAAACTGGATGCGCATGTTTTTCTTAGAAGCGATTTCCCATCATTTACTGTGACATAAATGAATACTTAGTAGTTAGTCTAACTCTAAAGTTAGGGCTCAGTACTTGTGATAAAACATACAAATGAAATAACATATATAGATTTTATCTCTTTCACTGCCAGACACATTTTGTAATTGCTGTAAATATCCATCGCAGAACGAAACATGTATTCATTTTTTCGCTACAACACTAGACACTTGGTGATAATGTATGAAGAATTCAATAGGTAGCCTATGTGAAACTTACTAGCGTCTCAGCTCTTGTTGATTTTTATCAACTCCGAATGGGTATTTATGCCTAATGGTTGTAGATATTTGTCATTTTGGGGCAAAACAGCAAAAAACACTTTTTCTCGGATAATACCACAGGATATACCACACATATACCAACAAATGAGTTTTTGATACCAATTATTTCATTGTGACAAATGTGCATAGTTCAAATCTAGTACGGTTGTCCCTGTGGGGTCAGCCAGATGGTTCTTTTGTCACAGCTTCCCTTACAACTCCGGGGTGGGGGGGAGGCTGCCGTCAATTAGATGGACCTTCCCTTGGGTAGTATACAATTGAGCTCCTTCCTGAGAGAGGGAAACATGTCAAGATTAGCTTTTGTAGGAGATGCCTCGGGTACTTCCTACGTCTAGAGTTCCTGCCGATGAGCTAAGTAGGAAGTTGTTGCTCCCATGATGCACGCAGCCAAGGAGATTGATAAGGACTATCATTCAAGACTCAGTAGTGACTGGTCTTTATTCAGTCTTGGCGCAGCTTATAGAAAAAGAAATTGAGAGCAACAGACATGTTCTGGAAACATTCTCTGAGCTTATCTTCTTCAGCTGTCTCTCTTTTCTACGTTTTTTCCTTGCATTAAAATATTAGCAAAAATCTTCGACGGATTCTGTAACGTCTCAACAGATCTTTAGCCTGAGGCGTACATTAGGGAATGACAGACGTGTGTGTCTGTCGTTTGAGTGATTACATAGGGCAATTGGTAATCAGAATCACATCCTTTTTAATAAAGTTACAGCTACGGATGTTGTGCAATATTAAAGCCTCATAATCATGTTACTTTAAAATCCAAATGCCTCAGATGGGATTGCTTTTGGCCATAAGTTCCTTCTCATAGCAACCATCTTGCCATTATACTGGTGCCATATCTGGTATGGATAAAGTTTCCGCTGAGCGCCAGGCCCTTGGGCCTCTTGTGTTATCAGTCATCAATGTTTTACAAGTCAAGTTTTCACTCTGCAGCGCGTTTAAGATCTGAGGTGTATCATGTGGGGAGCAAGGCCTGTTTTTCAAATTTCCGGAGTATACTAGAGTACTGATAAGCGGACACCTCTCTATTAAGGACACCCTCTATCAAGGACAACATTTGTCAGTTGCGAGGGTGTCCTTAATGAAAGAGGTTTTACTATATATTTATGAAGGTCCTACACTGCCATTATTCCTTCTTTCATTTTTGTTGAAAATTTTTCGGGAATAGCAAAAATGAAAAGTTTGCAGCTTAGAATATTGGAGAAGGACAGGTGCTTGAAATGGCCAAGTCAAGGAAGCTGAATCATTATTGAGATGTTGCAAGTAATCCTCTTGCTCTATCACTCAGAGTGGTCAGTCATCAGTCTCGGTTTATTCGGATAGTGCCCTTATCAATCAAACTTATGACCCGTCCTATAGTATTGATTTGCTGAAGGGCGCTGAGTGACTTGACCTGTGACTGTCCGAGTTGTGTGGTTTTGATGTTTGATAGAGTTATTAGTACTCTGTGTATATACAATATACTTAAATGTGTTTTACCAATAATGTTGTTGCCCTTGGTCATGGTCCCAACTCCTCATCCTTAGGCAGCCCTGTGACTGATGATATGGACAATTACGACATATATAAGCTCCCAGCAGTGTTCCTCTAATATTTGGACATGTATATTTTATTGATTCACTTGTGATGATTAAATCCACGCCAGTGTGCCTCGTATTAAATCTTTGTCAAGCTCTGCTCGGCGTTGGATCAACAAACGTGGTACTGGAGGCATCAATCAGGGTTTCCGCCAGGAATTTACGTTAGGGGGGTCACAATCCAGGAAAAAAAAATTTTTTTTTTGGCTAGATGCCCGGAGAATGCGTTTTCCGAGCATTTCAGAGCCAAAAACTCACGTGCAAAAACACCGACGCCGGTTTTCCTACATGAATTTTTGAAAATCGGCAAAAGAATACATAGATAGTGATAAATATATGTCGTTGAAATGTTATGAAAATGCAGCTGATGAATTCCCTCTCAAGTAGTCTGTTTGATACTGTCTGACACATCCCTGATGTTGTCAGTAACTGATAAGGACATTATAGTGATTCACACCTTATCTTATCTCTTTCATTTAGCTTAAAAAAAGAGATATTTTGAAATCTGCATTACTCAACTTTGCTGAGGGGGGCTAGTGCCCCCCTTGCCCCCCCCCCCCTCTGGCAGAAACCCTATCAATGTGTTGCCAGTGATGGTAAGTGATGTCTAGGGAAATGATAACTGGACAGAAATGTGCTTTTTTACTGTTTTTGTCATGTGACTTCTATGGGTGTCACAAGCAGGTTGCAGCGGTGTTGAATGTTTATACCTGTATACATGATAACAAAGTTCTGTTGAAAGGCCAGCAGAATGTGTCACTATCAGCTTGGTGAAATAATCCATGTTTGAATTCCTGGCCCTATTCAAAAGTCTACTCAAAAAGTTTATTTCAGTTGCCAGGCATGGCAAAGCGGGCAGAGAGGTGGAATTTCAGATGCCTCACAAAGACAGATTTATTGGTTACCTTAGACCGAAGAATCAGGAATCTCTGTATGAAGGAGATTACCTAACTGTAGCTTGATCACATTCAACTGTAAATCCATCGAACAATTGCACTAATATTTCGTCACTTGATGACCTTTTTTCGGCTGTGATCGGGGATCGTAAACACCTCCCCAAACAATTTTTTCTCTCCAGGTCCAGCAAGCATTTGAACAAGTGAGCGAGGAGTCTTCATTGAACAAACAAGCATTGGTAGCAGCCCAAAGAAAGGATGAGAAAATGACCAAAACGATCACAGAATTGTCAGCGGTAAGTGTGATTAAAAAAATCAGAGTTGATGGTGTCAGATCACTCTTCATTCTTCTTTACATTTATCTTTCTCATCTTGCCTAACAGTTCATCAGCATTACCAGGGTGCTTCGAATTTGTCCGATGAGTGAGTCATGAAGGCTGAAACGTTGGGCCACGGCCCTTTTAGGCAATATGTTTTCGTTGGGTTTGACGTTGATTGCTGGCCGCTGTGATCATCGATTCAGTGACTCTGGTACCTGCAATGACCACAACGACAAGCGGTTTTCATCGCATGTGATTTAAATTGCTGGTAGCAGCAATATAAATCCCTCGTTTGAACGTTGCTTAAACACTAACGGGGTAATTGGACACGCTCCTTACAAGGTCTGCTCTTCTCGAGCGCAAACGCTCGTGTTCGATGACAGTCATGAGATTCAACCAATGAAAGATCAAAGATCACCTTCACGATCCAAATGCCTAAACTCTCATTTAGCTTATCCCGAACTTGATATCTTGTCTTTGGCGCACATTCTCTCACTACAAAGCAGCAGATAGCCCGATATCTTAATAGGGTGATTATCACGTTGGTGATAGTTGAATAGTTCTGTCATACAAATCGAGTGAGCAGATTTTGACACCAAAGAAAGTCAAAGTGACAGTTCGGCTTGGTAAATGGTGAGGTGGTTCTCAGATCTGTCCTGCTGAGAAGGGGATCGGAGAAAGTGGTCATGTTCTCAATGACAGCAAGGTTGCCAGTGGGATTGACAAGGCCATTTCTTTGTCGTATTATTGAGTAATTTCTCTCCGAGTCGACGGAGAATGGCTCGAATGCACCTGAGTAGCAATATTCCCCCAATAGGAAAAAGTGTTATGGAAAGGTTAGTTCAACCTTTTAAGGTCTTTGGGGTGATTCATAAACCAAATGAAACTATGGTTTTCTGCTTATCAATCTCATTAAGCATTGTAGATTCGGTGACGAGAGGAGGCGGAAGGGCCTTAGTGGCATCATGCCGAGGGAAGTCATTAGCTCTTATATCACCGCACCTCTTTGATAGGGGATTAAGCTGAGAAAACGTGTCTGGGCATATACTAATTGGGAGCGCAATTAACTGAGTTCATTCACCCAACCCTCCGCCCCCACGCTTTGACATTGCCGTTTCTTCACCACCATCTGTAAGGAGAGTATTTGTAGCTGAGAAACCTCGAGTGGGCGCTGGGCGTTGATTGGGAACAATTGGGAAATGACCATTCCAAAGTATTGCCTGCTTCTTATAAAGACAGATTTCTGAGTCAGATTCTCGGCACTTGTTCCACAAATTCGGAAGCGAGTATGGTATCACATATTCATCATGTTTATGCATGATTTTTATTGCTCTCTCCGAGTGATTTATGTTATCTATATTGATGTTGCACTGATGGTGATAGCGGTCTCCTGGCCATTACCACATCCGCTGGGGTGATCATTAAAACGTCTGGTCAGAACCGACCTCATATATTCTGAGCCCTATGTGGTCAAGAACCTCATCCAATTCCCTACGCCACCTGCAGCATCATATTGACAAGTGAGAAGTTCCCGGCCCTGGGCGAGTTGTTACGATAATTCTCCCCGGGTTGGAGGTTACAATGGGTAAAAACAAGGCAAGAATTAGAACAAATTGCAATAGAAACAAACAAAAGGACAGGTTACAATAAACTGCATCTCAAACACCATAATAAAAGGAATAAGTTACTAGCCCGATGAGGTACCATCATAAGCATTACTCTTACAGTCTGTGTCTACGAGTAAGAAACCTAGGGATTTGAGGTACCATCATAAGCATTACTCTTACAGTCTGTGTCTACGAGTAAGAAACCTAGGGATTTGAGCTATTGATGCATCGATCAGTGTAGCACAAGTTCATCAATGCATTGATAACTAGTTAAGCGGATCGAACCTTTGATGACATGTAATACGACTGTGGTAGTGCTTGTCATTGATTTGACCATATGTTATCTGACATAGATTAAAGATCGGAATAACTGCGTTCCCGGGATTAGGTAACAGCGAAAAGCTTTATCGATGTGCATCTTTTCTGAAAGGAGATCGAATATCCATTGATACGTTTGGGAGATAAAAGGCTTTGGCATTTCTCATTTTACGATCATCACTGCGGTTCATGGCCAAGCATCATCTATATTTTCTACAGAATCTCAAATCCTTGGTTTTCTTATTGAGTACACATGCTTTTCCTGCCCTTGGCATGACGCAGACCAGCTCTGGGCGCACTTTGTCCAATCTCCAATAGACTCCCCTTTATTGTCAACAAAACTGGTCATGACGGTGTCCATCCTAACCAATTAATTGAAGCACCACAGGTGCCGTTGCTCTGTCAATGGCTATACGACTTGGCAAGTCGCTTTCAATGGACCTCTTCATTTGATCCTATCGAACTTTCTGTTGATGAGGCAAAGCAAAGTTGTTTACTTGGGGGAAGAAGTGGTGTTCAATTGACATCTTCACAGTCTCAGTCGCTGTGTGCCGGGTTTCTCAATGGGCACTGGCAGTAACCTTGTCATTTGGTCCTAGCGCTACTGCTATGAATTAAATAAACTGAGGAGATATATTTAAACTAATGCTTGCATTTGTCTCTAATGCTGATTGGGCAACGTGGCCCTTTCATTTACAGCAGCAGCACAAGGCAGATATTGGCAAAAATGTTTAAGGCAATTGCGCTTTTATATTTTTAATGTTGGCCTCTATTGTAAATCATGAACTTTTTATGAGCGTTATTTTTCTGATTTTCGCAAATGCACTGCCAACATGAAGTTGAAAATTATGAAAATTTCAACTGTAATGCATCAAGCATTGAATTTCGGCAGCAAATGCAGTATTGAGTCTATCGAGCGCTGTGAGAAGTCTGTAATGGAGATCCTTCTGTTGCCAATAATTAGATTGTGCCGTTTTGTCCTTCAGCAGCAACAAGCAATCTACCTCGTCTTCCTCTGCTGTACCCCCTGCCTCTGTCCCATTAACTCCAGCTTTGTATCGCTAAACCCCACCACGACGCTTCATATAATTGTCACAGTATCACAATAAAACATGATTTCATGATCACCTCGTAGAGTAGCATATCGATTGATTTCATCTACCACGCGATGGAATGCGGCAATTTTCACTGGTACTGCTGTTCCATTCTTGTCGATACGTGATGATGACATTGTCACTGTGTTCGTTTTGTGTTCCATTCTTGGTGATATGTGATGATGCCATTATCAGCATGTCCGTTTCGTGTTCCAATGTAAAGATGTCCAGATCTGGCGTCTAATTTACCACCTTTCGCCATTAGTGGTCGTGCGCGTCAAATTCAAAATTAACACGTCACACGATCTGCGGCTATCCTGTTAGAAGGTAAGGCAGTGTAAACCAAGCTGCCGTTCGTGTCAGTTGTGATGAGCATGTTCGTTAATTGACTCTACACAAGTATTACGTGATGTATGACAAAAGGGCGAAAAGCGATATCCTTAGAGTGAACTCTCTGTAAGCCTGGCCTTGGGGTATTTTCAGTTCGCCAGCCATGTCGCAAACTAACCAGCCACACCTTGGGTATTGTGTTCCTCTCTCAAATCTATAGAAATGACTTGTTCGATCTTAAAGTGAACTCTCTGTAAGCCTGGCCGTGGGGTATTTTCAGTTTGCCAGCCATGTCGCAAACCAACCAGCCACAACTTGGGTATTGTGTTCCTTTCTCAAAACTACAGATTTCTAGATAACATTGCTAACAATGGCAGGAAACACGCAAGTCAAGAAATAATTTGATAATTCACTCATGGGTTAATTTAAGTAGAAAGCTGCCCTGGCAAACAGCACAGTCAAAGGCTGAAGGGTCCATTGACATTTCTTGATATTGATTTCGTTTTAATAACTCCATGCAGAACATGATCCTGTTACTGAGCTCGTCTCCTTCACTCTCGTTTGATATGACTTTGATTTTTTTCTGGGTCATTCAGCGCTGCCCTTGGTGACTTCTTTTATCACTTCTGTCGGTCATCAGAGAGCGCAACTCATTTTCTAGTTCAAAAGGGCGGTTATGATTATGATTAAGTTATGTTCATCTTCCTTACTAATGTGACCACTGGATTGACATGCGCTGCCACGAAAGAGCTATTTCTAGCTTCATAATGCGTCCATTCTGCTTCCTAGCCTTGTATTGAAGCTGATCTTTCCTCCTAACTTTTTCTGCCCCATCGTGCCTTAGTGCCACCTGCCTTTGATGACAGAACCTATCCTCCAAGTAGAGAAAAACTCATTTCCTTTTTCGATATGCATTGTCCATCGATGGACGGCTGATGAGTAGGTATTAATTTTCAGGTTATATCCGTATTCCTTTTATCCCAGATTCGATAAGTTCGAGTGTGGTCATTCAAATTGATATACCAGATACAGGCCCCCGGAAATCGTCAAGAGAGTCAACAGAATCCTTTGTTGGTTGGTGAAATTGAGGGGCAAAAAGAAGTAATCAGAATGCCTTTCAACTATTTTGCCCCCTCAGCTTTCCAGCCCACGAAGCATTCCATTGAGTACTGGCTATTTCCAGTGCATCGGAACTGATATCTTAATTGAAATCGCCACCCTTTCTTGGGACGGAACTTTATACCGACTGACAGCATTCTTGTTAGTTCAGGCATAGGGGGCATTTTGTGTCACTCTATAATAAAAGTATTGGTCAGATTTTGCTATCCTCAGCATCTAGCATGTGTAAGTTCTGCTCCATGGACCTATCCACATCTCTGAAGGTACCATGGGATCTTCTTTGTGTTCGGCTGGTCTAACTTTCACTCCGTTGGTCCTCAAGAATGTGGTAGTGTGACGCAAATCTGCCTCTGTTCCCCCGAGCTTTACTTGGAGAGACTGTTGACTCCGCCCAGGCCTCCTCTCGTTTGGTAATCAGAGGACATTCTTCAATATGATGCCGTGTCCCGGCATCTGTTCAGAGAAACCACATTCACAGATGGCAGATTCACACATGCCCAGTTTTCTCTCAATAAAACCATGGGATGAGGAGCTTATCTTGATTAGAAGTTGCGTATTGCCACTGATCACCGAACATGCTTACAACTGATTGAATGTATATTTGTACGCATTGTCTATCCCCTCTCCATTGCCAGGTCATTTTCCTGCCCAGTCCTTGCCATTAGAACAAACAAATCAGCAGACATTTTGTGGCTTTAATCAGAACCTGTCCAACAGTGATTATTTCCTAACCCTTTCCCAATACTTGTAACCCGAACCCCCTAATCATCTTACCAGTTCCTGGACCTGTCCTTGCCACAATCTACCCCAGCCATTAGAACAAACAGATCAGGAGATATTTTGTCGTCTTAGTCAAAACGTGTCCACCACTGATTATATCCTAAGCCTCAGCCAATATCTACCAAACCCCCCAATCAACTGGCCTATTCCTAAACTCAGATGTCCCTGGATAAGTCTACTCCTAAATTAGACGAAACAGATCAACGGATGTTTCGTGGTCTTCATTAGAAGGAAGCTACCACTGATCATATCCTAACCCTTATCGAATATCCACTGAATATCCACTGCCCGAACCCTCCAATCATCTGACCATTTCCAGGAGCCGTCCCTGCACTGAACCGGAAGACAATTAGTAGTTAATAGATATCTTGATGGGAGCGTGTCTTTGATCCTCACACCATGTGTAATCCGCACTAAATACCCAATCATTGGGCTCGGTCTGGTATACCGTTATACTCATCTAACCTGGCGTGCAGTCGGCTTCTTGTTAAAGGCCTACGCCATTCGTTAAAAATTTGAAATTTGTTATAGAATTCGAAAATTCCGTAATTATGTACTGAATAAATTTCAACACTGCTGATGTGTAGATAGATATACAAATACTATACATACCAAGTTTCAGGAAATTTGCATCCATACTATAGCCTTGTTTATAAATGCATTTCTCCGTTTTCCTTGATCACCAGTAATTACGAACGGCATACCCGTTTAATTCCGCCCTTCTGCTGTAATCTTTGCTTTTCAGTCTTATACACGTTGGTAACTGGTGCTTGCAGGCAGGTCTTCCCAACCTCATCACTGGCGCTGTTCCTCTTTTTTTCGTCCTCCAAAGACGTACCCGGTAGTATGGATGAACAGAAATTAAAATCAAAACCGCTTATTCTCTGCCGTGCAGAGCATAATGATGATTTGTTTTGTCTATTAGTACAACGACAGGTGTCATAATGGGCCCATTTAGCCTAAAACCTCTGCTAACGAGCTACATTTTGAAATATCATCCATCGACTGCACATGAAACATGATGATAATTCACTTTCCAGACATCGTTATAAATCTTTGTCGGCTCTAACGTGACGATATCATAATCTGTCTTCATCCGATTTGAAGCATACTCGCATGACTTCTGATTCTTTGAGCAGTGAACCGAATTAAATCATTTTAAGCAAATGAGTTGTACCCTGAGGGTGTACCAGTCCTAATTGAAGACGCTGAAGACCTTTCATCTCGTTATCTGGTCTATCCACATATCGAATTAGCAGCCTGGAAAGTTATCAGTCTCCGTGGATTGATATGTCAACTTTCTGCCTCAAATTAAAATTGAAATTTTAACTGAGATTGATATTCAGTTATGACGAGGCAATGTGTTCGTTTCTTTGAAGTAGTACGTCTTGAGTATGGGGAACGTTTCTGTCCATAGATTAGAGTCATTATACCAGACAGAGGGTCTACCAGGAGACGAGATTTGGGTACAAATACCTTTTCGCGCTACCATATTGAAAAATTTGACCAGGAAAATCTACTTGCTGGTCATTTAGATTGTAGCAGCCTCCCATATTTTGTGCATGATGTTGAAATTACTGCCAAGCTGTTCTCAAAATGCTTAATTGAAACTGCGCCAAAGAGCCAATTTCACAAAAGTGCTAACTATATATAATAGCCACAGAAGATATTTCCTGGTTTACAGTAGCCACATTGTGGTAAGTAATGGCGGTGACAGAAAGATTCCCCAATCTTGGATTTGACAGAAAGTCGGCATTAGTCCAACAAAACTCTTTTCGTTTCTGATGGAAGCGATCTATTCGATTGACAAATTATGTTGCAATTACTTAATGTCTTGGCTGATCAGTTAAGCTCACTGTAACAGGAAAGGCTAATGGCAAGGAGAAACCTAGAGATAGATCTGATAGAAGCAATAAAGCGATGTCAGAGTCAGATTATACGCTGTATAGCGTGTTTAGTTCAATTGGGAACTTGATTGAACTAGCAGTTCATTGTAGAAAAAATCGTTGGGGGAACTCATGGACCATTCCTTAAGATCATTGAGATGATGTCAATTCGTTCCCTCATCTCTCAGTATTGGGGGACGTCCTTGCTGAGTTATTGGTGTCCAGTGGCGTTTGATGAATAACGGCTCATATCAGTTCATATATTGATCTGTCTGATCATAGAGGAAGCCAGCTTCACTTGAATGTCACGCAGTCGTGGAGGATGATTGATGGACCAAATTTCCTCTCGTGGATTTTCCCTTCCTCTTGGTCTACTCACGAAACGATCCCCAGCTGAACTTCATGTCAACTGTGTCAAGTGCCGAAGTTTGTCAGGGTTCAAGGCAGTATTTAGTGGGGGAGTTGGCAGGGTGGGCAAATGCCCCCAAGAGTTCTCCAAAAATGCATTTTCATGTAGATTTGGGCCTTTTTCTGATGAAAAGTGGAGTTCTCCCTCCCCCTCCCAGGAACAAAAAGACATCCCTGAGGTTCCATGTATTGTTAAAGCACAAATTTAAAAAACAAATTTTTTCTTATGGATTTTGCGAATTATAACCACAATTAGTGAAATGCAAATCACCCAAAAAAATGGGGGCAAAAACTGATTGAAATTTCGCTGTCTGTCAAAATCAAAATAGTGAATTTTTTTCGAAATTTTCGCAAAGGGCAAAATGAATAGACGCAAAACCTTTACTGTTGATAGTGTAGTTAGTATTTTGGCGGTGTGTTGACTCAAGCTACACATCCCTCATATGTCAGAGGAGGTGGTCTGTGAATTATTGGGCATCCTGCTCTCATTTATCAATAACGGCCCATATAAGTTCCTTTATAATTCAGTATGAATAAAGAACTACTAGCTTAGCTGGAACGTCACCCCATTCACTGACAATGATCGATGGACCAGCTTGGGCCGGATTTCCTAGTGGGGCAATTTCCCTCCCCGTGGTCTACTCACGAAATGTTTCCCAGTCGAATTTCACCCCTAAACTGTCATAACTGCCAAGGTAGGTTGAGATTTCTTGTCTTTTCGACTAAGATTAATACTTCAGCATGACTGTCATCCGCCAGTAGTGGGGAGGTTGCACGTGAGGTCTTGGCGCCATCTGTTGACTACAGCTCGTCATCGGTTCATTACGGCTCATATAACGTAGCACGTACCAGTTTGGCTGGAATGTCAGCCGTTTATTGAAAATGATTGATTGAATGAACCAACAAGCGGACCAGTAGGTGCCAAATTGCGTTTTCCATGCAGCTGGTCATGACACAAAACGCCAATTGGATTGCCAATTGAACTTCACCTATACTATAAGGGTTCACGCCTGAAACTTCATCATAGTCTAGACGAGACGTTTTGTGGCAAAGTAGAAAATATTATCTTGGCAAATTATATCCGTTGTGAAATTGAACTAAAACCTTTGGTAAATTATTTCATACTGTCAGAATATTTCTGAAAAGAGAGTTTAAAGGCCTATGACGTTTGTGTACATTGTTTTTGTCTGTGGCACAAGTAAATTGAAATAAACATTGCCGCTGTACAGATACGGATATGTCAACGTGATGAAAAATGACCTATAGATTAAATCTATATGATTTCCATGTGCATTTGTGTTCAATTTGTATTTTAACTTTTGATTAAAAGTCTCAAATTCAATTTAAAATTTTGGGCGTACAGAGTGTATGGCTTTAACTCAGTCATGTCAGCTCTATATCTAGAGTGCATCAACTTAATATGGTCGACAGATACATCTATTAGAGAAAAGTAGTGGAGATGAATCCCATTCCATTTAGGTTAGACCATTTTGAGGTAAATTATTGAGCGAATTAATTGGCCTTCAACTTTAAATCTACTTCAGTTGTTGAAATGAGCACGCTTCAGCTCGATATAATTCGTGCAAATATTTATCGGTAAATATGTCTGAGCAATTTGACATCTATCAATAGGATGATCAAGGCTTGCCTGGACCGGTAGCTAAGCGTCCAGCTGGCAAATCGGATACCCACTGAATTGTATCGAACTTCGAACAAACATAGGCTAAGCTTGTGTGGTCCAATACTGGTTATACTGAAGTTATCGTGATTTCTCTATCGTTGAGAGTAACCACCCAGTAGCTTCATATAAGATGTTAAACAAAAAAGATGTCAACGCAACTACTGCCATACTGTAAATCACAAAATATTCTTGCCAATTTACTTTTGCAATTCACAAAAATTTCTTTAAAAAACCTGGAATTTTGGGTAAATCATAAACCTTCAATTTTTTATTTTTGCAAATCATAGTGATTTGTGAAGTCGGTGAAAATAAAACTAAATTTAGTGTTTACTGTATATTACTTCTTGGACAACTTGGATCATACCCAGCTTTTACAATAGATTCAAACTATGATAGATATTTGATAGATATCTAATAGATAGACATCTAATCAAACATCTATCTAACGAGATATCTGAGAAACATCGTCAGATTAACCCCGTGTAACCGCTGAACAGCAAACCAATTTCACCCAGCACCTTACGCTAATGGAACATTGTTGTTAATTTGATTAGAGAGCATCGAACCAACAGGTTGTGGTGGCTCAGTTGGGTAAATTATTGATGGCAATTAAAATCTCATTGCTATGCTGAACAAATATCAACAAGGTTAAATTTCCCGGGGACAGAATTATTGTGGTGTTAACCTCATTGGGATGTGTCTGTGAGAAGGTAGAGCAGCAATTCTAATGTGCTTATTGCTCTACTGAATATGAAATTTACAAATGAGCCTTATGATCGATAACTATACAAGTTTGGCTTCTGCCTTCTTCACAGTAGATCTTTGAAGTTGGTGCTGTTGGTACCTCAAAGTTGGTACATGGTGCAGTTGTTACTTCAATGTTGGTGCAGTTGGTACCTCAAAGTTGGTGCAGTTGTTACTTCAAAGTTGGTGTAGTTGGTACTTCAATGTTGGTGCAGTTGGTACCTCAAAGTTGGTGCAGTTGTTACTTCAATGTTGGTGCAGTTGGTACCTCAAAGTTGGTGCAGTTGTTACTTCAATGTTGGTGCAGTTGGTACTAAAAAGTTGGTGCAGTTGTTACTTCAAAGTTGGTGTAGTTGGTACTTCAATGTTGGTGCAGTTGGTACTTCAATGTTGGTGCAGTTGTTACTTCAAAGTTGGTGTAGTTGGTACTTCAATGTTGGTGTAGTTGGTACTTCAATGTTGGTGCAGTTGGTACGAAAAAGTTGGTGCACAAGGAAACACCATTGTAAAAATTGTATTCATTGAATGACAAAGAAGACGGATATATTTGTCTTTTTTTTTGGAACATCCAGAAAAATAAATTCCGCTTTGGTAAGAAATTCACTGGGTGGAAAAGGGCTTATTTTTGCCTCTGTGGGTAAAAATGAATAAATGTTGGCCAAGAAAAGGCGTACAATAGAAAGATATCATATTGTGGATATCATTGCCTGAAGATATACTGGTAAGATTTCTTCCATAACAAACCATTGTTCGGTATCCTCTTACAGCAAAATGATGGGAATTCAGATGGCTAGGAATAGCTAACGGATATCCTAGCATTGTTGTGCCGCGCTAAGGCCATCATGCCTTTCACACTGGATGGATGCGAGAATATTTCCAAATGGGTGTTCTTCCTGAAAAGAATCCGCCAGAGTAATCCTGAAGGCTCATATCAGAACATCCTTTGAAGGATCATTAAATGCGTGTGGCACAACTTGGCTTCTCGTCATTTTTGGGTGGATACCAGAATATTTCTCGACGATCGTTGAAATAGAATCGGCCGCGGTTTCGGAGGTTTAGGCTGAACATCCTTTGCAAGATTATTCAATGCACATGACACTTTGAGGGGAAATTCCTCCCTCAAGTTACCTTGGTGTAGGCATGTGGTCAGGATATGGTCGTCTGTCGTTAACACGATGTTGTCACAAACATGTTATGATTAGGCCCGAGAAGCAATATCATTATTTGTCTTTTCATTGCTTTCTGCCAGGTCCATAAAGTTCTTATCTTTCTTGGAGAATCGCACCTGCCTTGTCTGCTTGTCTCAACACGCAATCAGATGGCAGGACTTCGAAAAGCCAATGAAACAAGACATTTTATAGCTACCACTTGCGACAATAATCGCTGCAATAAACTGATTGCTCAGCTGGAGGTAAAAGTGGTTATTGCTGTGTTTAATATCTGTCACAGGTGGCGCGAAGAGCACTTCTTGTTACTGGCACCAGCAACAACAGCCTATGTGGGAGACTATTGTAAGTCGCGGTGATAAAAATCTTTTGTTTGTTAAACACTCAACATGGCAAGGTTGGCAAATGTCAATAAACAGTTGCAAGAAAAAGTTTAGAAATTTTCTCCAATGATCTTTTTGTTTTTCGTTTATTTTGCCTAGCTTTTGTAAACTTAAATTGACAATCGCATTTCCCTGACTGAACTAAGCTGGTTATCTTGAGTTTATTAACACAAACTTTCCAAAACGTCGTTAAAGTACACGCAAAAGCACTTCAATGAAATAGTAATTTTAACTTGTTCAATAAACTAAGCGTAAAGGCTGGGGAGTTTTAACAAAAAGTGCAATTTGATTGCTGAGAATGTACGGATAAATGAAGGGGGGAGGATATTTATTGTCTCAACAGCCCATTATAAAAATGGAAAATTGAGTTGCGAGCGATTTTGTCTGATAAAAATGAACTTTACGACAGTAACTCAATCTCATCCAGATGTGTATGTGTTTTTAGCGGTGCAGACGGAAATTGGCATTTAAAGTGACTATAGTCTGCTGTTCAATCCCTAATGGTGCCAGGGGATGTATCAATTACTTAAACAGATCTTATCTACTTACTTCCCCATTGTCTGATGACCATATTTTCAAAGTGTCCAAACTTTTTCTTCGGTTTTCCATTCAGAAAATATTTTTCTGCAATTTTTGTATTCACAGAATTAAGTTTTCAGAAAATCTGGGAAATAAAACTCCGGAAAAAAATTATAAACATAGAGTATCATTAAGAAACCTACCCATTCCCTCAACTTATGCTGCAGGCAATGTAAACCCTGTACTCCCCTCAATAATCTGGATGGGGTATAGGATCTACATTGACCACTGCATTTAAAATTGAAGAAAAAACATCATGAAAATATATTTTTCTATTTTTGTCGTTTAATGGCTGAACTTAGTGAACTGTTCTCCCTGCAAATATATCAGGATATCTAGAAGCACTTTTGCAATTAAATTTCTTCAAAGTTATGTTTCCTTCCTGACATTAACTGACAATTTTAATGGAAGATTAATGGAAGTACTTTCCTCCACGCCAGCTTTGAGGAAATTGGGTAATTGGCCAAGTCAGCTAATTAAGTCTATCGCATGCTACATGATCTAAATAGAAATATTAAAATTTATGAACAGATTTGAAGAAGAAAAAAACTCACTGTCTCTAGTCTAAGCAGTTAAAGTGAATTTTGTAGGCGCAATATAATGCCCTTGCACTGTCTCTAGTCTAAGCAGTTAAAGTGAATTTTGTAGGCGCAATATAATGCCCTTGCACTGTCTCTGGTCTAAGCAGTTAAAGTGAATTTTGTAGGCGCAATATAATGCCCTTGCACTGTCTCTAGTCTAAGCAGTTAAAGTGAATTTTATAGGCGCAATATAATGCCCTTGCACTGTCTCTAGTCTAAGCAGTTAAAGTGAATTTTGTAGGCGCAATATAATGCCCTTCTGTTGCCTCAGTCGGTATAAAAAAATTGATGCATCATCAAGTCATCCAGGAGTTTCTGAGATGCACCCTATTGCGGGCCACTTCAATCTAAATGTCCGTTTTCATATGCGACTTTACTCATGCACAACAAGTCGTTTTCACTACATTTGCATTTGAAATTTTCGAATTCAAGTTTCGAAAATTTTCAACGAACGGAGTAAACCTTTAACATGTTTAAGGGCAAATAGGTTTAAAACCTGCTCTATCCAAACACTTGTCATAACCATAATCTGAGTGGACTGCTCGATTTTTTATTTATTACCGCTTCTTTTCAAGACGGCTAATTCATAATCGCTTTTGTCGCGTGCGTGACAGGTAAGTCACGGATGATTAGTCAGAATTGATTTTCTATTAAACTTCTATTAGATTTGTATTCAGCACCTTGTACGGTCAAATTAGATTAAATCAACTCGGCAGCAGATTGCATCGCTGATCAAATCAACCTCGTCCCTTGAGAGGGATAACAAGGTTGGCTGATCCATACTGTTCTTAATTGGGCAGTCCCTTGGTAGGTTCAGGAATCTGTGCAGCTTATTTGAAGCGAATGTAATTTTTCAAGATTCGACAACAATCGTGGTATCCAATTGAAGACGAAATTGTCTAATTGAACACGATTTTGCCAATGGAAAAGTAATCAGCTTCATGCAGGGGGTGGTCCCCAATGCCTCCCTCTATCTACGGCCATGTAATATTTGAGAACATCTTTTTAAATGGACCATGAATTTTGGTATGACCATGAATTTTGGTATAGTGTTGTAAAAAATGTGTCTTTCTCAGACTCTGGTCCAGCCCCTGCAGTGACATGCATACAAGACTAACACGTGTCCTGTCACATCCTTGATATAAACAGCATGACTTAAATCAAGCTTCCTTGTAGAATTAGCACGTCACGTCACTGGTAGCCTATTGTGGCACATCTCAAATTGATCATGATTGATTGTCAGGAGGTTACACTGAAGCATCCGATATGTGACCACCTGATGATTTTACTGACTCCATGACAATGAAAATTGCCTCAAATTCAGTCACTTGGGTCTATTACCAGCAGGTTCCAAAACGATTATTGACAGCAAGGCAAGTAGGTAATGTAAGCCAATTAAATGCTGAGATGTGAACGAATTTCAAATCAGCAATTAGAAACGTTGCCTGTAATTTGCACCACTGGGGTAATCGTTAAGAGGAAACTAATCTGATCTATCGGCCATTTCCATTCAATTTGACCTCTGTAATCAGGACACCTCTCATCAATGTTAGTCAGTCTGTTGAAATTATTTTGACAATATGAATGAAATGGTCCAGGGACCATGTGCTCACCTCGGGTAATGTAATGCATGTCATTTGAAGTGGATATGGGGAGAACAGTTTCTGGCTAGTTTCACCAGTTTTCGATTCCATTGAATAATATAAAAACTACAGTAGAACCTCTCTATTAAGGACACCCATGGAACTGACAAGTGCTGTCCTTAATAGAGAGGTGTCCTGATTAGAGAGGTCAAATTGAATGGAAATAATCAATTTGGGACCAAGACAGGTGTCCTTAATAGAGAGGTTGTCCTTATTAGAGAGGTGTCCGCTAAGGGAGGTTCCACTGTATATGCTGAGGCCAGTCGCAGGGTCAGACACCTTGTAAGCTGTGCAAATCTACACAGACCAATTAATCAGGATCTTAGCCAAAGCCTCGCCAACTGAAATGTCATTAGTTTCAATCTGATGACCACCATGACAGATCGTCACCACCCACAGGGGATATCTACTCGTACTCAGTTGACTGTCGTAGAGGCTGCGATACATCATTTAAGACCTCCCAAACCGCCAGGGAGCTTTTCCTATCACGGTGCAAGGTTGTGCAGTATGGTCTCCCTGGAGAATCAGTTCCCCAACTAACCGAGAATGTTATCTTTAAACCTTGTTTATTCAAGGCAGACTTTCCAACTTTCCGTTTGGTCTACAAAAGTACCAACCAATTGCAGTCAGAATCAAGCATTGAATCTGCCTGAAAACCTTTTCCATTACAATGGTAATGCTAATAGTAATGATTGACTAACTACTGTACCAACCAATTGCAGTCAGAATCAAGCATTGAATCTGCCTGAAAACCTTTTCCATTACGATGGTAATGCTAATAGTAATGATTGACCAACTAATGTTCCAACCAATTGCAGTCAGAATCAAGCATTGAATCTGCCTGAAAACCTTTTCCATTACAATGGTAATGCTAATAGTAATGATTGACCAACTAATGTACAAACCAATTGCAGTCAGAATCAAATACTGAATTGAATTGAATTGGTTGTTAGCAAGACCCTCTGCATTTAGAAAGAGGCTGATGGATTTCACTTGAAATAATGATGGAGATACCAAGGTATTTTAGAATGAATGTCCATCTACTGATCGATATAAACAAGTCTTCCTACCTTTATTTCACCCAACTTGTATTGTTAATCCTGACGATAGTCAGAGAACGTTCCTGTCTCCGTTACGAACCGGGATACACCAAGTAAAGTAGTAAAAGTTCCTCTGATTGATCGGTATCTGGGTAGCAGTTGTCGCATGCAGCGTATTATCGGTAAGACTGTGTTCCTTTCTTAGTAGATGTTATCCGTTCTCAGATAGACCCGCAGTCGGTTAACTCCGTCAGTGATCAAAAGTAGTGTAGCTATCATTAATCTTTGTCCGCTGCTTGGCTGACCTCGGCTCTAAGATTTACGGTCGATTGTTCAATCATTGCGCTCCTTTCCCACTAGAAGTTCCCCGTTCTTAGACACGCTGTCAGTCAATTTCTTCAACATCAAACAAAAGCAGTGAACACTTGGTATCGATCTGTATCAACCACTTGGTAATGGTTATTCCTAGCTGTCAGATGCGAGGTCGGTTAGTTTATTATTGGTAACAGTTTACACCTTCCCCGCTAGTAGTTCCCTGTTCTCAGATGAGATGTCAGTTGGAACAAAAACAGTGAACACTTGTCTTATTGATCTGTATAAACGACTTGGCCAACAGTCATTCCTAGCTCTCATATGCGAGATTAGTTAGCTTGTCATTGGTAACACTTGTCCTTTCCCACAGAAGGTCGGTGTTCTCAAAGATGCTGTCAGTCAATTTCTTCAATATTGAACAAAAGCAGTGAACACTTGTCTTATTGATGGTATCAACAACTTGGTAATAGTCATTCCTAGCTGTCATATGCGAGGTTGTTTCATGTATCGTTGGAACACTTAGCTATTTTTCCACTAGAAGGTCGCAGTTCTCAGAGGTGCTGTCAGTCAGTTTCTTCAATATTGAACAAAAGCTCTAAACACCCCTGTTAGTGATCTCTGCCTGCAACTTAGCAACGGTAACCCAAGCTCTCAAGCTGAGGTTCTTCCAACGTGTTTAAGGAATTGATACCAAACTGGAGGCATTGGTTGTTTCACCAAACACCAGCTGTCCAACCAAACACCACAATGGTGAGGCGAAAATGTAGGCCTAACCCAAAGCGGCAGCCAAACCTTTGGGCAAATTACAGCTTCATCCGAGATATTAAGAGCACCCCCCACTTGTCAACAGTCCAAACTAAACTTTGATTATTCCGGTCAATCTTGAATTGTCTCCTGAATAGGAACATTTTCGGGTCATTTTGGAACTGTGATGCGCACGTTTCCCAGGGGTTTCTCCCAGGAAAACTACTCTGTAAGCTGGAAAGCCTTTCTTGAAAACGCATGATTCCCGGCAAGTTGGAAATTGATTTTCCCAGGTGATGGTTGGCATGGGCCTCAGGTAGCGCAATGGCCATAAAAGCAATCTAAGCCCGAGGTAAGTAGAACCGACTTGGTTACTTAAATCAACCTTAATGCCACGGAGGCAAGATTGACCGGAATAATCAAAGTTTAGTTTGGACCAGATTGTTTCTGCTTGGATGCAGTGTCTACTTCATTAACTTCTTACTTCAAAGTGACTTTGCCCGAGGGAACTCGCCAAGTAGGTTGATTCAAATTAATTAACGATACGGGTTACGGGCTGCTAGATTTGAGAAGAATTGACAATAGACCGGAATCCTTAGCGGGCTGGTGGAAATGAGGTACAGTAAGGTTGAATGCACTTTACTCCTGGACAAATTCTTTCCCTACGTAATTTCACCAGTCAACAGAGAATTCTGGCAAGTCTGAGGTCGACTTCCACTGGCCCTTAACCGGTTTATTGATTTGAATAGCCACACTGTCCATAACATAGAATTATTATTACGATTTCACGTTTTATCTTTCTAGTTGGTGAAAGAGCAGAAGGGTCGGTTGTCCGAATTGTCGAGGACAAAACATGACCAGATTATGGATCAAAAGGTTGGTACAGTAAATTTAAAGCAGATATGAACAGCATAGGCACTCTGGAGAATCAATTCCCAGGCTTGGGGAGAATCAGTCGGGCCTTCCAACTTGCTGAGCTGGCCTGTCCTGGGAGAGGTTGGCCACCAACCCCCGACTTCAGTGACAGCACAGCAAGCTGAAGAAAAACACTTGTTTTCGGGTCGAGTTTAGAAAAAGTTGACACCCTGGTTCCAATTTCTCTCTCTGCCACTTTCAGGAGAGGATTGAGACACTGGAGGCCCATCTGGAGGAAGCGCGCAAACGGATGGTGCAAATGGAACTATTGAAACAGGTATGCAGACTCGTGAAATATGACGACATAAAACGGGGTTCCGCCCGTTTCCACCAGGTGGCACATCAGTGCATTATCCAACTCAGTTAATGCCTTTTCTATACTACTTTGATTTTTCACGCCGTCTTCAATTACCGAGGTCCCCGGTTACTTTTGCCGCTTGATCTCATTTCCTCGGGGAAATGAGGAGATCAGTTAACCCTTGATGGGGCGTGATGGCGTAACAATCAGTCATGGTGTCACCCGTGATGAATTGTAATGGTGTAACAGTCGTGATGGTGTAACCCCTTATGTCATATGGCGTGAAGTAATGCTTTGTAGCTTCAAAGATTCATGCTTAGATCATTAGAGTTGGCCTGCAGAAAAATGTCAAGTTGAGTTTAAATCTGAGGTCTGAGACATTTAGAACCTGAAATTTAATAAACTTGGGCTTAAAGTTAAAAACTGGGGTTTGAAACAAGAAAGAACATGGCATATTAGCACCCTGTTGAACCTCTCTATTGAGGACATCCACGGGATTGACAAGTGCTATCCTTAATAGAGAGGTGTCCTGATTAGAGAGGTCAAATTGAATGGAAACAACCAATTTGGGACCAAAACTAGTGTCCTTAATAGAGAGGTGTCCGCTAAGGGAGGTTCCATTGTAGTGAGTGTCTTCTTTTATCAACTGTTGTGACTTTTCAGGAAAAGAACCGACTGCAGTCTCAAGCGGAGGCGCAGGAATCTGTGATCGAGGGCCTAAGGAGTGAACGCAAGCTCTGGGGACAGGAGCTAGCACAACAAGGTAGCAGATGCTTTCTTTCTTTTCTGTTTTCATCGCGTCTCTTGCATGGAGGTTGACAAGCTGCTTTATTATGAGGAAGAGAAGGAATTGTAGGAAGGGGGCGAGTTCTTTATGTAAATTTTTCAAAATTCATGACTAATTTAAGATAATTTTCTTATGTAAGGAGGAGGTGTGTCCAATGTGCAACCTCCTTTATCCTGTTGTTTGCGGGACTGCTTGGCCTAGGTTGATAGCCTCTGCTAGTACCAGGAATGATAAAATTAAGTCTTCATTTAATATATTACAGTTTTAACCCCAATCATATTGCAGTTTTAAGCCCAATCATATTGCAGTTTTAAGCCCAATCATATTGCAGTTTTAACCCCAATCATATTACAGTTTTAACCCCAATCATATTACAGTTTTAACCCCAATCTTATTACAGTTTTAACCCCAATCATATTACAGTTTTAACCCCAATCATATTGCAGTTTTAACCCCAATCATATTACAGTTTTAACCCCAATCATATTACAGTTTTAACCCCAGTCATATTACAGTTTTAACCCCAGTCATATTACAGTTTTAACCCCAATCATATTGCAGTTTTAACCCCAATCATATTACAGTTTTAACCCCAATCATATTACAGTTTTAACCCCAATCAAATCAAGCACAATCCTGGGCAACTTGTTCTGGAGTAATCAAATTTGATTCAATTTTGATAGGTGCATCTCTAGCTTCTGATAGAGGTCGCCTGGAGTCGAAGATAGAAGGCCAACAGCACGAAGTCAATTATCTAAAGAAACAATTAGAGGTGAGGAAACTATTGCGCTGGAAAAGAATCTGGTTATGCCAGAAACAAGTTCTGTAGAACGGGAAATATTCACAGCTTGTATAGTTCGCGGTTTTGTGAATTGGAACTTGGCAGGTATTTAGACAAACCTGTACATTACATTACTTTAATTAGGTTTTCATTTTTGCTGCATTTGCATTTTTTAAATATTTGTTGAAAAAAGCAGTAAAATTAAAATAAGCACGGAAATTTCCCTGTGATTTTTTCAAGGCTGCCCGGTTTTGGCGATAAGACAGAACTTACATTTATTGGCTTGCTAGGAGAATTGGTTCCCCTCATTGGCACTTTGATAAAGACATCATCCATTAAGGCCAGCAGCGGTTGATTACATGTTGATAAATCGAGGTCATAAGCGATTAGCAGAGTGAGAGAATGGAGGAAAACTTTTTTCGTGCCAATTTCCTACTCCAATTAATTATGCTGAAGCAAAGTGTAGGGATAGGAAGTAATTGACGTGAAAGATTATAATGGGTTGTAGAAGTGTCCTCTATCATCGATCCATTGAACATTGAACTTGAAAGGTGAAAGATAGCGTTTTACCCAAAAGACATCTTGTGGTCAGAGTGGTTAAAAATGGCAATTTGAGTTAGAGAGGTTGCCAGCAAAAGGGTTAACTCAATCCAATGATGTTGGAGTAGGTTCGTTTGTGCAATTTGTATCTGACGGACGGAGACTAATCTTCCTTTGATACAGTAACAGGAAATCAATGTTGCCGATATCAAATAATCATTTCAGCCAGGCTGATCTGATACCGTTAACGGATAAATTGGTCATGATCGGGCCCTGGTCACGGACTACCGTAAAGGTACTTTTGTGAGCTGTTTGCCTTCAAAGAGGTTGTCTGGACAAAGGAGGTTCTCATGAGGAACCTTGATCAATCGGCACTTCAAAAGCAAAGCCCATTTTGTATCCAAATCATTATATTGTGACAGGCCCATAATCAGGAGGTTGTGGGTTTGACTCTCAGCAGGATCACTGCTGTTTCGATGTCTTTTCGTCCTTGATCGAGACACTCGACCCTAAAATGCTGCATCCATTGAATGAGATGCATACCCAGGGAGCGTTGTCCCTGGCGTCTTTGCCAGGGCATGCAAACAACCCAAAAAGTGAAAAAGATGACCTGCTTACAATGGAATCTGACCAAAGATGGTGTCGCTAGGCCAATAAACCCAGTCAGCCCCTAACCCAAATGGGGCATAAAAACACTCATCCCGCCTTGGAGGAGGAATATTCCCCAGAGAATAAACACCTCCAAGTGTAGAGCAAACACTGAAGAAGAATTGTAACCGTGCAAGTCTGGGAGCCTCTTTTGATGATGACAGCTGCTGGTGGGAGTGAGGCCTTTACTCATGTATTCATCTGGTCTATTTCAGCGGGAGACAGACTCTGTCCGCATCAAATCTAAGATGATAGAAGATCAAACAGAGACAATCAAGAAACTGAAAGAGGTATGACACAGTTTGGGAAGGGCCCAGGACTTCTGACCGAAGGCTGTGGCTTTCCAGTTCGTCCCAAACCACTTAGTTCTTTCCACGTCAAGAGTTTGATGATTAAGTGAAATAGTTTCTTAGTAGCTGCTTCCTGGCCTTCCCCTGGCGCATTCTGGGATGCCGAAAGTTAAGAGTTAATTCAGCAGAGTTAATTCAGAAAGCGCTGTTTTGTAAGAAGCTCTTCAGAGCCCTCTGGAACATCTGAAGCGCTTTTAACAGGGTTGACTCACAAAGCACTGAATAAATGCTGGACTTAACAACTGGCCTGGCCAAGTTCTAACCACTGGCCTGGCCAAGTTCACGAAGAGTGAAGAATGGTTTATGAAATTTTCATCAGAGAGCAGCAGTAGCTGGATGTAGGATGAATCCATGACAAGTGGACTACTACAATAGAAGTGTTTTCGAGATATTTGCAGTAAATGATCATGGAATCCATGACAAGTCGACTACTACAATAGAAGTGTTTTCGAGATATTTGCAGTAAATGATCATGGAATCCATGACAAGTCGACTACTACAATAGAAGTGTTTTCGAGATATTTGCAGTAAATGATCATGGAATCCATGACAAGTCGACTACTACAATAGAAGTGTTTTTGAGATATTTGCAGTAAATGATCATGGAATCCGTGACAAGTCGACTACTACAATAGAAGTGTTTTCGAGATATTTGCCGTAAATGTTCCTGGTATATTTCAGGCCGTTGTCGACCGTGATAATGAGATCAAGACCGCAAGAGAAGACGTGTTGAAGTCACAGAAGAGCTTGGAAGAGCAGCTGGCTGAGGAACAGGCCGCTTTCCAGGATGCACAGGTAATGCAACGATTGAGGCCTTGGGCAGGGCTCTTGCATCATTTCATCAAGATTGTTGGAGAGAACTATGTAGTTTGTTCATTTGTCACATGATGGCAGCAGGAGATAGGTGATGCTGTGTTTCATAACGTTTTATAACTTAGTCTTATAAGTAGTAAATTTGTTTTAATGATGAAATTATAATCAATTTCCAAGGTAATTGACCTTAATACTTCATCAAAATAAAATTGAACCTGTTGTAAGCTCTGCACTTTAAAAGGAATTACACAAACACCATGAAACTTATATGCAAAATGTTGACAATGCGATTGGTGTTCTCAGGCCGAGTTGCGTAGAAGTTATGTTTCATGGATCACGATTCATGCATTAACAAATGAAATTTCGAAGCGACATATGGATTCTTATGTAAACCCAGAACTTTGGAAATGAACAATTCTTTCATCAGTTTATGCGTGACTCGTGACACGTGACTCATGACACTTGACTCATGACACATGACTCATTAGTCATGACAAAGTGACTCTTCTATGTGAACTCAGTCACAGACTGCACACATCTACTAGATAGGGCCTAGTTGTTAGAATCCATGTTAGTTAATTGGATATGACACGTGACTCATTAGTCATGACAAAGTGACTCTTCTATGTGAACTCAGTCACTGACTGCACACATCTAGTAGATAGGTCCTAGTTGTTAGAATCCATGTTAGCTCATTGGATCATGTTGGGTGAGATGTCAAAATCAAGTTTGACTCCAAAACTCAGCAAAGGGCAACCATGCACTCTGCTGCAGAAGGCAAATTGGATCATTGTCAAAAACGAGCTTATTGTTTTTCAGGAGAAGATTGATCATCTGACGGAGAGGAAAGAGGAGCTGAAGCACCAATTGGCCGACCTGCATCAGGAGTTGGAGGATGAGCGGGAGGGGAACAGGTCAGTTAAGCCCGCTACACACGAGGGATTTCTCACCAACTTAGTTGGTTTTAAAATTAAGAACAGGTGCACAGGTGACTGGAAGTTGAGAGTCGTTCACCCACTCACACGAAAGACATAATCCCAGCAATATTTAGGTCCTGCACTATATTTAGTCTATAAAGATAAAGCGTCAAAATATGGCCCAACTATGTTGTTGACTGAATCACACGGGGAAATTTCTACCCCACACTCCTTATATAAACAAAAAAATCCTTATATAAACAAAAGATGTCGTCGAGAAATAGAACAAGTCGGTAGTGCAGCCAGCAACTCCAACCAATCGGGCAAAGTATCAGTTACCTGGTCTGGATTCCTGTTATGAATTAAAATTCCAACTAAGTTGGTGAGAAGTCCCTCGTGTGTAACGGGCTATACGTCAAATATATAAGTGATGGGATCAATCTCCTAGTCTTTACCATGAAACAGGAAGGTTTGCCACCACCCTATCGACTCTATCATCTTGAATCTATCTATCGATTCTATCAACTTGAATCTGTGCAAAGAAGGGTGTCATTGCGAATGAAATCTGCTAGGAGGCGCAGTGAGTGACGGTCATTTCAGGGCTCTTACGTCATCAGCTTTTTGTTGTCATTGCGAAGTTCAACCGTCTTTAGAAGGTATGTGACTCACTGCGCCATCTAAAAGGGATTTATCAAAGTCCACTTTCTTATTGTGTGTTCTTTGAATCATGTTTCAGATCAGTGAACCAAAAATGGAAGGAGAAGTCGGCCATGATCTCGAATCTCGAGGAGCAGGTGACCCAGATGAAGGAGATCTGGGAGAATAAGGAGGCAAGGCTGATCGAGGAAAAGGAGAAAGCTGTTCATGCCGCAACGTAAGCAAGACTGTGGTTATTACTCTTATTGGGGCTGTCAAAGATAGTAGAATTTGTCTTGTGTTCCCTTGGTTGCATATTCTAAAACGCCTCGATTTATGATGAACCAAAGTTCCACCTCGATTTTGGCCAACATTTTAGCTCTACCCTCACAGTTCTGGTGAGAAAACCGATTACCTCTAGGTTGGTATCAAGTCCTTGAACTGGTCAAGCAGCGTTCCATCCACAAGATATCTGAATTCCCTTCAATTCCCTGTTGTAAGACGGAAATTGGCCGGGGAAAATGAACCATTCAAGAACAGCTTGCCTTGAGGATGGGGATGTTCTGAAAATAAGCTGAGGAAGTATTAGCCGGAGTATTTTTCATTGAAATGGTCCATTCCCTGGCCTTCTGACCCACTGAGTGTTTGAGGTAATTGTTCGATATTTTGTCTTCTCTCTTTGCAGTCTTGCCATTGAGAAGTTGAGGAGTATGGACGATGCGTTTCGGAAGCAGCTGGACGGCAAGGAGCAAAGTCACCGGGAGGAGGTGTCGCGTCTGCTTCAAGAGAAACAGCAGGAAGTCGATGAACTTCAACACAGGGTAAGAGTCTGATCAACGAAGATACCACTTTCACACAGTTGGGCCCTGCTTAGTGAAATGATGTCTAAAAAGTGAAATTGGTCCCTGGCTGACCTTTTCGGAACATAATGCTTAGCGCACATGCTGCAATTTTTGTTGCACATCAGGTGTCCAACCCTGTAGATATCTGCAACAAAAGTTGCAGCCAACCCATCAGGTTATGTCCTGGCCTGTGCCAAAAATTGTAACCATGTGCACCTGTTGTAATGTCGTGTAACAAAAAGAGCAGCGTATGGACTAGGCATAAAAAAGTCAAGACACTTCTTTGTCAAAGTCTTAAGTTTCATATAGAGTACGATATGACAGTCTTCAGACAATGGCTAATGTTTATAAAGACTAGTAAATGCTTTTACTACAGTTTTCTACAGAGATGGCTAGTGTAAATGTACATGAAGTTTAAAGTAAAAGCATTTACTAGTCTTTTATAAATATCAGCCATTGACAGGCTGCTGAATTCATGCAGTCCTTGGCAGTTTAGCAGATGTAGCCATATCATCAGAAAGTGTTGCAAAAATATTCACAAGAGACATCTATCTTCAGAATGTTCAAGCACAAATTTTAGATGCAGTCAAGATCTTACACATTGAACCTTTTCTCCTTCTTCTACAGATTGTCGAAGTTGAAGACGAGATGAGGATACTGCTGCAAGAGAATCAAGAAAACAAACGAGCCATGGAAAACCGGCTACGCAAAATGGGGAAGGTGTTCAGTGAGCTGCAGGAGGGCATGATATGATCAAGATGATTTTAGGCAATGTTTGACGCTGTGGACTGTAGTAGTGAAGCAGTGGGAGGACTCGAGGGACTGGTTACAACGATAGACACATATCAGGCCAGGTCTACATAAGATTCAGATACGTACGAGGCCAGGTTTACATAAGATTCAGATACGTACGAGGCCAGATTTACATTGGATTCAGATACGTATGAGGCCAGGTTTATATAAAGTGACCTGTGAGTGCCTTTGCATCCTACTTTTGAAAATGAGTTGTTTGTTCTGTGTGAATTCTTTGTAAACATCCCCTAAGGTGTGTTTGTGAACTTCATGGAAGCGTGGACTCATATTTCAGGTTTTTTACTAGGGAACATTCCATGACTAAGGTCTGTTACTGTGGCATCAGCTGGACTGATGTAATTACGCAATACATTCAGCGATAGTGTATGAAGAGAGGAAGGACTCTCATGCACTTATCCTGTAGTTTTAGATTTGTTGAGCATTTATCCATACATTGAATGACTCGAGGACTTGTTTTATATGATTTTAATTGCATGTAACTATTTGGTTTTATGGAAAATAAAGAGTGTTTGATATAATCAGTGATGGCTGATTCTTAACGGCCTTTAAACTTCACCTCCACAGATGGAAAATATTTTCCTCAAATGATTTGTTTTGAGTGTGGCTGTCAGTGGCAGCTGCTTTTTCATGCAACAGTTCTCATAACAGGCCAGGTGCCTGACCTAATTTCAAATGTTGTATAGTGGTTCTTCACGAGACGTTTTGACGGCCACCTGCCATTGCATTTCCTTTATGTCGTAACCAATGTCGGCCAATATGGCAGTGCAAAACAATTGGCAACGTCATTATGTGACGTCAGTGAAGAAGGACTGGGTCAGGCCTAGTTTTCTAGGCCACCTGTTTCATCAGTTATGTATGTGTTGTAATTGGGGCATCAACTGATCACTGTAGGTTTTAAACACAGATTTGGCCGTCATCTAGGATAAATATTGCTCAAACAGCAATTTTGTATTGCAATATCTTGAGGTCATCAAGGATGCTGGGGGTGACATTGTCCCCGATAACTTGTGGGAATGTCAATTATGTCATCAGTTGGTTCTGGTGACTCTGGTGCACACTATAATTGTGTTGAGATTAGCCCTGACCTGGCCAATCATTGGTTCAGAGTTCACCAGGGTGTGTGTTGTGATGTCTCTAGTACATGTCTTTGAGTTGTGGAACTGTCCAAGTTGCTTGTGAGAAGAATGCTCATTTCATCATGTCTCTGGTTCGTGTCGTCTTTGAGTCTGGATGTGACATTGTCTCTGATTACTTGTGAGCATGCTGGTGTCATCAATTGGGAGTGATAACACTCCCATTATAGACAGAGTGAATAGCATACAGGCATACAACATCTTAACTGAGATTCAGCTAATCCCCCTCTAAGAAAACTATCCTGCTGGGCACTTTGGTGTAACAGGGAAAGTGTCACTTGGTCTCAGTTTGTGGACAATGTCACAACCAGGGTTTGTGCTGGCAGGCATGTTGGTGTAACAGGGAAAATGTCACTTGTCTCAGCTGAAGACAATGTCACCACTAGGGTTTGTGCTGCCAGGCATGTTGGTGTAACAGGGAAAATGTCACCTTTTCTGAGCTAGAAGACAATGTCATAACCTGGGTTAGTGTCTTAACAGTTTTGGATAGAAGTTGAAATCTTCAGTGTTTGATTAGCCTCCCTAATCCATATATTCAGGTATCACATCTCGTGAAGAGAACAAGAGCAATTTGAAGTGCTTTCAAGTAGCACTGAGGTAGCTCCCAGGTAGTGCTTCACAACCAGAACACCTGAAACATATATGCTTCTATTTTACCATTTGTCAAATGTCAGAGGTCATAAAGAGAACACACATGGACCGCATGAAGTTGTGCTGTCGGTAGAAGCAGCCCCCAAGTAGCTACACAGATCATTGTGCCATTCCTGGAGTGTTATATCTCGTTGTAGAGAATGAGGACATACCAAATGGCTTCAAAGTATCATCCAGGTGCAGTTCCCAAGTAGCTTCACAACCAGAACTTTTAAGACAGCTATAGGTCTTTGTACAGTTCCTGGCATGTTTGGTCTCAAAAGTTTCTTACTTGGATCTCAAATTCTCTACTTGGAATTGAGTCTGTAACAAGTTAGAACAAGTCTTTGAGTTTGGATGTGACACAGTCTCTGGTTACTTGTGTGCATGCTGCATGGGGCACAAGAGAGAGCAAGGAGAGAGTAGGGATGGGGTCCCTACCCAAGGATGGTTTATTGCGCCAAGAGAGAAAGGGAAATACGAGAGCACTCGGGGACATGCAACTGCCCCACCATTTAGTCCAGGAGTGTTGGATATCAAGTATCTACTTGGATACTGCCTCGTGTGTTGGGAGCACCCAGGTTTCTTCACAACTGGAACATTCAAGACAACTGCACCTTACAAAAGGCCATCCTCTCTACTGGTTATTAAAACGATCCCTCCTTTTCAGACGGCAGCAACAACCAATCAAAGCTTTCTCTTTCTCCTGTTCACATGATGCAAGGTCCATCGAGTTTTCATCTCGAAGCAGGCAGCAAGGAAAACAAAAGGGTTTCATTTAAAGACGACTTTATTGAAGCAATAAACTGCTTTTACAACACCAAGATTAGGGCCTACTATTGCCGTGTTCACACAACGCCGGTTCAACAACAGCAAAACTATATCTTGCACAGGCTTTGCGGTCACGCTACAATTGCCGAGCCAATAACTTGTCTCAAAATGAATCCAATTTTGGTTTCCAGCAGTGTACGAAACTGAACTTTGTGCAACATTGTTAAGTCTCTTTAAAGCAGTCATAAGTAATTACCTATATCCATAAGCTTTTACCAGCAGTCATCAGCAACGACTTCTATCATACCTAAGCTTTTACCATCCCAATTACCAATTTACTAGCCAAACCACACTATCATTCATTCACTCTCATTATAGACAGATTGAATAGCATACATGCATACAATATCATAACTGAGATTCACCTAATCCCCCTTTCAGAAAACTATCCTGCAAGGCATTTAGGTGTAACAGGGAAAGTGTCACTCGGTCTCAGTTTGAGGACAATGTCACAACCAGGGTTTGTGCCGAGAAACACGCTGGTGTAACAGCGAAAATGTCACTTGTCTCAGCTGAAGACAATGTCACAACCAGGTTTTGTGCTGGCAGACACGCTGGTGTAACAGGGAAAATGTCACTTGTCTCAGCTGAAGACAATGTCACCACCAGGGAAAATGTCACCTTGTCTAAGCTTGAAGACAATGTCACAACCTGGGTTAATGTCTTAACAGCTTCGGTTTACCAAGCTACACTTTTTCTCTCTTTTCCAAGTTAACTAGAAGTAGAAATCTTCAGTTTTTGATTCTCCCTAATCCATATATTCAAATTTAATACATGTTTTGTTTATGAAAGCATTGTAGTTTTCATATATTCTGCTCAAGATTTTTAATTAGCACGTCATAAAGCTATTTAAAACATGATCGTGTGCCCTGATCATTTATAGTTTGCCTCAAACAGCTGAGGACTTGCTCCATATCATAGGCTACTGTCTACAGTAGAACCTCTCTGGTAAGGGACTGTCCTTAAAACAAAGGTGTCCCAGATTAAAGAGGTCAAATTGTATAAAAGTTGCCCATTTGTGACCAAAATCATTGTCCCCAATGGACAGGGTATACTGATAACCGAGGTGTCCTCTAATGGAGGTTCTGCTGACACTGTACCTGTCTGTTACAACAGCTGGCCAAGAAATGAGTAAAGGCCTCAACAGCCCACGCATATGGTAGTACGCCAACTAATACAGTTTGTATAGATCAATAGTTTCAGCATAACAAAGTAGGTTTTGTATTCATAGATATGATTGTACGTACACTTGCCGCACATGACCTAAGCAAACTTTAGGCTTACTGGTTACATGTGGGGTAAAAATTCCATTCATGCAGTTTCACTGGCTTTCTCTTACAACACAAAGTTCATGACAGTATCCTTAACACAGAGGTCAACTTTAATCACCTAGCATAAGCATAAAAAATTTTTCAGGCAATAAAACCCATATTTTCACAGCACTGCATTGTAAAGCAAGAACAGACTCTGCAACAAAAATACAACACAATTTATCTAATAGCATGTAACAATATATCTCCATGGGAATAATTGGAAAAAATTTACAATGTTTTCAACAAGAAGTATAAGATGTATTCAATATTACTGTGACATAAGGTCCTAGACATTATTTTTAAAATGTTTTTTTTCAGCTAATGTTTTTGGATACAATATCACAGCCAGTGTCTATTTACTAACAGCTTTCTTCACCTTTAGGACCCCTACTCGCCGAAGGTATCTCACGATAAACGGTGTCGCAGTTAGAGTGATTCCAATCCGAACTGGAGCAAAGACTTTATGAACAGCGTAGGCAACAACAAACGTACTAGTTCCAGCAGCTAGTTTTGATTCTAAGAACGCTTGTCCTACGCCGAGTTTTCCTAGGATTCCAACCACGTCAATCCCGCTGAAATGATACAAGGGAAAAGATGGATTAGGATACTAAAATACATGCAGGCAGGTGCAATAACACCGCCATATTGGATGGCCAACACACATGGTCTTGGGCGGTAAGACCACGGACGATACGTCAGCTCAACAGTACACTGCTCTGTGACTTCACCAAATTACACAGCATAGAGTTTATGTGTCACACGTGGTATTGCACTGACCTTACCTTATATGTAGCATTTGACATGTATTCTCATTATAGTTTTATAAACAAATAAATTCGCCAGCCTAGCCAATACAAACCTGACCCAATTTATAATTTCATCACTCAAAGGTCTTCTTAAGGGTAATGTTGTGAAGTGCCAAAGCAAACATGATAACATAATCAATAGCCATGAACTTTTGTAACCACATGCCTTGCCCTCAGCCATATATCAACCATGTCTTAATCACATGGACACTGACGTCAGCAAGACAGCTGTTTTGTAGGCCCAATTCAACAATATTATTGATTTTCACGGAATATACATTGCATCAGAAGAAAAATAATATTTTGTAAATTTACCCTTCTGGGAAATCGTTGAAAAATTTATGTAAACACAAGCAATGTTGTGTTTTGAGTTGAGCATCAAAATCACCCAAAATTTTTGGAGGCCTCAAAAACAAATGCCAAACTTCTGGACTGATAAATCATAAATGTCATCATGAAATGGTTTACTTTTCTACGGGGCCTAACCTGTCAGTGCTGTGAGGGTGCGAGTTCATCCCCCCCCCCCCAAAACGTTACATGCAGGTAGACCTGATTTGTGAACATTACCAAAATGTTATCCGTCACTTAGCCTTCGCCAATAGCCCTTACATTCTGAGGTCAACTGAACATTTCAATAACAACATTGCATGTTTGGGGCTGAACAGGTTACATGTTAAGTATGATTAAATATGGATTTGTAAGTAGGCGTTATTCAACCAATCTGAGGTCAATTTTTTCTTTATGATCATTTTCTGAGCACATGATAGGCCCCTACATTTGATGACGACTGATAATCTGGCTTAAGTTCTTCCAAAGTGAGCCAGCTGCAACCACAATGAGTTTATCACAAAACAGGACCAATCCTAAAAATCCACGTAGGCTAGATCTTTTTACATCCGTAAAAGGAAAATCTATGCCATCCAATTTGAAAATCTGAGTTATCTTGAATATTTCTAAGACATCACTCAGTTGGTCAGAAGGCAATTGAACAATAAAATGTCTAGACCATGACTGCCATGAATGAGTTGTCATTATTTCAGTGTTATAAAATCTATTTGGGTCAAAGTCATTGGCACCTGATATTCCCAATTAATCACATTGAAAAGCCTTCCAGGTTAATTTGACAAGTTTTAAAAATGATTCTCATAGATTGTTTTGTGTAGTATTGTTACACAAGGGGCACAACGGCTGTCTTCGTGACTACATACTGATATAACTCAAAAAATGCACTGAGAGTTTCCGAGTAAAAGTTATGTAATAAATGTACACGTTCAAGACTAAACCAACCTGTTAATCATAACCATAAGCCCCAGTACAACTACAAATTGAACTTTGTATGATGACAGTGGAAAACCCATGTAATTGGATTGGAGTATCTTTAGGACACCACCTCATGCAGGTCAGATTCATGCCTCGACATTTCGAAAACAACCACCTGATAGTGACGAGATCAAGATTTTAGACAGATGGACCTTTTCGTAACAGTTTCGGCGCTGACCACTCATGCGTTTCACCTCGAACAAAGGGTCACAGTAGCCTATGGCATTGTCCGAAGTTTGCTTTGGTCTTCTGACAGGTTTGGAGTGTGCGCATTTGTTTTGTTCAGGCCCTGATTTGTCTTTGTCGAAAAGGTCCATTGAAATGATTATCTAGAGGTGGGGGATGCAAGAATGAAGAAGTCTACGTGTCGATAGAAGATTTTAGATGGTCTAAACTAAAAAGCCACCAGTACCTCAACAGGACATTGCCCAGTTATTCAAAACAATTTAGTCACCAACTTGGCATCAACTTTACCTTGGAGTCTTTCCTGATCAGCCAAGTGCAAAGTTGGAGATAAATTTGTTTTGAGAACAACTAGAGACAGCACAAAAAAATTACCTTTGAACTAAAGCATAAAATCCAGCAAGAGACATAATAGAAATTCCCACATGAAAGACTATAACTGTGGACCCATAATCGCGAATCGCCATTTTTAAACGCTGACGTTGACTTGGCGGTTGTTCAGGTTTCTCACCACCACTCTCAGAATTACGGGTACTAATACTAGTAGCACTAGGGGGCGTGCCCGCACTTACAGATTGTTCAGGCAGTGACATTTCAAGTTTTTCCGCTGCCAATCTGATCTGTTCATCTTGTTCATCAAAGATCTGCTGAAGCGTTTTGCGACCACTCCTTACGGCGTCTAGCTGTTCAGTACAGTCACCAAACTGACCGCAGTTCTTCATCCAAAGTGCAAATCGTGCATCGTTCTCACCCTGAACACCTTGTGGGGAGGGCCCACCCGATACTTTTTCGAGGCTTTCAATGTCACCTTGGACACCCTGCATATCAACGGATGCATTGAGAATACGATACGTGGAGAGGTTCCTTGTTATTTGCTTTCTGTACGCAGCTGAAGTTGAATGGTGTCGAGACTGATGCAAGTCCAGTTCGCGGTCATTAAGATACTTCAGTGTCATTTGGTGGCCTCCCCCTGGCATATTCACATGGGTCGGCGCAGTGCTGGTTGGCTGGTAGGGCTCCGGGACCATACTTTGCATCACACTGTGAAGGCTCACAGACCCTCTGCAATCATAGCTCTCAACCTGTTCCATGGCAGTGGAGTGAACAGAACTTGGTACGCTATCCGACGCAGCCAGCACATTTTGGTGAATGTTCAAGGAAAGGGGAACAGACTGGTCAACAACGTCATCACTCGGCAATGTATTTTGGTAATATTCGACCGTCTGAGAAAGTTCCCTGCTGCGATCGCGTTCAAACTCGTGTTCACCAGCAACTAAATCTTCGACAAGTCCATCATAAGGATCTTCTTCCTCCTCAATGAACTTCACATTTGCCAGAGGTGCATCTGGGGTGCTGGACGTCTTGAAGTTTGCAGAAAGAATCCCTCCAGCCCACACACGTGCTTGTTTGTTTTGGTTCTGGGGGTCAGAGGTCAACAAAGGGGACACAACACCACAGAAACCCTCCTTCAAAACGGACCGATTTCCAAGGCCCATACGCGCAAGGCGCTGGCTTTGAACGATTAGTTTGTGTCCTAACATATTCACAACATCAGAAAACTACTTATATCATGTACTCATTCCTTGAAAACGGGTCAACAACTGAATAAAGAGAGGCCAACGCGGTTGATGTCAAAATGTGAAAATCCAGGCGGTGAGAAACAGATACGTTATTCAGTAGCAGGATCTGGGTAGGTCTAATTTACTGACGATTTGGTTTTAATCAGCTGATTCTTTCAGATTTCTAAGTTCGTCAATACTATTAAGCTTTTTTATCATAATTTGAAATGTATTTAATTATGTAACTAAAAACACGTGTTAAAAGTATTAAACCTATAAAATATTTTAGTTTTAAGGGTAAATGTCTATTTTTTTGCTAACTTTTTAGGCACACTCATCTGTTCCGCCGCGCAACAACCTTGGCCGCGCAATTAGCAATGTTACGAGGATGCTGTAAGTTGGTATAGGGACCGTCCCGACTTTGACGATGCCACGCGGAAAGTGATGGTCGGTTGTGATTAGTTGTGAGCGAGCTTTAGATCGGCCAGGTCCTTCCTGCCAGCTCATTTCATCTGCCTCGGCGGACTAAGCGAGCTTAGGCCTATGCATAGTGACATTTGTGGGGGCCAGCGCCGGTCGCCCGAATAATACCTCCATGGTCTAACTTATTTTATGGCTATGCAGAAACGTTGATTCCCGAATCTAAAAAACCTAATATTTATGCCGAAATATTCATAAGATCAATAATAGTTTGTCTATAGAAAAAGGCGATGTAGGCCTAGAGCGTCAGAAGGCTCTGATCGGCCTATTTGTATTCATAGGCTGGGTTCGCCGAATAGGCGAATAGTGTCCTTCGCAAAATTTCATCCCGGGGGTTGTAGATAGATTAGATTCGACGGGGATTCGACGAGCAGCAAAGAGCAGGATGAAGATATCCCGATTTTTTATGAGTTCATTGCATCTCGTTGTTGCGACATTATTCACTCTTCTTTTGATGGAAGATAATTATCGCAGATTCCCGGGAACAGATGACTTTTGAAACTCCCGAGGGAGATTATCCAGATCATCGTTCTTAGTTCCTTCCTGGTTAGGCCTACTAGTCGATCTCGGGGTAGCCTATATAGGCCTACTTCGTCAGGAGACAAGACCACAATTGATTTTTTAAGCCTTTTAGCAGTTAAATTGTCAATGTTTGACCGCGACGCATCAAAGAACGCGTCAAGTAGTGAAACTGAAATTCGGATATGATATACGGGTTAGTCTTGCGAGTAACTGGTGCGATGGAAATTGGTGATTGACCACGGAAATTTTTTTATAATCGACAAATTAGACAGACTTTGATATTTCCACTGTTTTCAGCCAACTGGCAGAAAAAACTCAAAACACGCCCCCTATTACCCAATTAGCAAAATTCGAAATTAATTTTTTCATCAAATAATTTCTTTATATCTGTAGACTTGCCACAGCAAATATTTTTTCAACAACTCTCCAAATATGTACTTGAGAGTAAAAAACATGCACTCGTCTAATTGATAGGCCTCGACCCTCCAACCTATGAATATTCATTAGTGGTCTTGTCTCTCAGTACCAAAGAAAAAGTTGGCTTGTTATCTCGGAGTAAAGTAGCCTATCTTCTGCTCGTCATTTGCATGAACTTTCACTTCCTCGCCGGGACGATATGTATTTTGTAGGCCTATTTTTAGCCATACTCTGACAACTCTCATGGTCTTAATCATAAGCTTGGTTGTCATCTTCTGTTTACAGGGATTGAAGAATGCCAATCCGCAACAACAGTCTGCCCAGAAGGTAAGACTCATAAATGTTATCAATGAACGTTTCAAAACCCTCTCGATGTCCTCGATGACGGACAAATTATGCTTTTTTCCATGATTTTCACGTTGCCACGCCTATGTAACGGCCCCTAGCCGAGTTTACAGTACCTATCGATAAAAATATAGGGCAATCAATACCTTAAATCCTAATGCCCGTTTTTTCAGATTTCAAAGATGTTTTTTCTTGTCCGGGACATGGTGACCCTGATGATTACACCTCTTGCTGTAAGAAATATGGAAATAGCACCTTACCACTGTCTTACAGCTGTTGTCCAGAGGGAGAGTTCTCTTTTCCGTAAGTTCTCTGAACTTTCACCACATTTACATGCGGACAGTCTGGTGTAACGAGAATAAATGTCTCCTGGGAAAAGTGTCCCATCCTGGATGACATGGCTACAGGAACCAATGCAAAGCTACATTGTATGTAAGGTGTTTTTGTGGCATTTTTCTAATCTAGGATAACTTTTTTCTGGGGACACTCCATCTCAGCGGTGGCTTGCCAGACGCAGTGGCCCCGCCTCGTCGCCTGGTCCAATCAGAATGGACTGCAGCGGAGTCTAGCCACACATCCGGGATTCTGCCCTGCGCACATTTTGCTATAACATACAAGTGAAAAGACCACATTTCACGTCAGGGCCAACTATAAATTTAAGTAGGCGTCGTTGTAAATTGAGTTAGTAGTCTGGTTCCTGACTGCACTCTGGGGAACCAGGCAAGAGACCTTGCATCCCTCTAAGTGACAGAACAAGTATTGTCATATAGAATATACTCGTGCTGCCACAGAGACAGTTGCAACGGCTCCTAGCTGATCATACAGTATATTGTTTATAAATCAACTCGTTTTTCTCATTTGCAGGCCATGGGTATCACCACTGCTGATAGCATTAGGTTCTGTTGCCGGAGTTTTACTTTTCTTGTTCTCAAGCTGTTGCTTCTTGGTTTGCAGTCGCAAAGGCAATACTGTCGGAAAGGGATATCACATGTTTTAATTGAAGCGCCAACGAAAACACAAAGAAACCTATTGTAACATTCTATAGCTGGACTAATCTATTACTTGGATATGTGGATGTGACTTTGTCCATAAAAAGCCCAGCCTAGGAACTGTCATTAGCGTAGTTTATTATTAGTCTATTACTAAAATACATGGCTGCAACTTTGACCAAGGAATGCCCAAGCTCCACAAATGTCATCAACAGAGCCCTCTGTCTCTCAATACACGTATGTGACAATGTCCATGGAACACCTTAACTTCACAACTGTCATCAGCATAGCCTGATGTTCACTACACTATATGGATGTGACAATGTCCATGGAACACCTTAACTTCCCAACTGTCATCAGCATAGCCCGATGTTCACTACACTATATGGATGTGACAATGTCCATGGAACACCTTAACTTCCCAACTGTCATCAGCATAGCCTGATGTTCACTACACTATATGGATGTGACAATGTCCATGGAACACCTTAACTTCCCAACTGTCATCAGCATAGCCTGATGTTCACTAATCTATATGGATGTGACAATGGTCATGGAACACCTTAACTTCCCAACTGTCATCAGCATAGCCTGATGTTCACTACACTATATGGATGTGACAATGTCCATGGAACACCTTAACTTCCCAACTGTCATCAGCATAGCCTGATGTTCACTACACTATATGGATGTGACAATGTCCATGGAACACCTTAACTCCCCAACTGTCATCAGCATAGCCGGATGTTCACTACGCTATATGGATGTGACAATGTCCATGGAACACCTTAACTTCCCAACTGTTATCAGCATAGCCTGATGTTCACTACACTACATGGATGTGACAATGTCCATGGAGCACCTTAACTTCCCAACTGTCATCAGCATAGCCCGATGTTCACTACACTATATGGATGTGACAATGTCCATGGAACACCTTAACTTCACAACTGTCATCAGCATAGCCTGATGTTCACTACACTATATGGATGTGACAATGGACGTGGATTGCCTAGGCACCTAAACTGTCCTCAGTGGCCTCATATCTACTAAACTGACCATGGGTCTAGATACAAGGCAAGGCCACGCATATAGCTAAAGAGCCAAGACATGCATACTTAGGCCCCTCAGTTATGCGCATGGCCTCGCATCTACTCCAATATGGATGTGCCTTTGTTGATGGAATCACTCTCCCCCCCCCCCCCCCAACTTTACTGTCATCAGCCTGGTGAAAGAGTTTACTTCAATACAAGGATGATTACTCCAATACAACAAAGAACAAAAGCACTATCATTGACATGATGTCTCGGATGAAAAGAATTTGTTAAGATCAAATGTGGTTGATATAAATGTATTTCAAAATTTTATCACACAAACAAAAAGATAGGACTTGGCCAATGCACATAGGATTTTGATAACAACTGTTAGGTTAATTTAGTTTTTACAGTAGACAGACAATACTTTGTAATGTCAAATCCCCTCTAGCTCGCTGTCATACTATAGCAATGGCACTCCTATTACAAACTAGTTAAGCAATTCATCTAAATCTAAGATTTCGCTCAAAGAATTTGAAAAACTCCCGAATCTTACAAGAATCAGTTGTGTTAGAATGGGGTAAAAATATTACTGGCTAATGAGCATATCAAACTACATTATTTTAGAAACTGATCTCATAGAAATCAAAATCCAACGATAACGATGCCTTACTTCGATCAAGCAAGTAAAATTAACCACATTTCGTGGAGTGCACTCTTATCAGAAAATAACCTGTTTTTGTCCAAGAAATATTGTCACCACAAATTGTCCTATTTTCTTGTCAAACTGAGATTAGTAAAATGAATTGTACAGAGTACATATGTATATGTATTCATCATTTATCATTAGTTCTTCAATTAATGGACCATCACACTTCTCCCAACCAAAAAACTACGGCATATAAATAAGGTTAGCACATTTGCTGTTTGCTGCAGTATAAAACGCCAATATCTGTGAATCACAGAGTGAATATCATATTTGGTAAAGAGCAGACCATCTGATCTCGTCTCAGTTGCCACAACCATCGAGTAAAGACCACATAATCATCTGTCAGCAGCCAAAACAATCCATTTGAAAAGACCATCTGATAATGGGTGATATGAATAAAGGCTAGCAAATGCTTTTACTTCAATTTTGTACAGAAAGGCCAAGTGTAAATGTACATGGAGTTTTAGATAAAAGCATTTACTACTCTTTATTCATATCACCCATTGTGTCAAGTGTCACAACCATCCGACCACCTGAACGTTTTAGCCAGTTGTGACATTTTCAGTCTGAAGTCACAACCATTCAGCTTAGACCACCAGGGCTCGTCAGCCTAGACTGCCTGGTCTTGTCAGATAGTTGTCACAAGTATCCGATGTAGAGTGCTTTAGTAGTCATCATCATCACTGTCCACACGCCTCCTGTTAAACTGCAATGAAATTGCACAAAGATAAAGGTTAAGGAAAACCTTGAAATGAATTGTAAACACATTACGAACACGTTCATAACAAGATGAGTACCATGCAATGGTTCTGTCAGTAAAACAGACTAAATTTTACAACATTTGCAGGTTTTCTTCTCACTAACTCCTTGCTCCAGAGAATGAAGGAATTCAAAGCCACTGGTGGCAGGACTGTGCTTACGGTCAAATAAACACTGGTCTCTATGGTATATCTATGGTATGAAATCAACATACAGTTGTTCAACACTTTCAGTAGATGTTCATAAGGGGGCGACACTAAAATCGAGATTGGCATAACATTTCTCATTTCTTCCTCTACTTCTGGGTTCAGAGGTGTTATTCTCCAAGTGGTATCCTTCCTCCAAGACCGGATGTGTGTTTTTATTTGCCACAATGGTCAAGCGCCAATTTGGGTTTGTTGGCCCGGTGACTCTCTCATTGACATAGCAATAAATGCTGAGCTTCAGCTGCAAGTGTCGAGACAAAAACCGAATACTACATACCTTAACTGTTGTGCACTTCTGTGTTCGTTGACTCACTTCTGTCAACAACTGTTTTAACTGGTCATCTTTCAACTGCAATCCAAGAGGTGAAAAAAATCAGTGTTAGGGCCGAATGCAATTTGTTAAAAATTTGAAGTTTTGGAAAGAATTTGAGATTTTTCAAATAGGTAAATACACATTGAAGCTGAATCATAGCTAACAATCAGCAGCAAATGTCCATGACTGATGTTACCTTATTAGCAGGAGATATCTGTCCAGATCTGGCCATTTGTATCAACATGCCTTCTACAGCTCTTGCTTTATCTGGTTTAGTAACAGCTATGGTGTTTACTGAAAATGAAAACAGAGAAAGTAAAAAAACAATCAAACAATGTACTACAATACAGTTATGCAGAAGAACATTTCTATCAAGTACCCTGAAAAATTCTGTCCTCAAGGCCAAGGAAATGCAGATAATATCATCACTGCAAAAGAAAAACAAATGAAGACATTATCTGGCCATGGCATACTCTGTTGGCAAAATCAGCAGGGTCAAGTGCACGGGTGGAAATTTTCATGAAAACCTTGTTTGCAAACAATGCCACATGATGTCATATGCGAAATCATCAGGATTCTGCTATGAATACGACAGGTCGATCTAGTTCCACTTTGTGAAATAACCCAAGGCATCCTCACTCACATCTAGCTCTTGCTTCTTGAACTAATACTTGAGAAAGAATGGAGTTCTTCTGATCAGTGGCCTGCCTTTGCATTTCCTCTTGCTGCTCGGGTGAAGGCCCTCCCTGCCCTTGGCCTTGGCCACCCTGAAAGTGAAACGTCAAGTCAAGAAGTTAATAGTTTGATCATTGACATTCATTGTAGGGAACTGATGATTCTGGTACGGCTTTGTGGGAATACAATAATGACATGTACTTCATATATGTGAGTAACAAAGCTTAAATAACAATACCATCCATACTGGGACAAACAGTTCATTTTTTGCAGATTCTCTTGGAAGGTATTTTTGGAACACACTGTCCTGTGTGGGTTGGGGCGCTGGCGAAATAAGGTTACCATTTTAGGTATGTAAATATCCCCCCCTTTTCTGAAGAATCTTGTGTGAACTGGCGGTGACTTAGGTAACATTAGGATAGTTGTTGAAATAATAAACAAATTAAAGATGTCTAACCCCGTAGCCCTGACTCTGGAGCTCAGCAAGTCGTTGCTGTCGAATCGCATTCAACTCGGCGTCATCCATTTTTTTTTGGTATCGAACGTCCGAAAACCCACTAGCTCTATTAATAAAAATCTGATGAAAACAAGATCAAAAATTACATGAAATTGTAGTCAATATTTATTTGTTTAAGTGTATGTGTTAAAAAGTATTTTGTTTCACTAAAATGCCTAGAAAATGCAAATCGCACTAATATGTATTGGTGGTTTGCGAATAAACTAATAGCAAACATGGCGCCGGTGGCTGACAACTTGGAAAATGCCAATCCAACAATTTACCGTCAGACAGAAAAAAGAACGGTGACAGCCGAAGATGAAGACGATCAAGTTGTTGACAAGATCGATTCTCGAGAGGTCTTTGGTATCCTTTCATTGTAAAACCATTTGGAATTGCGACAATGGGATCACAAAAAAATATTGGGGTAAAAAGCAATGCATAGGCCTATGCAGTATTCATGTATTGCATTTGTTGCCATTGGCATGAGGCTGATTAGCTTTTGCATGGGAAGCCATTCTGTCGAAATCTTTGTTGGCAACCCAGGTGAGTCTGAAGTATTTTTGAATAGTATCCTAACTTCCCACATGATTCCAACTCGGACAACTTGCACTACAGCGGGTCGATCTAATTTTCCCTATTTCTCCTTTGCTCGTACCCTATACTGCTTGGCCTTGGACGTCTTAACTTACTTTCATCAGATCTCATCCGTGATATCAACGACCCAGAACATCCACTCTCACTAGAGGAACTGAATGTTGTGGAGCTGACAAAAGTCGAAGTTGACGACACTGCCAATAGAGTGGAGATCCTATTCACACCCACAATTCCACATTGTAGTATGGCCACTCTGATTGGTTTGTCTATAAGAGTCAAACTGCTGCGGTCGCTACCTTCCAGATTCAAGGTTGATGTCAAGATCACCCCAGGGGCGCATGCATCTGAACATGCTGGTAAGTATACTCTGAAAGATTAAATCTGTAAAGACCTTGATATTTAAGCAAGTTGGGTCACAAGAGTGAGCAATAAATTGCAGTTCATCTTACTAGAGAAATCCTTGGATTTTTCAACAGACTAACAATATAACATGCATGCATGTAATTTGTCCGCTGAGAGACGCAAAGGTTATTCAATTGCAATCACCTTGGCTGGATAAAGACGACAAAGTCCCATTGCTTAATGTTAGCCAGTACTGCAGTCCATCATTGAATGTGCTTTTCTCTGACTTATATTGTCCATTTCTTTCCACAGTGAACAAACAGCTTGCAGACAAGGAGAGAGTGGCTGCTGCGCTGGAGAACAATCATCTCCTGGAAGTGGTCAACCAGTGCCTAGCAAAAAGGGGTTAACTATGAACGCTTTCTGGAGGATAGTATTCAAGACGATACTGTGTTCAGCATGTATGTGATGTTAGCTGTGCTAGTCACAAGAACGAAATAATGTCCTTTGATCACTAGAGACAAGACTGTGTTCAGCTTGTGTTGAGAGTTGGTTGTGCCGCGGTCATGTTTTTTGCTTCAATCAACGTGGACAGACATTGGGTGATATGAATAAAGACCAGCAATTGCTTTTACTGAAAACCCCATGTACATTTACACTAGGCCTTTCCGTACAAAACTGAAGTAAAATCATTTACTAGTCTTTATTCATATCACCCATTGTCAGATTTGATCTGGTTGTGGGCAACTTAACTATGTCCTTGTATAGTTTGCACCTATGTCCATGCATATTTTTATTTGATGAACAATACAGCTCTTTTCTATGATATCAAAATCCATTGTTCTAGTCAGTGATTTTACAGAGGGTACTTCTTTGACAAGAGGACATTGTCACAACCTGATTTATCATGGTCTTGTCTTGCCACTGGTAGGATTTCGTCCCAATCTTGTCATTTTTACGACACAATATAGTAGGTAGTCATGACAGCATAGCAATATGAAGAGGATTTCATTCAAGTGGATCATGATTGTCCTTTTACATGCCCAAGGTCAAAACTTGATGCGAGAAGTCTTGGAACATCATGTGCATGTATGTAGAGACCAACCCAGCCAGCAGAATTTCTAAATGGCCACCAGATCAAGTCGGAAGCCCTGGCCTGCTGTACATATGCACCATCTGGAGTTGTTTCTTTCAATAAGCCTGATTTCGTGGCTTGTACGAACGTCAATTATTTTACTAGGAACGTCCTTCTCAATAAGCCAATTGTAAAAAAGAGAGTTGATACTTTCTGAGTGTTAAAACAGTGAGGCTCTGAACCAGCACCACAAATTAAGTTAAGAAGAATCTCACCAAATACCTTTTATTCCCAGGGACGGCATTCTTTCTATCACAGTCGTGTATATTGTATAAATACAAACACATTTGGCATCATGTTCACACTATTTATATACACTAATGAAAATATACAAAGTCAACGTTGTAAATATATATCTGGTTGAAAAATTAATATACAATTTAGCATAATCGATTTGGCATTATCACTGACATCAGGTACAATTTCCTCTAATAATGAACGATAGACAACAATTTTTTGTACAATTGTACAACAATAGTGTCTTCTGTACATGACTGTATCTTCTGTATCTTCTAGTATCTTCTGTACATGACTGATCTGTACATGTACGATCGTTACATTTTGGCCCGGGTCCCACCTCATAAATGGCGGCTAAAGTTTAGAGCACCAGCAAGCAAACCATGGACACTGTTGATTTTGACAGGATGGCAACGGGTAGAAACCGCACAGAAACCTTCAAACTATTTACTGGTAGGCATGAATGATATGTTTTTTGGCAATGTGGGAAAGCCTGCTTCCTATTGGCACCTTTTGGAACCACAAATGTAGACATTTTAGTTGAAACATTCCTTGAAATACAGTATCATGGACATCCTCGGTTCTGCATGAGAAATACAGCCCCTAATGATACAGGCTAACATAGCTAAGGGAGGTTCTACTGTAGTTTGATTCCACTGCTAACAGTCCAGTTTCACCCTTCCGCAGCAGTGACTTCATTCACCACCGATGCAGGATGTGACTTTTGACTTCCTGTAGTGTTACTGCGATGCAGTGCAATACTATGACTCGTCCCCCTCGATCCCCGAGACAAACGTCCCGTTAAATTTGTTTGTTGTCCGTCATCTGGTATCTGCCCATTCATTAGATTCGTCGGTGAACTTTGTAATTTGGTGCTGCCATCTGTTTCGTTGAAGCTCATGATGGTCAGAGGGCGTCCTCCGACATCCTTCATGTACTCAACGCTTTTCCTGGCAACAAGACTAGGTCGTCCCTCTCTGAAAATTGCAAAGAAACATGATTTTAAGAATGGTTTTATTCAAAATTCAGTCGAGGACTTCTTCTTAGCTTTTGATTTTCCCTTATGGCTGTATAACACAACCAGGCCTATGTCTCCAATGAACCTTGGCATCATCTCTTGTTCCTCCCTTGATCCGCAGAGTCTCCAACAGGACTACAAATTAGCTGGCCACAGGTAAAGCTGAAAGTAGCTTTTATGAGAAGTTAGTCGCCCATTTGAGCAGCTGAAGCTGTGATACATGCGCACAAGATGGAGTCGCTGGGACAACATGGTTGTGTTAATCTAGTATGAACTCACAATTTAATGATTTTTTGGTTAGCATTCCTTGTACACACGTGTACCACGATTTACGACAATATTTTTTTCTTAAACATGCTCATCTCTCAAATGATAACTGATCCAACATGCTTATACTTACTCAATAGGTGGCAGTCCAACCTTCTTGTAGTGTTTCCAGCTGTCCACGAATGACTGTGCGACTCGTCCCTTCTTCGTATAGTGAACCATCACTTGCATGAGAAATGGATCACTGCGGCACCTGAAAATAGACAAGAATGAAATTACAAGTATTTCTAAAGACTTAGGTCATTTTAAAAACAACAAAGAAAATTTATGCTTGAGGCAGCTTCTTGATACTGCAAACTCCATGATTATCACTGCCATATATGTTCGCAGAAGCATTCTTATCAGATTTTGCCGCCATTTATTTCTGCGAATGGATTACTTTTCCGACAACAAAACAAATAAGTTGAACATTATTCACGTCTCTGAAGTTCACAATTGTGCCCCCTCTCGTGAAAATATCAGGTTCATGAAAATACAGAGATTTGCAGTACCCAAGAGTGGGTCTGTGCAGAGGAGAAATCGGTAAGAAACTGCAGATACAACGTCACACTCATCCTTCAGCTGGGAGGACAAAGTGGCAACCAGACCAGGATCTGATCAGCCGCAGTCTTCAACAGTGCACAAGCCTGTTCCACTCATCATGTTACTACCAATAGTACTTGCCTGTTCAGGAGTTGTCTTTCAGCGAGATGGTTGTACGAGAGATATCCGAGCGCGATAGCAGCACATCCACGCACGTTTTCATTGGGAAGGGTCATCAGTCGGCAGAGGTCATTTACAGCATCTATGGACACGATGGCAGCTGGGACACCTGAATAACAACACTTGTTGTGATTTTGCAAACAGCAGCCTAAGGTACAATATAGCTGATTACAACTACCAGCCCTCTGCAAAGGACCCCCCCCCCCCCGAGATAAATATCTTTATTGGAAAGGTTTCTTGATACAGAGCACAAATAGATACACTCTGACCTAAGATCTGTATCCCAATAGAGGCAGCGTCCTACTACGTCCTCTGAAGCAAGTTCCACGGAAGGGACTCCTAGACTGCCAAAACGAAGACGAACTAATTGTCTCCACAGTCGCCGATAAATGGTATTCAAACCCTCTTTACCTGCTCTTGTATGTGCAAGTCTAGCTACACAGTCACAGGCCAAGGATAGGATCTCATCACTCCTCGAGTCGTGGAGGAGGTCCCCAATCAGTTTGATACCAGCTGCTGAAGACATGGCTTGTTCATAATCGGGGATGATTCGGGCTAGCACAACAACCTGCAAGAACAACAATGGTCGCCGACTTAGATCGAAATCTGGACTTATAAGTCCGCTATCAAATTGCAATAAGATACAGTCCACAACAAAATAAATGCGTGTAAAACAAGGCCAGTTGCTGCAGTACCCATGCGGAGGCATGCTTTCTGTAACCAATGCCTGTTCTTTGGCCATTACCACTACCAGTATTTGTACTGGTTTTTGTCCACTTCTGGTACGAGGGCATAGAAAGGTCTCACTCAATATTTATATTTTTAGTAAGCATACATGGCAAATTGGTTTAAAATCTCCTAGACTTTAATCCTTTATAACAACAAAAGATTATGATCGAACACCATAATGAACTGTGCAAGCACTAAAGTTGGTTTTAATCAAAATATTTCCAATGAATTGTAAGACATGTTGTAACCTTCTAATAGCAAATACCAGGGGGGCAGGCATACAGTATGAGATATCCGATCCTGCAATAAAGCACCCTGCAAATGAACGATTTTTAAATCGTTCATTTGCAGGGTGATTTAAAAATTTAAAAATCACTGTGACCTGCCATCATGATCATTGCAGGTGCTTATAAAAAGTGATCTGTGACCACAGCGACCTAAAATCTACAGGTGAAAACTAGTGTCCTAGAGAGGGTGTCCTTAATAGAGAGGGGTCCGCTAAGGGAGGTTCCACTGTACTGTGATGCCATAATTGGCAATAGTACAAGTAGGAGTCCTGCGGCGGAATTAGCAGGTGAGATGTAAATTACCTGATATGCAGCATTGCATCTGTAGTACTCATCACTTGACTCGAGGAATGGAATAAAGCAGCTGAATCGCACTCCGCCCTGTTCCGCGATCTCTCGCTGCTGACTGATGTTGTTGTATGCAAACGTGGCCAGCGCACTCCCTGCCATCAAACGCACGAGTGGTTTTGTGTGATACATCATTTTTAGGATGCGAACATAACTGAAGTCGACACTTTTGTGTATCTCTTCTAAGTTTTCTGGATGACCTGGAAGCACAAACGATGATAAATGAAAATAACCATTTGCTACAAATTTGCTTTATTTACAGGGGGTCCAAATGTCAATATTGCTCTGTTAAAAAAGAGTGGAGCACTTGGCATGTCGAATCGGGAATTTTTTGGAGGGTTGTGTTGAAAAATGAGACTCCATGGTGATCACAAATTGGTCTTACGAGGACAACGTCACATTTAGATTGAGGAGGTCGGTAATAAAAACTTAGCGATATAGATATGAAAACATTTTTTTACTTCTTAAATCTGAATGTATGTATCTCTCTCATACAAGATGTCTTAAAATCCTTGCTTTTTTTCGAAAATATGAAAATGCTTTTTTATGGATTTGAAAGAGACAAGTCTGTAATATTATAATAAAAGACAGATTAAATAAAACTCTCTTAAAAGCTTCAGGGAATAAGCGTAAGTATTATATCTGCCCACCTGGGATATAATGTGTTTATATTTTTACAATATGAAATAACAAAAAGACTGTTCTAAGGCTAGACCTCGAGTGTAACTAGACAGGATTAAAAGATTCCTATAATAGGATCACTAAGAATGCTTTGGTGAAGAACCCTCAGGATATTTTTGTAAATATTCGCCTTTGAAAAAATTGTTTCATTCAATGTTGTTTAATTGTGCCAATCTCTGGGGTGTGAGGTATCGAGAAAACAGACGAACATGGTCATAAAAGAAACTTCAGCACAAAACGTCTTGGTATTTAATCTAGTCTTGTTATCAACAATATTTGATTGAGGATGACACGTTCAAAGGTCCAAGGGAATCTATCATCCTAAATCAAATGCTAGTAAATCACTGACATCAGTGACAACATGACTGTGTTCGAGATAGCAACATGCATTCAGTAGGCCTACATAATGTGGAAGACTGCCCATTCATTTATTGCACAATGCATTTTACGACATGAATAAGGTTTACGGTTTACCTCAATAATGGAATAGCTAATTTTTTACCCATTACTCTATACATTTTCGAATTGCCCGATTGATTCCATACAGAATCATCCGTAATAAATCATGACCACTCAAAGTAACACAGAACGTTCTATAACCCCTGGAGTTTTCAAAGAGTTCGTCTGTGAGTAGAGGCACCCACCATGAAAATTGAATCAAAACACAACATTTGGTAAAATGACTTCTTCAAGTCAATATACCAATCAAAGTGTTGCCCCATAGAATTTGAGGAAAAAAAGAAAGTCTTCTAAATGTCTGAATTGATTACGGTATAACGGACAACACTTATTACAGCAAACCAGGCATATATGCGACTCCAAGACCAAGTGGACCAAAAATGTATAAGTTTTTCTTGATGTCTTACATGTACCTGCTCCTTTGCTACAAAGCCGACCAACAAGGAGAGATTACTGGCCTAAATCATGGTTTCTACCAAAGCCATGACCAAGATTCCAATCGTAAAGCTTTTCAACACAATACTTACCCAATGCGACACACCCCAAGGCCAGTGCAGACTCAACCTGTATCAGCTCATCTCTTGAATGGACCATCAGCGCCACCAGGAATTTGATGCCCCGCGATTGTGCTACCGTCGACTGGTTCTTGTTGTGTGGAACATTACCGACTCCGACACACAGATACCGTAACGATCGAATGACGCTTTGCACAATATGTTCCTTGTCTGCACGCAACAGTCGAACAAGGGGATGAATCCCGTTGGCAGTGGCAATCTTAGTTTGTTGATTCTCCGGCCCCTGTCCCAAAACACCCAACCCCTCTGAACCAATATAGTGAAGTTCTTCAGACATGGAGCTCAAGAACTCTATCAGAAGCTGCACACCCATCATGGATGCCATGTTACGCCGCTGGTCCATGTTATTTCCTGCAAGAGCCCAGAGCGCACCTGCTGTCTTTTCTTGCACGTTCTGCGCACGACTTTTCTTCAGGAGTTGCATAAGTGGCAAGACTGCCCCATCCTCCAAGATGACCTTTTGAGCGTGGTCGTTATTTTCTGCGAGCATGTGTATACAGTCAACAGCGCTCAACTGTAAGTCCCGTTGTTTCACTTTTGTCAACATGATGACATGAGCTGCGACACCTTCATTCACAAAAGCATCCTGGTTATTCGCATATCCTTGTGCAATTTTGGCAATACTTTTTGTCAGGGCCATCAGCAATGGTTTGTGCACGCAGTCCTCGAACAGAGCGACCAATCCTGGTATACTACCCGGCGTGCTCCCGGCCAAACTTTGGTGGCCCTCGTTTTTGTAAGAAATATTCCCCAAAGCTTCAATCACTTCAACCAAGACTTCCACCTCGCCGACACTTTTTATGACATTGACCAAGTTCTGTATTGCCGAGTTCTGTGATGCCTGTTCAGCATACTCTGGAACCAAAGCTAATTCTTTCAAAGCTGTAGCAGTGATTTGTATCAGGGGACTGTTGGATGATTTCAGCAGACGCACTAACGGTGGGATTCCCCCCAACGAAGAAAACTGCTGCTTCACTTCGAGCTTTGTAAGAATGTTATTCAAAGCGTGTATGCTTTGGGCCTTTGCTTCTTCTGCAATAGTACTTTTGATAACTTTTACAATTGTCGGGACAACCCCATTTGTGTACATGGGTTCCCAGTTAGGACTGATCCCGTCCTCGGTAGGGTTGGTCAATATGCGCAAACACTTCCCTGCACTTTCGCACTCTTCGTCAGAAACAGACCCAAGGAAAGCTATGAGGCGCTTCCAGACTTGCAACTTCGGGTCGTTCAACTCGACGAAATATTCCAGCAATTGGATGAACTCTTTCAGTGCACTCAGCTCCACCACTCCGTGATTCTGCGAGTTTGTGGCCATGAGGTTTGCACCGAGTTCGACCAGACATTGAACAGATTCCAGATTACCGCTCATGGTGGCCAGCAAAAGTGGCGTAGAGTGAACATCATCACCAGTTTCGAACTCCAGCTGTTCTTCGTTTGCCTTGACAAACCTCTCGATCGATTTGACGAAGCCTCTGAACGCCGCATGATGGATGTGAGCCCATCCGTTCTCGTCAAGCTCGTTCATGCTGTCAAGCTCCGGGTCGTTGTAGACGAGCGTCTTGTGCACCCTCTGGAAGAGGACGGATTTCTTGATGCTGCAAACAGAAATTGAAAATTTTAGGAATTTTTAACAATTGCAAGAGTGGGATTTCAGGTATGCCAGTATGGAGTTGCGAATGTTTTGTTTTGCATTTCTGTGGTCTGACAGTGTCAGGCACTATATTCCTCTTGAATGTCAAAGAGTGCTGAGGAAATGAGACATATTCAAGAGACATATTCATAAAAGATCCTTTCAGGGTTCACATGTGAATCATGTGCTCAACACAGAAATGTAAGCGGCATAAGGTAAGGTGCATGTACTTGTCGCATCTGAGCCACACACAGTATAATATTGCAAAGATATGCACAAATTAACCAATCAATTAATCAATTATAATAAGGGGAAATTAGGCAACTATAAACAAAACATATCGGCTTAATTTACAATTGAAGATTAAGAGATCATTATATTATTTCATTGCTTCAATACCAGACAAATATTTCATGCATTGTGAAAATACCAAGCAAAAGTTTTCAGGGGCCAAAAAATACAAAAGGAGAAGACCACTGTCATGTCACCACTAACTGGAAAGCCAACTCAACCCCAATTTATCATCATTGTTTAAACCTACTGCATGGGTATATCCCTGTACCATCAACTTATCTCAAATTTTTTACAAATCCAGAAAAATTGCCAACATGCTCTTCCATTTTTCAACTTCAACATTGATTATGCGGAAACAACAGAAGTCACTTATCTTGTAGACAAACATAAAAACTCCATGGTGACATTTCCTTACTGTGACACTACAGTTAGGTGAAACACACTCAGAAGTGCAGTGAAGTCTCCAACATAACAGCAAAGATAAAGAAAGTCTAAAATATACTTTTGATAACATGCAATCCCACCATCATGCATTCCACTAACTAATGACCATTACTTTTTAATATGTGAAGAAAAAGAATTCTCCAATTGTCAACTTTTATCAAGATTGACCCCAAATGGTGTCCTGTTGATAGGAAATATGAATTAGTTGTTTGATAGACAGCTGTGCTGGGATGAGCCAAGGCAACGAAAGACAGAAAGAAATGGAGAGATTGCGTTGTGGACGTAGGTCCCACCAAGGAATGGATGATAAGTAAGCAAGTAAGTTGTTTGATACCAGGCCATACAATCCTTCCACCAAAACCGATCGATTGTCTAGTGCCTATCATTAAATGAGAAGCCAGAAATCATTCGAACTAACTATATGCAGGGCTAGACATAAGAATTTATAGTAGGCACCATTCTACTTTCTGTGTAGAGAAAATGTGAGAGAGATCTTTGAGGGTACCATGCAGCAGTGCAGGGATGGCCTGGAGGCCAATGGCAATGGCCTCAGTGCCTTTGGCTTATGTCTTGCCCTGTATGGATACAAATTCTCGGAGCCCAACACCATTTAAGCTACCTGCGCGCAGCTTTATAAAAATTTCGCTTCGGGGGAGTGGTTTGACTTGTGCTATTGGCTGACACATGAGTTGGATCAGACATGCTGCAAAAGAACATCGCAGTTACTCGGACATGTAAAACACAAGGCGAAGGAACTCTAGACATGACATACTTTCTAACTCTAGTGAAGATTAGCAACGCCTGCTACATGTGGGATGCTGACACCCTATTCCATTGCCCATTTGTAATATTCATGCCCAACACTGTGATTTAGCGAGGTAATAAAGCGAGCCCATTCATCTCATGTCAATGTTTATATAGCCATGCAGTATCAGATCGGAATAGAAAATGATTACCAAGCGAAATATGTTGTTATGACAACTGAAACCAATTTCTTGTCAATGGCAATCGGATGGACAAGGACAGCTACACATTTTCACATTGGCAATTTATGGTGGTTTTATGCATAGAAGTTCCTGGTGACGGTGATGAATTATCGTCAGGAATTAAAAGTACATTACTAAGCTGAAAGTAACTTGGCAAACATACAATTCATGTAAAAGGATCCTCTACCCCTGCACTGAAGTCACCTCATGACCTAAGGGGGGGGGGGTTGTTGGGGATTTGAGATTCAGATTGTTCAATTGTTGTACCTGCCAGAAGAGGCCTGTCAAAATCTCAGGGTAGGATGCTCTACAAGTGATTGGAATGGAAGTGGCCGCTGGCCTGCACCCAATGAATGCCCCCACTCGACAACAGTCATTATTTTCAACTGAAAATATTTTGTGAGTGAGAAGTAAGAAGAAGGTGTGGTATCCTGAAAAATTTGGAAAAAACTATCAAAACCATCCACTACCAGAGTGACAGACGCTCAGTGTCACACGCGCGCCCCGTCAGACAACAGTCTGAAGTGAACAGACAGTGACACTGTGAAAAATAAAACAAAAGGAAAATATAAAGCTTACATAAATATTGTCATAAAAGTTTGCGCAATACTTTAGTTCATCAAAGCTATAGGAAGAACAGGACATCCCAATTTCAGATCAGCACATCAGAGATGTAGAGAGAAGTACATGTACACAACACATGGATTTATACAATGAATGACTATGCATAGTGACTTACACTTTTCTGAACATGGTCAACTTCAATCAGTGTTATCCGACCACAGAGTTAACACAAACTAAGCACAATCAAACAATGAACACAACAAGGTATATAAATGACTAATTAATTATTTAATATGTACCAACCTTGTTAATATTTCACGTTTTATCGATCAAAGACTGCCCTCAGTCAGTTAGCAACCAAGCAACGAGAAGAGTGGCTTCCCTGTACAACCAAAACTTAATTGGTTTCAGCGAAAAAGTGGACTCACGGATACCTGTTGGTTGGCACGGCGTAGGCAGTAAAAACGGTTTAAACTGAAATAAACTGAACTAAAGTGACATATTTCAATCGAAAAAAAGAAGATAATTGTTGTTCTTAATACTTTGTTTAATTCTAACTGTGTTTTTGCTCTTAATATATGGAATTATATCAATTTAAGACAACCGACGTCCCGGGCCAATCAACCCAATCCGTATTTTATACCGACTCAAATCTTTAGCAGACGATATTTCTTAGTAACTTTTAAGTTATTTTTTCAGAAAAAAATTCAAAAATGTTGACAAACTGTAAAGAAATATTGAAACTGTCCTGACCCGGACAGGGCAATCTTTTGACAACCTTGAAAGAGATAACTTACCTGTCCTATACTTTACTTACACAATCAGCGGCGACACGGAGATGTTGAGAAGATGCGGGTCCAGATATCCTGGGAATGCGATTCAGGACTCCTGCCCGTACCCAGTGACTGGTGTTGATCCCAGAAGATGCCCATGGGGCCTTGGCTCATAGTGACCAGATTATGATAATACCATGTATTTGGATAACAGCTTATTTCTAGGCCAATCTGATCATTTTCTTATCCATTGGCAAAGTTTCAAGAGATTTACCAGGTACTCCTGAGACCTCACTGGCAGACAATGATAAAAGACACATTTGCAATATTTTATTTTTTTCGGTAGTTCTCCCACTGCAGACTTTTCAGAACATTTCCATAGAGAGGAGATACAAAAAATACTTGTGACAAACCTTGTGAACCCCTTTATTTTTGCAGCCCCAGATTTTCGCAAGAACATCCGGATCCCTTTCGGTGAGCCAAAAATCTTAATAAATAAAACAAGGCATTGCTTATAAAATAAGTACATCTACATGTATTTATATCAGCTTTTTTCTGGTCATAATAACTGGTTATCAACAGGATGAATGTTCAGCTACCACAGGCTAGGTAGAAAATGAAGAAAACTACAAACCATATCATACACATTTCATGGATATGACAAAACAACTGCTATTGGGAAAACACCACCACGTCACAGGCCAACTCAATCCTGGTCTGAACTGCGGGAAAACGATTAACGTGACCCTGTCTCAAAACCAAAGGTTAAGTGACTGCAAACAAACATTTAAAGATGGCCTAATGTATACAATAAACCTCCGAATTTCATGGGTGTTATGTTTTCGCAGATTTGGCAAATGAGCTCGATCCAAGAAAATTTGAATAACGAAAAATATTGCAAAAACTGGAAGAAATTTTGTAATATGCCAAATTAAAAATCATGAAATCTTTCTAACCAGAAATTTTTGCAAATTCCAAAAATAAAGAGGGGCCGAAATTCAGTGGTTTACAGTCCATGTACAGAAAAGGCCTTGGCTTTAAATCCCAGTTCAAGATCTTCACAAAATAGATTGAACCAACTTTTCGTTTTAGCTACCCATCACTATTAAGCAGTATATTGCACAAAGAGCAGATATTAAAATAGACTTTTCACAAAGTCTTATTTAGCTTTCACATGCATCATTGCATGTGCCATTAAAATCTATTTACAAGTATACAAGTTAAGACCATATTTACAATTTACTTCATAAGAAAAGTTCCAAAATGGAAAATAAAATAAATAAAATGCTGACTGATAAAATGTATCAAATGTACATATGTTATACAATATAGTAATAGGCTCTTCTATAAAAAATTACACTAAGTCTTAATCCACACTTGCTAAAAACTACAACAGTTCACCAGAAACAATCAGCAAAAACTTCTGCACTTGCCTATTATTTCAAGTCCAGGCGTGGATCATGGATTGAGCAAAATGGGGATGCCCAGTGCAACACAGCAACAGTCGAGATCAATCTCTAAGATTCTTTTCCAAATTTCCCTGTCATGTTAAAGGCCACTCGATGGTCACTCGATCCCGGATCCATGCCTGGAACCTTCAGCTTGACTAGCATGCACAGCATTGTAATATCAGGACCAGAGGATATGCAGCTATACACGTTATCTTTACGAGAGCATGAAGTCACCATAACCGTAATTTCAAACATTACTTGAGATGTATGCATCTTAGCTTACATAGCTCTGATACCCCTGTCCTTTCACCGTTGACAATCTTAAGTCATATTTTAAAACAATGGACAGATACAGATGTCTTTTCTCCCACAAATATCCCACATGCAGCTACAGACAAAGTAGTAATTCACAAGTATCCACAAAACGACCACGTACAAAAGACTAACAACCCGAGCATGCAGAAGAGCCTAACCTACAAATAAAAAAAACCAATCTCCTGAGGTGAAAATATTTTGCAAGGTTCAAACAGTAATTAACTGCATTGAACCATCCCATGTAACCGCACAGTCATGGGAAATGCAATTCCCACATAGACCACTTCTTAAAACATAACTGTATACAAGCCCTTACACTCATAAGTCCAATAAACATTACATTGTCCTTCTGGTATTCAACTACATGTATGTATAATTTCGTATTGTGATCTTTGACACATTTTTCATAATTACGGAGAGGGACTAATTACTACATGATTATGATGACAAAACATGAAAATGACTTGACAGAATTGATATGAAGATGCCATGATAAGAACAACTTACATACACAATCGACACTGATTGACTTTTCTAACAAAAACAATATCAGTTCGACAAGAGATCAACTCTCCAGATAATATACTATGTACAACACACCAGTATTTAGTCTTTATCTATTCTTCATAACACCAATCAGATGGTTTGATCTGACAAACAACAGCTCAGAACATATCTCAAACTTACTACAGCCAAGAACACCTCAGAACAGTAGAATACTTTTACGTAACTTCTAATAAACAAGACACCATCAGTTACACTAACCTGACAAGTCACTGAAAGCGTATTCGATGAAAAGTATGAGATGTGTCAACAGAAATCATCATCAATTTAATGGATTTTATTCACGAATGGATACCGGGTAGAACATATAATAAATTCAAATGTACGCTGCCTTTCCTTATGACTTTCATGATTATTTCATTCGACAAGAAAATTCTGGATGTTTTTGATGGATTTATATACAAGCACTTCAACATACATAGATGTGGGAATTACCTCACGATGACACCAGTGTCAAAATCTAATCAAAAGACATTAGCAGTCTTTGTCCAAATGCTCATGGGCACCGGACGCTTGGCCACATGGTAAGGTCCCATGATAAAATCTTCTTTGAATGAAAACAAATCAGTGAAAGATGAGAAGCTGCCTGATGACTCTAAATCTCACAAGTTGGAGAAAATTCAGTAAACCATGAAAGTGTTTTATTTTTTGCAAATTTCGTGAGCAACATTCTAAACGAGTAAGATACCGGTATCGGAGAAGAATATTTTTAGCAACGATAAACTGTTTACATGAAAATAGGATGGATGGGGGAAAAGGGAACTGCACAGAGTAGAAAAATACAAAATAAGTTGCAACTCAAACATTCAAACAAATTTACCGGTATACAATAGCTTAGATGGGAATTTTGTGTGTCTCAACTCTTGTGGAGTGAACAAGATGACAAAATGATATTATGCAATTTTCTACGACACACTGAGGTCAAGTATGATGTTAATGAAAGAAGCCATTCATCTGATGGTCTCGAGACCAAATAAAGCCAGTCAAAAACGAGGCTTTTGTCTTTATTTTTGTCCGAACAGGTTAAATTACCTAGAATTACAAGTATTGTACATGGACATTCTAATAAATAATGATGGATGAACTTATTTTAATGCGGGCACATGAATTCCTCACTTTTTCTCACGTACACTTAAAACATGACATTTCTATACAGCAACACTCAAATGTTCAGACACACCATTGGATTTGAATCCACATTTTATATCTACATTAGTGTGCGGGTACATACATGTTACGTGTGTATATGTACTCAGCGAACAACCCATTTCTTAGAATTTCAATAATGGCAATGAATAAGGGTCCATCTATAATTTGGTACCTCGGGCCTGTTCGAAGACCTGGATGACGCACACATAATCTGACTGCCAAAGTCCATATTTTAGATGCCAATCTTGATATACTCCGTTCACGAGATGCTGTCCATTGATTTTTAGATGGCGCACGCAGCTTAAGATGCCGTATTTGAACAGGCCCCTATCTCAGCTCTATTTTAAGTGGTGCCATTTGCCTTGGAAAGGCAGTCAATAGCACCACATGCCATTGCTTTGATTTGGATGAGGGGACATGGCTCAATATTTCTGGCTTGACCACTCCCCAGTTGGGGATTTCTAACATCTCTCCACAGGAGGAGAAAAGTCAGTTACATCACTTTGAGTACTTCGCTTCTAACCACAATAATGTTTGAAGTACGAATCCTACGTCCTTTCACTATCTGTTTTTGCAGGTACAGGGTCTTTTGGAGTCTGATTTATCTGATGGTGAGGAGGCGAAGGATCTCGAGGCATGAACGCGAGTCGTAGCTCCTTCACTCGTTCTGGTGTTGGTCCCCACTTCTGGTAACCGGCCTCATTCTGTAAGAACACCACCAAAGTGCCATGGGCAGCTTTCACATTCACTTCACTGAAATAGGAACAAAAGGTTTAATTTGTAATGCTCAGAAAAGTGAGATGAACCCTCTGGAAACAACATTTTTGAGAACACATTGTGGTCTCTTTATCAAAACTGGAATGAAATTGTAAAAGTAAACACAATTGCAACTTTGGCCAGCTTTGAAATTTCTACAATATTTTGCCAACAACTTCCTCTGTCCTGGTTCCTTGTACACCTTCTAAGAAGCATTACAACTCACCGTGTATTTTTCATAACATGCTGAAATCCATGTCTGTACTCATGGTCGAAGGCAGGAATTACAGTTTGTTTTCGTTTGAATCTGTAAATACAGAAAAATATTTATTTGTTTATTGTGTCAGAACTGCAGCAGAAAGCATTGGCGTATTACCCACAAATGAAGACAAAGGCAACAGACTTCATAGCCAGGATTTACCAATCCCAGCCGGAGTGACGTGCATAGCCAGGGCTACCCAATCAAAGCAGGAGTGACGTACCTGCTCGACTCAAGTCTGATGAGGGCTTCTGTGGGGGGGTCTCGCCACTCTGGGATGAAGACTATGAATGACAACGGTTCCTGAGACTCTTGTAATAAATTCTGAAATTAAATTTTCTGACACATGAATAAGTGATAAATGGCACTGTTGACGAGGTGACGATGAACGCACTGATGACAACCAAGATCACAATGTTGCCGAAGGTTATTAAGAATGCTTGCTGTGGTATTGCCAAACTAGATCTACTTGCTAGTTCTCTCAGGCATTCCGGGCAAATTGACACTATTACCCTTTGAACGAGATGCCATGAAACGGGTATTTCATGCACCAAACAATCGGCTAGTAATTACTTCGCTCATTGCAAGATCTGTAACTATGAGAAAACAGCCCATCGGTAATCATGTAACTTTAAGATGGCAGAAGTTTGAATATATCCATATGCAGGAACGAGAAGATTCTCACCTCGAAGTGATCGACCATAGCTTCCATGAGTTCCTCACAGAATGGCGGATTACATTCAAATGACCCAGTCAATGGATGAAAGTGTAATATCGTCCTGAAAAATGTATACGTTTCTTTACAACTGGATCATGAGAGCATAAATCCAAAAATAAATCAGCTTGATCTTCCAATTCAGTTTGCCAGCGATTGCAGCTTGCTACAGTATATCAATTCATATTCCTTCAAAATGCTTTGAATGCACACTTTTCATTTTTTTTTACAACTAAACAAATAAGTCACCCAAACAAACAGTTCAAAGACAAGTTGATATTTGAATTCAACTTACCCCCGAGAACCAAAGTAGCTGTCGGTATCCGGGAAAGCCGAACAGAATTGTTTAAAGAAGCAATTGAGTGGTGAAGCGAAGCCTTCGAACGTCACACCAAATACCCGGTGCAGACACTCGAAAACGGCCACAGGCAGTGCGCCCTGGAGACCAGCCCCTTCGTTGTTGGATGAACCAAACAAAGTCTGAAATTAAAGGACAATTGAGTAACATGTACACTTATATTTATCTTTCGGTGCAGACAGGACATATCACCAGAGTGCCCCCGAGAGGAAGCTTAACCCTTCAACTGCCACCGTCGCCGAAATTGCGATGAGCACCTATGCGTTATTCATTGAACTCACTCGATGGCAAGCCCAACTAGTCTCATGCAACAGTCCAAAATTACTGTCCATAGCTTAAGCCATATACCACAGAGTCCGATGTGAATGATGCCATGCTCACTGGATACACCTAGTCCCTTGCTTTACATTGATGTGATCTTTGGATCATGCTCCCATACAATTATGCAGGAATTTTGAGATACAGTTTTGTGCAAGACAGAAGCAAAGACATAGACTAGGATCATATCAATCAAAACAGATAGTTTCTCACCTGATATCTTCTCAGAAGACACCACACTCTCGTCAAAAAATTGTCAAATCTCGCATCATCTTTACAATTCCATCGGTATAATTGTTCCTAGAAAAAAGTGTGTTGTTTGAGGATTTGAAACAGAGTCCTTGTAATATGACTATTTCCAGAAAACCTTTACTCCTAAGTGAAATATAGGTTTTGGGTTTTTCCCAGAGTGGTGGTGATAAATCAAGTCGTAGAAGTTCGGTTGGTAAGCTGAACTCTGAACTGAACGATTTTCAACAATGGATACAACAGTCATTTTGAGGCTGGCTGCTCACAATTCAAACAAAGCGTATTGATAAAACTGAAATTCTCAGTACTGGTGGCTATCCCGAATAGGGCTAAAGATCCAAGTCACATGAGACATGTGCAGAATACCTGAGGTCTTGCAGTCACTTGGTCAATTTGGCCACATCTTGGAGCAAATGAAACGGCCAGGGGCCATTGTGCTCACCGTATACATCTTTTAGTAGGCAGGATCATGCTTAGTTTAGAGGTGAATATGGTGAACACAATCAGGCATGAAGACTTTTTTTAGATGTGTATTGATGTCAAGTAATAAGACAGGGCAGTATATATAAGTTTATGATCCAACCAATAATTGTCTATGACATCAACAAGATCAATATCGTGTGATTGCTAAGAGTCCCTGCAATAAAAAATTCATCGAAAAAAAGTCATTAATAAGCGAGATATTGCATGTCCTACTTTTTCAGTTTTGACTCCCTGGTGGCCAAATCAAGAATCAGATCAGGCCAAAATTCGGTGTCAGAGATTATCTGATGTAGGGGGTTACATGTACCAACTTTCAAGTTCATAGCTTCAGCAGTTAAGAAACGTGCCATAGTTACACTCTAATGGCCAATTTACGCCATTTGACCTCTGTGACCTAGAAAAGGAGGTCAAATCCAAAAATTGTAGGACATGTGGTGTATCCTTGCTAGAAGTCCCTGCCATAAAAATTTTATCGAAAACAATTCACTCAAATAAGCAAGATATTGCACTTCTTCCTTTTTCCATTATGGCCCCCTGGTGGCCGCATAAAGAATCAGATCAGGCCAAAATTCGGCATCAAAGGTTATCTGATGTAGGGGGTTATATGCACCAAGTTTTAAGTTCATAGCTTTACTGGTTAAGAAACGTGCCATAGTTTACACTCTAACGGCCAATTTACGCCATATGACCTCTGTGACCTTGAAAAGTAGGTCGAATTGAAAACCCGTAAGACATGTGATGTATTCTTCCTAAGAGTACCTACCATAAAAATTTTATCGAAAACAAGTCACTTATAAGCGAGATATCACACTTTTTAGATATCCACTTTTGGCCCCCTGGTGGCAAAGTGGAGAATCAGATCAAACCAAAATTCAGCACCAGAGGCTATGTGATATAGGGGGTTATATGTACCAAGTTTCAAGTTCATAGCTTTAGTGGTTAAGAAACGTGCCATAGTTTACACTCTAATGGCCAATTTACGCCATATGACCTCTGTGACCTTGAAAACAAGGTCAAATTAAAAACCCGTATAATATAAAATGTATATTTGCTATGAGTACCTACAACAAAAGTTTTATCGAAAACAAGTCACTAATAAGCGAGATATCACACTTTTTAGATATCGACATTTGGCCCCCTGGTGGCCAAACAGAGAATCAGATCGGACCGAAAATCAGTGTCAGAGGTCAGCTGACCTAGGGCATTCTGTGTACAAAGTTTCAAGTTCATAGCCCTAGCAGTTAAGAAACGTGCCACTGTTAGGATACGACGACGACGACGACGACGACGACGACGACGACGACGACGACGACGACGACGACGACGACGACGACGGACACAGCGCTATCGTATAGACTCCCCTTACGGTGAGCCAATAAAGAAATGAAAAAATTCCCTGACCGAAAGGAAAACCTAAACATATACTGACCAGTTTTTGAAAATGTATGGAGTTGATCTCAATTTGATCTCCCCTATACCGTAGCACCGTCGTTTCACCATCTACTTGATGTTCCGTGACAGGAAGCCGTGGACATGGCACTGCTAACTGGATAGGATAGCACAAGACCTTACGTAGAGGGGGCTTCTGGACAGCAAGAGGCTCTGCAACGAAGATAATTGAGGCTTTTAGATCACCCTCTGCTTGTGAAAGCATCTTTTGGACCTCAACAGAGACAGGACAATGCAACTGAGTCTTTTACATGTCCCTCAGCTGATGAAAGCATATGTGGACCTTGCACAACTAGGCCACCTGAACTAGGGGAGCTGAGAGAAATCATGTGCCTCAAAATAGGAGCGGTTGCCTTCCCAGAATGAATGAACTCGCCGCCTGTCATTAAAGTACCACCACTCTTTACATTCCGAGTATGATAAACCATGCATGTCAGACTTGACTAGACCAGCACTTTTATCAATCAGCTTTACATCTCACAAACAAACTTGGGACTTGAGGTAGGGGCTTGGAAGACCTTAGAACTTACGGTCAATTCCACATTGTTTCAGCATTTCCCAATGCTGCGCCAATAGTTTTTTCACATAGTCACAAGAGAAGTGATACATTTTCGTACAGATGCCTTCCACGGAGTCCTTGGCAGTTTCTGTCAGGTGAGGCTGGCACTGCCGCTTCAAATGGGCAAGTCTTTCCTAAAGGAGAAAATAGATCTTGTATTTATGTTTGACAATTTCAATTATCTGAAATAGGGAACATCATCATGATACTTTCACCGATTCAAAACATTCAACTCTGCCAGGAACAGAAGAAGTTCCAATTCAAGCAAACATCGACCAATACAGTGATTCATTTAAATGCTCCAGAACAAGTGTACCAATACCCACACTAGGGAAAACGAAAGTGAAACTAACACCGATGCTAGATTACACCTAAGGTGGTAATCAACTCATTTAGGACTTACCAAGTAGTCATCAAATGATGCATTACCCTGTTTCCGTAACCAACTGAACGTGTCTTCAGCATTCCACTTCACTATTTTTCGACTCTCGGGCGTGGCAGTTCTGAAACCACACACAATGTCTATAAATATTCATCAACATTTGCTGCTCCATTTCTTGACTAGGCCAGGAGAACAATCGGTCTCATTGCAAGTGTTTTCTAATTTTCAACATGGTAATTGTAGCCCAAATCCTGTGCAAATAACTTTTCACACCTTTATATTATTGTACACCAGGACTAATAATGGACACTCAACTGCAGCTGCCCAGTAAACACCAGTCACTTTTAAAAGTGTATAATTTTCATTGATACATTCTGTATGGGTGCAAAACAAGGATACCAACCAAATACAAGAATACCAACCTATTCTCTATCATTTTCTTAGCGGATTCTGCATATTTGAACAGCTGCCTTCGTGCATCACTCGAGTATTTTGGTTTGATCAATTTGATCGGGATATCGTTCATGATTTCTCTGTACATTGACAATGAGATCTCGTTAGCACAGTCTGACGGTAACATCGGGTCTTCTCCTCTATCAACAACCTTCCTTTCCAGAAGCCATCGACTGAATGACTCGTGTGGAACTTCAATACCTAAAAACATACATAATATTCTTTTAGGACCCCGCATTTCCTTCTGTTTGTTTACTGCAAATGTTTTTTTTGTCATAAGTTAGCGAGATTAGAAAGGTATGCGAAGTATAAAATTATTGAACAGAATTGAGTATAATCCAGTTTCACCATTAGAGGGAGAAACCATACCTTCTCTAGTTTGGCAGAGCTCATGATAATGTCCTCTCAACTTTTTCAGAAATTGTCCCCGCAGTATTTCCACATCAGGATGTGGGGGTGCCATCTTTGTCAGTGGCCGCTCATAAATCACCACATTACTATTGATTTCAAAGTTCCAAAATGGCCTGGAAACAACAATATGAAACATTGGTTTTTGTGAATTTGCATCTTTTACGTAGTTTTCAGTTGGCTTTTTAAAGACAACTCCACAATAGGCATTTAATTTAGATCTTCTTTACTCCTCCATATATTTATGTCAAAATAACAGGAATGCAACTATTTCTGTTTTTACAGTATTAATTTAACGACTCCTCAAGATGCTTTTTCATATTTTGTACTTTTTTTTCTTCTATAATACTGGAACAGTATGAGATTTCCAAATATCAGTGTGAAGCAAACATCTAATGAACAGTACTTCTGAATAATAATCCTTACCCAATACTGAAGGCAGCTCTTTTAGGTGGAGTTCCAAATGGGTCCTCACTAGCCTGCCTCTTCATTCCTGCATGTGGAGATGGTATGTCCACACTAGCTCGCGAGAGCCTGATGTCATGTAAGTCTTTCGGTGGGCCTGCGGGTCTGTTGATGCCAAGGGGATCACTGAGGGGGTCAGGTTGAGAGGCTGGGTGTAGCTGTAAGATATAAGATAAGGATGCAACAGTAAGCATTACAAGCATGATTCAGATCAATGCCTTTCATGTCAAGTACTTACTGAAATTAAAGATGTTCGAATCAATGCATGGCTATGAGGTTGTTAGTTTCTGCTACAAATTCAATGGTTTCCCACTTTAATACTTGGCAACATACATGTAACAGCTCAAGAAGGGCATCGACCATCCTGAGTTGTAAATTCTAACGTAAATTGCTACAGTCAATGTTGAAATAGCACAAAGCTACAAGTACATGAAGTAGGGGGTGGAGCAGAGGGAGTCAACTTACCATAATATGTGGCATATCCCAAGCAGATTCATTGGTAATCTTATTGAAAAAGTATGGTCGATTTTCTCTGCGACTCCAAAACTTCCTCCAACCAGCTTGTAGTAGTTCAATGGGTAGATCATGAACTGGGTCCGGTGAATTGCCAGCATTCGGCGAGCCTATAAATGGCGGTGACGTCCCAGGGATACCTTGTTGATTTGCTCCTGGAGGTGGCATTCCCTTATGATTGTTGTCTATCTGGTTTGGCGGCGTATCAGATGGGGACGTTGCAGTTGCGGGAGACCCAACTGAGCTACTGTCTGATTCTTGTTTATCTCCCATCTTATCTGATTCTGAAGATGGGGACAACACCCATGAATCTGGAAAAGCATTTAGATTTATGCAATTGAAAGCAGGTCAAACTATTCTAAGCTAAATGTTATGACTACCTTTCAGCCCTATCCTTTCCTCAAAGTCAAATCCAACATGGCCACGGACTGGGTGGTGGACACTGGTACATTTTAGACAACTCGCTCATCTAGCAAATGTCATGAAACGATCAGGAAATGTGGATTATTTCCTGCTTATTTTGTTTATGACCATTAGATTTTATTTTGAGGATATGCTTTTAAACCTGGTGGATGCTGTTTAGAATGACCCGTTTAGGATGACCGCTCAGAACAGGTCAAAAGGCCTAGGCCTGCCCTAGGGCTAAGCAGCTGACTTCGGACAATGCCTGCATGCCTGCCAGCAATCCTTTGTTCAGGGCGAAAGGCATGACTGGTCAGCACCAAAACAAACGGCTAAACTTTAGAATCCCCGATCAGAAATGACGTAGTTTGATCGCATTCAACTATGAATGAAATCCATTGAACAGTGGTACTTGGTTAGTCAACCGATGACCTTTTTTTGGGGTGTGATCGGTGATTGTCAACTCGTTCCAAACAAACTTCTTTGTATTCATCTGTTCCACTCTCTGCAGTCACCTGGACTCAGTATCCGAAGAGTCAGTCAGTCATGAGTGTGATCAGTGTGAGTCCGACTCGGGAGTGTCTATCAAAATTTCTGATTATGTTAGCCAGCTATAGTCCAGTGATTTTGCCTGGCAATTTGACCTGCAAACAGGGAGAAGTGCCCTATCTCACAGCAGCACATAGCTCGCAGGTAGCATCTCTATATGTCATATAATGATATATGTCAGTATGTGTCTATTACGTAAGCGCGAAATGCTACAACAAATGTATGGGAAAATGTACAGCGAAATGTACAATCAATTTTTCAAAACAAATTGCCGACGAGCACGAAGATTTGAATGGTGACTGCAAGAAAAGTAACTTTGCGATCATCCTCAACTTAGACTATTTAGATGCTCTAGTATCTAGTCTAACTTATGCATACCAATCAAGACAAGAAGATAGCAAATAAAACAAGTTTTATGCGTTTGTTTACACCAAAGTTACAACTGACGCGAAAATGCTTCCGCCATTTTGTCCCTTCGATGCAGCGGGAACGCTGTTATTGGCCAATATTGAATGAACTTTCAGTTGTAAGATTGTCAGCAAAGATATATTAAAAAATTGTTCAAAAGTGTTTTGCGTGTAGAAAAAAATAACTTTATTTGCGCGTAAAAAAATTAACTTAAAGTCAAATTAAGTCTAGGCATATTGTGACCACTTGAAGACAAGAAATACATTCTCTTCATTCAAATATTTTGGCGCCAAATTCAAATCGAAACTGTGAGTGGCGCGACTGGCGGGATGCAAGTTGCCTCATAAAGTCATACTACACGTGTCCAGTGCGGGGTCCAGTGTCACGATCCGCGGGTCTTGATCGCAATCAATTCGAATAATCAGTTATTTCGAGTTGTGTGGTTTCTGAACACATATGAACAGATCTATGGCCAAAATTTGTCGGATTCCGTGTAGCGCGATAAAAATCGCGCAAAGACGGACCATGACTATGTGAGTTTGTCTCCCGGGTCCTTACCCTAGTGGCGGCATTCAAACGCTGTCTCTCCTTCCGTCCGATTCTGTCATCTTTATCACTGCCAATCACTGCGCAAGGAGTATATGGCTGCGTGGGAGAGAGCAGAACAGGTCCCGCTCAGCTTTCGGTCGTCGAATTCATAACAGCTTACCTGCCTCTTTAGCAGTTTTATATTTTGCGACTTGTAACCTATAATATTATTAGACTCCCCAGGCAGTCCATCGTCTCTTTTTCATCTCTCCTCGTAGGGGGGGGGGGGGGGGGGAGACGAGTGCGAGCTATGCGTCCGGGCCTATACACTCTCCAAAACAGACAGCCTAATATTCAAGCATAAGCAGTTTAGGTTACTGCTTCATCACATTACTATCACTGCGCAAGGAGTATGGGGCCTTGGCCTGTAGGCCAAAAACCCTACTTACAATAACGTCGCAAACAAATCTTCGTATATGAGTGCAAGCCATCGAAGTCGTGACGGCTCCAAGCTCATTTTACAGTAAGAGTGACAGTGGGTGATCGACGCCGCATTTGGTTAATCCAGAATGATCAGGTTTACCTGCCTTCGTTCTATTTATAGGCCTAACCCAAGCATCTAACGCATCGCGCAAGGCATCTAACCATCGCTCTCCTCCGCCTGGCTTACCGTCTGTACCATTGTCTTCAAGATACGCCCCCTCTCATTACCGCCATGAAGAGCTTTGTCTTATTATTCGTATTTTTCGGTAAGTAATGAACTTTCTATTTACAGTGTTATTGAGGACTTGTCTTTATTTTCGTCAGGAGCTGTTTAACCTGATAACTTAAGAGTTTGTCTTGAAAATTGCTGTGAAATCTCCCATATCAGATCGAAATCCAAACGGCCGGTGTCACAACTGAAGACAAGTCTGACTCTCTCTCTCGTTTAGAGACCACTTTATATAGCCCGTTGCGTTGTATGAGACTTGCGATGTCAGTGTAAGCTATAACTTGCACTGTGACTGAGATGGATGTGTGTCTTACGAATTAACCATATGGTTTGGTAGTCAAGTTTGGGTATAGGGCCACCTTTTTCGTTTGAATTCCATTTCAATAAAAACAGAGGAACATTTAGCTACCCTTATGGTTACTCTAAGTACCTGACAAAATTCCTTGGGATGAACATGAAAATATATATACCCGAGTGCGCACATGATCATCTCATCTGATCTTTCGCATTGCCTAATCTTCTTATCTGGGCTAATCCCTGTGAGACAGATTCTGGTAATCCTTTCAGCTGCTCAGACTCAGTCTTGGAGTCTGACCAAGGACAATCAAACTCGTCGAAATTTATCAGAAGTTACATTGCTTTAGTGTGGATATGAATGTAACAAGAAGTTTATCAAATCTATTCTTTAGTGGCCCGATATAATAAAGGATGTTGTACAATGTACATCCACTAAATAAACAGACTATACTTCCCCGACGAGCAGTAAAGTGCTTGACCCATTTCCGTCCTAAGAATGGTACATGTATGTCTTTGTTTAATCACTTTGCCTTCAGCATGTTATGAATTAGTATCAACAAACCGGAGGTCAACTCCGACTTTGGCCTAAAAGGGGGCCATCTCAAAAATTTGTCAACCGTCGCAAAGCAACGAGGTGTGCATATAAGTCTATAGCACTCTACAGACGCTCTTATTCACTGACTGAGACTGGCCATCATCAAGAGGTTCGAAGTCTTTGAGGTTTGAGTTCATCACGGACGTTTAGCTTTAGTTCTAAAAGCCTTTCATAGCCATCATTGCCTTGGTGCCATTTTTAAAGAATGATTTAACTTCTTGTATCTTCATAAGTGTTTTGGTGAAACAAATGAAACTGATAGTAGCATTGAAATCATTTAAATATCATGAAATATATTCTTATGGATTCGGTTTGGTGAGTTTCTGTTTATTATCCTAAATATTTGGTTTTCTTCTTTCCACTGACTACTTAGACTGTTTCAGCTGCGAGTGATGCCGCCTACAAACGATGGTTACCAAACCTCAACTACGGCAACCCAAAGAACTGGAACATTGGAAACCCACCATGCCCAAACGACCATGTCCTCATGCCAGCGATCGCTCCTATTGTCTACATGCAAAGCAACTCGACCGTCTTGGAACTGGTAGGACGTCTATCCCTCTTACATTTTAGTAATATAAACCAGTTTTCGCTTTATCATAACTTAAATCTTAATCATTTGACACTCCTTTTCGCAATGGCAAAATAAATCGAGATGGATAAAAAAACCTGCGCCATAGACAACATCCTGAGGAGAAGCTCATCCTCGAAAAACTACACTCCGGAAGCAGTGGACCGGCCTCGTTCCTCACCATAAGGAGACCAAATTAGGATGACGCGGTGGGCTGCCCAGGGAGTCTACGAAAAACCAGAGTCAGTTGTATCCTCCTCCCCTCGCACACGTTCGGTCGTTAGTGCCTAGGGTTGGCCTGAAGCTAGGATGGAGAGGCTGCGTTCATTGCATTGTCCTCACCTTCCTTCCAGGTTCTTCCAATGAATGGTGAGATCATTCTGGGTTCATCCATGTCTTTGACGTTTCCCGCCGCGCCCAGCCTCGCCCCGGAAAACTGCCCAGGAACAGGTGAGAAGACGCTTGATAGCCCTACGTAGGACTATTACCTTACAGTCAAAACGGCTCCTGATCGACTTCACAGTATATGGCAATGAAAGGTATGAAGGATTGCCCCGTCAATAAACACGTCCAATATACATGTATATATATTTCGTTTTCAGATGCCACGTTCAACAGGACAAAACCTGAGAATTGGTTCGACCCAAAGAACTGGTGCACAACTCAGTCAGAGACAGGTCCGTGTGAAGAACCAAGTGACCTCGACCTTGAGCTGATGCCTTGTGCCCTTGACCAGGTCATCTTTCCAGAGAAAAGCTCCTTTCTGGTTGACCTTGACACTTCTGACCCTATCACTGTTGGGATGTTGAAAATAAGAGGAAAGGTGTGGTTTACTTCATAATTGATCTAAAGGTTCACAAAAAGAATATAGTTCATCACAATAAATGATGAGACGGTCGTGATGTCCTTGTCGCAACTTGACTCGGAAAGAAAAGTGTACGAGGGAGTGGCAGCCTTTTCGGCTATAGCTTTTTCTATATAAGTGCCACCTATTCAGAGCATCTTTGGCAGCGTTCGACGAATAGCTGCAACAGACGCAAAGGATTTCCTCACACAAAGTGTACTTGTGTCTGTCTAAACAGCCGAACATCATTGTCTTCTCCATTTGTTGTCACCAGAAAAAGGCGTCATTTCACTGTGACTTACTTCCCGTTTCAGGCATACACCACATCAACCTTCAGGCAGTTCATTAGTGGAAAGGAGGGCAAGAAGGAGTTTGTCAGGACCAAGGGAACCGTCCTTCCCAGGGTGAACATCCAGCAAGAGTCGTGCGATGATGTGACCGGCTGTGCCTGTGGAAATGACAACTTCAAGGTATGGGCCGTAACCGTATCTTGACTAGACTCCTGAGGCAGTCAACTGTCATTTTAAACATAGTCTTTAACGAGCGAGGGACGAGGCCGATCTACAGCACCTGGAGTGTAGACTTGACAATTTGTCCAAAGACACTGAATACGGCGGAGACACATCCAATCGCCCATGAAAGTTTCGTACACAGACTAGTGTCCTGGTATTTGTACCGTTCTATTGCCTCAATAATGTAGATTTTAATTATGTTTGCAGATAAAATCCAAGATCTGTGCCCTCCAGAAACCTCTCTGTCGGGCGGTGACGTGTCAAAATATGATAGAACCTGAAGGATCGTGCTGTAGACTATGTGGTGAGCAATTTCGGGATCTGCACGAAGCGCCCTGTTGAACTGTCTTCTTTTATATCTTAGTCACAACTGAAAGCTATCTGTGTCACAAGGTGTCATTTCTACATGGAGCTTCAGGACGGAACAAAGGGCCGACTGGGGGGCTGGTCAGCAGGTCATCTATTTGATCTTGTCCGCTGCAGCAGCTTCAAATGTCCCGTCTGTAATAAATGAGGTCGGACCGAGTAGTTAACCTTCTATTGAAGAGGAAAGGATCAGAACTTATCAGATAAATGTCATTGTTTGTTATTTCAGGAACATCGCTTGAGTTGGAATACACGTTGGGATTCAGCATAGCTTCAATTAAGAAACTACTGAAGGAACACTTCGGAAAAGTAGGTTTTCTTCAAGACTGGCGATTCCATCAAATCATAAAAAAGGGATGGCTTGGGGCTTTGAAATGCCCCCTCGGCCAGTTGTACCAGAATATGCTCTGAGATGGCCATCTCATAGATGGACTGAAGGGGTTGAAAACCCCCTCTGAAAAATAACACGTTCATACTTATCTTATTTTCAGGATAAATATAACACCACGAAGACGAGTCTCACTAAGATGGCCAAGGGTAATGTCATGATCCTGATCACAGACAATGCAGATGGAGATGATGCGGTCATGATGGGGAAAGATATCAATGATTACCTCATGGAAGGTACAGACATAACTGGTTGCACTGCTTTGTGTTGCAGAAGAAGAAGTGTCCAGAAAGATAGGCGTCTTGTCTTCTTTGAAGATAGTACAACACACGGTGTATCAAAAAAAGACCAAACTTTCACTTGCTTGAAGTGACGTCATCCTCGCATTCCAGTAGTGACTGTGTCCTTGTAAGACCAATAGGGATGACAGCAAAAAATTATAAAAAAACACCACATCAGAACCTGCTGAAGGAACTGGAAGTAATGTCAGTCCACGGAAATCCCGAAAATGTAATTTTTCAAAGCAATCGTTAATGATAACTTATGCTTGCAGTCAGGTTGTGACTTTGTCTTCGAAAGACCAATTTGGGACAAATTGTAATTCAACACCACAGAATCTTTCTGTGCAACACAGCAATGGAAGTTCGACTTGTTGGGTCTCTCCACGGACTGCTCTCCATTAAAAAAAAAGGTCATTGGTTAGGCATATTGTTGAAGGAAGTGGTTTGGTACATTTTCACATCCCACGAAAATGCACTTTTGTGGAATATTTGAAAAGGATTTAAAGACCCTTTAATTACTTTCAGACCAAGAGAAGGACCACCGTTATGGAATCAAGACAATCATAATCAGGTCATCAACTTCACTGAAACCAACACCAAGTGCCAGAAAAAGTAATTTTTGATTCAATAGAGGGAAGGACTGTAAAATCGGTCAGGAGCTGTTGGTAATTCGCCAGACGGCTGCTTGACCCTGACAAGATTTACTGCAATGGCCAATCCAAAGGACACTGAATGAGGATAATTTTGACTTGCCATTCGAGACCAATATCTGGCACAATGAGACAACCTGTCACATCATTCTAGACACGTAGTCCCAGTAATCCACCACATGAATTGACTTGCATGAAGACACATCTTTGTTGGTTTCATAGATGATCACGGGGACATGGATGTGCTCAACTGACAGCTCATTTAACCAATATCTACATTTCCTGTGAGGATACCATCAATGACATAGTTGTTTCTTTCGATTTCAGGTGGTCTGACCTGGGACAGAAACATCCTCATAGGAGTCATCGTAGGAAGCATAATCTTGGTCCTCCTGATTATTGTGGTCACATTTGTGGTTATCAGAAGAAGGTAAGAAGACGAACCTTCTCCTATCCTGGTCATAAAACCAAGGGACAATTTCACCCCTTACAGAACAGATCCTTTACCATTTTCACAAGGATGGAGCACTGACCATACCAGTGGAGGGACAATTTTTCCACAAGGAATTTTACTAGTAGGGAATTCCTCATTTGACAATACACATTCCTTTGTTTATCTTGTCTATCTTAAACACAGAACATATCAAATCATACTTTCAGGCGAGGCTTGTCTGGATTTGACTTCCAACTCTTCGGCAAGAAGTCGGACGATGGCATCCAGTCAACCAGTTTCCAGGACTTTGGCCAGGACACCACCAGAGGATTTGACAATCCATTGTATGACAACCCACTCAAGGTTGGTACTGAAAACATTTTGTAGTATCAAATAAAGACAGACTGGAATTGAAAGACTGTGACTGGTCTGTCCCTTAATATCCTAAACTTGTTTACTAATAAAGCCAATTTGACCAAGAGCTAAAAGATAGGGAAAATTGCCTAGGATAGGATAGCAAGATTTGCATACAAGATGCACAGCTCGGTCCACAATTGGCGGTGATGATATCTGTATGCCAGCCAAAGAAGGCTTTGACAATTTTAAAAGTAGTTGTTTTGATTTGGCCAACTTTAATCCATTCCAACTATCAATTACCACCAGATGATAATGTACATGAAATGATTTGGCCAACACAACAACATATACTGATCATATCTTCAACTTCTTCCAGGAGGACTATTACCAAGACCCAACAAAGGTGGATCCCGTCCTGAAGTTCAACCCTGTATTCAGTTCAGAGGGAATTGAGGAAGACAGCTCTATCTGATCTAAACACGGACAAGGACGATGTATGGCTTGCACCCACCTAAAATCTGACAGAAAACTTTGTCACAGGGATACAATTCGACATGAAGCAGCTTATTAGTACAGTATAACCAAGTATAGAATACTTGGTATAACTTGTAGTAGTTGCTTTAGGAATCTCTCGGGACAGCTTGATTACTGTCAGACGTAATTTGGTTATATCTGACCAAAATATGACACAACAATAATAGAAAGTTCACATCTAGTTCAACACACTTTATTTTAATACATATGTTAAAACTGAAAAGAAATCACCAAAGATCCGAGGTAAAGGTTAATGAAAAGGAGCCCTTGGTCTAGTGTGTAGGCCTATTAAGGAATTTGCCTGTTTTTTCTGGAATGAAGAAATAATTGTGAACTGGGATTTCATAATCAATGAACATTGTGACTTGGGATGGCTTGCAGTGTGCTGCAGGTCCTTGGTTATCCGACCAAGACTGCTCAGGTTGACCACAAATTGCGTCCAAAACACTTTGGCTAACGCCTCAGGTTTTTGTCTGATTTTCAGTCTACCCACGTGGTCTTAATCAGGCAACCAAGGACTGCCAGCCTGGTATTAATTCCTTAAACGAAACCATTTATTCTTCAGATAACAAAAGTAATTTACCAATGAGGCTACAACAACACTGTCCATTTGCTAAATAATGCTGTTAGTCATATATATTACACAATGTAGTCACTTCATGGTAGAACCAAGACTATCTGTATACAAACATAATAGGTGCTACACAGTAGCACTGGTTCTAGTATGGCCAAAACGCACACTTCAGTCCTCAATCTTTCATTTCAAATAAATCTATGCACATTGTCGTGAATTTACACATTTCCTGGATAATAAAAGATTGATATTTTGTAGAAAAATTGCCTAAGTTCATGTTATTCACTTCCAATCTCCCTTTTCGTAGTCGAATTGAGAACTGAGGCCTTCAATGGCTCCTTGACGCTGTGCGATCATTTTCTTGACCGTATCTTCCTGCCATTCTTTTGTAATCGTGTGAGGCAGTGGTGGATAGACTGAAACAAAGGAGAGAATAATAAGAAATGACAATTTTTCACACCACTTTGCCAAGAAGCATTCTTTGGGGTGCAAGCTGACACAATAGAAGAACGCACAACATCTGAAAGTGGTGGCTTCGCGGTCTGGCCAGCGCCACTCTATCTTGCGTTTGTATTTTCCGGGTAACAGTATTCATATCACCCACTGAACTTCCTTACCATAGATTTTCATCCACAAGTACAGCCATCCAGTCACCGCAAGTCCTGCAATGACGGCAGCTACGACTGACTTCCATTCTCCTGTTGGAGCTTTCATCTCAGCATAGGTGGAACAGAAGCTGGCACGGTACACTAAAATGATGAAAGGAAATACAAGTGACTGGGATGCAAGCTTTAGAGAGATGCCTCTTCAAGAAATTAGCACGATCAAGACTTACTAAAGACTAGTCTTTATTGATTCTTCGTATGATGTAAAAGATACAGTTCCCGACCTTTCATAACAAGTATCACCACCGTACTCTTTAAACGGATTCATCTTATCACTATCAGGGAATTTTTATCAGGCATTCAGATATATTCAATGCCTCATCCAAAATTGCTTATAAATCAAGAATCAGGGGCCTTTTTTATGATGGGACAACATGACAGGTGCCTCCTCCCCACCCCCACATAGTGATTACCACAAACTTTTACAGTGTAATCAAACTTACAGGTCTTCTTCTCTGCAATTGAGAGGTTTTTCCAGTCTCCCATTTCTTTCTCCCTCAGGGCCATAACGTCAGACGAGTTTTCACCAAAGCGGATGCCTGGGCATGGGAATTCCACTCTGTCCATGTAGCTCCCAGTCCCATTGAAACCATAGCCAACCACATCGCGGTTACCTGGAAATATGCATTAAATATAAATTACAGTACAGATTTCATTTCGTTAGATAATTTTGTTTTCACTATAATGGATAACTTTCCAATCACTGTAGAAGAAACTCTTGTTCAACAAGTATCCAGAACTGAATGAAACAAATAGTGATTGATAGTTAGCGAGACAAGCAAGTACAGGAAGGAAACAGGAATTAGAATGTCCAGATTTTGAGAATAATTTGTTCGAATCCAATTAACGCAACATGACAAACGTAATTGGATGATTACTGCAACACGATTTATAAAAGAAGCCACTTGCCTATTCTTGGGTAGATTCTCTCTTTTTCTGCAGGTGTTAAAGCAACATCTGTAGATCTAGCTGCAGTTGTTGACAGCGCTCTCTGGGAAATAGACCGGGACTGACGCCCAACAACGCGTATCATGTTGCCTGCCATCCTGTAATCAGAAACACGAAGTGTTAAAATATGCTACTGTGTCACAAATGGATCGAATCTTGGATCTTGAAATTGAAAGAACCCTGCCACTCGTACTCTGTTCGGTATCTACACTACAGACTACAGTAAACAAGGTCAAGGAACCGTTTAGCCCTGCTGAATTCATGAACTGTACAGTACCCTCAAAGTTGACCCAACGCAATGCTAAATGGGGGTTTGACTAGGCCTATGATTACCTTTTGTTCAGAAAGAATCAGGGCCAACAGATAATCAGTCAGTCGGTGCAGTGCACTGCATCATGTACATGTGACATGCACGCGTGTACACACAGAGAAGAGGTCAAACTCAAACTTGCCGGTTTCATAAGTGGCATTTCTTTCCCAAAATCTCGGACACAACACAATTCCTACTCAAACTCTTGCATTTAAAACATAGTTGAGATATCAAATACAAGACTTGATGAGTAAATTACGCATAAACAGACAACATTGAGGTGAAAATACGAAATGAAACTTACACCAAGTACGACCTTGCACTTCAATGCCGGAAAAGAAATGGCACTGTTGGGCCCGAACAACCACCTCAGTGCACTTACTGTGAATGCATTGCGCTGGAGTCGAAGTTCGGCTTTCAGCCAAACGGAAGTGACGCAAATTTTGTAAACATGGAAGAAAGGACGAAGCCGATTTCTTGATTTCTTGATCAAAACTCGGCATAAAAAGCACAATAGACAAGCTTAGATTCGGCTGAAATTCTGCCTAGGTGAGCATCACTGTATCCGTATCATGTAAAGACATGGAAGGTTGGCCAAAAATTATCGTAGTAATATTTCTCGCTCACTAAAGCTGGACTCAAAAAGTGCTCCCACTTTACATCTACAATGCACGGTCAGTGCATACAAATGCATTGCAAGATTAGCATTTTGATGAATCACAATCTGACAATGCTGATAGTGGTGATATGATGACATTGAAACTTGTGAGCATTTGTCATAAGCGGTAAATTTTTAGTAACCACGGTTTTTTAACTACTTTGCTGTATTCATTGGACTACGGCGGGCCTACCCATGTCCCATACTATACTAAATTACTATTACCGTAACGGATGCCACTGATTACTTTCGCTCCACGGTCAACCATGTCCACTTGGCACTTGTAAATTAAGCAGGCTCCATAGGATCAATTGCACCAGTTGGTGGCAGAATCAAGCATCAAATGATACCAGGTACAAGGAACCTCCGTTTTACATCTCATTGATTTAGGGACGGTGCTGTGTGTAGAGACTTCCCACTAGGGAATGAAGACAGAATGGCCCCGATCCTTAGGAAGATCAAACCGACGACCTCCTGATTATTGACCAATTGCTCTTTGTAACTACTACGCCACAGTTTCCTGACTGACAGATTTGATTTTGATATCTGCCCAAAAGTTACTGTACTCTTTCAACAGTCCTTTCTAAAATTAGGAAACATAATGCGTAAAACTAATACACAGTTATCAATTCAACCTTCATTTCACCAATGTGACTTAATTTCTCTTCGTTCATTTTCAGGGCTCACATTCACAAACTAAACCACGCTAAGTGAAAACAGGCATTGTACATGGTGAAGAACTGAGACAATCTTAGAGGTGCAAGTTCTGAATAAAAAATGAGTTCATCTTTTCGTAGCAGTGTGTGGGACCCAGTCCACATCATTTTTCAAATTCTGACAATGCAGTCAATATATTATGTGTGGTTAGGTGTTTGGATTTGCATAATGGACTATATAGCAGGGACAGACAGATCTTTGGATCAAATGTTTAGTTATCAGGTAAGTTCAATTAAAAAGTTTGTGATTCAAGACCTAGATCTTAATGTTACACAGCAAAAGATATCCGGGGCTAGAAATTGACAGAGGCAATGGAGGCAACACACTGCGCTTTTTATCTTTTATCAAATGGGAGCCCTGGATATCAGAAGGTCTCCAATGGCAAAGTTGAAATGTCTCGAGATTTTGTTAGGCTTTTGTTATCAAGCAGACAAAAACTTGTACTAAAAGTCGGCCTGTCCTTAACTAAGAAGGTCAGTCATTCAATGTTGAGGCGAATGTTTTTTGTTAAGATATAGATGACTGACTCAGATTGAATAGTTTTGGTGGGTGGGTAAAGGCCATACTTACTTAACTTGAATGTTGCTCTTTTCCACCATTAAGAAAGACATCATATCATAACATACATGTACCATTTTTTGTTTCAGGCTCTGATATTTAAAGATTTAAATGGTCGATTAATAATGGGGAGCTTTGTTCTAAATGCATTAACATGGTAAGTTTTAAGTCTATGGGTAATCAGTGATTCTTAGTACAAATTGCAATCATGGCAAGTCAGCCAAAATTTGCCCAAGGATACTGACTACCACCTGCAACTTGACAATTCTATGTGAATTGTGGAACCACATCCCACCAGGTATTACGTCCTGAGCTTAGGCGGTCTGTGTGAGCACCTCTCTTGCTATTCTAACACTCGTTGCATCACTTGAATATTGATACAATATCCATCTAGCGTGTCCGATATCATTGGGCCCAAGAATAAACTGATTATAATTTAAAAAACTGATCATTATAATATTTCAAAACATTGTTTTGCGGTAATTATTGTCCCAATTGCAGTAATCATTGTCCATCTCTGAGAGACAGCCCTGTAGCAAATTAGGCAAAATATGGGCAAGTTGACCCTGATTTGACAATAACTCACCTAGATTACTTCTAACCTTTCTATTTGTTTTTCAGTGCCATTGGACTCTGGTATATCATAAAACGGACAAAACAGTGTTTAGATTTCACAATAACAGTCCATTTTGTCCACCTCCTGGTGTGTTGGATTTACAATCACACCTTTCCGGCGACGGTATCGTGGTGGTTAGTGAACATCATATGTATTGTTATCATGACTGTGCTCGGTGAATTCTTGTGTATGAGAACTGAATTGAAAGCAATACCCATTTCAGTCGGACCAAAGGTGGATTTATAGTGGAGGGTGAATGTGCGGTGACATTCTGGATACCTGTGTTGCGGGTCGTTGAAAGTGTCAGAGGATAAGAGAACGTGTAAGGACCAAATTCAGATTGATATGCCCCTTTTATGCACCAACCTGTACAATGTATCGTCATCCACATGTATAGAAAGAGTGAAATGAAAGCCATTCAATATTCAGTGGGGGAAGAAATGAGAGAACACCTTCATGTAGGCAGAGTTGGCAGAGTTTGGGTAGTAAACTTCTCATGTGACCGACTTGATCAAAAACATTTCAGTCTTCAGAACTTTTTGATTATATTGTGTACTGGTAGTGCAGTTAGCTCTGACGTAAGCTTGAAACGTGCGTTATTGTGTTAAAACGACAAACTATACTTTTAAATATCAAGTACCCTGTTTCATATTGTGTACCATACTACATGTTCTATACAATGCTACTGTGTCATCATACTGTACGCGTGTGGTATCTTTGCTCTCCAAACCCATGACATGTTGTGAAAGACTTTCCTACTATACAAACAATAATAATCATTGCTTAAAGATGTATATTTTACTGGTAATTGCTAGAGGGAGTCCTGGGAATTGATCTTACTGAGAAAAGCTGAAATTCATTTTCGAAATTGACCATGAATTGCCCTTGATTTGGTGAAAAACAATGCCCTCTGGAAAACCTGGCCAGTGCTTGTAGATAGATGTACTCTTGGCTCATGTCATCATTGTCGTTAGGTTTGGAGAATTCGGCCAAATGCCAAGACAAAATGCCTCATCTGTTAAAGGTGAATTCATCACCATAGTAATGGAATGGGATGGGATATATTTTTGAGTTTCATCTAAGAAAATTGGCAAAGAATTGAAACAGTTAAACTCCCCCGTCTTGTCAAGTTCCGAGTTGTTAGTTGTGATAGGAAGTTTTTGTGGTCTCTTTGTCCGCTCCACTTCATCTTTGCATTGTGTACATTTATAACTTTGTTGTAAAATGTGCTTCTATATTTAAAAAAATACATTTTATCGAGTAACGATTCACTCCAAACTCATCTCAGTCCTGTCAAGTTGGCTGTCTGAAGAAAGTTTCGAAATAAGAAACGGTGAAAATTCTAAGCAACTTCTTCAACAACAGTACTGGTATTGTGGTCAATTATTGTACACTTGTTATATATAGGCAGGAAGAGTCCATTGTTGTTTGTTATACAGGGGTAGCAAGTGCATATGCTAATGTGGCTGAGATATAACCTTACTTCCCTAGCCAAGTGGAATGGGCCGCCCTCAATAACATAGAAGATGGTGAATGGACTCTTCTTTCCTGTAATAGAAGAAGTGTACCATTTTCCCTGGGGCTATTGACTGCCCATGGTACAAGACAGAGCTGGGTTGGGAGTATTTTTGGCTTTGGTATATATTTATTTCTTTGATGTTCATGACATTTGTATAAATCGGTTTCTCAGCAGTGCAGTAATATCACTGTGACTGCTATTCTAGATCAAGAAGAAAAAGCAATAAATAGTGTATCTTTGCTGACTTTGGGTCATGATGTTATAAAACTAGAAGACATCTGCCTTAGTTTTGCCATGGTGTGATAATGGGGACAGTGGTCTCATAGTCAATTGCATTTCAATGTTAGAATGTCGTAAACCTGCACATCATCATTCACAGTTCATAGCGGGCACATTGAAAACATTTTATGAGAATCTGTACATGTAACTTCTTGAACACATAGTGGAAGGTGAAATGCAACAGTTTGCATTATGATTTAAAAGAATGTGTTTTCATTTCTGAAGAAGTCTCCATTTTTGAAGTCATTTATGCCACGAAGTCTAACTGAGGAGACTGCTCAAGAAATATTGACCTTGGTCGAGGTTTACAAAAGGTTTATGCTTGATTGTACGCAAATGGGGACGAGAGTTTTGGCTTATTTGATTCAAATCAGTTGAAGTTGACAAAGGGTAGGTTTTTCTTGAACCTGTGGGAGGGCTGGGGGCTGTGAGTACTAGTCTACTTCTTCACTAGCCCCTCTTATATTTTTGTGAGCAGGTTCAAACTGCTTTAGTGATGTCCATCTCTGTACCAAAGTTTTTGCGAATAAAATTATTTATTTGAACAAGTTCTCAGCCTTCTTCGTTTCAACTTGTGATGTCTTCTGTTGTGTGACTCTAGGTTACATTGGTTGTGACATCAGACGACAGTGGTTACACATATTCTTCACTTGTATGTAAGAGCTATTAGACGACAGTGGTTACACATATTCTTCACTTGTATGTAAGAGCTATTAGACGACAGTGGTTACACATATTCTTCACTTGTATGTAAGAGCTATTGCATTCGGGCATATCAGGTCATTTCACTCAATACATACTTACTCCCTCATCCCTCATGCGTAAGGAAGAGTCATGTTGAGGCTCTATTTGCAAGAGGATGCAGCCATTGCAAGTCTCGAAGGTTGTTTCCAATAGGGCTCAGAAAGGTCACTTCCAAGATAAAGAAAAACGTTTCCTACTTGAAGACATTTTAAGGGCATCAAGGCCAAGGATTGCACCAAGACATATCTGTGACTTTCAAGCCCTGGGCATGGCTCTTAGTGCAAAGTGCATGGTGCTTTGGGCATGGCTCTGGATACAAGACGTTGGTTGTGACATACAGGACTGATATGTTCCAATGCCCTCGGAAGACATTTTTTGGACTGGATGTCCTGTTGGGAGATATAATTTTCTCGGAGCCAGATCGTTCTGGAGCAAAATCATGTCTTTGCCATGGATCATCTTGCAGTTCTAAAGTCTGTTGTTGATAGTCTTCAACAAGAACTTTTGCAATCAAAATTCTTTTCCATATCCCCTTGAAAGAGGTGCTTTTGTCTTGGCTTTTTTGGGGTCTATTGAATAAGACCATGCTTCACATGGGACAGACCAGTGGCCATCTCTTTGACCATCAGAACAACCAACCAAGAATTTTCTCAATATGTTTCTTTCATCAATTACACTTTATTTTCATTTTAAACATGCATTGTACAAGACTTTTTACATTTGAGACTTGATATCGGACAACAGGTACCTCCCTAACATTCATCTACTATATTGTGGCATTAGCTTGAGAAAACAAATCGAAGAATCTTACATAATTGTAATTGGAAATTACTCAAGGATATTTGTACGTTCCAAGACAACATCAATGCATGTAACCAAAGATAAAGCAGTACATATAAATACTATTCTACTACACAGTGTTTGAATTAGGACTATTTACATACTATATACAAATAGCCAATAGCCAATAGAATTGGTGGGAAATCAATCCTTGTAAAGGCCCGTTTCTCACACCAGTAAGGGAAACCACATACTTTTCACAGGCATTCAATTAATTTTGATGTCAGTTACTAGTTTTGTATTTGCAACTGACAACAAAGGCCGGTAAAAGCGGAAAAACCATGACAGTAACTGGCTGTAGTGCCAGTGGAGACAGGCCTTTACACCAACTGCCCTGGAACGATGGAGAACTTCCTTGTTTTCATATTTCGAATAAATTGCATTATCCACAGCACAGATTACGGTACAAGAACACACTTGACTTTTGGTTAACCCAACCATATGAATCCCTTTCTATGCACCAAATTCAACTCCCCTAAGTCTGGACCTCTTGTCCTGGCAGCTCAAAACAATGTACAATTCAGGGGCAACACAAAACTGTAGATTATTTCAGGGGCTTAATAACGTAATTGGTCCGGCCAAGAGATGAACCCATGGCCTCATGGTTAGGAGTCTGAAGCCTTAACTTGCACCTGACCAACCCGAGCTGAATGCATCACAGTACCTCCAGTGTCTAAAATGACGCGTACCTTGGTCCAGGAGTGAAGGAAACTTCCCCTAGAGACTCTGCTTCACATTGCTTCCAAGAAAACCTCTTTAAAAATGCACCATGAATCTATAGCGTTAGTCCATCATAGGACGGTCCCTCGCCCTCTGGACTTTCCATACGGTTTCTCAAATGTTCAATTGTATTCTGGAAATGTTTGTTGATTTGTTCCGTTTCTTCATTAGCTTCAAGATTTGGCAGCTCCTCTCTTATTTTCCCTATCAGCTGATTCAAGACCTGTATCGTCACCTGGAGAAAAGGGAAAGAGAATGTACCAGTGTAAACTACTGTAAACCTACTGTAAAACTGCCAAGTTCTGCAGATATTGTGAATAACCTCGACTCTCGAAAACATTATTTTTCTTTGGAAGTTCGGCATTTTACAGTTATTCATATACAGAAAAGATACCAACCTGATCATTCCCCTTCTCATAGAAGTATATATAGTGGTTGAGAATTTCTACAAACAACTGAACTTGCACAGAGTTATCCATACACTGGTTAGCTATTCGTAAGCCCTTCTTCAAGCACTCCATCACACGTTTGCCATCATGCACCTAAAAAGATTGAAATCAAACATCAGAACATCTGATGATCCAATTGGTGATATTATGAATGAAGACACTTCTACTCGAGTTTTGTATAGATTAAGGGTTTGCGTAAGTTTTATTGACCAATCATCCGAAAGCTCTGAACAAATGCAGATATAAAGAAAGAATGATAGCACTTTGCATACATACCTCTTCTCCGTCTGATTCCCGCGTCTTTCCCGACCAGAACAAATGCGAGCAGACACAGACCCCGCGACACTGGTCCGGTTTCTTCAGAAGTTTCGATGCGGCAAGTGCACACTGCGTTCTAAGTGGTTCATGATTCTCCTCGCCAAAACAAGACATCCTCTCAAATGTCGAAATGATCAAAGTTATTGCAGCTAGCTGGGCCTTGCTGTCGCTTATCTCATCTTCATACAAAGAAAATGCCTGGAACAAGACAATGGAGGATGACATAACTATTGAAATGTATAATGACGAGAGATAGAAAAGCACAGATATTACACTAGTCAAGATTAAGCAGCCCTGGTACATGTTCTTACATCAACATAGAAGTAACAAATCCAAGATTAAGCAGCCCTGGTACATGTTCTTACATCAACATAGAAGTAGCAAATCCAAGATTAAGCAGCCCTGGTACATGTTCTTACATCAACATAGAAGTAACAAATCCAAGATCAAGCAGCCCTGGTACATGTTCTTACATCAACATAGAAGTAACAAATCCAAGATTAAGCAGCCCTGGTACATGTTCTTACATCAACATAGAAGTAGCAAATCCAAGATTGAGCAGCCCTGGTACATGCTCTAACATCAACATTGAAGTAGCAAATCCAATTTTGCTGTCCATAGCAATGCGCTTACCATACAAAATTATGGCACTAAACATAATCTGTAGCCCTTGACAAAACCGATCCGGTGCAAGAAGAACATAACCTAAGTTATAAGCCCCTGCTTGCACAAAATACAACAGGTTAAAATCTTTGAGTGCGTTAAATCATCATATGAATACTGACCTGTGACATGAACTCGTATGCAACAGTCTCCTGGTTCTCAAACGGAATCTCTCCGGCCGTCAGCGCCCCTTGTAAGAACAATCGTAGAGATATTTCCGCCAACTCCGCTTTGATCAGCGCTACGATGGTTTGGTGGCAAAATTGGAAAATCTTTTGGCACTTTTTCTCCCATTTATCATCGTCCTCTTTGGCATCTCGATATCTAAAGGCTAATTTATACGCCGAGAACACCAACGGAGGAAGGCTGTATTTCATTCTTCGCTCACCACCGTTACCAAAATGTTTCCTCGCAGAATTCAAAATCTGAAAGTAACAAATATTCAAATTGATTCATGATTTGAAAGTTTGGGAGGGGGGTGTTCCTCAGTGATTACAATAGGCTATTTACAGTACAATCTATTGCACCTGGCATGAAATTGACAAGAGTTGTGTTGTATTGTATAGCTACTTACTAAGTAGTGTTGATCTAAATCGTTAGAGTGCAGGAGGTTGATAAACCTCCCCATCAGGCCCTGCTCCTCGGCAAAGTCTTCTGGGTCCTCGTCTTCTGTTGGCTGATCGCTCTGATCCTGGACTAGTGGCGCCGCCAGTGTCAGGATGGAGTCCACCTGGAAACGAGCATTCGAATAACTTACGATATTTAGTTTTAAGAGTCAATGGACAAGAATGAACTCTATATGATACTTTATTTGGCACTGCAAGCAATTTGGCATTGCAGTGCGCAAGATTATGAAAGAAGAATAAGAATAAATGACATCTCAACAATCGTTTGCAAACATTTGGAAATTCACCTCACCTGTTCATGTTCTGGTATTAACGTCTCATTCTCCACAGCATTGCTGATGATGTATGCGCTCATCACCTTCCTCGCCTGGTAGTCGAAATATTCAAATAGCGGACCGAAGTGTTCCAGCTTGAGCACGGTGAGAATGTTGTTGTACATGTCCACGGGTATCTTCATCAACTTCATCAGCTCTTTGGAGACTGGACTGTTGTTCTCTAGGCTAAAGATAGAATGTGAAATTTCAGAATGAAAGTAGGAAATAGATTTGCAGAAGTTGAGAAAGGGAATGTGCTTTCTATACAGGGGTACTTCCAGCCGGGACAATCCATATTCCAGATAGGGGAATTCCGAGCAGTGCATGTATTGCACTGAATGAGAACTAGCTTAGGTTGCCCTATTGGGTCATATGCTTTTTTTCACGACCAGGCCATAAACACGACCTGTTCAAAATATGTTGTGGGTCCCGACCAAAATCAACTTTTGTAGGAGTCCAGCGTTAGCCCTCCTAAAGTGGAAGCAAGGTGTTTTTTCACACCCCAACACTCACTGGTCTAGATTCATTCGGTTGAATATATCCTCGGTTGTCTCCAGGACTTTATCAACATAATCCACTCGATCAGGATAACACTTCAATGCCAGGTTGATGATGGCAACTTGTAAAGAGACTATGTCCTCTGGTGCCATATCGGGGCGATTCTGGAAAGGAAATCAGAATAAATATCCCCACAAGGTATAATATATCTGAGGGAACATGACCCTGTCTCAGCATATCACAATATTTATGATTGATTTGTTGTATCAAATTCTTATAAATTTTCAAAACTTTTGCCTAAGGGGAATAGGCCAGTGCCATAAACACCTATCATAGTCAAGAAGAGAACAACATATTGTACTAACCTGAATGACTTGTGCAATCTGCTGTGAGAAGATATCAAACAGCTGAATATCGTGGGGAATTCCAGTGCCCTCCTCTTTCTGAGAGAACTGTGCTAACCTGAAAACAGATGACAAAGATTAGTCTAAGATCACGACAAATAAATTTCGTAGCATACTGTAAATGGTATGGTAGTACCATCAAACCAGCAACCCCCGTTTTGTTCAATTTTAGGAATGTTGCAAATCTAGATCCTATTACTTATAGTATAAGTGTACTATGTCAAAGATTAGTCTAAGATCACGCCAAATAAATTTCGTAGCATACTGTAAATGGTATGGTAGTACCATCAAACCAGCAACCCCCGTTTTGTTCAATTTTAGGAATGTTGCAAATCTAGATCCTATTACTTATAGTATAAGTGTACTTACCTGTCAATCAAGGCAATTATGATGTTTTTGACATTGACATGTTGATGAAGCTCAGCACAGGCTCGGAGGAAGTTGTTCAGGGTCTGGAGGTGGAATTCGTCAGGGAAAACCTGTATGATGCATTCCATCAGGTACTCCTGGGCGATGGCATCTTTACAGCTGACACACTGCTCTAGGATCCCAGGGAGAACAAGCTGAAATGGAGAGATTCAGAGATAACACTATGACCAGAGAGATCATCCAAAAGACCAAAATGCTGCACTTTACTGTTTTCCAAAAATCCAATAAATGTTTAGGTTATTTGATGGGAAACATAATTCTGATGGTCCCGAGTACATTATACATCATGTAACAGTTACAGACAACATACAGTCTACTGATTTTGCATTTTCTCTCCCAGACTGGTTGCCGAAGAGGCCAGTCTCCCCAAGTGTAGAGTTCACCCATGAATAAAGCTATCAATTGTACCTTCTTATACTTCTCAATATCGACCGCCTCCAACTGACTCAGTCTGACCAGATTCGTCCCGACCAAGATCCGTAGTTCTCGCCTCTCCTGTTCTCTCTTCTCTCGATCACGTGAGTGCCCCTGGTGCTGCATGCGCACCCACAACTTGTTCATCTCGCTGAAGTTGAGTTGGATGAAGTCGATGGAGTCGACCACTGTTCCGTTGTCTTCGCTGGAAAGTGAGACTAATTTGTCACAATCATGTAACGTTCCTCTCGTTAGAGGACAAGTCTGATACTCGTAACAGCTGAAACCTCATTCTGATCTACTCTACCAAGTGGTTTGTATTCAAGCAAACAGAAGATTGTGCAGGGTCAGTGTTTGGCAAACTTGGATGAGAGCTTGAGATAAAGTCGTCTTCCGCATGATAGCTTAGTCTCTGATAAATGAAACCATTTCAAACTCATGGCTCCCAACATTACTGATGAAGACATTTCCTGAAAGGAGACATCGAAAATTGCGAGTAAAGTGCTCGCCACTCACTTTTCATCCGACTCGACATCAGGTAAGACGTTCCTTGTACACTGCAAGAGATAGTTACGCAGGAAGAGTCCTCTCAGTGGGTGCTGCACACCACGGCACATCTCCACCAAGTCCTTCAGGATGTCCTTCCTCGATAACTCATTGGATTTAATGTAGACCACGCCTACAGTGATCAGCAAATAGAGCCTGGGGACGATGTTTCCAGCATACTGCACCAACTCGTAGAGGTCGGAAACTTTGCGCCCTTTTTGGAATTCATCCACCAGGTACAACTCCAGGTGGCGTAACTCATCAGAGATAGCCATGTCTGATGTGCAGTTAAGGGATCTAAATGGATACCATTAGGAAATTAGGACCACTAAGGTATAAAATAATGAAATATAACAAAGAAAGCTTTGCAGGAAAAAAAAGCCAAGAGTAATGAGCTGTAATCAGTACAAAGCTTTTCGAGTCAAACATTTTTAAAGAGGGCCCAATGAAAACGAACATGAAGACTTCCTATGATCTTTCATTTCAAATCACCTGGGCCTGGGACAATGATAAAAGGATACAGAGCTCATAATAGCTCTTGGGTGAGAGCATGGATGTCCTCAGTTCACTCAGCATGTTTGAGGCATGCTTCAATCCATCCATCAGCTTTCCTTTGTCCTGAAAATTAGTTTTTAATGAAATTATATTGACAAGTACACAAAAATGATGTTGCCTTCTTGATCTTATGCTCATCTTTATGATGACTGTTACTAAGGGTTGTCCTTTCCAAACATTTGTTTCCAAAGAGAATAATCAATTCATAAGGTGGTCAGCACTCATGACAATAAGAGTAATTTTCTCAGAAATGCTCTCCAAACATTACTCTTCCCAATTCTTATGAGTGAGGTCATTGAAAACAGCTGACCACCACATGCTGAAGATGGCAAATCCAAGTTTCAAGGGAAAACCCCTGAACAAACAATTCAGATTGCCAAGCCATCAATACCACCAAAAAGCCAAGCCTCCTTATACCATCATGACATACTGCAGGATAAGTAACATAGTAACAATTCTGTAATTAACTGAATAAAGACTAAACACTTACTGGCATTTATGAAATTGGAAACAACTCTATTAAATACATGTAACCCAATGCTTCTCAAAATCCAATCACTTGGCAACATGATGGATAGGATAGGATTAAGAGATTTTGTTTTGTTGCTTAAGGACACCAGGAAACAGTGAAGGGCTGAAACTTTGTCCTCCTGTTAACAAACAGGCCTGGCACTTTAAACTTGGATCCTCTACTTACAAGACATCTTTTCATCTGGAAGGACTGGACCTTGACCACACTGGTGGCCTCCTCCAGTAACTTCTCCTGTTCCTCTTGGGGAGATAGGGAATGTGGTGTTGACGGCTAGAAATAAAACAAGGAGCATTTCATTATAATACATGTACATGTGTTCGACTAAAATCTTATGATAGCATAAATGTTACTAGATTTGCCACTCTACATTGTACGACATGTCACAGACAATTAACGGTTACATCAGTTTCCCAATGTTTGATCTGCTTCTTCATTTGGTTCGACCACCAAAGATATCAACCTCTTCATTGGTCCAGACCGCGGGCTCCCACAGTGCCGTTTTTTAGCACAATACAACATCATATTAGCAGCGGCAATGTCATCTCTGATTGGCAGAGATGTTAGTGGGGTCATTTTTTATACTTTTCTAATGTATGCCTATGTGATGACTGATAGTCTGATCTTGGAGGAATTATACTTGATTATACTTATACTCAAGTATAATTCCTTCAAGGTCTGATGTTAGCGATATCCGGCCAGGCTGCCCTTCGCCTTGCAATTGGCTTCAGGTTGGAGATTGCATTGTGAGGTACAATCTATTTTTATCTTTAGATAACCCTATTCCATTCTTAATCACATTACTCAGAAGGGTATACTTTCATGACTTTTTGACAGCTTTAGCTATATCTCAATGATCTGGATTTGTCTGTAAAAATGCACTACAAAAATGTACAGCGATATACGCCTCCTTCGATGATGACCACTTTCTGGTCAAATTACAAGATTAATTAGAAATATCACATCATTTATTGAAGAGGCACAACTGTTAGATAATTTCTGTACTGGGAATAAAAAGAAATATCGCTTTATTTCGTTAATAAACGCATAAATGTTTCAGAAATTTTCGGCAAAACCAGGAAGACACCCACCATCTTGAAACCATGTGACCACTTTTCAGATTTTCCCATCATACACCGCTTTGCTTACTTCCCGGGAAATTCGAGCATGGATCAAAAACTTTTGAATACTTTGGCTCCAAAACTCAACATAAAATCACCAAAAGTTATCGGGTAATTATCTATACATAGCAATCAAAGTTTGAACTACATATTCATTTTCCAGATAATCTGATACGGGAGAAATGACACGTATTTGTAAAGAAGAAATTGTCATTTTAAAACAAGGTCATTTTTCTGCCGTTTTGCAAAAAGTTGTCACTGGCGTGCATTGCATGCACTACGCACAGTACACCGGTACACCAGTACACCAGTAGTACACAGCAATCCCATTTATCCAGGCATGACATTATAATACATGTTATATTCTTTTGTGAAAGGCATGATATACTGACGACAGTGATTCATTAGTTACTCACTGACATTTGAAGGTCTGACGGAGAAAAATAATTTATTTTTTCAACGTTGATCCATTGCGATATTGACATTGTTTGTAGTTGTATATCGCCAATTCTGCATTGATTATTGCCATGGCGTTAATTAAAAAGTGGCTATATAACGTACAATCTTCTCACGACATGGCGATACAGTACTTTTTAGCTAACGCATAGAATTAAAAATCATGAAATGCATGCCAAATTTTGGTTTTAGGCTCTTCACCCCTTGTTATAATTTTAGCCTTAGGTGTAAAATTGTGAATATAGGAATTCTGGAAAAAAAGAGGTGCTCTCTACATTTTTACCTTGACATTCTGTCAGTCAGAGATTTTGAAAAATCACATTAACACCTTGTTGTCTTTTTGCTCAGGGAAGCATTCTCATTCATTCAATTAACACCTTGTTGTCGTTTTGCTCTGGGAAGCATTCTCATTCAATCAAATACAAAGACTAAGTCCCAGATTTGTTCTTTCTTTCTATTATTGTTTTCTGAGAAAGCCTGCCCCCTTACCAAGCATCAGCAGGACTTCTATTCATATCCAATTACCTTGGAACGCTTGATTAACCCAATCTTCTTAACAGTGAATTGTTTTCTAAATTTATGTTCAGACTAATTAGAGGTTTCTTTTAAGAGACAGAGCAGTAAATATTTGGTGGTGATAAGTGGAAGATTATCTCTGCATTGACCAGTGACACTTTACTACTTCGATGTTATTGGTCAGATTTGAATCACAACCTGCTTACTTTTGGTTTGAAATGCTTTCCTTTTCAAATAAGCAGAACTATTGGTTGCAATTTGAGTGTTGAAGAGAAGAATATTTGCAAAAAAACTTTTACTTCTGGTGCTTTCACTTCTACACAAATACAAACATTAGAATTTGTAAAAATTCACTTCAATTTATTAAAATCCATAACGAACCAAATAAGGGCTAGTACAGAAAGGTATGCATGACCTTGTGTCAGTATTTTTTAAGCCATTTGTGTTTGAACACTGAAACCTGCTGCAGTGACTGTTTGAAGTGCAGAGTGATCATTATGGAAGTTTTTACTACAATTTGGAAAGTTATTTCCTGGCACAAGTTTGCTAACCATGATTACATTAAAACTTAATCAGTGAAGAAAGAGGTGTGAATAATCATGGGCAAAATTAGCTGGGGGATTCTTTATAATACAATCCAATCAGTTTGAATGGGTCAATTGCCTACAGGTGCATCAAGGACAGTGGTCTTCTGTTAGGACAGTGAGGGTTTATCAGGTGGTGGCCAAGTATGCAACACTTAACTAAACATTTTGATTGTTGCATTTCTAATGAAAGTGCCTTTAGAATTCTTCTTGAACCTTCTTTGAGAGTTCTTTTTCATATGATACTGTTGCTAATGCTGACTGATAAAAAGAAAGAAATACAGAAGAGTTCAGATCAATCAAGTTGCCTTGACTGGGATTCAATGAACTTTAATCTATTGTGGTTTCTTTCTTGTAATTTCTCTGTAGTTTGCTGTTCACTTGAATTTCTAACTCAGTTTATGATCAGTTGATCTGCTGAATATAGGGAATGGTGCTGAGGATGAGGATGATAATCTATCTGTCTGATTTCATCTGAACTTGGATTAACACAACCTGATCAGGGATTATCCTTATCTCCTTTATTATTTGCACACTCCTGTCAGCTCTGATCTATCATCAGGCTAAACATACAGGTAGTCCAGAATGTATTTTAATAGGGACAAGCTTGGCTTGAGATATGTTGGGGTCTAACACAAAAAATATCTTCCTGCTGGACCATGACTTCTTAAAATAAGAAAATTGAACCATTCTTAGACTGCAATTTTTCACTGTAACATAAATGTCCCAGTGGGTTATGAAATTTGCAAGCAGTGTGGAAAACTGCCTCGCAAGCTAAACACTTGTGAAAATCATCTGTTTGGATTATATGTGGTGGTGCATGGTGGCAATTAGAGGTATTATTCTCCAGCCACCCGAATCCCATGCCCAAGGTGCCCCTTTATTTTAAAGATGAAGTTAGAAAGTGTGGACCAGATCTCCTGTGTCAATCTCGGTCCAATCTGGCTGTGGCCTTAATACCTGTGGCATGGCTTTAGTGCAAATCCACATGCCAGATGCCTCTAACTGACTTTCCCAGATTGTTTCCCACACCAAATTCTTCATCTTCAATGGGGAATGCATACATAAACTCAGCCACCTTGATCCTGTATCCAGGGGGCATGGGCTTAGCACCTTCAGCACAAAAGCTCTAGTCCACACTTCAGACTTGTTAGTGGGTTCACTGGCCTGGAAAGCTAGGCGGGCCACCTTTTTTGCTGGGAAGTTTAAGGCCGGGCGCACATGGCAAGTACAGCTACATACAGTACAACTATAAACTGCTGGTGCAGCCAAGGCTGAAGAAACAGGCTAAAACTACTTCTTTTGCGGAATATTTTGCTCTCTGGGACTTTCAATTCTTATGAAATGGACTATTCTTTTACATGAAAAAAAACCTGCAAATTTTGTAAGTGTTTATTTTTTCTGATCTTGTTGTCTTTCTGCTCTTGTATTGTAACCTCCAAATTGTTTAGTGTCTTGTCCAACATTTCTTTTCTGATAACGAATGGTACCTCTAATTTTTCAGGAAAGCTGTTGAATTGATGAGATTGGCAGAAGCCAAGTCGCACACATCTGCCGGCCTTCAATTGACTGGATCATGTAGAGCTGTCGTCCTGCTGGATCTTGCGGCCAGTGCCCTTGGTGAACCCATTGATAAGGTTAGTACATCTTTGCCTTACAATATCCAAAATCACGAGATGTTGCTGTCTCTGAGCGTTTTTCCAGATCTATAATCTAGACTCGAGGTCATGATGGTATAAGTTTACCCATGCCGACTTGTCGGCGGTGAACATCAGTACTAAAGTCTTCTCCTTCCACGACGATGGATTGACCGGTTTTCCGTGGGGGCAAAATGTCGATCGCACCTCCCCTGTTGTATTCATGAGGTGTACCTATCAGTCTGATGCAAGTTAGTACACCACTGTGCAACAAACTTCAGTTCAATTCCCATGAAGTCTTTCTGCTGAGCGATGGACCAAGGAACTGCTAAAAACACAACGCTCCTCTATTCTGTGTGGTCATTTGGGCTTGAAGCAAGGTAGTTACACTACCGTGGGAGATGGGATAGTTACCAATAATAATTAGCTGAATTATAGTCTAAACTGTGAAAAACATGACTCTAAATAAGAGGCACCAGGGTCCTGTCTTTTATCAGTTTCCTTTCACTGATGATTTGCTTAAGACTTTTTCCTATCGCTGAAATGTAATTGTTACAACTTAAAAATTACTTAAAAATTGAGTTCATTCATTAATTCTTGATTTTTATGGTTTCAGACATGTGCTGTCAAGTTGTCTGGACAGAACAAGCGTATCTACACCAGTTCACATAAGGCGTTAGAATGTCTTCTGGACATGCAACCCAAGATCACCATCAGGGAGATGGCAGTCCAGTTTGGCTGTACCGGAGCAGTAGAGCTCGCTCATAATGTTCTCAAAAGGTATGTTCATTCAATTTATGCTTTCAAACGTTCTTGAAATTTTCTTAAAGGGACCAGTTGGGCGTGAGATATGTTGGTTTTCCATACGAAGATGGCTTCCAGTTTGGATGTGTCTGTCATTCCATCGAAAAACTGCAGAAAACAGTGCATTTGAACAGAATATATTCATAGTCCTGCCTAATATTCACAAGTCATGTCGTCAACTGTCTTGCAATACAAGCGATTGTGATTTATAAGAGGTCAGCTTGAGTGTAATACTACAGGTGGTGGTGCAGGGTGGCGAGCGGCGAAATTATCCAGCATCCCCTTGCCATTGGCCAGGAACTATTCAAATTTCGGGTCCAAATTGCGCAATTACTAGAAGCAATTACTGAAACATCTGGAAAAATTACAGGCTTCACAATTCCTTATTTATTGTAAAGAACAATTAAAACTGACAGCAGACAAATGGAGAAAATAAGATTTGTTATGCAGTCAATTGTCATTTTGTTGACCAACTGCTAAATGTCCTCCCTTGGGCCATTTAATTACTCTGTCTATATACAATAAATTAGTGTGCAATTAGTGGCCGAGGTGAAAGCACCATAGACAATGGGCCATATTGTCTACCGAAGGTAATCAGATGACATCTGAATGGATTTATGGTTCTTCACACAGACTTGCTAATTGATAACAATGGCCCACTGGGCTAATTAGCAATGTTTAATTATCAGTCTTTGGTCTAGGGGAGTGGTAGATGACCATTGGTTATCAGCCTTACTCCTGGATTTTGATTGGTCAGTTTGTGATTGATGACTGATGATAATAGACCCCCTCCTCCAGGCATCACTTGCATTTATCCGGTTCACCAGCTGATGTTCTTTATACATTCTGGTCCCAGGATTCAGGCATGGTGTGTTGGTGAGTTAGTCGACTTAGAAAATATTCCGTTCTTCCTGTTGCCTATTCATACTTTGGAGCCTAAAGTTCTCTTACTTCAAACTTCTATTATTTGCATTGAATTCTTATTTCAGAGCCCTTTTCTAGGAATTCTGGTTAATTTTGTACTTTTTGAAATATTTTCAGCAAATTTTGACGCAAATTTTTATGAATGCCGTCTGTTTCTCTCTCTTTCAGTTATCAAACTTTACAAGAAGATTCAACGGCAAATGACGATATGGATTTCGATCGGCCGCTGTTTCAAGGCGCAGCACTTTTTGCTGCTTGTAGGTAAGTCATTCTGTCGAGTGGATCGAGTAGTCTAATACTTGTTTCGTATTTTTGCAAGTAATTTGATCAAACGGTTTTTTAGTGCAAAAGTAAAAACCGTAAGAAATTATACCGACGTATTTGTTCTCTAACAACCATGTCACCAAATAAAGTCAGATTGAAAGGCTAAATTTAGTATACTCCGTAAATTTAGCAGTCATTAAATTTTTCCATGATGCAAAATTCAGCTCATGGTGACCTGTTCACTTAGTGTTTATGAAGGTGTAAAAACATGTCACTTTGAAACGTCAAAAATATAAGCCGATTTATTTTTGACAGAAACATTTTGAACCGAATTCTTCTTTTTCAGAAAAATGAAGGTGAAGATTGAGAAGACGCGTCTTGTGGAAATGGTGGGCACCAAAAGGACAATATTCGATAAACTAGTTGCTGTGATGGAGGGGCATGTCAACAAAATAGCTGAAGGTATGCATTGCTAGATAACGTAGTCCCTTTTCAGGGCAAGGGGGACAGCAGGACTATTGTTGTTGCTCATTGTTTTGGATTCATTGTCAGAAAACTGACTCCGTACTTTTTTTCTCAATTTGGGTCGTTTTAAGTTGGTTTCTTTTCAAATATCAAAGATGGGACATATACGACAATAAAGTGTATGGTGCAGTTGTCAAAATGACATCCCACAGCCACAATCAGTCCTTCACATTAGACTTGGGGTACCTGTTAGTGTTATGCACAATGTGAAAACAAAGTCTCAACTTGGGACAGATCTCCATATGGGAGAGATCTTATCTTTAGATAGTCACAATCTGGGAAAGGTCAGTCACAAACCTGGGAGCCCCAAATACAATTTAAATTCCAGAAGTTTATTGAGTAGATCTATTTACCTTTTCAGAAAAAAAGAAAAAGCAGGAGAAGGGACCAAGCAAACGTCCTAGGACTTTCCTGGAGCAGCTCGAAAATGCTGTTATAGGTATGTATTGTAACTTTACAATCAGCAGGCCGACTCTACCCAGGATTTGCAGCAACTGTCAAGAAGTTCTCAACTCTCTGAGAAACCTTTCACAGCAAAAAATACAGCTTGCATAATTTGTTCATTTGGGTCATCCCAAAGAGCGTCAACTTGGTTTAAAAACCTACACCGTTCGACGGTTGTTTGAAATTTGTAATTGAATTTGAACATTTCGAATTACGTAAATAATCGACCAGCCTCTTCTTCGCTTTCAACGACGCCAACAAATTCTTAGGTCGGTGTTGTAACGAATCAGGCATGAAAAGCCGTGCCACATCTGTTGCTGTCCTTATTTCTTGGGTTTTAAACATGTGCATTTTACTTTCCAGAATCTGAAGTGACCAGCCACCAGCAGGAAGTTGACGATGACTTAACTCGCGAAGACTACGGCGCGTGGAAGAAACGTATTCTCGAAAATGCTCGCAAATCCTTGAAGGCTGGAAAATGAAGACAAAGACCGAAGTCATTTAAGGTATTCTTTAAAAGATGATTGGTTCATAATGTAATGAGGACTTTAATGTTGTCGTGTTGAAAAGTTCAATTACCCAATTTGAACATTTGTCAACAAAAATGTAATGTGCTACTTAAATGCCCGTTTCAGGAATGTTAAAACGAGTACAGGAGAAAGTTGATTGCTGTAAACCATGAAAGAGTTAAAAGTTTGCCAAGTTGCTTTTTAGCTCACCTCTTAGCAGAGGTGAGCTTATCCCATACCGTGGCGTCCGTCGTCCGTCGTCGTCGTCGTCGTCGTCGTCGTCGTCGTCGTCGTCGTCGTCGTCCGTCGTCCGTTAGCAGGGCACGTTTCGTAACTGTTAGAGCTATTGAGTTGAAACTTGGTACACATGTACCCTTATGTAATGACACCTTGGAGACTAAGTTTCGGTCCGATTCGTTTCATGGTTTGGCCACCAGGGGGCCAAACGTTAAAAGTGAAAATGTGCAATATCTCCCTTAATAGTAGTCGGGAAATTTTGAAAAAAATATGGTAGGTACTTCTAGCAAAGGTGCATCATATATCCTCCGGGTTTTTGATTTGACCTCCTTTTCAAGGTCACAGAGGTCAAATGGTGTAAATTGGCCGTTAGGATGTAACGATGGCACGTTTCTAAACTGCAATGACTATTGATACCAAATTTGGTACACATTTACCCCTTAGTCAGGTGATCTTAGGGACCAAAGTTTGGTCCAATATGATTCACCACTTGACCACCAGGGGGCAAAATCCAAAAACCTTAAAAATGTGATTATTCCTTAACTTCTTGCCCGATTGCCACCAATTTGATATCATGGGTACATCTAACCACCATACAGTATATGTCACACAGGTTTTCAATTTGACCTTCTTGTCAAGGTCACAGAGGTCAAATGACGTAAATTCGCCGTCAGGCCGTAACTATGGCACGTTTCTTAACTGCAATGACTATTGATCACAAATTAAGTACACATGTACCCCTTGGTCAGGTGATCTCAGGTACCGAAGTTTGGTGCGATCTGATTTGCCGTTTGGCCTCCAGGGAGGGGGCCAAATCCTAAATTCATCAAAATGCCATTATTCCTAGTAATGACTTGCCCGATTGGCACCAATTTTATATCATAGGTACATCTAATTCTAACAACCATTCAATGTGTCACCCGGGTCTTCTTTGATTTGACCTACTTTTCAAGGTCACAGAGGTCGAATGTACTGTAAATTGGCCATTTTGGGGAAATTGTAATTGCTTGGACCTACATCAAACCTAACACTACATGACACAATACCATGCTCTTTATCCATCTTTCCTCCACATGAGGTGAGCACAATGGCCCTGGCCATTTCATTTGAATTGGCAGCAGACTTGTTTGCTGTCAAAATGTAATGGTTTTATGCATAAGAGTTGATATTTTCTGATTTTTGTGTGCGCTTGACTCTGCATTTTGCTTTTGAAAATTTCATGGTTGACAGTATTGGACTTGGAGTGGAAAAACAGTTATCTGTATTTAAATCAGGTGATATGAATTACGGGTATCTCAGGATAAAAATTTTGTCACGTTTGGTGTCCTCAAAATATCATACATTTTCTTTGATGTCCCCGTTGTCACTTTATGATCAATTTGTAAGCCTAGAGAACCAGACTCAGGTACTAATGTTTGGAAATCTAATTCAAATCTTCCAGCTGATCATAAGTTCGGCCGAGTAAATGGCCGACTTCAAATTTATCTCAAACATTTAGAACTTCGAAGCTCGAGAAATGGGCAAAAAGTGATAATTTTGCTGTTTAAACTGGTCCTAAAGGAGTAATCTTTAGACCCAGTGGCAAATTGTAAGGGTATGGTTCACCTGTTATCTGGTTCTCCAGGTAAACTTACTGAGGTGAGAAATTAGTTTTGACCTTATCAACGAGTGAACTAACTGGTTGAAATTTATCTAAATGTATGATATTTTGATGATATGAATGAACAAGGTATGTTTCGGCATTTTGCCATGAAATTAGGAATTTTTCTGTCATCCTAGATTTTCACATTTTGGAACATTTTGCTCAAAATTTAGCTAACTTTTAAAACCCTTTAGTCGGAGGAGCATGATATGCGTCTGTCTAATAGGAGAACAAATGGTTGTGTCACCTCATTGGTTTTCATACTTTGAGACACTTTGTGTTTAATTGTAAGTACTACGAGTACTGGTGATGCGATGTTTTATCCTTGGAAATGCTAAGTTCTTTGAATATGCTTACAGAAGTTAACAGTGTGATAATATTCTGGGCATGACTTAAAACCTAAAATTCGGAAACCCTTTTGAAAAAAATTGGAAATTTTCAATATCAATGAGCCATTAAGCCTCAGGAATAAAGATTAAATGGTCAACCCTTGCTATAGTTTAATTCAAACTGATATAAAATAAATTGCTGGTACTGGGAATTTACATGTAATCATAATGAATCAGAAACCTGTGGTTGATTTCCTTTACACGAAGATTTACAGATTATCAATTCAATTCAATTCCAAAACATTTGTGTCACGTCAAGATCAGCAGCCTTACAACTGTAACATTCCAAAACAAATTTCGAAATAAGTTTTTTTAAATTATCAATTCAATACAGGCTACTTGTTAGCAGTCTCTGTATGACATTATCAATTCAATACAGGCTACTTGTTAGCAGTCTCTGTATGACATTATCAACTCAATACAGGCTACTTGTTAGCAGTCTCTGTATGACTTTATCAATTCAATACAGGCTACTTGTTAGCAGTCTCTGTAAGACATTATCAATTCAATACAGGCTACTTGTTAGCAGTCTCTGTATGACATTATCAATTCAATACAGGCTACTTGTTAGCAGTCTCTGTATGACATTATCAATTCAATACAGGCTACTTGTTAGCAGTCTCTGTATGACATTATCAATTCAATACAGGCTACTTGTTAGCAGTCTCTGTAAGACATTATCAATTCAATACAGGCTACTTGTTAGCAGTCTCTGTATGACATTATCAATTCAATACAGGCTACTTGTTAGCAGTCTCTGTATGACATTATCAATTCAATACAGGCTACTTGTTAGCAGTCTCTGTATGACATTATCAATTCAATACAGGCTACTTGTTAGCAGTCTCTGTATGACATTATCAATTCAATACAGGCTACTTGTTAGCAGTCTCTGTATGACATTATCAACTCAATACAGGCTACTTGTTAGCAGTCTCTGTTTGACGTTATCAATTCAATACAGGCTACTTGTTAGCAGTCTCTGTATGACATTATCAATTCAATGCAGGCTACTTGTTAGCAGTCTCTGTAAGACATTATCAATTCAATACAGGCTACTTGTTAGCAGTCTCTGTATGACATTATCAATTCAATACAGGCTACTTGTTAGCAGTCTCTGTAAGACATTATCAACTCAATACAGGCTACTTGTTAGCAGTCTCTGTATGACATTATCAACTCAATACAGGCTACTTGTTAGCAGTCTCTGTATGACATTATCAACTCAATACAGGCTACTTGTTAGCAGTCTCTGTATGACATTATCAACTCAATACAGGCTACTTGTTAGCAGTCTCTGTATGACATTATCAATTCAATACAGGCTACTTGTTTGCAGTCTCTGTATGACATTATCAATTCAATACAGACTACTTGTAACTTGCAGTCTCTGTATGACATTATCAACTCAATACAGGCTACTTGTAACTTGCAGTCTCTGTATGACATTATCAACTCAATACAGGCTACTTGTTAGCAGTCTCTGTATGACATTATCAACTCAATACAGGCTACTTGTTAGCAGTCTCTGTATGACATTATCAATTCAATACAGGCTACTTGTTAGCAGTCTCTGTATGACATTATCAATTCAATGCAGGCTACTTGTTAGCAGTCTCTGTATGACATTACCAATTCAATACAGGCTACTTGTTAGCAGTCTCTGTATGACATTATCAACTCAATACAGGCTACTTGTTAGCAGTCTCTGTATGACATTATCAATTCAATACAGGCTACTTGTTAGCAGTCTCTGTATGACATTATCAACTCAATACAGGCTACTTGTTAGCAGTCTCTGTATGACATTATCAATTCAATACAGGCTACTTGTTAGCAGTCTCTGTATGACATTATCAATTCAATACAGGCTACTTGTTAGCAGTCTCTGTATGACATTATCAATTCAATACAGGCTACTTGTTAGCAGTCTCTGTATGACATTATCAATTCAATACAGGCTACTTGTTAGCAGTCTCTGTATGACATTATCAACTCAATACAGGCTACTTGTTAGCAGTCTCTGTATGACATTATCAATTCAATACAGGCTACTTGTTAGCAGTCTCTGTATGACATTATCAATTCAATACAGGCTACTTGTTAGCAGTCTCTGTATGACATTATCAATTCAATACAGGCTACTTGTTAGCAGTCTCTGTATGACATTATCAACTCAATACAGGCTACTTGTTAGCAGTCTCTGTATGACATTATCAATTCAATGCAGGCTACTTGTTAGCAGTCTCTGTATGACATTATCAATTCAATACAGGCTACTTGTTAGCAGTCTCTGTATGACATTATCAACTCAATACAGGCTACTTGTTAGCAGTCTCTGTATGACATTATCAACTCAATACAGGCTACTTGTTAGCAGTCTCTGTATGACATTATCAATTTAATGCAGGCTACTTGTTAGCAGTCTCTGTATGACATTATCAATTCAATGCAGGCTACTTTTTAGCAGTCTCTGTATGACATTATCAATTCAATACAGGCTACTTGTTAGCAGTCTCTGTATGACATTATCAATTCAATACAGGCTACTTGTTAGCAGTCTCTGTATGACATTATCAATTCAATGCAGGCTACTTGTTAGCAGTCTCTGTATGACATTACCAATTCAATGCAGGCTACTTGTTAGCAGTCTCTGTATGACATTATCAATTCAATGCAGGCTACTTGTTAGCAGTCTCTGTATGACATTATCAATTCAATGCAGGCTACTTGTTAGCAGTCTCTGTATGACATTATCAATTCAATACAGGCTACTTGTTAGCAGTCTCTGTATGACATTATCAATTCAATGCAGGCTACTTGTTAGCAGTCTCTGTATGACATTATCAATTCAATGCAGGCTACTTGTTAGCAGTCTCTGTAAGACATTATCAATTCAATACAGGCTACTTGTTAGCAGTCTCTGTATGACATTATCAATTCAATACAGGCTACTTGTTAGCAGTCTCTGTATGACATTATCAATTCAATACAGGCTACTTGTTAGCAGTCTCTGTATGACATTATCAACTCAATACAGGCTACTTGTTAGCAGTCTCTGTATGACATTATCAATTCAATACAGGCTACTTGTTAGCAGTCTCTGTATGACATTATCAACTCAATACAGGCTACTTGTTAGCAGTCTCTGTATGACATTATCAATTCAATACAGGCTACTTGTTAGCAGTCTCTGTATGACATTATCAATTCAATACAGGCTACTTGTTAGCAGTCTCTGTATGACATTATCAACTCAATACAGGCTACTTGTTGGCAGTCTCTGTATGACATTATCAACTCAATACAGGCTACTTGTTAGCAGTCTCTGTATCAATTCAATACAGGCTACTCTCTGTAGCAGTCTCTGTATCATTTCAATACAGGCTACTCTCTGTAGCAGTCTCTGTATGACATTACTTACTCAATACAGACTACTCTGTAGCAATTTCTGTATCAACTCAATACAGGCTACTCTCTGTAGCAGTCTCTGTGTGACATTACTTACTCGAAACAGGCTGCTCTGTAGCAGTCTCTGTATAACTCAATACAGGCTATTAATTAGCATTCTCTGTATTACATTATCAGTTCAATGCAGGCTACTTGTTAGCAGTCTCTGTATGATGGTAAACTTTCAATTCAGTGCAGGCTACCTCAGTAGCAGTCTCTGCATGATGACAAACTTTCAACTCAATGCAGGCTACCTCAGTAGCAGTCTCTGCATGATGGCAAACTTTCAACTCAATGCAGGCTACCTCAGTAGCAGTCTCTGCATGATGGCAAACTTTCAACTCAATGCAGGCTACCTCAGTAGCAGTCTCTGCATGATGACAAACGTTTAGTTCAATGCAGGCTACCTGAGTAGCAGTCTCTGCATCATAACAAACTTTCAACTCAATGCAGGCTACCTCAGTAGCAGTCTCTGCATGATGACAAACTTTCAACTCAATGCAGGCTACCTCAGTAACAGTCTCTGCATGATGGCAATCTTTCAACTCAATGCAGGCTACCCCTGTAGCAGTCTCTGCATGATGACAAACTTTCAACTCAATGCAGGCTACCTCAGTAGCAGTCTCTGTATGATGGCAAACTTTCAACTCAATGCAGGCTACCTCAGTAGCAGTCTCTGCATGATGGCAATCTTTCAGTTCAATGCAGGCTACCTCAGTAGCAGTCTCTGCATCATAACAAACTTTCAACTCAATGCAGGCTACCTCAGTAACAGTCTCTGCATGATGACAAACTTTCAACTCAGTGCAGGCTGCCTCAGTAACAGTCTCTGCATGATGGCAATCTTTCAACTCAATGCAGGCTACCTCAATAGCAGTCTCTGTATGATGGCAAACTTTCAACTCAATGCAGGCTACCTCAGTAACAGTCTCTGCATCATAACAAACTTTCAACTCAATGCAGGCTACCTCAGTAACAGTCTCTGCATGATGGCAATCTTTCAACTCATTGCAGGCCACCTCAGTAGCAGTCTCTGTATGATGGCAAACTTTCAACTCAATGCAGGCTACCTCAGTAGCAGTCTCTGCATGATGGCAAACTTTCAACTCAATGCAGGCTACCTCAGTAGCAGTCTCTGCATGATGACAAACTTTCAACTCAATGCAGGCTACCTCAGTAGCAGTCTCTGTATGATGGCAAACTTTCAACTCAGTGCAGGCTACCTCAGTAGCAGTCTCTGCATGATGACAAACTTTCAACTCAATGCAGGCTACCTCAGTAGCAGTCTCTGCATGATGGCAATCTTTCAACTCAGTGCAGGCTACCTCGGTAGCAGTTTCTGCATGATGACAAACTTTCAACTCAATGCAGGCTACCTCAGTAGCAGTCTCTGCATGTTGCCAATCTTTCAACTCAATGCAGGCTACCTCAGTAGCAGTCTCTGCATGATGGAAAACTTTCAACTCAATGCAGGCTACCTCAGTAGCAGTCTCTGCATGATGGCAAACTTTCAACTCAATGCAGGCTATCTCAATAGCAGTCTCTGCACGTTGGTAAACTTTCAACTCAATGCAGGCTACCTCAGTAGCAGTCTCTGCATGATGGCAAACTTTCAACTCAATGCAGGCTACCTCTGTAGCAGTCTCTGCATGATGGCAAACTTTCAACTCAATGCAGGCTACCTCTGTAGCAGTCTCTGCATGATGGCAAACTTTCAACTCATTGCAGGCCACCTCAGTAGCAGTCTCTGCATGATGACAAACTTTCAACTCAATGCAGGCTACCTCAGTAGCAGTCTCTGCATGTTGCCAATCTTTCAACTCAATGCAGGCTACCTCAGTAGCAGTCTCTGCATGATGGCAAACTTTTAACTCAATGCAGGCTACCTCAGTAGCAGTCTCTGCATGATGGCAAACTTTCAACTCAATGCAGGCTACCTCTGTAGCAGTCTCTGCATGATGGCAAACTTTCAACTCATTGCAGGCCACCTCAGTAGCAGTCTCTGCATGATGACAAACTTTCAACTCAATGCAGGCTACCTCAGTAGCAGTCTCTGCATGTTGCCAATCTTTCAACTCAATGCAGGCTACCTCAGTAGCAGTCTCTGCATGATGGCAAACTTTTAACTCAATGCAGGCTACCTCAGTAGCAGTCTCTGCATGATGGCAAACTTTCAACTCAATGCAGGCTACCTCTGTAGCAGTCTCTGCATGATGGCAAACTTTCAACTCATTGCAGGCCACCTCAGTAGCAGTCTCTGCATGATGACAAACTTTCAACTCAATGCAGGCTACCTCAGTAGCAGTCTCTGCATGTTGCCAATCTTTCAACTCAATGCAGGCTACCTCAGTAGCAGTCTCTGCATGATGGCAAACTTTCAATTCAGTGCAGGCTACCTAAGTAGCAGTTTCTGCATGATGGCAAACTTTCAACTCAATGCAGGCTACCTCAGTAGCAGTCTCTGTATGATGGCAAACTTTCATTTCAATGCAGGCTTCCTCAGTAGCAGTCTCTGCATGATGGCAAACTTTCAACTCAATGCAGGCTACCTCAGTAGTAGTCTTTGTATGATGACAAACTTTCAGTTCAATGCAGGCTACATTGTAGCAGTCTCTGCACGTTGGTAAACTTTCAACTCGATGCAGGCTACCTCAGTAGCAGTCTCTGTATGATGGTAAACTTTAAACACAATGCAGGCTACCTCAGTAGCAGTCTCTGCATGATGGTAAACTTTCAGTTCAATGCAGGCTACCTCAGTAGCAGTCTCTGCATCATAACAAACTTTCAACTCAATGCAGGCTACCTCAGTAACAGTCTCTGCATGATGGCAATCTTTCAACTCAATGCAGGCTACCTCTGTAGCAGTCTCTGCATGATGACAAACTTTCAACTCAATGCAGGCTACCTCAGTAGCAGTCTCTGCATGATGGCAAACTTTCAACTCAATGCAGGCTACCTCAGTAGCAGTCTCTGCATGATGGCAAACTTTTAGTTCAATGCAGGCTACCTCAGTAGCAGTCTCTGCATGATGGCAAACTTTCAGTTCAATGCAGGCTACCTCAGTAGCAGTCTCTGCATCATAACAAACTTTCATCTAAATGCAGGCTACCGCTGTTGCAGACTCTGCATGATGACAAACTTTCAACTCAATGCAGGCTACCTCAGTAGCAGTCTCTGCAAGATGGCAAACTTTCAGTTCAATGCAGGCTACCTCAGTAGCAGTCTCTGCAAGATGACAAACTTTCAATTCAATGCAGGCTACCTCAGTAGCAGTCTCTGCATGTTGCCAATCTTTCAACTCAATGCAGGCTACCTCAGTAGCAGTCTCTGTATGATGGCAAACTTTCAACTCAATGCAGGCTACCTCAGTAGCAGTCTCTGCATGATGACAAACTTTCAACTCGATGCAGGCTACCTCCGTAGCAGTCTCTGTATGATGGTAAACTTTCAGTTCAATGCAGGCTACGTCAGTAGCAGTCTCTGCATGATGGCAAACTTTCAACTCAATGCAGGCTACCTCAGTAGCAGTCTCTGTATGATGGAAAACTTTCAACTCAATGCAGGCTACCTCAGTAGCAGTCTCTGCATGATGGCAAACTTTCAACTCAATGCAGGCTACCTCAGTAGCAGTCTCTGCATGATGGCAAACTTTCAACTCAATGCAGGCTACCTCAGTAGCAGTCTCTGCATGATGATAAACTTGCAACTCAATGCAGGCTACCTCAGTAGCAGTCTCTGCATGATGACAAACTTGCAACTCAATGCAGGCTACCTCAGTAGCAGTCTCTGTATGATGGCAAACTTTCAACTCAATGCAGGCTACCTCAGTAGCAGTCTCTGCATGATGACAAACTTTCAACTCGATGCAGGCTACCTCAGTAGCAGTCTCTGCATGATGGCAAACTTTCAACTCGATGCAGGCTACCTCAGTAGCAGTCTCTGCATGATGGCAAACTTTCAACTCAATGCAGGCTACCTCAGTAGCAGTCTCTGTATGATGGTAAACTTTCAGTTCAATGCAGGCTACCTCAGTAGCAGTCTCTGCATGATGGCAAACTTTCAACTCAATGCAGGCTACCTCAGTAGCAGTCTCTGCATGATGGCAAACTTTCAACTCAATGCAGGCTACCTCAGTAGCAGTCTCTGTATGATGGTAAACTTTCAACTCGATGCAGGCTACCTCAGTAGCAGTCTCTGCATGATGACAAACTTTCAACTCGATGCAGGCTACCTCAGTAGCAGTCTCTGCATGATGACCAACTTTCAACTCGATGCAGGCTACCTCAGTAGCAGTCTCTGCATGATGACAAACTTTCAACTCAATGCAGGCTACCTCAGTAGCAGTCTCCGCATGATGGTTAACTTTTAGTTCAATGCAGGCTACCTCAGTAGCAGTCTCTGCATGATGGCAAACTTTCAACTCAATGCAGGCTACCTCAGTAGCAGTCTCCGCATGATGGTTAACTTTTAGTTCAATGCAGGCTACTTTGTAGCAGTCTCTGCATGATGGCAAACTTTTAACTCAATGCAGGCTACTCTGTAGCAGTCTCTGCACGTTGGTAAACGTTCAACCCATTGCAGGGTTCTTCCACTGCAGAGCATGATGCCAAACTTTCAAATCTGTGCATACTACTTCAGTAGCAATATCTGCATGACTGAATGCAATCAATCTCATTTCCTTCTTCCTGGCAGCAGGTGCATGATAAAAAGTAATCAAAAAGCAAGATTATTCAGGTAAAGATAATAACAGGTACCCAACAGTTTGTAAGAGCTGCTGATCTTATGGTTGACAAATTAATTAATCAATGTTATTCTGTGATGATAACCAATTTTCGATTTGGTGGTGTTCAATTAATTTTCTTATTCACATTGAAATACTTGTCATTAATGATGTTGATATTTGTTTCAAGTTGTATGTGCTGGCCTTTGAGTTGTCCTCCTTCAAATTCTGTAATTTTTCCCATTTTGATTTTTGAGTCTTTGCAAAATTTCAACGGTTTTCCATTCTCACTGTGTCTTGAAACAGTTTCAGCAGTGATTCAATTTGGAAAACAGTAAACTTTTCGTTTTCGCTATCTTTTCGAGAAGGAGGACATTGGAGGTCCAGTAGAGACACAATATTAGTATATTTTAGCCAAATTTTTATGTGTTTTATCCAAATAATGAGCTTTTCGATTTTCGTTTCCTCCAATAGAGGAAAGTTGCTCCTTTGACTGGATATATTAATTATCAGAAAAAGAAATACTGATGCAATCAAGAATTTATATAATTAATGATATAATTAACTTTATTAGTGGTGACTGAGAAATCAAACTATTTTCTTTTCATGGGTTTCTGATTCATGATGATAAATCAAAGCAAATTCTGTTGAGTTCCTGTTTGGACTGAGAAGTCCAAAAGCTGAATCAAGTCATTGGGTGATATGAATAAAGTACAGAAAGGCCTAGTGTAAATGTACATGGAGTTTTAGATAAAAGCATTTTCTAGTCTTTATTCATATCACCCATTGAGTCCTGAGTTGACCTTGAGTATGCCTCTACTGCACCGGTGGTTATATCAGCTACCACACTGAATCTGAAGTAGTTTTAAAACAAAAAGTCAAGAAATAAAGAACTAAGAGCATAATATTCCTGTATCATGTTTGTATGTAATCTGCATAAACTTAGAATTTCCAAGGTAAACATTGTAATACTGGTATACTTCTTGGATGTAATGTAAATTGAGTGCCTGATGGAGTAAAATTTACTCTGAATGGAGTAAACTTTACTCTGTGTACATCCTTGTGACAGTGTGAATTCTATGTAAACTCAGTGTAAAATGTACTGTAAATCTGTCAGGAGCCATCACAGTTTCCTCGCTGGCTGCAAGAAATCTGAGGTGATCATTAGTGAAAACCGTGACAGCTCCTGTCCGATTTTACAGTAGTTCAAAGATAGTTACGGCATAGTGAGAAGCTATCAGTGAGGAGTGCTTTACCGTACTGTCTGTGAAATGACGTGTGAAATCAAAATTGAAGGGGTGACGGTTAAAAACATAATAAGCTGCCTACCCTTAAGTCCCAGCACAAGTGCAAAAGTAGTCTACACGATTAGTTTTGCATCGGCAAAATCGGGTACGAAAAGAAAAATTTAGGTTTGAATGGCAGCCGTGGTAAAGAAGGTGATGTTATGTGCCTTGTACTTAAAAAATTGTTCGGAAATAAAGTCTTTCTTCTTGTTAAAACTGTTTGTAAATACAACTTCACTTAGCCAATTCTTTCTGTAGATTAGTTTGCAAATTTTTACTTTATATGTGAATATTAGTAGAATTTCACTTTTTTTTCTCATTCGGGGAAGGGTCAAATAGTGTTGATGTCGTGTGGACGTGCCTCTTAGCTAGCTCAAGAAGTATGACCCCTTTGTCCACATTTTTGAATCGCCCTGTATGATACATATTATTGTAGGCCTAGTTTCTTTTCTTTCTTTTCGTTTGCATGTCCTTTTAAAAACCCATCTGTTTAATTTTCGGTTTGTTTTGTATTCTTATTGTTGATTTGCCTCTGGTGCCATCTACCAGACTCGGTCTTTTCTGCTGTTGTGATCATAAATGGTCAAAGACGCAATTAGTGTCAAGCTGAAGAAAAGCCCACTGCCAGGAGCATTAAGTAATATGAGTATTAGATAACAATATTTTGCATGAACTAAAATGAAATAGCACACTATGTATCTGTATATTTTGTCATATTTTGCATACTGTGAATGGTATGAATTGAAATCATGTCTTGTGAGTGTAGAATATGTTGGTTTTGTTCCTCGATTTCAAAATGGCCAGAATCAATCGGACCAATACTAATTTTTAACCCAATACCATTGAGTCAATCTTCATGAACAGTTGAACCTATCTTAGGGGACACCTCTGTCAGAAGGACAGCCTGAAGCTGATTTCTGTCCCAATATCCTCAATTCTGTTCAACTTGAAATCTGCTATCAGGGTACCTCTCTATTCCGGACAGCATATTACATTGTCCCAGGGAACTTTTCCTACATTAGAAAAATACTTCTGTACATCCATTCCTCTAAGTTGAGTTGGAGACGACTGTTAAGTCTGGAGGATTGGAACAAAATGTAGAAGAATGTCTAAATAGTCTTCCAGGTATCGAGGAACTGGTTACCTAAGTATTCTACACTCAATCAAAATTGTGCCATGCTAAGGGCAAAGTGTTAAAACAGTGGGGAGAATGTTTGCCTGTGGCAAGGCTTTGTATGGACATTTGAGAAAAACTGACATTTCATTGGCGACATCTAGGTTCAGTGTAAAGTAGATTTGATGAAGTGGCAGATGCTCTGTACTGTAAACGTTTGTCTTTCATTTTCTGGTTTAGTGGTCATGAGGTGATTGCAAAGTACATTTGTATACAGCTGCGAAAGAGCAAATTTTACTAAGATCGCTGTTACAAGGTTGTCCAAATGCGAAATTAAAGGTACACCTCTGTTGCAAAATCGCCAATCAAAATGGCTGACAATGTATATCTGGGGTTGCAGTTTGCCTGAATTTCACACCAGAAGACCGTGGTGGATAAAACTAATCTAGAAATCAACGGATGCCAGTTTTTCTTCACATGTCTTGTTTTGTTAGGATCTTGTATGAATGTTTGGTGGCGAGTTGTTAGGTGAGAAGGCTCGCGCTACTTATGTTGAATCTCATGTTATTGGCATTATTGAATGTTATCATAATAAATGATATTAAATCAATAGCAAGTTTCCTTTTAATTGTTGTAAAGTATCAAAAATAAGGCTAATACACTTAAAGTATGTGCCTTTCGATCGAAACATTGATTTCATCATCTTCTCCAAGGGGTTCGTAAACGCCTTTGAGAATGATGGAGATCTTGGGTTGCTTCCTAGAGATAGGGTCAATCCCTTAGTATGGGAAACAACCATCTTCCCACATTATTTCCTCTTTTCGCAACCTATATCTCAGACTGAACAGTTGGACAGACTGTTGCAATGTTCCACTCTCAACAGGGTGTCTCAAAAAAGAACCTGTAGAGCATCGAGATGTTGAAGACATTATCACAACCTGTATCCGTCAACTTAATAAGACAGACTATTCCAGTCTTCGTTGCTTTTAAGATGTCTTGGAAAAGGATCTAAAGAGACATGAGGACGTGAAGACATTGTCACAACCTATCTCTGTCTAACCAAACAAAAAGACAGTCGCAATCTTCCTTGCTATACATGATGTCACAGGGAAAGCATCTGCAGCCCCTTCATAGCCAGGGACAAAGACATTGTCTCAACCTATCTCTGTCTGACTAAGTGGATACACTGTCCCAATCTTCATTGGGTTCATCCCCATTTCGCCTACACCCATTTCGCCTACAAAATTTACCCGTTTCGCCTACTCACCATTTCGCCTACTCACCGTTTCGCCTACACCCATTTCGCCTACTCACCATTTCGCCTACTCACCGTTTCGCCTACACCCATTTCGCCTATTCACCATTTCGCCTATTACCCATTTTGCCTACATCATTTCAAATGTTTTATGATAGTGACTTCAAATTCAAAAGATATTTCAGCCTTCTAGTCTAATTTGAAATGTCTATTGGTGCCAGAATTTTGTAACGCTTTTAGAAATATGCAGTTTATCCAACTAAATACCAACTAAATACTATCAGACGAACTGAGTAGGGTCATGAGTAGGGTCATGATTTGGCTGAAAACAGTGGAAATATCATGGTCTCTCAAATTTGTCCAATTTGAAGAAAAAACATTTGTGGACAACCACCAGTTTTAATAAAATTTCACCATTTACTCGCCTGACTGTCTGGAATGTCATATCCAAATTTCAGATTCACAACCCGAAGCATTATTTGATGCAAGGCGGTCAAACTGTGACAATTTAACTGGAAAAAGGCTTAAAAAATCAATGGTGGTCTTGTCTCAAGAGGCCGGGTTGGAATGATAAAGTATGGTAAAGTTTAACTGGGAAATATGCTATAATATGAAGGAAAAAAACCATGCTCAACAATTCGTAAAATTGTTCAAATGTCCAGCGCACACCACTCTTTTCCTTTTTAGTAGGCGAAATGGTGAGTAGGCGTAATGGTGAGTAGGCGAAATGGGTGTAGGCGAAATGGTGAATAGGCGAAATGGGGGTAGGCGAAATGGGTGTAGGCGAAATGGGGGTACACCCTTCATTGCTGTACAGGATGTCTTAAGAAAGGATCCTAAGAGCCACAAGGGCATAAGAACCTCATGGCAACCTATCTCAATCTGACCAAATGGACATACTGTCCCAATCTACCTTGCTATACAGGATGTCTCTGGAAAGTATCTGCAGAGCCTCAAGGCCTGAAAATAACGTCACAGTCTCTCATGGTCTCACCAAATGGACAGACTGTTACAAACTTCCTTGCTGTACAGGGTGCCTGAGGAAATCATCTACAGTGCCTGTGACAGACAGGAATGAAGACATGTTCACAACCTTACTCTGTCTGACAAAGTGAACACACTGTTCCAATCTTCCTTGCTGTACAGGATGTCTGAGGGAAAGCATCTGCAGCGCCTCAATAGCCTGGCATGAAGACATCTCTGTTCGACTAAGTGGACTATGTGGAATATAATTGGAATTTATTTGAGTCTCTCTCTCAAATACGTACCTTTGACAGTCTGTGGCACGTCTTTCTGATGCTAAAGGGACAGGGTTGCACCTCATCGCTACCCTTACTTGTCCGTTTGATTGGTCTGGCAGAGTTAGGTTGTGACGATGTCTTCATGCCTGGGTATTGAGGCGTACAGATGCTTTACCTAGACATCCTGTACAGCAAGGAAGATTGCAACAGTATGTCCATCTCGTCAGACACAGTCAGGTTGTGATGATGTCTTCATGGCCTAGCTATGAAGACACTGCAGATCCTTACCCAAGTCTCTTCAGTACTGGACGAGACATGCCACAGACGGTCGAATGTTGGTACTTGAGGGTTAGACACAAATAACTTCCCATTATATTCAAACTGACAGTGTTTGACCAAATCTCTACCCTTACTCGGGTAGGGATCCCAGTCTATCATGGTCTTACCAGATGGACATACTGCAGCAATAGTCCTTGTTGTGCAGGATGTCTAAGGGAAAGACATCGTCTCAACCTATCTCTGTCTGACTAAGTGGACATACTGTCCCAATCTACCTTGCTATACAGGATGTCTCTGGAAAGCATCTGCAGAGCCTCAAAGCCTGAAGATATCGTCACAGTCTCTGTTGCAAACTTCCTTGCTGTACAGGATACCTAAGGAAATCATCTGCAGTGCCTGACAGACATGAATGAAGACATGTTCACAACCTTACTCTGTCTGACGAAGTGAACGCACTGTTCCAATCTTCCTTGCTGTACAGGATGTCTCAGGAAAGGATCTTAAGAGCCACAATGGCATAAGAACCTCGTCGCAACCTATCTCAATCTGACCAAGTGGACATACTGTCCCAATCTACCTTGCTATACAGGATGTCTCTGGAAAGCATCTGCAGAGCCTCAAGGCCTGGAGATATCGTCACAACCTTTAATGGTCCCACCAAATGGACAGACTGTTGCAAGCTTCCTTGCTGTACAGGATACCTAAGGAAATCATCCACAGTGCCTGACAGACATGAATGAAGACATGTACACAACCTTACTCTGCCTGTCGAAGTGAACACACTGTTCCAATCTTCCTTGCTGTACAGGATGTCTCAGGAAAGGATCTTAAGAGCCACAAAGACATAAGAACCTCGTCACAACCTATCTCAATCCGACCAAGTGGACATACTATCCCAATCTACCTTGCTGTACAGGATGTCTCTGAAAAGCATCTGCAGAGCCTCAAGGCCTGAAGATATCGCCACAGTCTCTCATGGTCTCACCAAATGGACAGACTGTTGCAAACTTCCTTGCTGTACAGGATGTCTCAGGAAAGGATCTTAAGAGCCACAAAGACATAAGAACCTCGTCACAACCTATCTCAATCCGACCAAGTGGACATACTGTCCCAATCTACCTTGCTGTACAGGATGTCTCTGGAAAGCATCTGCAGAGCCTCAAGGCCTGGAGATATCGTCACAATCTTTCATGGTCCCACCAAATGGACAGACTGTTGCAAGCTTCCTTGCTGTGCAGGATACCTAAGGAAATCATCTACAGTGCCTGACAGACAGGAATGAAGACATGTTCACAACCTTACTCTGTCTGACGAAGTGAACACACTGTTGCAATCTTCCATGCTGTACAGGATGTCTCAAGAAAGCATCTGCAGCGCTTGACAGACAGGAATAAAGACAGCATCACAACCAATCTCTGTCTGACCAAATGGATCGGACACATACTGTTGCAATCTTCCTTGCTGTACCAAATGTCTCATCTGTAGTGCCTCAATACCCAGGCATGAAGACATCGTCACAACCTAACTCTGTCAGACCAAACTAACGGACAAGTAAGGGTAGCGATGAGGTGCAACCCGGAAGGATCTGAAGATCGTCACAAGCTAGTATCCCTGTCTGACCAATGGACAGACTCTGCAGCTTCCTTGACTTATAGGATGTCTCAGAAACGGATCAGGTCTGACCAGATGGACATACTGTAACAATAGTCTTTGCTATGCAGGATGTCTAAGGGACGCATCTGCAGCGTCTTCATAGCAAGGCGTGAAGACATCGTCACAACCTCTCTCTGTCTGACCAGATGGACATACTGTAGAAATAGTCCTTGCCGTATGCAGGATGTCTCAGGAAAGCATCTGCAGCGCCTCAATAGCCAGGCATGGAGACATCCTCACACCTTGTTCTGTGTGACCATATGAACATACTGTCTCAATCTTTCTTGCTTCACGACATGTCTTGGGAGAGCATCTGCATTTCCTGGCAGCTGGGCATGAAGACATCGTCACAACCAATCTCCGTCTTACCAAACGGACATGATGTTGCCATCTTCTTTGCTATACAGGATGTCTCAGGAAAGCATCAGGTGTGCCTCAATAGCCAGGCATGAAGACAGGACATTGTCACAACCTATCTCTGTCTGACCAAATGGACATACTGTTCCATTCTGTCTTGCTATACAGGACGTCTCAGAATAACATCTGACGCTATATAGATGTCTCAAGAATTGTAGAGCCTAAAATTAATGTCCCGAAGACGTCATAAATAGTGCATACTCAGTGCATAAATTTTGAATTCTTTTTGACCTGATTAAATGGATAGGACAATGCAATCTTCCTCTCTTTTCAGAAGGTCTCAAGAAAGAATCTGTAGAGACAGACTGTTGCAATCTTCCTTGTCTACATGACGTCTTAGAAAAGGATCAGACATCCCAGGGGAAGTGAATGTCCTGGATTCTCCTCCTCTGAATTTTCCCAGAAAGAAATTGAACCAACAATAGCATATATTTCATCCTTTATTTACAAAAATTTTTGTTCATCATATCTAACCGACAGCAAAGAAAATCTTAGATATTGTCTCCAGATGTCTCAACCAAACGAACAATTTTGAAAGAGCCACCACTAAACTGTTGCGGAAAGTCAAAATGTCGGTCCATGTCACAAATGTGAACATTTCCATGTACATTTCTCAAACAAAGTTTGTGGAGTGAATGTAAATAGCTCAGAACATCACTTTTCAAAATCAAATTACCAAACATACAGTTAGTTGTTATCACTTTTTGGCAGCTTCTTTCTTCTCTTTAGTATCCTTTGACTTCTCCTCCTTGTCTCCAGCAGCCTTTGCATCCTTTTTATCCTTACTGTCTTTATCTTTCTTATCCTTATCCTCGGTTTTCTTATCTTTGCCCTCGTTTTTCTCAGTGTCCCGATTCTGGATTTTGTTATTAATGAGATTATGTAACGCAATCACGGAACGAATCAACGACGCAAGATACACCACCAACATCTGGTCGTTTGTTTTGACGTACACAGCTTTGACAAACGACTGCAGATTTACGTCTGGTAACAAGTTGAACACGTCCTGGAGATGATAAATGATCTGGTGATTCACCGGGAGTTTTCCTTGTGCGACTTTCTCAAGGTAGCTGTGGATGTCCTGCAGCTGGCTGTGTAGTCCTTTCAGGCCTTGGAGTTGGTTGGTGATGCGCTGTGACAGGGTACCCACTGTTGTGTCTTTGATATCCCTGAAGAAGGATGGGAAATTTGTTTAGAGAAACATACATAGTAAGAGACTCGTTAAACTAGAAACTACCGAAAAAGGTAATAGAAAACATTTTCCACAGCAAAAGTCACTTCAAAAAATAGAGGAGGTAGCGCTTTGAGCAGGGTGACCTGGAAAGGTGCTTTACAAATTCTATATTTATTTATATAGGATGTGTGTGCAATCACTCATCAGATGTCTACCATGTCGTTCAGTTGAACCAGTGAAGCTAGACAGCTGGTTTGTCCAATTTTCTCATCTCGTTTACAACATTGACTTCTCCTGTGTTCCCTCTCTATTCTAAACTTTTCTGCATCTTTCTGTAAAGTATGCACCAAAGACGATCTTGTTTTTACATCTTGCACAAAACAAGAGGCAATTTAAGTCAAGTGGCTTGCCCAGGTCTCAAGGGATCTTCAACATACCTGAGTAAGTGTTCAACGCCGACTTCTTCAGCCTCCTCTGCTCCAATCTCACTTGGGACGTGTTCAAAGGTTTTAGTGGTGGGAGTTCCATCCTAGAAAGAGAGGTCAGTCAATGTACAGCTTGTGAATGAATTTTTTATTACCGGAGTAAAGATGGAGTTGAAATAAGCACTGGTTACGGAGACATTAGACAAAAACATTTGAAAAAGTTTTTGAAAAATAAATGATGTTTAAAAATACACAATACATTATCAATGGCTCATTGTGTGCTGAACAATTTTGCACCTGCCCAAATAAGGGTTTATTTTGGCTAGCAAACGCAGATGTTGGTCTAGAAAAATGTCCAAACAATCGGCCGACCAAAAGATCAAGTGACGTAGAAAGCCAAAACAAATTTGGTGCATAGGAGTAGTCAGCTGAGAGACCATCGTAATATGGCTCAAGTCTGCATTATAAAACAAATCTTCAGAGTCAAAGTGCAACAATGACCGATGTCATGGCCAGTGGGGACAAGACTGTGCTAGTGACACAATACAATACTGGTCTTGTTGGTATGAAGCCAAAATGGGCTCTGTTACCAACATAAGAGCAAAAGCAGGAACAAAGAATTCTTCCAAACTCACATCATGGATTTCCTCCACGGCAATATAGGCCTCGGTAGGCAAACCGAGGTCCTTTGGTTTGGCATCAATGATGACAAGCATCTGAAAAATAACAGGACATCATGATATCATTTCTTGGAAGCGAGATTCAGAAGAATAAAATGTGTTGCAGATATTAGCAATTTTTTTTGAGATGCCAATTTTGGACTTTGCAGCATACAAGTGACGTGTTAATTTCACTCATTCATTCACTGGTCAGGGTTTTCAGAAAACACATACATGTACTATAACAAATACCACTTCATGATAACATCAGGAAAGCAGGGTGGTATGGTCTATTCCAAAAATAAATGGTATGCCAAGGTTTTCTCAAGTTAAACAGAGTCATCGCAGTGAAGAAGGATCTGAAGGCATGTTCCTTTTCAAACTTTAAACAACAATCTTAGGTTTTCTACATCATCCTTTAAGACTCCATTTTGTAAAGATCAGTTTCTCTTTGTGAATGTTTTCCTAGCTTGAGGCGAGTTACAACCAACTTACAGAGTTTGGGCAGTATCTTCGGATCAACTCATTGATGACAACATCGTTCTTGTGCAGTTTAGGTCCAGTGTGGTACCAACCAACAATTCTCTCCTTGGCTGAAAACAAAATAAAAAAGTTTGGAGTTGGATGCAAAAGTTTCCAATTAAGAGGTTACCAATGTGTTCTTTCGGACATAAATTGCGCTAAATTAATTAAATTGAAAGTTCAATGAGTTAGTATGGCACCCCAGTTGGACCAAATTGGTCAGGTGCTTCAGTCTTCCTCATGCTGTTTGTCCAAAGCTGGGGATTGTACTGGTGAGACTGAGAGCCAGGGAGTTTCAACACCAGTGGGCCTAGCCTGCACACTGCACTTTTAAGGTTCTTAATACACATCAGAGTTTTCCCTCTTCTTGACCGATTGCCTACGAAGGCTAAGGAGGCCAGTCTCCTCCGTCTGTATCTCACTCTGATCTTACCATTAACTTTCTTGAACATAGTAGCCATATTCTCCAAATAGTCATGATCTAAGAACCAGACGGACTTATCCTTGTCGTCTTCATCAAAAGGAACTGAAAGATGATAATTTTGAAACAATTTACAGATCAATGAGTCCGATTTATTTTGGAGGCTTTTATATGAGACCATACTACAATCAAGATGTACAGACCGGGGGAGCTGGCTGTACGTACCCATAAGTCTTTGTGGTAGTCTCGCGCGTACCGGATATAACCCATCAAGCTTTTCTCCTTCAGAGAAATACTGCGTTGCGCTCAAGTGCCTTATAAGGCTGTGAACAAAATTAACGTTCGACCAATGAGAAAGCCACATTACCCTGCATACGAGGTTGGACGCGTGATCACTAAATGACAAGTAAAAATAGAATCAGACCACATGTTTCTATATGTCAGAATGCTGCCGTTTGCGCTGTAGTACACGTGTGTTGTCCAAATTTTCGATTTCAAGCAAGTTTAAGGCCAACCTCGTGTCCACCAGACTAATGCATAATTGGCAGTTGAGCGCAACGCAGTATTTCTCTGAAGGAGAAAAGCTTGATAGGTTATATCCGGTACGCGCGAGACTACCGCAAAGACTTATGGGTACGTACAGCCAGCTCCCCCGGTCTGTACATCTTGATTGTCGTATTGTTTGCTTTCCAAATTTCTTTGTCTTTCTTCATCATTCTCTTTCCGATTGTACTTTTAGGGGTGTCTATCAGCCCAAATAAGCAAAATGATGAGACTGTAGGCCATTCCTTTAGTTTAACATAAAAACAAATAATGATCATCTCACCAGCAAAACTATTGGAGACATCAAGCACGCCTTGTCTGTTTGAACCCAGCAAAACGCCAACAACTCTTTTCATGTTTCCAACTTTTCCCATCCGATTGAAATGATCAACGACGCTTAGAAGCACAAGTGGATGTACAACCACCTTGGTCACATTCTTTTTCTGTGGTTGGGGTTGTGGGGCAGGTTTCTCAACTGGTTCTGGCATGACTATTTCTTTCAAATATGTGTTTTGATGAGGTTTTTGATGAGAAAATCGAACAGAATGACTTCACACTTTTCCTTGAACCGGAAGTTTCAGAAGCCGACAGGAAGTGTAAGAACTATCTTCTAAAATACTGAAATTACGCCGTTAATATTGAACTAAATACATCATCTTTGTTCTTAACTATAATATTAGTATATAGAGCTTGGATTAAGAAGTCTTTCAATATGAAATCGGTCAAACTATTAATTCTATTGCAGTTGTATCAATGCGCGAAAGAAGCTGGTTAAATTCGTATAAAATACGGAATATGCAGGCGAAACGAGGCACCACATATAGTAGAGAGGTCAAGATCCCAAACACAGACGTCAACACATATGCGTAGACGTAAACGGGGCACTTGGATGTTAGAGTAGTCGTTAGCTTCCGAACTAAATACCAAGGCATAATCCGTCGGAATATAATAGGATGAACACTTTTCCCAGGTTGACGTTTTCTACTACACTGGTGCCATAGGAACTAATAACAAGATAAGACTTTCAAAATTAGACACCTGTTGTCAGAGTGGCACTTGCTCTTGACGTTACGATTATCGTAAAAAGAGCTGAACCTCTCTAAAAGGACGGCTACGGTGTGCCAGTTGCTGGGCCAAGTTTGTGTTTTTCGATGACTTCATGGCGACGGCCAATCTCCCGGGCGCCGGGCCAATTTCCCAATTTACATGCACCCATTTACAGAGGCGACTGACGAGCCAACTGTGACAGAGACAGTAGGTCGAGTGAGACTTAGTGGTAATGATCACCATTGACCACGCTTGGAGAATGGGCGACGGCGTCATGCAGACGAAATTTAATTTTGTCAATGTTTTCTCCCATATAACACTCTTATTTATAAATCTATAACCATGGCAACTGAGCCTGCAAGAGGAAGGCCCTCTAAGGAGAAGAAACAACGCAATGGCCCACTCAGCCTTGCCCTATATCAGCACTTTGTTGACTATTTGTGTGGTGAATTTCTGCCCTCCCCAGAAGATTTGCTGCGCGCCGGATTCAAATCTGAGGCGAATCATCCATTCAAGATGCAAGAAAAGTTCATGTTTTGGGCGACAAAAATGACATATGATGAAGAATCTGGTTATGTTGTTCACAAACAGTCCCAGAGATTTATCATACCATGGGAGAAATTCGATGAAGCCATAAAACAGGCACATGTAACTGATTTTGGTGAACTCCTGGGCGAGAATGAGGAAGGTGCCACGCCCAGAATTGGGTTGGGTTTGGATGGACGAAAAACTAAAGTCAAGAAAAGATCTGCTCATAATGGACTCAATGAAACCCTTAGAAATGTAAGCCATCATAAGTATCTAGGGCCCAGCAAAATTTGATTTACTAGAATTTGAAAATGATTGAGTCAATGAGTGAGACAACTTACAAGACGAGCAAGGTCATGGCATAGCCAAGCCAAGTAGGCCTAGGCCTAGGCCTAAGTAAATTGTTTTGGCTAATTTTGTGAATAAGTTGTTGTTTGACTAAATTTAATTCCAGACCGAGAATAAGTGCAGTGTTTAATTGGACTCGCAAGCGCTTTGCCATTACCCGAGCTTTTAGGCCAGTAGGCCCTACATCCCTGTTCAGTGTTAAAGCTCAACTCCCTCGAGTCCCTGCAGAGGATATGGAGTCCAGCCGCTTCTCTCAAAATTCATGGCTGTCTTTGCAAGCTAGGTACCCATGGATTCACTCCTGGGTGAAAAGAAGCGGGTCAATGCCTTGCTCAAGGACACAAAGATGAAACGCTCATTGATTGACAGTGATCCCTCCCACTCCCAGTGTCCAAACCCACATGGACAAACTACTGATTAGAATATCAGCCTGGCACTCTAAAAACTATGCCACTTATGTCAATTGATCATATCTATCATTTTTAGCGCAATCTTTTAAAGATTTAATATTCTGACGAATGGTCCTATTCTTCAGCTTCAGAGTGTCTACACATTTGGAAGGCGTTCGTTTGGGATGACAACAGATATTGTCAAAAGTGTTCTATTGAAATGTGATAAGAAGAAGTGCTGCCTTTTCAATCGAATTTGGGGACCCAGGAAAAAAGCAGACGGTTCTAAACTTCCAGAGGAAGATAAACTGGAAGAAGGTGGGTATATAAAATGACAAGGCAAAAGGTCATGTTGACAGTCATTACAAGGACACAATTGTCACAACCTATAATTTGAAAATATTCTAAAAGCGAACAGCTAACCTTTTGTCTTGTCATTTCAAAACAAGGTTTGAAATCATCATTGGATAGGAGCTCAGATATTTTGAGGACAATTGTCTCAGCCTGAGTGTCATGACACTAAAGACAGTCTTCCTCCAAACAAAGCCTCGTCACTACAATCATGAAAATGGTCTGAAATCATGTTGTGGACAGTCACAATCATAGGTCACTAGATTTCCAGTTACAGGACGTTGTACTACAGACAACAGCTAGATCTAAAGACAATCACACAATTTGAAAACGTTCCATTTGTTCAGTTCAGATTGACGTTGGTCCAGCTAGCAGCTTCAGTTAACAACATGTACTTTGGACAGGAAACTCTGAAAATCACGGACACCAGGGACATTCTGTGACAAACCATTATGTCACAATATTCTGAAGTTCATTCTGTACAAAGAAGCCACTATCTGACTGTTGCCAAACTGCCCAATTTTTCTTGTGTTGAGAAGAAAAATGCCCATACCAACAATATCTAAATGTGGATGTGTCTATCTGTTGTCCTATAGTGTAATCTTAGTCAGACTACTGCACCCTCCGCGTTCATTCCTAACCCAAATCCATAAAAGGTTATTCTGTTGCAGAGACGGATGATTATGATGGTAGGCAAGAAATCAGCCCTGATGGAGACACTTTAGATACTGCAGAGGAGGTTGACCCTTATGATCTTGTCTTCGGTTGTCCCACAGAGTTACCTGACTTTGGTTGTTCTGATGCATACAATACTGCTGCAGCCGGCAATGATGATGTATTTGCTGATAATCCTCAAGATAAGTCAACTATGGAGTGTTCCAATTCCTCAAGCAGCAATGGGGCTCATCCCATAGATTATTCTAAGAAAAGTCTGTCCAGCTCTAACATTGCAGCTGACAGATTTCATACAGATGGTACTGGTATCAAGAGAGCTGTGGAACATCCTGAGATAGTACAACACCCTGACATCTGTCGACCACCTTCGAGTGCAGCAGGCGCTCCCCCTGATGATGAAGACAAAGCTGAGTTGTCAGCCGACAGTGATTGTTTTGAGGTATCGAAGACGATCGATGGGATTCAGCGTACTCGTACTGTCCTAGATGGCGTCACTTTCTACGAGTATGTCTATCCTAGCGAAGACACTGGAGAGAAGACAATGGGTGAGGATTCATATTGTCCAGAGCGAAGGGCAATATTTCACAGTCTTAAGAAATGAGGAAATTACAAGGCGTAACTTAGGGTGACTTCCAGCCAACTTGCTTTCCAATGGGTAAATTGGTGACTAAATAATCACTAGATTTGCATTTACAGACTCCTTTTGAATGACATTGCCACAGGTATTATTCCATGTTTCTTGGATAAGGTCACATATTGAGGTGGGTCGACTTTTCATGGACAATGTCGGATACTCTGGACACTCAGTAAAACCTTTTTTTGCAGTTGTAAGCATACTCGAAGACACATTTAGACCATTCATATTTGCAAAACCTCATGAAGTGCCAGTTAAAAGGAATGTGAGGTTGACCAATTACCCTAAACTTGAGAAGCTTGTGGAGGTGCGCACTTTCAAAAGCAAACATGATATGCAGTTACTCTGTGGAGTATTGGAGGCTTGATGGCACATGCTCTATTTTATGTACTGTAGAACCTCTCTATTAAGGACACCCTTGGGACTGACAAGTGCTGTCCTTAGAGAGGTGTCCTGATTAGAGAGGTCAAATTTAATGAAAACAACCAATTTGGGACCAAACCTAGTGTCCTTAACAGAGAGGTGTCTGGTAAGGGAGGTTCTATTATATATGCTGTTGAAAATGTTAGGGAATTTGCCTAAATACTCCAGGTACTTCATGAACATTTCTCTTTATTACAGCACTTGCCAAGCGCAAGAGAAGGAAAGGTAGTGACATCGAGGATGGTGATTATGCCCCAAAGCAGTGGAAAAGATGGCAACAAGTAGACCATATGCCCATGACACGACGATCGAGCAGCAGTGACGGAGAGAAGAAAGCAGATGCCACGATGCCTAATTCCAAATTGACAGAACATTTGGATTATCTTACAGGAGTTTCTGACATCAGTTCTGATGAGGAGGTAAAAGAGAATGTAGGTCCATATAGCGTCAGAAGAAACAAGGATGGTACGGCATGGGACTACGGTGGTGACCTCATTGATCCGATCATGAGTGCAGAATACGTAAAAGAACAAGAATGTGTAAGGAGTAAGCCTACCTTTGGGTTGGATGGCCAGGCACAGGTTGATCGATTTGAAACTATTCTCGACATCGACCCTGGTCCAACAGAGAACAAGGAGAATACTAGTCAGTCGAGAACATCTGCTGAGGTAGGAAAGACTGAAGACAGGGAAAAGAGGCTTCAAAATCAACGACTTTGGACAAGTACTGCAAATCTGAAGCATGGCAAAATGGCTTCTGTTGATCGGGAGGATGCTGAAACGGACCAAAGAAAAACCAAACCAAAGGTTACTGACAGTCCAATCAATGCCCATGGAAGACACATGTTACCTTCATTTATGGAGAGTTTAGGGCTTCAAGCATGTCCTAGACTGCAAGCTAGCATCAGTAGTAGGGACCTGGTGATTGCAGAGACAGGGGATGTATCGGATGAGAACGAAGAAGGGCTGACTACATCCAGAATGACTGAAACGAACCCATCAAGTATCCAAGTACAGAGTGCAGTCCCTGATCAGACTTCTGAAGATTCTCTTGACACAAGCTTTGACGATCCGGTTTCTGAGGGCGTTGATGTGGCCGGCTATGTAAACTATGGATCATCCCAAGCCGATGAAAATTCGAATGCGTCTTCTTCACAAGTGTCTGATGCTGATTGCAATAACGAGAGGCTAGACATTACTGAGGACAAAGTGATTTCATCAAAATCAGATTTTTTAGATGGCAAGGAGGCAATTTTGCCAAATGGTAGAAAAGTTCGAGTGTACTGTCGCAATACTGAATATTCTGAGCCCCGGGGCCCAAAACCAAGTGAAAGTCAAGAAGTTGACGTCAACGTTGTCTGGGAGAGTGAAAGAGATGACAGGAGGGAAGTCCAAGGCAAACAGCGTTGCACATCTCCACTTATTGGAGGCAACCGTAACATTGATCCATCATCACAAGAATACAGGGCTGAAGTTCCGATTGGTGTTATCCATCCGATTCAACACAACTTGACGGGGGATGGGGATGAAATAGTCGGGAGACCAGCTCATGAAAATGCTCCTGCAGACTTGGAAATTTATCCAGAGGTTACTGATCCAGTGCATCAAGATGATATGGAGGACACCGCAAACAGATCATGTGCAAAAGGTGATGCTATAGAGATGCCACTCAGTCCAGTCTTGAAGAAATTGGACCCGGATGTAGCTCTTCCTGGGACACCAAACAACAGTGAAAAGAGTGATTTTGAAGACCATTTAGACAAATCTCCAAGTACTGAAGGGCCATCCGTATATGCAGTAGAAATGATTCAAAATAAAGAAAAGATGTTTGTACCACTTGAAGGTGTGGAAGATGGACTCAAAACTCCTGGTTCCAAAACGCCCTGGGGGCATTTCCAATTGAAAGAAGGATGCCTGCTTCCTAGAGATGCCACTCCACCCTCTAGGATTACAAGAAGCCAGATGGCTGTTACATCCACGAAAATATCGAGTCCCATAGAGCCTTATCCTCAAACTCCCAAAACCCCTCCTTTTCTTTCTTCAATGGGAGGCAACATATCGGTGAGCCAAAGTCCACCAGTGAAAAGTCCAGCAATGAAAACACAAATCTCAGAAAGTGATTCCGATTCCAAGAAGACCATAAAGATTCTCAGTGGTTCCAATGGAAACTACTACTGCTTTGAGCCAAAAACAGAAAGCTACAGAAGTATCCTACCAAATACTAAACAGGATCCAACGAACAGAAGTCTCCAACCCAAGAAGATCAGACCCAAGTCTACCCTCCCCAAGACTGAGTGGGATCCGAACAACCCAAATCAAAAAATCGATATAGAAGTAGAACGGGATGTCCACCAAAAGGTATCATCAAAAGCACGCACCCGTAATTTGCCACTGAAAGTGAAGATTATCACCCAAAGAACTGGTTCCGATAAAAGCAAGTCAACAATTGGGGAAACACCAGTAAGCCAGGCTGCAAGTGTCCCTGCCACTGTTAAGAAGGTGTTCGTGGTCAGAAGTTCAGATAGGCAAGTGTTGCCTCAATTGGGGCAGAATGGAGAACAGTCAGTCTTGAAGAAAAGAAAGGGTAGTATCAAAGAGGAAAATATCTCATCAAACAAGGGGCTGGATAACGCAAGTAAAGGTGTCGGGATTAGATTTGTCACTACGAATTCTACGAAATCACCGGGAGTAGATTGTAAACGAACTGTTAGGCAGCTGTTGGGTTTACAGAACAAAGACATCAAAGAGAACGAAGACTCTGTTCCCATGAAGCTCACGATGAATCTGACAATCAAGGAGTTGATGAACCTTGCTGAGCAAGTGAAGGAACCACTGGGGATTCAGGGAGACAGGGACAGTGAAAATGCTTCAGATGTGGACCATGGACAACCAGGAACGGGTGAGCAGACAACAGGGGATTTGGATGAGGCTGCGGATTCATTTCAAAATCACGGTGAAATTTTGGAGCAATTTGTTGCTGGTATGGACGTGAATAATAACTCTTGTGGTGATGAGCGTAAAGTTAGCAATGCGAAGAAAGACACAGGCCAAAGATTTGATCAGTCTTTGGGTCGGACACTTCCAGGGTTACATTCCATGCCGCAAGTGACTTTAGTTGATGTCACAGAGGAATGCAAGAAGAAGTCAAGACAGGGTGACCAAGTGTCCAGCAGTGTCCTGGAACTCGCAGGTCAGGAGCTTGCTAGTACGCCTACGAAGAAAAGAAAGCACTCCAATCTACCAACTGTAAATTCCTTAAGGAGAAAGAAGGAACAAATAGCTACAATTCAACAGCTCCGAAAACAGGCAGGCAGGTATGATTATAAGAAGGAGTTGGAGAGTGTAAGAGAAGATATGACAGAGGAAAAGTTTCGAAGACTTCGGGAACTTGTCGAGATCCGCTTGGAGAGTCAAGAGGCAAAAGTTAGAGTGACACAAATCATGAAGCAGAGAATCGAGCTGATGAAACAATGGGAATTGGACAGGGTTGGAAGTGTTGTCAGAGAGGAGCAGAAGCTGGATACTATCAGTCGAGATGCAGGGAAGCCAAGCACTAAAGTTTCAAGCTCAAGAGAAAAGTTGAAAGCTGCAATAAACCTGGTGAACAGATGTCATGACAAGGTCACGAAACTACAAGATGCCGATTCAGGAACGAATACCACCAAACCAACCGCTCCAACGAATGCAACCAAACCAAGAGCTAAAACAGTGGGAAAGAAGCCGGAGGCACTACAGAGAGGCAGAGTACAAGTAACAGCAGCTGATGAACGAAGTACAACTGCTACAACACAAAATGCAGCCATTGCAGGACAGAAGGCAGAAACTGATGGTCGGATGGCAGGAAATGCAGGACAGATTGCAGAAGCTGCAGGACGAAAGGCAGAAGCTGATGGACAGAGGGCAGAAACTGATGGACGGATGGCAGGAAAGGCAGGACAGATTGCAGAAGCTGCAGGACGAAAGGCAGAAGCTGATGGACAGAGGCCAGAAACTGATGGACGGATGGCAGAAAAGGCAGGACAGATTGCAGAAGCTGCAGAACAAATGGCAGAGGTTGCAGGACAAAAGGCAGAAGTGGCAGAACAGATGGCAGAGGCTGATGAATGGAAGGCTGCGAACGCAGCACCACAGAATGTAAGAGAGGCATTACGGAATGCACAGGCTGCAATACGGAATAAAGAAACTGCAGCAGAGGCTGCTTTGGATACAGGCAGGATACCACAGAATACAGCAGCTGAAGGAAGAAATAAAGCAGAGAGTATAGGACAGGCATCAGAACCAAGACAAAGTCCTGCGTATTCAAGACCAGAGGTAACATATGCAAGACGGATAGAACTACCCGATCATGGACAGACTAGTTGGCCTACGAGAAATCACAGACTAAATATTGCTGATCAAAGACAGAAAGCAAATGATCAAGTACAGAAGATGGCAGAAGAACGACGGACGGCTGCTAATAGAGAAGCTGATCGGAGACATATGGCAAATGATCAAATACAGAGGTTGGCACATGAAAGACAGATGGCAACTGATAGGATAGATGATCAAAGGCAGATAGCAGCAGCTCAAAGACATGTAGCGGCTGATCAAAGGCAGATGGCAGCTGAAAGGATAGATGATCAAAGGCAGATGGCAGTGGATCAAAGACATATAGCGGCTGGTCAAAGGCAGATGACAGCTGAAAGGATAGATGATCAAAGGCAGATGGCAGTGGATCAAAGACATATAGCGGCTGGTCAAAGGCAGATGACAGCTGAAAGGATAGATGATCAAAGGCAGATGGCAGTGGATCAAAGACATACAGCGGCTGGTCAAAGGCAGATGACAGCTGAAAGGATAGATGATCAAAGGCAGATGGCAGTGGATCAAAGGCAGATGGAAGTCAATCAAAGGCAAAGGGCAGTAAATCAAAGACAGATTGCAGCTGATATGATGGCAGATCAAGGAGAGATGGCTGAAGTTCAAAGACAAGGTTTATATGATCAAAGAGAATTTATGACTTCTGTATCTGGTAAGGTCACAGCTACAGGAATGAAATTCTATTATAGACAGCCCAAGTCAACTGCAGCAACAAGCACCATGGCCACCCATGCCATCAGCAGTCCTTTTGAAAGTCCTGAATATATTCCTGCAGTAAAGAAAAGAATGGGGCATAGGAGAGTCAAGGGATCAGTGATGGACCCCTTAGAGAAACAAAACATCAATCTAAACAGTGTATCTCATGGTGATCCTGGGCAGACGCAGTGTCATGGGTTGGGCAAGCAGACTACAGCAGCCCCTGCTGCAGTGAACACCATAGCTACACTTGGAGAAGCAGGCAAAAGGCAGCAACCAATGGAAATCAACACTGGGATGGCAACCAAACACCGTGTTGACTCTGATGTTTTGGACGGCGAAGCAAAGCGCCACAGGAGGTCACGAAAAAGGATAAAACGTACAGAAAGTGGGGACGTTGAACTGAGCAGAAGTGGTGAGGGTGGCGCACTTGAACTGATCAGAGCTGGAGATGGAACGAAACGAAAGAATCCGATTCCCATCAGCAGCATGCCACTTCCTACTGCTGCCCATTTTGCAAAAGTTGCAAACATCAAATGCCCTCCTTATTCACAACCCAGGAGTTGTGAACCGTACCAGATGGGGTTGGACCAATCAAACAGTTCAACTTGTTTGAGCTCACTTTCACCACCGGCTTCAAATGCCTGCTGCCCAATGCCAACTCCAAGTGCTACCTGCGGTGTATATACGCATCCTGGCACCACCTATGCCTATTCTCATGCACCAGCCTACACGACGGAACCTCACGTATCAAATTATGTAACACCTCAGAAACAGCATCAGAGAGGTCATGGTCAGTGGATCTCCGAGGCCACTCCTCCGGCACCGGGGCGAATATCCACCCCAGATAGCAGTCAGCAATACCAAATGATGCCAGTTCAACCAGAATGTGCCCAGAGGTCATCCCATTGTTTGTTCCCAACAAACCCTTTTAGTTTTGTCGCAGCTGACTATCTGCCTGGTGTGGTTGGTGTGCCAGCTGCAAAAGCAGACGGTAAGTAACACTCTGGGTATAATATAAATAAAGCTCACTTTTATAATATAAACCGGGCAATGCTGTGACCATTTTTTGCGATTTGAAAGAAAAAGTAATACGTTGTCAATATATTAAAAGTTGAGTGAATACTGTAAAATGGGTCAAGAGCTGTTGCAACTTTTCATGTACTGCCATGCTGTCTTGAAAGACGGGACAGTTCCTGACCAACTTTACAATAATTCTCACCCCAAACTTCATTTTCGCAGCAAAAGATTCTTCACTCTCCATGATTTTTTTCCAGTCAAGAAAGGACCGAGAGTAGTAGATGAGTACGAAATACTGACAAACACCATCAGAGACATGAGAAACTTTATCAGGCCTGCCCAGGCTGGCAGACGATATTCAATGAATATTCTTGGCAATATGTGTAAGTATTTGTCTCTACTGATGAGGCCTTACTGCACAAAGTTAGGACAGTCTGAACTGTTGAATTTAAGCATTTAGCGTAATCATAAGTTTTTCATCCAATGCCAAGGCACTGGGTGTCTTTGCTGACCATCAAACAGGAGTGTCGGCGGCATAATATTCTTTGTTAGAAGTACTGATGTACAAGTACTTGTAGGAAACCTCCCATGGCAGACACCTCCGTTAGCAGGACGCCCTATATGATAGCCAGCGATTCTGGTCCTTAATAGATTGTTTCTATACAAATAGACCTCTGTAATCGAGATACCTCCCTACAAAGGACTACAGTGCACATAACAGTCCCAAGGGTGTCCTTAAAAGAGAGGTAAAAATTACCCATTTGGGAACAAAACCACTGTCCCTAGTAGAGATGGTGTCTTGCTCTACTGTATTTGGTTGAACGAATACCTTTCCCATCATTCCATAAATTGACAAAGATTATATTTTCTAGTGATTCCAACAGCGACAGATCAAGTCCAAAGGTTCAGGAGACTTCTTGATGAAGAGAGGATGAAGGATGTGAAACAATAGAAGACAAGGTTCTTGTCGATTCAAAGTACTCATACTCATACTCACACGTAAAGTTCACATTGTCACTTTTCACGGTTCACGTGACACGAGTCACTTGTCTTAAACATATTTGTTAATTGACGCTTGATCACTCGACATGAAATGACATAAGGTGAAAAATGACTTGTTTGTTCTTAAAGTGACATGTTGCAAGTGACATTGTGAACTCTATGTATACCCACCCCAAGGGACACAACTGTGTGGATGCTGTAAACCCAGACAGGAGCCCTTGTCACTTTCTAGGTGTACGTGATGGACACAGCTGTGTGGATGCTTCAAACCCAGACAGGAGCCCTTGTCACTTTCTAGGTGTACGTAGCAGGTGGTCAATTGCTAGGTAATGTGATGGACAGTGCACATGCTTACTGTTAGCGGTATTGAAACGTTGCACGTGATGTGTAATTAGGCAAAGCAGGTGATCCATTTTGCACATGTGCAAGGTTACGAGTCAAAAGTGTCCCAAGTCAAAATATCCCCACATTGGCGAAAGTCGAAACGTCCCCACTTTTAAATTCTGTCAAACTTCATTCTACCTAGGATATTTTGACAGGACACCGACCGTGAGGGGGAAGTGGGAAATTCCATTATAGTTGTGACCTGAAGCTGCAAGTTTTGACCACTTAGTTAGTAATGTAACTCATAATGTATATTCCTGATGAATTTTATTTACTATCGTGCAATGAAGTTTTATCAAGGACAGTGTCCAACTTAAAGTAAGAGTTGCATTTTATAAGCATTGATTTTGTCGATACTTTATACCCGGGTTGCATTTTATTTTTTGTTTTGCAATGAACTTTTATAAGGGACAGTGTTTCACTTTAAGTTATTAAGAGTTGCATATGAATTAATTTTGTAAATGTTTTTAAACTCAGGATGAATTTTATTGTTACAGTTTTTCCAATTTTCTGCCATAAGGGGTTAACCCTCTACAAGTAGTTTCCAATGTTTCTCTCAAGCAATGCATTTTCAATTTACCGCTGTATCAGCCGACATAAATTTATCCGCACATCATTTGTATATGAAACATGTGAACTACCCTAGTATATATCCATATTTTTACACATTCAAGATGATGACAGCAGCTATGTGTCTCAGGTGGGGCCTTCATCTTAGAGCAGGCTGGAAATACCCACAGGACAATGCAACCAATAGTTGAGCTAGATATGATTAACTCATTGACCAGCGGTTTCAAAACCAGGAACATGAATGAAATATTTTTTGGCGAGGATTTTTTTTACACATTTTGATTGTTCAGTATGATATTCATGATATTTGTTCAGAATGCACAGCAAATGTTCAGATTGCACAATGTTTGTTACTTGTTAAGAATGCACAGCATTTGTCACCAAGCATGACATGTATATTTTTTGTTTGTCCGGGATGCAGAGTATGCTCCTCTTTAACTGTACTTGGTGCATTTTTCATTTTCTGATTAACTTTCTTGTTGAGAATAGATCATTCTTCTGTTAATTCTTCATATGGGGGGGGGGGGGGGGGGGGGGTTAGTTGGGGTGTATTCAGCAACAGGACAGACAAGGACACAACTTAGGAATGAATATAAACTATAATCTAATCGTCGAGACCTCCCCTCACACACATTGACAAAAGCTCCTCCCTCATCTAAGTGAAGGTGTACAACATTTTTAAGTGGATATTCCTGCTGAAACTAGAGCCTACTGGTTCTGGACTCTAGACAGGAGGAGCACCTTGCATAGATCTTGTTCCAAGAGGATGCCATCCTAGTAGCTTAGATGGACCTACTGAACAAAAACAAATAGGCAAAAGTTGATATCATAATAATATATTAAACTTTCTGTCACTAAGAACCAAATAATGGTTTTAAAACGAATACAGCATCGTTGAGAATATAGAATGAATGGTTGATGTCTCCTTCGCATAAGTATGGCAGTCGAGTGAAAGAGACGAGCTCTAGTCCAGCGGGCTGGAAAACGTCACGCACAATGCTGGAAGCTTGTTCTTCGAACGTGTTTCCTGAGATTGGCAGGTTTTCTGAAGGCTTGTTTCCATTTGAACCTGAAGAAGCAAAGGACAACTGATTACGACTTTAAAATGATATATCATAAAGAGCTTAGCTGAGGCTTTACAAATCAAATCTGACGTAGGTAATTGTAATGCTTTACGGCTGAGAGATATGGTGAACAACCAGAATCGCAATTAAGAAGCTCTAACGCCTCCTTATATAAGAGTGTCACCTCAGATGGACTGACTGAGTAACAAACAAGGATCCAGGAACCTGTCAGGATTGAAATCCGCTGCCGTCGCTGGCGTTGAATCGGGATCGGGATTTTATACCGTGAGAAAACCATCAGTCTGCATCACCCGACAAGCTACGGTCATGACAGGACCTCAGGATTCAAGGAGATACAGCCAATCTCATGCGACATGGACCAACATTTCTAACTTGGATGGGATATTTTGTTTGCCCTGGTACAGGCACCTCGTACAAAGAGTCTCAGGCTTATGCCACATTCAAAGGTTAAATAAAGTGACTTGCCAAAGGTCACAAGCACATTGTCCATGTCTGATACATCAAACATTGTTTGGATTACGGGTTGACCCCTCAACCACTAGGTTCAACATTTTCTACAAACCTTTTTCAACATAAGGAGAAAACGGCAGAACCACAGCTATAATGATGCGTCCATCTGGTTTGAGAACTCGTAACATGTCCATGAGCATCGTCACCGGATGGTCACAGCGGTCTAGGACGTTAAGACACGTGATGACGTCATACGCCACTGAATTCTCATTCCACTCTTCAATACCTAGCACCCTGAAAAATAGCGAGTATTCATTTTACACTGATGAGAGAGACATCCCACAAGAAGAGAGTGGTTTTACAGTAATCTCAGTCACACTCATAATCTAACAGTCCTGACATCTCCTGAATGATTTTACAGTAATCTCATCGCATTCTATGTCTGACGTCTCCTAATTGGTTTTACAGTAATCTCAGTCACACTCATAATCTGACAGTCCTGATATCTCCTGAATGATTTTACAGTAATCTCATCGCATTCTATGTCTGACAGTCCTGACGTCTCCTAATTGGTTTTACAGTAATCTCAGTCACACTCATAATCTGACAGTCTTGAAGTCTCCTGGTTGATTTTACAGTAATCTTGATCACATTCAATAACTGAAATCTTTCACACAAACTTACTCGTAACCTCTACTTTTGAGGCGATCTACCATTGGTTGAGACACCTCAGTGGTGTAGACATTCTTGAAATGACCAGCAAAGTTTTCGGTTACCACACCATCACCAGCACCTGGAATAAGTCATTAAAATAATTCTTAAAACAGGACTTTTGACTCACTTGACTTGAATCCTGTCACTGCAATTCAAGCATAAGTTACCAAAACAATTCCACCACTTCCTCCCGTCCTGGGCTTCTTTCTCAACCTGTATCCAGGTCACAAAAAACAAAACCACATGGAATACTTTACTTGCTATACTTTTGTAAAGAACACTCTGTTGAGTGAACAATTTAGCTGGAAAATTTCCAATGTCGACAAGACAAAGAAACCTTTTGCAGCAAGTTTCAAATCGAATTTTGCATTTCGTGTTAAAATATTCCTACTTGTGCTGCTCATTCAATGTCAGACTTCGAATTTTATTTCAAAAGGGCACAGCAGTTTTTACAAAAAACAACTCACCAAGATCAAGAAGGTTGTCTGCGGTCCAGTCCGGTCCTATCTTCATCAGTGTATTGAACTGTTGTTTGGAGAAGACAAACATTGAGCCACGCCCAAGATACCTGGAAGTTAGACCAAATACCTACAGATCTTATGCCAGACAATATACATGTAAGGCCTACCAGACAAGCTGATACATGTATCATCGGAAGACTTTTGATAACGCTACAAAGTTTAAAACATAGCAGCAGATGAATTATTATCATTGAGATCTTACCCGTTGACCGATGTCACCGTCATGAACCAAGTGAGGACAGATTTGACTAGACTCTGCCATATTTGAGTGAAGAGCCAATCAGATTTCTCAAAACAGTTCTCAAGGAATTTTGTCGTTCCTTCATCTTGGTGACTCTGGTGAAATTTTAGACACAACTCCTCAGAAAGGCTGGCCTTGTTAACCTTATACCACTGCAAAGTGAGAAAACAACATACATGTAATAACATTGATTATAGACTGAGGGCTACAATGTGCATGTACCGTTGATTAAAAGAATAGGGCTCCACACTCATGATCTAACATAACAACACAGGCTACCCACACTTCGGACTAAATTCTACATTGTGCTCCGAGTCGCTGCACCATATTTTTCAGAGTTTGGCTGTCTTTTCGACATCTTTTCTGATGTATTTTCAGCCTGCGAGCAGAAACAGATACAGATATTGAGATAAGTACGAAACTGATAACAAAAGTACATTTTATACGACACTTAAAGGCCTACACCGTTCGTTAAAAATTTTGAATTTGAAATTGAATTAAAAAATTAACTGGACCACAAGTGATTATGAATGGTGTACCCCTTTAAGAACTCCAGTCCCAGATAAGCTGATGGTACGGTTTGCGCATAACTGACCAATCAGCCGACAGAGCCAGAAAATGATGTAAATCATAATCAGGTGTGCTACGTCATTTGCTGGCTCTGTTAGCTTAATTAAGTGTCGTATGACTTATTATAACAGACAGGAACACGACATCACGATACATGGCTAGGGTATACAAGGAGTTTTAAAAATTCTTACAAAAGTATGATTGGATTCCCTATGCCGCTCATCATTGTTAATTCTGTTGTACATCGCTCTTGTAAGCGGACTCCGCAGCCGGAAAGCTGGTTCGAAGCCTTCATCTCTATCTCCCATCCTGCCAATCTTGTTGCTGTAGTGAGATCTGGCTGCAGGCTTGGTTTGGGGAAACCCCAACCTCTTCAAGAAACCAGATTCTTGGCCCTCCGACTTCGCCGCTGTTGCGGCCACAAAAACAAAAAGTATGCAGCTAATAGTACTCATACATACTCCTTACAACATTAAGTACTGATAAGATCAGTTTTTGAAATAAATTACACCTGAAATAAGGTGAATGTACAGCTTTTCCTTATACTTTTTAATCAGCAAGTGTATCTTGTCAAAGCACATTCGAAAACGAGGCTCGGAATTCCCTTCTATTTTTACAAACCATGTGGCGTCCAGCTGATGAATGTATTTACCAGTGCCGCGCGCGCAGAATCTGATAATAGAGGGCGACACCATACGGTGTCGCACCACAGACCTGTCCGTCGTTTACCATAATTATACCTGCTCTGGGGCTAAATTACTATTTGGTACTGGCGCCTCATCTCGAGCCAGGCCGAAGTGAGCACCCCTGCGAGCCTGTTACCTAGAAGAGATGTTGAAAGAAACCCGAATAGCAGTTGTCACAGTGTGACATGTTTATGATTCCAACTATAAGGATCTGAGAGGATGACCACCGAAAAAAATAGTCTTCGGTTTTGACCCGCCAGTTTTTCGTTACCAACTCGCGCTTGCTTGGTTATAGCCTCATCTCTATAGCCTTTCTTCTCTGACTTTTCTATCCTTGTTATATGCAAGATGGGACGCGGGGGCATGCAAGGCTGGACTTCTTTATGACTATTATTTTACGTCATAGTCGAGTGCGGGAAGGGGGCTGTTGAGGTCTTATTTTCACGTGCCTGTGTGTGGCCATTCTCCAAGCGTCGACAATGGTGATCAACGTTACCAAGCCTGCCTCACTCGACCTTTTCTGTAATAACCCAGAAGTCGGCACAACCAGCTAACCACAATTTCACTGTTTCAATAAGGGGCCTTAAAAAAGTGGACAAAGAAGTAAATATGTGCATACCTTCTTTGTGAATGACCCCTGGGGATGAAACTCGGTCCTTGACACTTAGCCTGACATACGAAGACCGTCAATTTAGTCTAGGCGACGGTAGTGCTGTCTCGCGGCAGGAAGAAGAACTGAAATCTTCGTCCGAAACGTTCAGTTTTACTTTCTACCGCAAGACAGCACTACTGTCGCCTAGGCCAAGGATTTTGTGCATATGGCCTTTTAGGTTAATGTTATTGACATAAACCTCATGTTGTCCCTAACCCCCCCCCCCAAATTTTGCACGTTTGCAGGTGATATGTTATCCTGATGCAATGCAAATGTCCCTGAGGACAGGTCTCACAGTCACAACCACAAATAGGTGTTCAGATTTCTGATGTTCCTAGGTCAATTTCACAACCAGAAATAAATGTTGGTGTTCAGGTTGACAGGTCAATGTCACAACCACAAATATACCTCAGTACGGATTTCCCTTGAAGACAGGTCAATTGTCACAACCACCAATAGGTTTCGGTGTTCAGATGTCTCTTCAAGACAGGTTTGCATACACAAATAAGTGTTCAGATTATAGATGTCCCTTGATGACAGGTCAATGTCACAACCATAAATATATCTCTGTATGGGTTTCAGATGTTCCTTGAAGTCAACTCATTTCAGGTGTCCATTAAGACCAATTCAAAACCACAAATATGATGTCCCTAGAAGACAGGTCAATGTCACAACCAGAAATATCTCTGGTGTTCAGATTTCGGATGTCCCTTGAAGATTGGTCAATGTCACAACCACAAATATATCTGTACAGCCACCAATTTCAGTGTTGAGATGTGCCTTTAAGACAGACTCACAGCCACAAATAGGTGTTAAGATTTAAGTTGACCCTTGAAGACAGGTCAATAACCTCCGGTGTTTAGATTTTAGATGTCCCTGAGATCTGATGTTGTGACTGTCTCATCCCTTTTGACTATTTGCATGAGGTGGTGCTGCCATTTTGTCTTTCAAAGATTTTGGCTGGATGTGACTGTCCTGCCTGACCATCATGGCAACATGGTGGAGCAGCCAGGTACAACTTTGTCTGGTTGTGACTGTCTCTTCCCACGGTTTTGCCAACACGTTGGAGCAGTCAGGCCTAATGTGGTCTAGTTGTGACTGTCTCGCTTTCACAGTGAGGCTGCCAGGTCCCTTTCAATCTGCTTGATGCCGTCTCGTATCTTTTTCATCATGTTGACAGGATGCGAGGGCTGCCATGTCCTATTTGGTCTAGTCCATCATCTTGCCGGTGCAGAAGTAGAAACTGTCCCCTGGAAAAACGTGTCTGGCTCCTTTGTACAATTGTATTTGCCGGCTTTTTTCCGGGACATGGATGTGCATACCCTTTCCTATGGGAGTAACCCTTCCCTCGGGCATTCCATCTAGTCAGATTGGCAAGCTTCAGTTACAGCAGTTGGCTACAGTCCCCAATTAAGAGTCAGATTAAAGATAGGTTGAGGCCAAGACTTTGAGCTTCAAGACGGAACTAGTACCCTTAATCTCTTGCTGGACATCCGCCCCTCCCCTTATTTTGCCAGCAAACAATCTCGCAATAAAATGAAGAGAAGAACTATATAATTTAATCCATGACAGTATTTATTGGAGCCTTAAGCAACCTACATATCTTTATGAAAAAAGTGGACTGAAAACCACATAACAAAAATAAAGTCAAAATGACCAATGGCTGAATCAATTCACTATGTTTGCGAACCAATCCAAGTTAAGTTGGTACTGTTTCGGAATGAACACAAACGATAACTCCTATACAAGGTGTCTCAAAAAACATCGAAAAAAATCATCTCCAAGAAGATGAATACCCAATAGTCTTTCTTAGTCTGGCATATTGATATATTTTTCAAATCATTTCACCAGCGGAAATACACATTCTCCACTCTCCAATGTCTCTTTCAGACACTACTGAGATTTTTTGAGACACCCCATATAACTGGGCAGATACTGTTGATATATATACCAGGCAAAATCATAAAATGAACCAGACATTATTAATCAAGTGAGCTAATTATCCTACAATTTTTTTACATTTGATTCTCATTCAACAGCACGAAACCCATGACAACAGTGGTCACAATGTTACCGAGTAATCTAAACACTTTGTACATTCAGAATTTGTTGTCCACATCCACCCAATTTTATAATAATCATATCAATGTTACGAAACAATAGAAAGAACTCGTCACCACGTTAGCTAAGCTAACAAAATAAATCAAACCGCACCACGTCACTTACAATAATTGCCACTGGATGGCTTTTAACCCTTCTGTTGAAATGATATTCCCCTTAACGTCCAATACTTCTGTGATAGCTGCCGAGGGTGGATATTACATGTACTTTTTGAGGGCAGCTAGTGTGTTTCCATTGATCAAAAGTAGGCACAGGCCGAACGTTGTTGCGCCAGTTCAAGAGATATTACTGCCTGCAAATCAGGCAGGTTAACTCCTCCATTTTGATCACACCTGCTTATGTTAGTAAAGTGAACACAGAAGTAGAGGGTCTTGAAGTTTCACATCATTGTCGTATTCATGTAAACAATGAAAAACTTGCCGCTACAAGTAATGGAAAGACACGCTGACAGTATATCTGAATTAATACTAACATTACTAGTCTTTTAAAAATAGGTATAGTTGAATAGCGAGGGATAATTCCGAGCAATCTCCGTTATCACGCAAATCATTTATCTTTTAAAATGGGCCGACTTTTGAGAAACGTATCGAATGTACTCTCTCGGCCTCAAAGTACAAATTTTGGGTAAGAAGGACTACCAAGGCATATTTGGATGATAGTTTTATAGTGGTAATACTAAACATATCTATCACCTTTGATTGGAATAAACCTGTATAATGGAACATAATGACCAGCATTATACATGTTATATGGCATGGTCAACCAGACATCACCAAACCATTTGATTTATTTACTGGATTTTACCATTAAAAGTGTTTATCAATTATTGATACTTATCATGTAAATCGGAAAAGTGCCAACGCCAAATTTAGACCTGATAATAAAAATAAGCCAGATATAATTCATTTGGAGAGTAGTTTACTTGGAGAATAAAATATAAACTTCCTTCTTATTGGAGAGAACGTACATGACCATCAAAATATATCATCATCATCATCATTTGGCTTATAGTAACCATGTCATAATTGAAGCGACTGTTTAGGTTTTGCGTGCGGGTGCCTTAACTTCAAACGCGACTCAGCATAGGAGACATAGTGCCTTAACTTTAACTGAGGGAATTCCCTTCTATATAGTATGTTTATTATTTAAACTCTTTTTGCAAAGCGCCCAAACTTCATAAACGAATTATCGATGAGTAGTATTCTTCATGTACCGGCATTCTGATGTAAATTTATTCCAATTTATTCGTTAAAGTAGAAATGGAAGATTGTCAAGTCATAGAAAACGGAAGGTTCTAACGTTTGAAAATACCATAAGAATAATGAGTTGCAGCAAATACATTGGAATGCCTGTATCAGACTCTAGATTTCCAGTAACTGAAGAAGTATTTCTGGTATTAAACCATTTTATCATTGTGTTTCCATGGCAACCATTGAATTTTTGAAAGCAGCAATTGTGCAAATTGTTTGAACACCTCTGTTAAACTGTTTATCTAAAACTGTAAATTTCAATTAAGTCAATGGATAAGTTTTTATGGAATAACCATCTAATTGGCAGATTTTAACGCAATATTTTTTCAGAAGCGGTTTTGTTATTTTCCCAGGATAATGATTTAACATTGCGGAAATTGCAAGATGATAATTTAACAAGCACTTCTTTAATATCTATGGTAATCACTGCACAGCCAATCCTGCCCTTTAACGAGCGAACGTTTGAAAACAAAACGTGTCAGATCAGCACAGAAGGATCCATGAGTTGCTAGGGTAAGACATATTTTTTTGCAAAATTATGGAGAATTTGAATACAAGGGCCAAATCAGACCCAATAAAAATGCACAAAATTCACTGCAGCCAAATTCATCGCCGTATTCAAAAGTCAGCATAATACTATAATACACCATCCTGAACTACATACACCTAAATGTGCATTTTCGAGAGAGAGAAAATAAACACCTACAAGCAATATCATATGATTTCAAGCCATTAGCACAAAATGAAACTAATTCTAATAATGCGTGCCACTCCTAGATCCATAACCGCTGCAAAGCACTTTTGAAGCTGTGACCAAAATGAAATTGCTATGTCTAGCTCTAGTTAAAGGGGGACTATAGGCAGGAGCTAGGGGTCAACTTGGTAGTCTTGGTGACTGTTTTAATCAATGGTAATCATACTCTACATTAAAGCGAACGAGAAGAAGAAGAAGAAGATACTCTACATACAGCATGAATAGTTTTGATGCACTGTAAGATAGGAGACACCCCTATTGGCGACTTTGTGTAACTTAATCTGAACAACCTGGCTGCTGCCAATAGCCTCCCTTTAAACTTTGTGATAACATACTAGCAACTGACCTAGAAGCTGGTTGCCAGACTTCATCAGAAGTTGACACCTGGGTAATGTATATTTTCATACACAAGAATAGTTTACCTTAACATCAACTTGGGATGAAATTGATCAGCGAAAAAGAAAAAAAATTGTCAACAGTATCTGCCCTAAATTCATACACCTAGTATTCTTATTTCTCTTTAAAATTTCCCAATTAAAAACAAACAATAATAAACCTCTCATTAGCAATCAAAATATCCTGTATTTAGACTCAAAGACTGTTTCATAAACAAATACATGCACCTCATTATGCGTGAAAGTTTGCCTTGAGAAATCACATCGCTGATAATTGGCCCTGGGCCAGTGATCCTATTCAAATACAAATCTAGGGTCAAAGGGTTAAATGGGACAACACGACATCTCCATGGTTATGTGACCTTTGACCTGCGACAAAGTACCAGATAGTGTCAATAGGTGGATCTGAGATCTAAATCTGCCAATGTATACTTTTACTAATAAAATATGTACATCTTTCTTTCTGTTTTAATCATATGTGATTCCTTTAATTATTGGTCTCCTTAACACTAGAAGCATTAATTCACCTACTAAGACAATGTTTTATTAGTCTGTTAAAGACTGGAAACTTGGTACTACACGCTACGGTACAGTACATGGTACATAATGCTATAAAAATTGACTCCAAAGTTCCCGGAAAAAAGAAACAATGTATTCCACTACGACCTTATAACAAAACCGACAGCACTTCACGTACACGATTTAACAACATCAAGTTTTGATGCAAAATTATTTAACATTATCATCTTTAGCATTTAGTACTGTTTCTGTCCGCATGCCTAAAAGGTGTCCAAGCCAGGAGATTGCGCAACAGTTTGCCGATTTCATTGCAATTTTACAATAAAGTAGGCAATAACGAGCACATTGGATAGGAACTGACTTCAGTACTTAAAGACCAGAAAAATGTCTCCAGTCAAAATACACGAAGCCAACGATGATGTCAAATGGAAGTTTGATAATTTTTACGCAAATTCCTGGCACACACACCCCTCAGACCAGACAGCACAACAATTTTCCTAAATTTTCCCAGGTTAGTATCAACTATATATATAAACAACATATACAATCATTCACCGCCTCAACTGATATGTACAACAATGGGAAACCATCAAATATCCGGCCTCACGCCGCTCAGAAACGATTCGAAACACGCCCCTAGGGCTATGGCATGGTTTAGACCATATAATCATGCTTCAATGCCGATCACATAGCAAGCAAAGCCAACTCTTAAAGTCAGCTACAACTATATTTATTTATAAGTACATCTTGTCCTAATACCTATTTTAGTATGTATATACATTGTACATGCCTATGCAATGTACATACATACTCACAAAATTGAAAACTGCCTTTTCCACTCTTTTCGAGTTGTACGCACAAGTACTCAGTGGGAGAAAAAAACTTTGCCGGAGTATTGGTGTGTGTTCATTTTGCATCTGAAAAACTGTGATGTTTTCTGTAGAATCCAGCTTGAAAAAAATTCAACGGAAACTTAACTGTCAGAGATGTGGAAGTTCAATTGCTATGAAATTCTGTTCTGACATAATATTATATGTGAGCACCAATCCATATATCCCTGATGATTACGCTTTGATCAGAGAAGAGAATTAACCCTTTGAGTCCTGAAAGTGTGCAATACCCACAAAGAAGTTCTTGATATTTTTTTGAGACACACAGTTGTGATTAAACAAAGTTTTATCATAAAAAATGAAAAAACATGAAATTTTTTTGAGACGCACTATAGCAAACAACTTCGTTGAAGAAATGAAAAAAACATGAGATTCGAATAACGCTGATGAACACATCCAAATATTTTTCACTGAACAGTATCAGTCTTCCCAACTCAAAAATATGTTGATATTGTCATAACAAAGGAAAAATATGACACTTTTTAAAAAGTTGTCACCATACTTAGATATCAAAGGGTTAAACTTGATGCAAAATAACATCTAGAGGATGCACACAGAAAGTTTCAACTTGCGAGTTGAAACAATTTAAAATACTTTTATTTGTAACAATACTATTTGATTTTGATTTCGATATCAAAGGAGGCATGCAGCACTCGAACATATATGCTGAAAACAGCACCCGGGTTGACTGGAAAGTTTATATACATTTAAAACGTTCCATAAGTTCCATCGCAGCCAATTTCGTGATAAAAAGAACAGTAATGCCAACTGGTAGACCATGGAGAGATATATCATACAACCGCCCCCCCCCCCCAGATCTTAGAATGAGAGAATTGCTGTCAAATAATGAGATTTCTTTTCTCCACCAATTAAAAGAGTGCCAAACGCACTCGGCGATAATTTAAGCAAGATGGTGCCCACCGAAAAGTGGCTGCTGCAAAGAAAGGGTTAATTGTTTGCATGTCTGGCTGAACGGTAACTGAAATTGAAACACTTTATCAGGCTTGGCCCATATGGACATGGTAGATCGGAAACACTATAGAATCTACCATTTTTCGAAATTTACGCCACTTAATACCTCCAATTCATAATATCATTATCGCTGCGGTTATTGCTGGCAACCTTACGAGGAATCGCATAGAAAAAATAAACACCAGAATCTGTGCATATTATCCCACGCTGGAAGCAGTGTATATTTCATTTAATGAAAAATACCCGATCTACTTGTAAAAATATAAACAAATTGTGTTTTCCTTGTATCTGTTTACTGGGAATTTATGAATAAAACTCATTTTGCTCCACACTCCGTATGAATCACTTATATTTACCGGCACAAGTATATAACAAGAATCAAAGAAAATTTCTCACTTGGATAATTTTTTTATAAAGAACAAAAAAAACAAAAATGGTATATTCGATTTGGATATTAGGCATATCGTTTGATCTGCAAGATTTTATATTCCGGAGCATAAACTAAGATGACAGAAAGTTGAACCATAAGGTTGTATACAGACAAGGTAGGATTTTCGAATTTTGATGCCACGCCACTTTCTCCCTACCAAGAACCTAAATAATAACGCCTTGGTAACATTTGATGCTATGGTAACATAGCTCACAACCATAGCAACAGTTTGTTGCTATGGCAACATATGCTTCAACCTTAGCAACAGCAATATAGAATGGATCCCAGACTGGAAGTTAGAACACAGGTCTCTATTGGAAACCAATCACTCAAAAGGTGAATTTGCAACATTTCTAAGAATTTCACCACAATGACCATGCAACCCAACAAAATCATGTCACCATGGGAAGAGCTTTATATCATTTCTCAGGATGCATAAAAACAACATAAACCTACCCACTGTGCAAAGTACAAATTTTTGACTTCCACAAGAAACAAAATTCTCACATTGGCCTGAATTTCTCACCACAGTATATCACCTGATTATCTCTGTTTATTTCAATCAAAAATTATAATTTCGGTCAAGACCCGTCATCGAAATTTGAAACAACCAACTTTTTATTATATTTAGAAATACTAGTGGATAATATTGTGCCTAATACAACAAGTTTTGACCATTTTATTATAAAATCATTTTTTGGTGATTAATTATGACTCAACAGATTTTACCATATTCCAATGAATATTCATTCCAAAACGAGTTGCAACCATAGAAATACTCTTAGGTGGAACAGTGATTTTCTTCTCGTAAAAATACGCCGATCACATTGACCAAAGCACACACAACCACTACATCCAATCAGTGACTCAATCACTGACATTCGAACAATCAAATCGCCTTTTCACCCCATTTCCGGACATAGACTCTTCCACTTAATGCACTGGATGAATTCAATCCAGAAATTGGGGGTTAAGGTCACTTTTAGCCTTTTCACCCCCATTTTCCAATATAGACTCTTCCAGTTAATGCATCAGAAGAGTTCATTCCAGAAACCGATGGTGTAAAGGTTACATTTTGTTACCCTTTTGTGGATGCATCAGCATCTCTCGATTATTGTTTCGATACAATTTCCTATCTACACAACCTTACACATATATGAAGATTAGACCTAATAATGAACTTACTTACAATGATAATTCCTTTGATATAACTCTAAACTACTAGATTTCCTAATTACAAATTCTAGCGTTATTCCTATTATTCTTTGCATTGAAGTTACTATTTATATATCTTTTATTAATTAAACATCTCTAGAATTAAGTACATCCTCGCCCATTCACTGGTAACATCTTTGATATGAATTACTAAAATCAGCCAGAAACCTGTGTCAGACCGACCACCATAAGTTGAGCAATTCCATTAGCATATTCCAACCTATGCAGTGCACGATAATGCACAGCCGTGTATATCAACCAGAGGTGACACTCACAACAGGTTAGCACATGTTCATGATAAATTCTCCAGTCGTGACCCTGGCCACAACTGTAACTGTTCAAAATACTATACACTGTTAGCACAGTTGTCTTCGCAATTTTAAATCTGAACACATCGTATCGTGTGCACATAAACAGTCAGAAAGTCAATTCAAACATCCAAATTTCCTTTTCTTAAGCACTATTTTCATTAGCATTAACTACGTGCCACAGACGGCTTCTTCATTTTCATGTCCGATGATTTTGCGTGCGTCTGAAGTCCGATGGTCGCCATCTTTGTTTTATGACCATCGGTGTCGCAGTGTTGTTTATATTCCTGAAGAATTGAGAATCCGTCGTTGCACAAGCCGCAGTGATACTGCGCCTGTTCTAATTTCAATACCTGCTTTTGATCGTTTGTGCTTTTACCAGCAAAACACATCATTCGCTGGTGATTCAGACAGGCGTCTTTTGCCGGGTACACCATATGACACTTTTTGCAAATGAAACCAACGTCGACGTTAGTCTCGGTAACTAGCGCTAAGTTAGCAGCACTGACCATAGATTTGAGATCATTGAGAGTCTTGCAGTCTTGTGTGTATGATGCGACGGTGCAGTTCGGATCGTTGAGTTTGGCTGTGACGGCGCGTATCGCCTCCTGAGGAATTTGTAGCAACGTGAGGGGAGTTCCGAATGTCGTGGGATCATAAGAGAAAACTCCTTCAGCACCTGCAAGATAAGAGTCGAACTTCATCAAGCCAATGACTTAAATTTCCATCTGATAGATTTTTTGAAGTGACCATGTAAGGATGTTTAAAGCAAATAAAGTTCTGAATATTACACATTTTAATATTCACCACATTTAAAAATCTATGTCACAACACCTAAAATTCCAGCATCAGAAACTGAAATCTGAGTATGCTCGGGAATGACCATACTTGACTGACTCATATTTTCTTTCCATGAAATGAGATCATACAATTATATGCATCTCAAGAATATGAGAAGTGAATTGAAATACTATCGAAAAAAATAACATTTTACTAGAAAAGGATGCTTTTTCTCTAAAGGGATAAACTTTCTAAAAAATTGGACCTAATCGCTCTAGTTTAGTCCACCTCCACCTAATGTTATTTGAAGTTATATGTTACAGCGGTGCATTTAAAAACACAAAATCGTCAGACGTACATGTTAGTACCTACCTGGGAATATAGGGGGCTGCATTAATAGCTGCCATCGGTAGTCATCTAAAACAGAAAAGGGAACAAACCTTATAAGACTTTGCCCCAAACTTTCCATTTCCAAAACATGAACCGTCCAATTTTTGATACTGTTATATGTTTTTTATTCCCACCATCTTCGACACGTGAACGTCTAAAAGAGATATTATGGGTGTCTTTACCCCTCCACCCTCCCCCAATTTCATAACTTGGCAGCAATGAATCATCATTTTGCATTCCAAAACAACGAGACAAATCCACATAATGCAGTTTAGTCCTGAATGTGGCAGCATGAATATCTTTTGTAATTTTACATCAATTTCTAGCTTCATTTGGAAGAAAATTTCGGAAATTTTGCAAATATTGCTCTCTGCAAGAATGGACCCTCCCGCAAGTCTTATCAAGAATATCCGAGTACCGGGTCGTCAATGTTGAAGCTCTAGTATGTTAAGTTGTGTTAAACAGCAGGTGCATTCAAATCACTACATATGTGAGTTAAGGAGCAAACAGGTCAAGATGACTGAATTGGTTTTCCACTGGTAAGTATCAAATTTATCGCCAGAAATATCTTCCGGAAAAAAATTTCTTCAAAATTGCAGAAGTGAAACTTCTAAATAAGCTGTGTTGCTGTTACTTTTAAATTTGATTTGTGTGAATTTCTTGGAGATGTGAACCAGTGGGTATCAATTCAGTCATCATGTCACACGCGAAATGTTAGCTTACCAGGTATGAGGCCAGGTTGCATAAAAGGCATACCCATCCCTGGATAGAAGCCCGGCATTCCCCCGGGGTACATGAAGGGCAGTAGGCCCGCCTCAGACCCAGGGAAGAGGGGACCAAAGGGAGAGAGCATCTGAGGGGTGATAGCAGCCTCGGACACAGAGGTGGACTCTTTCTTTTTCACTGGAAGGAGGAAAACAGGAATTTTAAGTACGGTAATTTTGATCAAGGAGAAATTTTTTTCTCGTTTTGGTTCTTTCGGCCGAGCTTTTGTCATCATGCTCACAGGAGTATCTGTTCCAAATAAATTGTGTTTTTTTTCACCTCTTCAAGCCATCGACCACTGTAAATTGTCTATACAACTCTAAATTGTGAAAAGTCACCGAAAAATTCAAGCAAATCTCAGGAGACTCTCATACTGAAACTAAGCAAAAGCCACAATCACTGGGCCAAAACAGTGCAGCGCTAGAAACTGCAGCGATATGCGCTACTGCCTAAAAACAAATGGCGAACAAAATACTCTAGCTTACCTATATCTTCTTTCTGTTCATCTTTCACCTTGACCTTTGACCTTGAGCGACTTTTTTGTGCCTCTTTACTGAGCGCCTCGGTAAATGCTGATGATCCTGGAGCTATAGCCGATGCCGGCATTCCTGGGACGACTGAAGACAAAATGGACGAAATGGTCAAAACAGCGAAATTATTTTATGAATTTTATCAAATTTCAGATACAGTTTCACAACATCAAGACTCAAAGGGGAAGAAGCCAATTTGGTAGTTTTCCATGTTTTCCACAGATGGCAATAGTGGTGTACAGCTGAAAATCATGAGGTAATGATCCAAAATAGTACTACTATTACCAAACATATATGACATTTGCTATTACTATAGGTTGGTTCAGGTTTATTCTAATCCTTATTTTTAAAATGAACTAAATCATGAAATAGTTCAAAATGTGTATTTTCAATGTTGAAGTTTAAATACTTTTGGTAACTCTGTGTGTATTTTTAGGTTTATTTACAAAAATGACTTCAAATGAATTGAAAGGTGAGTGATGTAAACAAAAAATTTGGCAACAGATGCCAATTAGCTTTTTAGACAGATTCCATGAAATGCCCAAATTAAAGAACCGGCCACCCTCCCTAGTGACTGCGTGAAGTACAGCACAGCCAATTAAATATCATTAAGTATTCTAATCACGTAATCTTTGGTTGAAAATCAAAGAGGTTTTTTTGTGTTCTCAAATGCCCCTACAGCCAAACACAGGAGTCCTAGGCTACACCAAGAACTTCCAGTTTCTCATTAGAATTTCTTGAAAAGGAACTTGTCATGCAGCTGTCAATGTAAACCCTATACCCCCTCCCATAATCAGGGATCGCCAGTTTTTTCTGCTGTCAACTTTTCGAAAACCCAAACCATAACACTGAAGGACCACAATAAAATAAAATCCTCCAAACAGTTTGGAAATATTTTTCATCATGAATGAAATCAAAAAAAAAATTTACGAAAAGGATAACATTTTCAAAGGCAAGACAGAGAAACAGGAATTTTGGTGTTTGGCCTTATACACATGGACAATGCATCTACGATTAGCTCGCAGACAATTTACCCAGAGGGGAAAGTTCATAATGGAGTGCTGTATTGTGGCAATGCCCATGGGCGCTGACCGGAGGTGGTTAGATGGCTAATTATGAATGATAAATCTGCGTACGAACCCGGAGACAATGAAATGACCATTACTCGGGAATCATTATCCCCAGTGGTCTGTAGTTCTTGGGCTATGATTATTGCGAAGATTTCATTATGCCTTGGAGGGAAGACACCGATATTCTTCATTTGGCAATTCTCAACAACTGATGTCATTGATATCAGGAGAGATGGCACAAAGGTTTGCCTCAATCCACGCTTCATTTGGAGAAATCTTTGAGAAACGTTGAGAATTTTGCGACCAACTATAGAGAAATTATGAGAGCGCACAAAAAACTTGACAGTCTTTGAAGAACTCAGAGGGAAAGTTCCTAAACGATTTTGTCTCAGATATTTAGATGATTAAATTTACAATTTTTTCATCGCAAAATGATTTTTGATAAGAAGCACTGCTTCTCAACTTAAGTAGTTTGATTCATTATAAAGTAGTGGCTAGAGACCCAAATTCAAACGGCTTTGGTGGCCGAGGACAAGTCACTTAGCCAAGCATGGTTAAATTGTTTAAGTTTGTACTTAGAAAGCATGAAGATTGTTATCATGTGAATTATATTTCGTTTATGCATGCTCAATACCACAACTACAAATACTATTGTCATTATCATGCAGTAGAAGTCATTTATTCCATTATTTATCAACATATCACCATACTAAATTATTCTGCATTTCTTCATAATTGCAAGAATTATTGAAGATATTTTGTCAAGCAAGGTATCCACGGTAAAAATGTCAATATTAATCATACAAGACAAAACTGGCCAAAAATATTTTATGGACACTTTGGCAACTTCTGATGCCACAGTCCAAAACAATTTTCAAAAATTTAATTTTTCTTTTTACATCATACAGAATATTTGCAACAATAGGTTGACACACTAGGGGAGAGAGACCCTACCTAGCCATATAGCTCTTGAAGCTCGGCTACTGTGCATATTTGGTTAGGAGTTAGATAGAGCAGTTAGGAAAACCCAAGAGATTTTAGAAGTCAGTTTGTGCAGTTCTGTTTTTCTTGAGAGTTGCCTATCTTTTCCCTTGACCATGAGTACCGCAGCCAGCTAGCCACTACCTTGCCAGTCAGAGTCCTCTGCCAATTACCACACCAGGTTCAGCGCTACGGGCATGCCACAACATCCAACTAAAAACGTTGGCCTACCTCCCAAGTTCGCCGGCAGTCCCATCGCTTGTAAGCCCATTGCCTGCAATTGGGCCAGGTGCGGATGCGTGGCCATGTTGACCTCTTGAAGCCGCTCCGATTCCTGCGATCTGTTGACGTTGTTACCAGGTTCAGACGTCTCACGTTCGTTCTCCAGCTGCGTGTGAAGACTCTTCTTGACGTTGTCGATGTGTTTCTTCGTGAATATGTGATCTTGAATCGAATACTTGTGTGAGTAGTTAAAATTGCAGTAGCGACATTCATCGGGTTGCGGAGGTAGTTCGACTTCGTTTGTGTACTGATTCCCATAATTACTGGCCTTAGCCTTCTTCTCCTTCGCTCGCGCATTCTGGAACCAAACCTGGATGACACGTTTGGCCAAACCAATCTCGCGTCCCAACATCTCGCACTCTGCCATGGTCGGTGTCTTGTAGTCAACAAATAGCGTCTTCATGACCTTGACCTGCAGATTTGTCATCTGGGTACGATAACGTTTCTGCTGATGCGATGAGGGAGACCGATGGGCACCGTTCGGCGATGCTGGATTTGAATCTTCGTAATCATTTTCGGTCGACTCGGAATGCGTCTCAGATATCGAATCATCAAAACTAATCCGACTGTTGTTGAAATGGTCAAAACTTCTATTACTGCTAACGTCTGTTGCCGGACCATCATAACTGTAACGTCTATTGTCTCGACTGACAGACACCTTTACTGGATTACTCAGATCTAAAGGTGCATCATCATCCTGGTGACTTTTCGACATGGCACTCGGCTTAGGCATTGATGGCTTCTTTGTGGTTGTTGATGGAATATCACTAGAGTTGGGTTTCTGCCCTAAATCATCCATGTACTGCCTCAGCGAATCTTCATACATCCGCTTCATTTGCATGTGTAGAGGCTCTGAAGTAGGAGGCAGGCCAAGATTGGGAGTAGGCATAAATGGCATAAATGGCTGCATGTTGAATGGATTAGCCATAAGTTTGGCCATATCTAAACCAGGTGATGTTGAGGTTGGCGTGAGGGGGCTGGGGGACTCCCCGGGTGCGTCTGGTATACTGTCAATATTAATCTCGCCTTTGGCCATCTCTTCGGGGTGTTTAGTGGCGAGATGCGACTCTAGGGCGGACTTGGCTCTGAAGAGTGCACGACAGAATGGACAACGCTTATGGATAAGCTGCTGGTGTGCTCTATACTGACCTTTGCGTTCACGCGCCCTTGTGTTCTGGAACCACACTTGCACCACACGTTTCTTGAGCCCGACTTCCGATGCAATGTTTTCTAACTGTTTACGACTCGGGTTGCAGTCGACCTGGTATTTCTGATAGAGGTAGTCTAACTGCTCAGGTAGAATCGTTGTTCGGAGGCGCTTATCGCGAGGTTGATCGTTATCATCCTCGTCCTCTACCTCAGACATTTTTCGTTTCGAGGGCGACTTGTCCTGTTCCGCGGCCGCCTGTTGCTGTGCTAGATTCTGGAGGACCCCAAATGCGGAGTCTGGAGCAAAACTTTGGAAAAGACTTGGGTTCATGATATGGACATTTTGATGCTCTTGCCAGAGATCGAATCTGGGGAATGTGAGGGTACATTTATCACACTTAAAGTTGGCAAGCGCTGACGGTGACTCTGAGGGTGGCAGACGAAGGTTCTCGACGGTCGTCGTAATTGGTGGATCGCTGTTCTCACTTGCACCCCGCTCGCTTACGTTGGTGTCGCTGACTGAATAATTGACGGATGACGAATTGGAGTCATCCCCGCCAAAGACCTGACTTGGAGCGATATCCTCGTCCTTGAAGCAGTGTTTCTTTTGATGTTTGATAAGTTCGTAATATCGTTGAAAGACAGTAAGGCATTTCTTGCACTGGTAATTAAGACCTGGGGTACGTTGGAACCGACCGCTTGAATCTTCACTAGGACTTTCCGCAGGTGGCTGATTTTCGTAGACTTTCCTTGCCTTTTGTCTCGCGTTCTGGAACCACACGACAATAACCCTAGGACTTAGATTCAGTACTTTTGACAAGTGTTCCAAATCATCATCTTTTGGGTACGCGTTCTGTTCAAAATATTCCTGAAGCGTTTTGATCTGAAAATCGGTGAAACGGGTTCGATTTGCACGCCTATTTGATGCCGCGTTCGCAGCAATTTGTGCTGGTGTCAAATCAAGGCTGCTGAGACTACTATCCATGCTATCCGAGCGCTTACAGGAGCTAGCAGACGTTGAGGGAATCGGAGGCAGGATCGTTGAAGGTGGTGTTGTCATCAACATAGATGAACTCGACGCAGGAGGAGTAATATTCAAGAAATCGGCTGAAGTGGCAACGGGAAACGCCAAACCTGGTGACATGAGAACAGGTGGAGGCACCTTCTCTTTCAAACTTTCGCGGATCTGTTCCTCAAACTTACTGCGGGGTTCCTCGACTGGCTCCTGTTTGATGTTGAGCTTGCGTTCTAAATGCTTCAAGTCCGGCTTGATATCAACTGGTTCCGGCCTGGGTGGGGGAAGAGGGAGGTCATCGTGGATCATGTTAATCGGTTTAGTCAAGTCCGGCTCAGAGTTGGTATCGCTCGTACTAGTACTGATCTTTCCAGTCTTTTCGTACTCTTCCAAATTCAAGGTCGTCGAGGGAGGATTATTGAAATTGTACGGCGAGTCTTTATTCCGTTGCCGTTCCTTAAATAGCGTATTACGGAACCAATGCTTGATGACTTTCTGTGGTAGACCAGATTTCTCAGACATTTCAATAATCTGCTCCTCGCTTGGCGAGTTGTTTATATCAAAATGGGCCCTTAAGATCTTCAGCTGTTCATCATTGATGCGTGTCCTAGCCCGTTTCTGATTATTCGCAGCAGCCGCAGCCTGTTGTTGTTGTTGCTGGATTTTCTGCTGGAGGTTCGGGTCCATGAACGACGGGAGCACTCCACCGGAGGTGAAAGGATTCTCCATAGTCGGCAACATCATTGGGACAAGCGGAGGCTGCATGCCCATGCTGACCGGCATCCCCATGGGCATAGACATCTGCATCATATTCAGCATCGTCACTCCGGTAACAGGCGGCAAATCAAGAGAGAGAGAACAAGGAGGAGCAGACGACGGCTCAATCTTGACGTTGATATCAGAGTTTGGAGTCGAGGGAGCAGACGGCATTGGAGGCGTGGCCTGCGCTGGCGTCGACGTCGTGGGCAGACCCTCTGGACCAATCACCAACATTGGTGGTTGCCTCCTCTCAAAATCTTCCTTGAAACTTTCACCGTACAGCTCAATGAAATCGATAGGGATGACGTCTTTGTGGATTTCTTCCTGATGCTCTTTCAGCACCCAGATACTCGAAAAACTTTTCCCGCATCGATCGCAGACGGCTTTTTCAATCTCTGGCATATTGTCAGCGACTTTTATATTCAATTCTTTTTTGATGTCAACTTTCTCTTCTGTCTTGTCGCCCTCCTTCTTGGGCTTGACCACTTGGTTGTTTTCGTTGAAATGCATAACGCATTCAAATCCAAAGTTCTCCAGGAGATTTTTATGAACTTGAGGCTTGAAGCGAGGTATGTAGCCAGAGCGTCGCATGGCGCTGAACTGGTTTTGAGCCGACCCGCCAGGAGTCATGAGCATTTGCGGTGGCTGGAAGTAGCAGTACATAGCTTGATGCTGTCCAAGAGCCTCGGCGTTGACAAATATTGAATTGCATCTCTGGCAGGAAAACATCGGCTGATTACTCGATTGGGAGCTGGTGGGAGTCGGTGTCGTCGCAGGCGAGACAGACCGCGACGTTGGGGTCGTCGACGTGGGTGGTTGCGATATGACAGGTGAAATATTAGTTGCAAATATTCCTGGAGGATTTGTAATCGGCGATGACATGCTCAGATTCAGGGGCAAGTGTTTCTGCTGGAGCATCTCTGCGAGAAGTTTCTTGTGCTGATTTTGAGCTGACTGGGCTTGGGGTGTCTTCTCCGGCTGCTCAACCAAAGGCTGCGTCAGATCAACCTGTCCTGTCATTGCCAGTTCCTGTAGCTTTGAAGCTCTTGTTTGGTGTAGAACAGACCTCATGTGGATATCAAGAGTGGAACCCTGACTGTAGGCTACTTTACAGATGTTGCACTTGAATGGCTTCTGGTCGGAGTTGCCCGAATTTGATGTAGCAGGCGCACCAGGTGAGGTGGATGGCGGCTGTGCAGATGGCGTTGATACTGGGCTGGTTGATGCTGGGGTTGATATGGGCGACACTGCCGCTGTCGGTGACGGGCTCTGAGAAGTCGACTGGGCCGCTTGTTTCAGCTTGTGCAGATGGGAGACCGAGTTATAATGAACTAGTAGGATGTTCTTCTGGGTGAAGGATTCCTTGCAAACGTCACACTTGTAAGGTCGGTTTGGATCCAAATATTTCTCGATTGGATAGTTCATTTTATCGCCTTTTCGATGCAGCAAAGTCTTGTTGTGAGCAGTCAAGTAGTTCTGCTTCGTGAATGCGACCTTGCAGCGATGGCATTTGAATTTCCTTGCAGGATCATTGTAGCTGTCTTCGGCAATTGCTTGGCTGTTGATGTAGTCTTCAAAGAAGTTTTTCTCACGGTATGAACCCTCAGATCCATCGTCGTTCTCACCGTCATTGTTGATGGAATCGTTAGTCTGGTCGTCGCTCATCGGCGATTGGCGATCACCATCGTAATCAGCCATCTTGTCCGACATACTCATATCTTGCACGTCTTCTCTCATTTCCTCGTCATGATTTTCCTGGTTGATGACGTTCTCAATCGTAGATCCTAACAAGGCCAGAGGATTAGACAATAGCGATAATTTGTAATTCGCCACTTCTTCCTCGGACATCATCTCGAGATGCGTAGACTCGACATGCTTCTTCATGGCCTCCAAGGTGCGGAAACTGCGATCACAGACGGTACAACGCGTAGCTGCTCGGATCATGTGATACTGCGAATGCGTCTGCAGCTTCTCCAACGTTTTGAAAGCAAGGCTGCACTGGTTGCAACGATACTTGTAAACATGGCGCTTGGAGACAGACAGGTGTTGTTTGCGGGTGTGGATTTCTCGGAAATGCACCTGAAGGGCAGACGCCGTTTTGAAATACTGATTGCAGCCTTTCTTCCAGCAGAGGTATCCAGGTCCACGGGGCGTCTGCTTGAGCTCCAAGTGGCCTAGTTCGTTCTGGTGGGCGTAGAGGGCGTCGATGTTGCGGAACAGGCCAGAGCAGGTATGGCAACGATACTCCTCCTCATCCTTGTCACCGTTTAGCTCATCAGACGAATCAGCTGAAAGCAGAAGACAGAATGGTGAGAATTAGTTTGAGAAATATTGCAAGGGAAAAAAGTCAATCTGAAATACTTCTCTTGCCTTTCATCTGAAAAGCAAATGTCTTCATTTGAAAAGCAATCGTTTTCATCTGAAAAGCAAACATTTCATCTGAAAAGTAAGAATTACTGGTTCTGCAAACTAATTACTTAGATCAGATATTACAAGCACCTTTAATTTATCATGGAACTAAGGAGAGTTTGAAAGATGCAAGTTAGGGGCGTCTGTCCCTCAAGAACTGGTACAGTAGCTGATGCAGAGAGATGATTACGCAAAACCCAGACATTTCACAAACATCGTCCTTAATCCATCAAAAGATTTTATTACCTCACTTAAAGGGCAACACCGCAATGTCTATGAAGAAAGTCACAATGACTCTGTTGTGTCTACGTGTTTACCCGTTTTATCGTATCAAAGTGCAGAGAAACTGCAAAGCAACGAAGAAGGTCATCTAGGCACTGAAAAGCGCGATGATTAAGGTCACATAACTAATTTGCTAATCACACTTGCGGAGAAGAAATGGATGACCTACTAATGCGGGATTAACAGAAATTGACCAAAGAATAAGAAAGTGTCATTTCTGGTAATTCATCTTAAAGGTGAGCTGGCAGAATATATCTTTAACTTCAGAGACGAGTGGATTCAAATTCAATTAAGAAATATAAACAAAGAGCAGTCAAGAATAAGACATATTAAAGAAAGTGTGATTTCTGATAAATTATTAAAGGTGCATTTGCAAATTGAAAAGAGATGACTTACAGATTTTAAAGAACTGCAACTTTAGATAATAGAGCTCATCAAAATTAACGGGTCAGACTTGCTTTATGACCATGAAACCAAACCGAGGACCACTTTCCCTTGTCACACGTTAATGGCAAAGTTCAGAGTGGCGAATCTCACTAAGGGGATGTGACAATACTCTTATTCACTTTGTAGGTCATCCATAAGATTATTAGCTACCGCCAGCCCACGAGTCGATGCAAGAAAAATTCATTAAATCATGTTTGCGACTGTGGAAGTATGTTGATAGGGCAGAGGGCATGAGGGGGCGGTTGATGAACATGGGTTGCTAACTTATCTTCTAATTACACTTAAAGGGAGAGAACATATGAGGTTTTTAAAACAAATTGACTGCCGTCACACACTTATAGTTTTTGGCAACTGTGGAAGTATGTGTGTCGTTTATTGATATAGCAGACAGGCATGAGTAGCCATCTTATCCAGAAGTAACCGTCAGATTTTTTAAATTTTTCACCGCGGTCATCAATTCATAGTTGAAGACTTCTTGTGTTGACAGGCATATCACCCAAACACACTAGATCACCAGCACCCGGTTGCTCAGTCAGCTCTCAGCAGCAACATTCAAACAAACCAGGTTCAGTTCCACCAAAATAAAGCAGGTGACAGCACCAGTCATACCAGCATCCCCAACTGCTCACCGACGTTGGATCATGCACTTGGCCAAAAGCACAATCAAGAAAGGAGATGGTGGACACAGTTAATTGTAAGGGATTGACTAATGGAAATTGTAATCATCTCAAATGGGAAACAGACCCATGTCATTGACAGCATTGTTAATTTCATTTTCAGTATTTACTGAAATTCATACTTGCAAGAATAAACAAAGATACTAGAATAATGGCATGTTGGTTGCTCTTGTTACAGACAGGCACACGGGCAACTAAATTAGGGACCAGAGTCAGTATTTCCTTTACCAGACTCAGCTTTCTCTGATGACTTTTTTGACCAAATAACAAAGCTGATCTTTGGTCTGTCCAACTGCCATTTTCAATTTAGTCGCCCGTGTGCAATACTTAAGATAACTTATAAACCATGAAGGTAACCTACCATCATCTTGAGGGATCTTGATAGCGTCTGGCTCAGAAGCATCAGATTTGGTCTCCATGCTGTCATCTTCCGGGGTGCCAGTCGGGCTACGATCTTGACTCTCGTTCTGATTCATACGCAAGTCAGTGGGGGCGCCGCTTGCCTCAGCTGGCGCAGGAGGCGACCATCTCGTGTGATCAACAAGGATCATCAATCGCTGCACACCTTCCTGGGAGACATTATGCGACTGTGCCAGGTGGCGCTCCAACTTTGCTTTCTCCTTGAAGCCGTCCTGGCAGAGTGGGCAGTTCATCTCAGCTGTAGCGGGCTGCGAATGCTGGGTGGTGATATGGGCCTGGATGCGCATCTCGTTCACGCTGCTGTAGTTACAATAGGGGCAGATATGGATGTGTTCGGAATTGCCAGCCTCCACGCCATCTGTAACGAGAGAGACGGAGAAATCGATTTGATTAATATTGGATATTACATTTAGCGCGGGCACTTCACCCTGCACAAACATTATTGGACATTGTCTATGCAATCTTAGTGTAATGAATACATAGAGATGAAGTGGGGTCGCCCTGGACTAATTGTCACAGCGCATTTTGATGATATTGACCGTGTCTGATGGGTTACTCTCATGCGCAAAGCTCGGCGGACCTGAAATCACAACTGGTATGCGGAGATAATTACTTGAGGTGATCAACGCGAGGACCAATCTTGCGTTGATCACAACGCGAGGACCAATCGTGTGTTGTCTAGTCTTCCAGATCACGGAATATACATCATATCACAGTCGGTTGTTATCAAAATCAATGATATTAACCCATTATGACCAAAGACATGATTTCACACTGTTTTCAGACTAAGATTGAACCATACATATTTGGTTAAAGTTCACATTCCCGAAAAATCGTTGTGATATCAATTCCTTTTAACCAGCTTTAAAGATTAAATGTAACCTTCTTCATGGCTACTGTCAAACTTTTGCAATTCTATTATCAGCCTTCAAAATGCTGATGAATATTTGAAAATATTTTGTTCGACACCACAGGCTATCTTATTAATTTTGCCTGGTGAAAAATTCATTACGCAAAGAGTACTTTTTCAAAATTCTGTACAAAGGCCACAGGCTTGACAGGTAACCCTGGTAACTGCTTAGTATACAACTAGGTTTTGATGAAAAAATACATCAAAATAGTCGTACCTCCTTTTTGCATGTAGGTGGAACATTAAAAGTAAATAATGGTGAAAAGTAAATATCAAACAACCAATATCACCAAGCGTTAAACAATAGTCCCCAAGGCTTTAGCTGTGTGTTGTTACTGTTCTGGCCCACAGGCCTAGCTGTTGTAAGATTTTCAACACGTTGATTATTTTGTCTGAATTGCCTACAGTAAAAGTTGTAAAATGTTTGAAACAAGAGGGCCTTATTCTTGTTTGTTTATTGTTTACTTTTTAAACTATTTCGATAGTATTAGTTGCCAGGGGCATAATTATCAGCAAAATTTGGGGCTCAAATTTGGAGCGCTGTTTAAACAATAATGTTTTTATTTTGCGACAATAGTTTTTGTAATTATCACATCCCTCCTTGTTTGAACTATAATTCCCTTTGTCTTGCTATGAAGAAATATTTACATCACAATATTCATGGATCATTTTTGAACATGAACATCTTTTTGTTCAAATTCATCCAATAATTTTGTTTACTTTCGTTTATTTGACAAAATTTTAAAAACGGTAATTATGACAAAATCTGACGAAACCACTAATAATTTGCTGACGATAAAAACACAAAATCGAAAATCGAATTATTGAAGAGGATTTTGGCGTAAAGTTTGCTACAAGAACGAAAGTCGGTACAATGTTCATTGTAGTAATTGTGAAGGTCACTGATCCAAATTCCCAGTTCCCAGTAAAAGCAGCGCAATATAATGCGTCAACGTGTTTCAACCAGTTGAGGGACGTATGTGTAACAGACACAGCTCAACCGATCCAAACTTGTTGACACAGTATATTTGGTAGTCCGGCAACATCAGCGCTTCGAATCGAGTCAAGGTGGGTTTTTTCTGCCTTTCTTGTACATAAATACAATTCAAACTGGATCTTGGTAGTTCGTAGACTCCATAATATGACCGCTCTTTTTTCAAATAACACAGTTCCTCAATCTTCAGGGGTGAACTTTCCTATCTCTAACAGTTTATAAGTATGCTCTAAAACATGACATCTATACTTTTGAGACTATCAAAATACTTCACTTTCCTATCAAATCTATTTCGCTAAATGCTTGACAAAACTCAATGCACATGTATGAATAACCATGCAAAGTATAGTTGAGTTGAGACGATTTTTGCAAAAACCTATCCCCAGGAGCCGACCAATCCAAGTTATCATTCTAAAGTTTGTACCCAACCTGTCTGCTGCTGGGCAATGATTTCACCACTGTGGATTGTCAGAGTTGAGTGTACTAATTAAGTCTGTCACTGATGGAGAATTTTGTCTTAATTGCTCAGAAATGTTAGCCTCGAGACCCTCAGCATTGGACAAGTCTGATTAGTCCGAACCTGATGACTAAGTTTCATTGGTTTCATAACAAGAAGAGCACTGTACACTAAGTAGATAATGTACACGGACTGAACCTGTGTTTGTTTCTTGTTAGGACGAAACCATTCCCACTGTTGGCTTCATGTCAGAAAGAATCAAATGCACAGTCCATGATGTACACAGTTTGGCTGTACATCTTATCTCAAGTTAGAGTGACATTGTCTTGGCCGGTTTCAAACCAAGAGGTGCATAATTCGCAACGCAAAATGTACAGTTCAATATCTTTATTACATGTAAATAGCCATTCTGAACATGGAACTAGATTTTTCTAAATTTCCTTGACATGCATAATCAAGTGTGTTTACACACCAATGATAAAGTCATTTCCAGAAGGATTCCAGCCTGCTGGCTTCTTCATTTTCTTGATATCGAAAAAAAAATTGTATATTTTGAATGACACTTAAGTGCAATTAGCTGCATCCGTGAGCTGTGGTATTATAAGTGGGCACTCTACTGTTTAAACTCCAATTAACCATTTTTCATAAAATTTCAATTCAGTGCAAATCCAAAATTCTACTTAAAAGCATTTTTGTAACCTTTATTGAAATAAATGGATAATTACCGCGAACCCCCCCTACTTCCACATTACTAAGAACTGGAACGGTTTCCTCGATCGGTTTTTTTAATCATTAAATTACATTTACAGAAACCCTAAGCCTTGAATGAGTTAATTGTAAAACATCCCGAATACCAAAGTAATCTTCTGATAATGAAAATGGCTAATTGACACAGAAACTAACATTGAACCTTGTTAAATGTCTTGTTGGCCTAAATAACCGAACCAGCGATGAAATATAATAAAAAAAGATAACACACAGTTCTAATTCGTATGAAATAAGAAATTAATAAGCGATAGCCCCATTCCTTCTAATTATTGACGATATTTACCCAAATGAAAAAAGCTTTTTTCAATGAAAGAATGTCACTTCTGAATAACCCCATGACCCCCCAAAGTAATATTACACCAACTTATTAATTTACTTCCATACCCACTAATACTTTCATTATAATTTTTTCCTAATGAGGTTTTTTATGAAATTAAATGACATAAAACTGACACGGACATTAACTCGCAGAAAAGAAGATAAACCACGTCCATTCAAACTGCGCACAATCGAAGAATAATTTTATTAATAAAGACAAGAAATGGAGCGTCGGCCATAGATCTTGAACTTTATCTAGTTCCACGACATCCACGACTTTGCATAATTTGCGATTAACGTCAGGCGAACTCGCTTTGTCTGTTCGTCTAATTTGATTGAAGATATGGCAGCGTATATATATACTTTCGTATAGATCAAGATATGGACGTCCGTCTTCCGAATATCGCAACGCGTCTTGGGATTTCCTGTCATGGCCGATTCGATAGGTTCGGAAAATTGATAGTGCACGTCTATTAATAGATTTTGACGTTTTAGCAATATGCTCGTCCGATATCCTGTCCGGGTGGATCAAGTAATTTAGCGTGATCCGACGTAATTGCATTGTGGGGGATATTTTGAATTTTGAAACAAAATCGTTGGTAAAGCAAGATGTGGAGATTTGAGCATATCGAGAATTTGATTTGGAATTGAACTTAGATAGCGGCTGCAGTATATGAGAAGCAGTATTCAACTGGCCTATCACCTCCTATGGTCACCAGCTTAAGGATAGTATTTTAAAATAGATTTATCTACTTCTCGCCAGGTTCCATTTTGAATTAGATGCTGCTTGATCATTTAGGCAATGCTTGGTGCACAGTTCACCTGATTTGAAGTCGAAAAAATACTGAATAAAATTCACCAAGTGGACTGGGCCTTTAAGTCAATGAAGACAGATTTTAGCTATTTGAAATTTATACTGAGGAATCCTCAAGCTTCCATCAGAGATTTTTTATTTTATTTTTTTAAATTTGAATTTGATGCTTCTGCTCCAGCGCCTCCAAAATCCAAAAGGTATCATATTCAAGAGGGTGTGCCCGACACCCAAACGTGTTAAAAGGTCAAGACCATTTTTTACAACAGTCCTTAGGGCATTTTTAATAGAAAATTGTTGGATTTTTTTATTAGGTGCGGACATCCATTAGCCTTGTCGCCCAAGCAACGAAGATTTTACCAAGAACAGGGACAAATAACAGTGTGTGCTTATCGCAAAATAAAGGGGGATTACATTTTTTGTGACAGGGTTTTAGCTCAATTGCCCGCAGCCATGTTAAAAAATGTAACATAAAATGGTATTCGATTGTTGTCTAAATGAGTGCGTCAACGTTCAAGAGAATAGTTCCCGCCGATTGTAATTATCTTTCTTTCCGCACAGCATAAAGGAATCTCAATTCGCCACAGAGGCGTGAAGAGCTCTTCGGAAAAATAATCGCTTTAGAAATTCCGATAAAAAAGGTACAAAAACGCGGTCAACATTTTGATGGCGGTAATGGCAGATGGAATGAAGAATCAATGATGGCGTTTTTTGCTAATTTGCATATTTAATGAACTACTCGACCCAGAATAATTGCGACACTTAGCTTTTGTGTATAAACAACGCAAGCGGTTAGAAAATGCGTAGGAGTGGTGTGTACCCCTAATCAAAGATATAGCAAAAAGTCCCACTGCTGTTATTTCGATTATATCGCTAAAATATAAAGGTATGTCGGATCACTATAATTAAAATCTGGCCGTGATTTGCATGGCGTATGATTGTGTTGCTGGGCGAAGGTGGAAAAAACACCATTGTTGCGTGATTCAATGGTGTTATGATGAAGTGTCAGAGGGCGTCGGTGGGTGTCGGGTCAAAATCACGGGATCATTTTGGTTACTTGTGACAATGCAGCATGGGTTGGAGTCAAACGGAATAGTACTTAGGGTCTGTTACCAGGCAATGGCTATGGGACTAGCCAGCTACTTGTTGATCTGGGCACTTTTTTACAACGAATGAACTGATCACAGAAATCAGACATAAAGTAACTTTTTCAATGATCTTATTTATATTCAGACTCTGACTCAATGTATTTTTAGAAAATAATTTAGAACGGGAATTTTTTTATTTGTTAAGTTTTGAAGTTATTTTAAAAGTAATACAATCAGTGCACTAGATGATATTGAAGATTTACTGTCATTTTTATATGCCAAACTGAAAATATGATGTCACTTAAACGCAAAAACACCATTCATTTATTTCTAAATTGCACGATTACATATCAAATAAGTTTTTATGTATGGAAATTTTGAATACTTAGTTGCTCTTAGAGCGGAGCATTAAATTCTCAATTACAAGATTTACCACCAAAAACGTGATTCACCTCAACCAAACTTGCTAAAATCACCATACATTCCACACTAAACATGTACACAAGAATATTGCAACTTGACGTGATCGTAAACGCCGTCTGCTTTCGATTCAGGAGAAGAAGCTGCTCAAGTTTATCAGTACTAAATGATGCAGAAACAGCGATTTCTCGTGTCTGGGGCCGAAATGAGGCCAATATTTTTACATACTGCTTTAATTCGCCATAAAACCCAACATTGGCCCGCTATGATATGGCGCATAAATAATTTCCAACACCGCCATTGCACTGCTTCACATTCTAATCAATCGATTATTTAAAAAGCGCTCACGGACTACGTGGCGACAGACATTTTTTTAATAAGGGCAAGAATGACAATATGCAAATTGTGACGACATTTCACCTCGTTAAGGTATGCCCTCGGATAATCACGGAGAATATAGCTGACAATCTGATTAGGGCAACGTTAACTAGATCTAATGAGCAGAGTAGATAAATGACGTTTTTTATCACCACAGGGCAAGGTCGGAGACCATGAGGTCTTGAGGCCCCGAGGTTAAACTTTTTTTACTTTTGAAGAGATGTAAGGTGAAGTGGTACAATGATAGCCCATACAATTACAGTCTCTGTGTGTTAATGTGTACTACCAGTTGCTTTTTACACTGTAGGGCTATAACTATAATTGTACAACCTTACCGTAGAACTCACTTATGCAGCGGTCAATCTAACCCCTGTACCCCCCACACTTGTATAAAATGCCCTCAGAATAGTCACCTTCGTGCTCTACACGTTCTTATTCATATCATATTCCCCCCTCCTCTCTAGAGAGCTCTTCACGGCGATCTCAAAACAAGCGATGACTCACAGACCATCCCAACAAGCGCAAAACATCAATTTGTATTTTAAGTAATTTGTGTGGCGTTTAATTGCGCTTGGATCGTGAGACGAGGGCAATCTTTAATTGGTCCTGGCGGCTTTAGTCTCAGAGGAAAGGACCTCTTAACAACAACAAAAAGTACAAGGAAATCTGGTTATGACTTTGATAGAATTAAGAACGATAATTTTTAGAGATTATCTTGTTGATTCATAGATTTGTCTTAAGAAGTGTTTGTTTTTTTTCATTTTCTTGTTAACAAAGTGATGACGCGCTGTTTAAATGTCGACACTAGCAAAAACAAAAGCATTTTCAGAAGAACACTTCTTGGATGTTAGTTACATCATAACAGAAGTTGGTAATTTTTTCATCTTAAAGGAGGAGATATTAGGAAATCAAAAGTGTCGTATGCATTTGGAAACACCTAGTAGTATCTTCAGGGAGGAGAAAATAAGAAATCAAAAGTGTTGTATGCATTTGGAAACACCTAGTAGTATCTTCAGGGAGGAGAAAATAAGAAATCAAAAGTGTCGTATGCATTTGGAAACACCTAGTAGTATCTTCACGGAGGAGATATTAAGAAAGCAAAAGTGTTCAATGAATTTGGAAACACAGAGTAGTATCATAAATATTGATGAAATTATCGCCAAATATTCACAATCAAACAAATCAATATTACAATAGCGCATTGATCACCTTTAATTGGTATTGACTTCTCACGATCACACGCCTATCTCGTCAGAGGTAATTTTGTGCATGGACAAAATACCCCAGGTTACACTTTTATTTGGTTATTTTTAGCCACAACATTGTTTCGTCTCAACTGTGCGTCTGCCCAGGGGCTATGATGCAATTTTTCTACACAAACATTTCGTTTTGTATTCTGGCAGTTTTTTTGATGTTATGGTTTGACCTGGGAGGCAAAGGGGGCAGCACCACTGTCTGTTAAAAAATCCCTTGAATACTTAACCCTTTAACTGCCACCATCGCCGAATTGCGACGAGCACTTGCCTAAGAAATAATTGTTCTCAAGGTTTACAAAAACCATAAACATTTTTATTGGTTTCCACCCCCCCCCAAGATCTTTGAAAATATGGACGATCAACAACTTAAAAAAAATCTCGCCTGATCAATTGGTCTTCAGGCCAATATGTAATAATTGATGACAGCTATTATCTTCTCTCATAATATAAGACTATTCTTAAATAGCATGTCAACAATAACGAAATAAGTGCATTTTCCAAAACAATTCCCATGAACGCCCAATCCTTTCGCGACACAACTTTACACAAAAGACCCGCAACTACATTATAGATTTTATAATGGAATGTAACGTATTAAATGTAGAGTCTTACAAATAAACAATAATTTAGAAAAAAACAAACAAACAAATATGGTTTATTATACAATTTACACCTGAAGCTAAAATCGTCTTTTCGATAGATGTATCCAATTACTTCTTTGTCTTTTTTAAAACATTGCAATACTAGCTTTGTCACACCCCTTTTCGAAAAAAATTTCAGAGGTGATTTTTTTAGTTTGAGTACATTTATGTATAAATTTGAGAACGAAGGGATACGGGGTCATTTTGAGCTAAACGCGCCAGCTATTATGAAACACAATATCCCAACAAAGAAGTATTAATACAGACACAAACTGTGAGAAACTAGACAATTATGTAGTAATTTACGATATGTATTAGATACTTTTTCCGAATGTACCTACAGGTGTAATATAAAGCTTCCTAATTTGTTATCGTGATCAACCGGAGAAATTTCTCACCGAACAAAGCCAGATTTTTCCGTCGCCCCAGGCCTGAATCGCACACATTGTTCTAACATCGTAACGCAGAGAAATATGTGTGTATGATTGTACAGCATGTTTTTTTAGTGGTTCGCTGACATGCTGTAGCGCATATTAATATCGGTGGGAATAATAATCAAAATATGTCCACTTGAGGATTAGGTGTGTTGAAACTTTTTGGGAACACCCAGTAGAGTCACTGGTTAAAAATAGAATGAAACAACCGTTCATGGACATGCCATCAAGGTGAATACTTCCAATATATATGATTTGAAAACTGGTGTTGAAGCATTTCCATCAGCCTACAGGCTCGTATTCTAGTTATCAGATTGCATCATGTCCCAAACTACCTTCTTTCAATTTGCACAAACTCTCTTTTTAAATTTTTTTTATTTCAAAGATTTTCTCATATCAATTCAGGCGTATTTTACTAAACAATTAACTTATTGGTAAATCCTAGAGAACTTTATTAACTATCTTATTGTTTATAACCCACGCACGGAATATCAAGACAATCTGTAAAACTTCAGCAAAAACTTTCTTAGAAACAATCGAAATATCAAAACAAACTTAATTATTTAAGCAAAACTTTCAAATTTACCTTAGATCTACAGCAACAGACTAGAAATAACTGATCAACCCTAAAGACAATGCCTATTATTAAAACAATACTCACTCAAGAAAAGTATTGCATGTATGACTATGTTATTACGTCTTTTGTACCATCGGCAAAAACTCACAGCCGCAAGAGCATTCTATCAAGCGCCTTGCCCGAGGTTTTCATCGTTCTGTATCAGATATGCAAACGAACTAATAACAGAACAATGAGAGGAATTCCAAGGTCGAAGGATTGGGTTTTTTGACACTTTGTACAAAAGCCCCAAGGCGTACAACAGTTTATTGCCAGTCTTATGATTGTCTGCAAGTGAACAGGACATTTTCTGCTGTGACCATGATCAAAGTGACCTGCAATCATAATCGCATGCGACAAAAATTGCTCGTTTGAGGTCGTCATCGCAAGCACCTGCGACAAGAATTAGCGATCGCTACGACCTGCAATCGCTATCAAACCTAGCCTAACCTAATCACACATTTTCTCGCAGACAAGTGATCTTTGTACCACTCATCACTGCAATAATTGTCGCACCGCCAAAAACTGCTTGTTTGCCTGTCACTTTCACTTGTTATAAGATGATGATATTTAACACTTTTCCATTCCAGAAACTTTTCTTGGAAGTGGAAGGTGCAGTGATCTCAAAGCCTTTGGGGTCAAGATGTATTTTGACCAATCTGCTCAGAAAACAACATTAGAAGGGTTCGTCTGAAGCTATATAAGGGACTTCCGTGGCCGCGAGGGTTTTATCATAAATCCTCATCTGGCGATTTGAAAACATCAACTCGAGTTCAGCAGGAAGATGACTGTATTTTCCATTTGCTTTGTCTGAGAAGGAAGCGCAGACTCGGGGGCTTTGACGTCTGTTGTTTTATGACAAGTATCAGGGCCTTGAGAAAACTTCCCTCGGTGTGTTTTCTGGAGGCTGGAGGTCATTTTGGATCTATTTAATACAGGGGATGATTTTAACTCTGGGTCAGCTCTAACATCGGCTGACTACCAACCCTGCTTAAAAGGCACTTGGAGAGTTCTGGAAAGGTGGATTAGACCCTTACTGGAGGATATGTCGACCGGCTCGCCATAATGCCTTGATGTGACCGGAGAAATATTACAAGCAATCATCCTCTCCTTGCTTTTAGTCTCGAGTGGCGCGCTTTGGACGGCCGACATCACCGGCCACTCGAGTGGCATACCAGACCAGTATTATATGCCAGTGTCTAGTTTCCCTCCACTCAATCTCTACGCGGCTGTCGCAATGTCCGTACATTATTTCATCCGAGCCACTAGTGGCAGCGTTATTGGATGGCGGGGGAAGAGACGGTTCTGACACATAGAAGCCAAACAGCGGCAATATGTAATACATCGTCGATAGCTCCCGGTACAGCGCTACATGGTTGTAGATGTCTATTTTTTCAGAAGCAGTGGGAAAATCTCAGAAATGATTCAATGTATCTCAGTTCCAGATCACAGCCAAATGAATTTCATGATTGCTACCACAGAATCGGGCAAGGATTGCATTCTTTCCACAGCTGGTTGGGGATTCAAACTCAGACTCCTCAAAAGGCATCCAAGTAGATCATTTAAGGTGCATGTGTTCCGCAACTGCCTATTCCGGGACATCGTGGGACTGGCCACAGGGCCAAAGAGAGCATCAACGGAGACGAAGCTCTGGGGATGAAAAGAGGAACAAGAGATGTTGGCCAGGTTTATTAGAGACCAGGCCCTGTTCTGTAGTATAGCCATCAAAGAAAATCAGTCAAAGAAGAGAAAATGAGCTCTTTCACTTTACATGTGATAATGTGAGGTCGCTCCGTGCTCAGGATGGCCAACCCAAAGCAACAGTCCTCCTGAAGTGAGCTTTTTATCGGAAAGTCAACCGTGATGCACCAGAGCCAAGTAACGATATCATAAATATTCCTTTCCAATTAGTCCATCTTCATGACAAGTAGCTATGTATCACCGTCTATGACAATTAAAATAGCCTTCTCCAGCACTCAGGGTCTCTCAAAGACGTCGAGTGACTCCCCGTATTGACATAACAAGCAAAACACACCTTGATGCACCGAGGAGCTGCGTCCTGACCAAAAGCCAAGTGATTTAATTAAACAGGCGCTTTAGTGTCTCCCGCCTCATCAAACAAACAGCCATCGCTTGCTAATAGAACAAACATAACTTTGTTACACCGAGCCCCTCAACCTAATTAGCCAAATTGCAAAACATCACATCCAAACGCAATTAACGCCGATCGCAGAAAAAATTAATCGCAACATTTTGCGTACTTTTCTTAATTATACGTCATAGGTTTGATTCGCCATGTCCGGTATTTAATGAGACTTTTGATAATTAGCGCCGGTCTTTTTAAAACAATGGCAATTTGATGCAATCAGGGAATCTGGGGTACTGCATGTAAGAACAATTTTGTGAATTAAGCCTAATTAAGTCAGGTATAATTAGGCGAAATGCAGAGACCTCTTCTAGTACGGGTGAAATGAAATGCGGTAAATTAACTGCCAGAACATTTTCATAAATTGCATTGGTAAATCAACTAATTATAGGTCAAGTAATTATACCCATGTTACTACTAATGTTACTACACTGAATGATGTTTTTCTGTTTACGTGAAAACAGCTCGCATCAGCCTGGTATGAGACAGCGGTCGTTTAAGTTTTTACTCTCGCAATTATGTTACTAGATAATGATAATACAATTATTAAACTCTATAAAGATAATAACGAAATCATTAAACTATGTTAGTAATCATTACTAAGCTTCCGCACATTAATAGTAGCTCGTTAGACTTTTTTGACATGGCACATCGGAATGAGGCCACCGAGAGGACAAGCTGTAATAATTACCGTCACTTTAGCCACGCGTCACGTGATAAGAGAAAAGAGCGACTTTTGACAATCTTAAACCGTCTTTTTTAAGTTATATGATTTTTAAAAGTTTGACTGCCCGTCACAATGCATCACCTTAACTCTATTAGGACTAATTAAGCCTCCCACCAATACAGAAGGTCCCTTTCCAGCAAACAAGTTTTCATGCTTTTTGTGCAAAAACCATGAAACTAAAATGGAATCTGAAGGTTTACATCATTAACTGAATTATGGTCAATGACGGTGGTATTTGCGTTTTAATATATCGGCAGGCAACACGTTGCAGAGAACAATGACAACAGCCCCTGTCTGATCATATCGAAACAGCACAGCTATTTCGTGATCATTATCTCAACGCGATTCAACATCTGTCGGGTTCCTATTCAAAACATTACCGGGGCTGATTGATCGTTACCGTGGCGAAAATTAATTGGTATAATTAGAATTGAGATCTTCTTGATTGTGAAGCATAGGCCTGGAAAGTTTAAAACCGACGTTCAATATCTGATGGATTTTTCTGATATGGGCAACAGACTGCTCTGTTGAGAATTTCAGGCAGCTGGGGACAGAGTCAGATAGACAGAAGGGCCTATGGTCTCCTCCATAACAGCAGGCCTAATTGATAATACAAAATAGATGGAGGTTATAAATTATGATACAAATGTCCAGAGCATTGGGAGGGTTGGGAGGGGATGTTCCTTTGTTGTGTGTCAACAATAGTCAGTTACATGTAAGGTAAAGTGTTACAATTATAGCCCCCATAGTGCAGAAAGCAGCCGGAAGTACATATAAATGCACATGTAATTATACTGGGGCAATAATTGTACCAGCTTACCTTACGGCTATCACACATGTAATAAAACATGTACTGTAGTTTATGATATTTTGTTCGCCCCGCCCCTAAAGATGACAATTCTGAAAGCGACATTCCATAATGATGACCTTGTCTGCCGCCAAACTGCACATTAGGCATAGTTGACCTTGACTTAATTTCATTCGTAAGTTAACGAGACAAAAACGCCCAATTCACGTTGAACGAAATTAGATTAATTTTGAAATTGTTTGTCTGCTGTTGTTATCTCCAAACGTGGAAAGAAATACTTTACTTAATTCATTCATGTTGAGGAACTGATTTTGTTCTTTTACTATAGAGAAACCTTGTGGTTAATTCACCTCAAAACTTTGTCCATATAATGTCACATTGTCCAAGTCACCAGATGGATACAAGTTGTTTTAGTAAATTTCCCAATGAGCGCACATTTTGGCATTTATCTTGTTTGCACACATTTTCCCAGGCTTCCACCATGCACCATCCAGAGCAGGCTGCTCGGTAAAAAGGAACGCCTGCCTTGAATACTAAAGATGACATAAAGATTCTCAGTCCGTTGGGGAACTGAATCTCAAAGGTGGTATTAGTAAACACCAAAACAGGGAGTGCTGTCACCTATTGCCGTAAAACATCAGTACGTTACCTGCGACATGGTTTCAAAACCTGTTTGTTGGCCGTGAACCTTAACAGGTCAATGCCGCGTCCCGGTGTTAGACGCGGCATGACTAAAAGTCAATATCAGGAAAGGGGAGACAGGAGAAAATGGTTGAAACCTACTCAATTTCAATCCCCTCATCAAATTACCGAGGCGGTGAATAACTCGACTGTTGAGGATGATACATTGACAACTTTGATCAAAACGTCGCTGGTTAACCCTTCCATTGACTGAAGCATTTTGAGAAACATTTTTATCAGAAAATTAGCAGTTCACTCCAAAGGAACAAATGTATTTCCATTCAGGAGTATGCATTTCCTTTCATGCAAGAATTAGTTCAGTCAAGGTGTGTTAGAATTGCCATCAAACAGCCCATGATTTGGCGACGGCAAACACCTGAAGTGCTTTTTTGTACGCCACTTTACATAAGGCTCATTGGTTTTCATTGATGACAGACAGAAGCAACAGCGCCCCCTATACTCTGACGACTTTTAACACATGTGGAGACCTACAATGTACGTTCTCTAATTAGTAGAAATCAAATTAATTGTTCGATCCAGTCACAGCTGTGTCGATGACGAATTACTCTCGGTAAACGACTCTTGACATGGCGAAAATATAAAGGCTACGCAATCACTTAAACAGAAACCAGGGTGGCGCATAGTACATGCTGGGTAGGCCACGTTACTATTGAATGTTAATTAAAACAGGATTAATTAAATCGGTTATAGTGAGCCAGGGGGCTACCGTCTTAGGCCATTGTACGTTTAGAAGCATTAGTGTGTTATTTGCTAGTTAAGAATGCTTGTGTGTCTAATCAAAGTAGGTGTACAGATGTAGTTGATTTTCAATTGGTATGCTGGGTAGGGTATAGAAGGACCATAGGAAGAAGCTAGGGGTGAAATTAGTGGTATTCATGTGATTGATATGCACAGTTGCGGCACCAGAACACGTGAGCTTCGATTCCGTATTCCGTAACAAGCATGCGTTTCCATATACTGTGAGGAGAGACCCCTATTGGCAACTTCATGTTACACTAGCTGACCAACCAGACTCCTATCTATAGTCGCTCTTTAAGCTTCAAAGCGGTAAACTTTTCAGTCATTTTATGTTAAGTAATGAGTTGAATGAGTTTTCAAATGACAGAATCATTGTATAGAGTTAATACTCCATATCATAAACCAGAAAATGTTTATCTTTTCAAACGTTTTTTAAAGAATTTTAGCTTGACATGAGGGAGAGAGAAATAAGTTACCATGTACGTTTCTTTGCACTGAATCAAAAATATGATCAACACACAATGGGCACGTGACCATCTCACCAGCAAGGGTCAAGTATGGACAACAAACACCTTTAAGAACCAAAATCAAAACAAATTAATTTTAACGCACTCACCAGAATTTTCAGGGGAACTGTTGTTCATATTGGCAGCGTGCATGGACCCAGGCAGCGGTACCTCTGACATACTGTTTTCCAACGAGTTGGGCCCATTGCTTTCTTCATCGTTGTGCTCACCATCTGGAATTAGAAAGAGGGCGCTAAGATGAGTTAAATGAACATCATGCGTATGATACTACAGAAAAACTTGTGGGGACTGAAAACTAAGATATATATCCTAAACCATCAGCTGCATTTGAAATATCATCTCAAAATGACACTAATCAAGATTACAAATCGTCAACTTGACCTTGAAAAAAAACATGTCCTTCCCCGAAGGATTAAAAAATCTGATGAGATAGAAGACAAATATCATCGAACTGCAACGCACACCGACATGCCAGCAGCCATTCACAGGAAGTAACGTCAATAAAGGAGCGAGAAATCTTCTTTGGCACACAGCTGGAGGTTGTGTCTAGAATACGGATTCACGCAATAAATCTGATCGCCGCCTTTACAGAAGGGTGGTAAATTTTTAGCGTGGTTTTGAAATTGAGTGTGAGGGTTATCGTAAACTTGTTTTCAACACTGGGAATCTGCCATTTCACTTGATCTAACAACTTCCTACCATTTTGAATACAAAATCCCCTCATATCAACAAATACATCGTAACCGGGCAAAGCGCGAATAGATATTAATAGAGAAATGTGCGACTTCCTCTACAAGTGCTTACTATCTAAGTTACATAACCTGCATTGAACTGATATTTCAAATTAACAAGATCATTATCAAAGTAGATTTGTAGAGTGTTTCTTGTAATTTTTCCCTGTTACCATAAGAGGTAACGCCCATTGCATATCAAGGTGATAATATACCAGAAGGTGGTAATTGGTTCTGTAGAATTCTAGAAAATCATCCACATTGCAAATGAGGATGATGAGGTGTTTCCATGTCGGTCAAAAGACACTTCCCTTGCTCATTTTGGAGACGAGGCAAACAAATAAATCACGAGACAGACGTCTGTCAATATCGACACCAAAAAACATCTCGCCCAAGGTTTGCTATATTGGCCCCACATCATTATCACCTCTGTCCGTCCCCAATTCACAGATTTTCCGCACACAAAGAACTCAACGGGGAACGACGGCCATTTGTATGCAAGTGGGATTGTTCTGATTAAGACGAGACCTTTTGATTCAGGGCGCGATAATGGCCGCAGTGTTCAAGACGGTAGCGCAACTGAGCGGAATCGATGCGGCCCAAAACCATGGCAAATTTTTACAAAAGGCCGACGAGAAATAAAGCCTTTTCTTGGAGGTGCACACTGATCAGATTATAGAGTAAAACATATTTGGACCAAGTTTGGTGTGCATTGTATACAGAATTATGTACATGTCCACATATCTGGTTAGACTGAAACAATTCAAGGGTAGATTTCAACCAAAGTAGGCTAAATGTATGTGTCTATTGTGCACAGCGCCATGTACATTTCTTATGCTCAAGTTAGAGTGGAAAAGACAACATCTTGTTTCTAAATGTGTACGTCTGCTAAATTCTATGAACGTCTGCCCACATCAGCATCGGTTGGGTTGCTCTGAATCCAATCCGCTGGAAGATATTTTGGAACATTTTCAATGAACATTATAATGGCATTATATAACTTAAGGAATTCAGGGGTAAAAATTTGATTTCATTCACGTTTCTTTCTTTGAAAAGCCATTATTTCAGCATCAGAAGTCTACCAACTGATGATGAAGATAATTATGATCAGGGACCAACTGATCATTCAACCAAAATGACTTGTATAAAAATTACGCTTTTTTTGCCATCTGGTTTGAATGCAGGTGATTGAGTATATCATTGCGGTTTTTGTTTGGCACCAATTATTCTAAGGCAAAGGACATATGTACCTTATTAATGCATGGTTCATATGATAGGTGGCGACACTATCTCTCCACTTTTGTCAGCAATGCAAGTTTTCCTGAAACCAGTTGCGCAAAAAAAGTCAGGCAGAAAGTGATTATTCCTTAATTATGATTTTCATTACGCGGCAATGCGATTCCATTTCCATATTCATAACAATTATCATTATTGTCTATTAGTATTAGCAATCCGTATGCTGTATACAACGTGCGGCAAAATGGCAAACTCTGCACGTTGATTAAATGCAGATATAAATTGAAACTGATCCAGATTATTCTTCGAATAACTAGGCATGGATTCTATGTTCTAATCACAATGATAAATACAATTCTGCCCACTGCGCGAGAATGACACGAATAATTAATATGCATGCATGATAAAAGGTACACTGGGAACTTGGGGCGTTGCGTTGTGGGTGACTCAATCCGTGACTGGCATGGGTGATGTATGAATTTATAAAATGGCTGACCGGGCTCACCCTCAAGGTCTTCACGCTGTATATCGCCGGGAGAAATTGATCTCTGCGAGCTATTTACGTAATGGAGGAAGGTCGATAGGATGCTGAGAGTTGATGGGTGGTCATGACCTTGTATGCCAAGATGTTCATAGACGTTTTTATCCTGAATGCTTGAGGGGAGCAAGCCTGGCGTTTCCATCATGTATTTTTTAAATGGTTTGCCATGTTTCTGGCAATTTGAAGATCGATGATCCCTAATCTTTCAGCACACTGAGAAATTTTGTCGCAGTGATATGCGTCAAAATTCTACAGTCTGCGGCATCATCACAGGTGCCTGTACCTAGTCTCAGTCATTGCTGCCACCAGCAACAAAAACCAAACTCGCCATTTGCCAGTTTTACCTTCAAATGACGGATCCTTTTATCACCAACGCCGTGATAATTTTCACAGCACCGAGATTCTCTTGTCTGCAGGTCCTTAAGGCAGATTCATGATCTTTTGAAATTATTTACTAGTCATGACAGAATTTAACCTTGGAGGTCATTGAACTTAACTGATTAATAATCTAAGGTATAAATTGATCTAACACATCAGCAGCTGTCCATAGTGTAAAATGCATACGTAATATCATAGAGTCACACCTGTTCTTAAACAAAGCTCTACAGATGCACAGGCTTACAAAAAAATATTTTGTTCATTGCCTTAATTAGCATCTGAAGATTATTCATAACATGAATGGTGTCGTGCATGGCTGCTATAGTTTCAAAGGTAAAAAAACCTTACAAGACAGAGCTTTTTTCAATAAGGAGCAACTTCAAAAACTCTCAGCAAGGTCAGGTCAAAATTTCACACCAGTGATTGAATTGGCATAAAAAAACATATTTTTATCGAAAGAAGCGTAAAACTCACAAGAAGATGATTATCAAGTGCTCTATGACCTGACTACATATACAGACTCATGTTTTTATCTCGGATTCTCATTTACATATGCAGATGATCGGAATTCCAAATTGAGGAGCACGGCAGAAATAACTCGGGGGAGTTTATCGCGTGTTTTACGGAACACGTCTTCCTATGATAGATTAGATCATCTTCTTTTTGCCCGACCGAGCGGGAATGTGTCAGTCGCTTGAATAAAGGACACATCGCGCGAAGGAAATTATGTTCTCAGTTCAGCGCACAATTACTTTTACTTGATTTGATGAAATATTAGGTCGGTTATAGATTATAAGAATTTACTCCCGAGGATGGCGGACGTCTGACCTCCTATATTGACCTCCGATCCCGAGTTCACAGAGCCAGTGTCAATCTTCAAACACCCGAACTTAGAGCAATATCTCACTGCCTGAAATAAAGTAAATATTATGCCGGGGAGTATTTATTCAGCAAAATTCATTAAGATCGTAGGACCTTGGTTGTCTGTGTTCGGAGCTTGGGGGCACAGGGAAGTTATCACAATGTGCTTTGAAAAGACCATATAAAATCGTTGCTGGAACCTTAAAGAGGAAGCGCCAACTGCAACGCGTTCGGTAGACAATGATACACAGCGCCGGCTTAAAGTAACATGCCTAGCTCAAGTAACAGCAGATTGTGTCCAAGCCCCCCCCCCCCGCTTGAATTATTGTCAAGCCGACCAGCCATAAACGAGAATATCAATGCAACTTATCCTGTGTATCCGCCATTTTGTAAGGGTTAACTTCCCTGACGACCGCACGCCATAACCGATAGACAGTTAATCCGACTCGAGAGGATTCATACAGATCTCATTCCATATACGTATAACCCTATCACACTTGCGCCAAACTATGCATAAAAATCACATCCGATGTATGAACAATACTACCAAGGGACGCCGCTAATTAGACGAGATTTTTCTTTCGGCGAATTTCTGCCACGATGAAATATTCGTGCGAGTTAGAAAACAACGTTAGCCCGTTGAGACGATTGCGAATTCAAGATATATCTCGCATACATACTAAATCTAAACGACTCTTGGCGCACATAAAAATGATGCATTAGCCCCTGTCCAATATGAAATTCTCATCAAATTCTGCCCATTATTTATCAAATTTGACACCGGAGTAATTGGCAGTTTTTAATCATTTCTTATTAATTTCATCTGGACTACATAAAACATGTAAAATACTATATGATTTTAATGGCTTAGTTCGCTTGCCCGCCATAATTACATTTGTGACTAATGGGATTATATGGCGTGTTCCAAAAAAGTTCACCTGAAGAACATATCAATTTGGTTAGTACTCTACTCTAAACTTGTAACAGCTCGGTGGTTCTTATTAGCAGAGAGATGACAATTCTCATGAAATTCATTTCAGTGAAAAAAATTCCATTTTTCAAACAGCACGCCCTCTTAAAAGCCATGAGACAAAAGGAACCAAAAAGACAAACATCGGAGACAAGATCGAAATGTAGAGAAAACTTGCGTCATTCTTCTGGCATAAATTGGACCATAATTCGTCCGGCGATAAGCGAAATCTTGGCAGAGATCAAAGGCAAAGTGACAAAGCGACTTCCTACGCGGGCGAGAGACACCAGCTACCCACATCGAGGGAATATGGGATGACATTGCCGGCTTCTTTGTGTGGTGTCAAGTGAACTCGTGGCAAAAGCACATATACCAAAAGTCGACTTCAATTGCAGTTTGCCCGAAAGCGGTACACATGTACATGGCCATTCACAGCAAATGCACACAATGAGCCGGGAGGTAGAACTTGACATGGACTAATGCAAGAAACATGATGTTCAAGCGCCAAAAGATTTCGTGATAATGTTCTTGTATATGAACTGGCTTCCTTCTAATGAACTACCTTTCTTCTGATGAACTTGCGCTTCTTTCTAATTTCTTAACCAAAAGTTATTTAAATCAACATATAGTACAATCAGGGTCTTTGCCAGAGGGGAAATTTTATGTACCCTCAAAGAAATTGGGGATAAAGAAGTTTCAGGCCAACTCCATTCGTTGAAAAAAATTTAAAATTGAACTCAAATTTGAAAATTTCTAATTGTTGAAATACACACTGAACATAAAACAATGCCGTAGTGTATACAAATACAGTAAACCCAATACATTTCCGCTGAAAATCATTTTCAAACTGACAAGAATCTGTAAGATAATTTGGTGGCCTTCCTTGATTTTAGACGCTTCAATCTGATCTTCTTTCAGTCCAGATGCTTCGGTCATAACCGAAGACATTATTAATTGCTCCAATACCCCACGAGGCCCCCAGGGTACATTTACAAGTAAAAAATATTACCAGACACACGGACTGACTTTGTGAATATTCATAACCATGTACGATCGTTGTACATAGATTGCTCAAATATTAGTATGGAGAAGTTATCACCAGAATCTGCGCAAGTCAGGATGAACGAGATACCAGGATGACATTTGCTTCATGGGACATTTCGCGATGATTGATTTTGGTGGAGGGCAAAGCGTTCGATTTTGCGCACACGGGAGGGAGGTTTTTACGACATGGTCTTACGGAGTGTAAGAAAATGTGCGTCACAATTTAAATGCTAGTCATTTCCACCAATCCTTCTGACCTGTTAATTGGATGTGATATCTGAAGTTTGACACATTGATATTAATTAACCAATTTATTTTATTAAAGGTCACCGTTAGCACTTAATAGAGAAATGTTAGTATCGTCTATTCATTGTTCCCCCCCCCCTCAACGTTTTGGGCTCAGGAGCGCAAACTACTGTCAGATTTCTTTTCTATTTTGCTTTTTTGATCTGAGCTGTACAACCAAAAAGGATTTACAGAAAAGATTCCCACAGTGAGGCGTTCATTTGGGGGGGGGGGGGAAACCAGATAGGCCATATTTTGCTTCTATCTATTTATTATTCTTTTCTGGCGCATTGAACTTTAAATCAACGAGATTTTCGATTACAAACAAGATATTGTGTACACCTCTAGAACTAGAACTTGGTAACCGCACACAAGTCCAAGGGGGCAGAAAATAATAAAGCCATATATTTAGCATGTTTAGGGCCTACTTGTCAAAGAAACAAAGAGAAACAATGTGTAATATACTTAAACAATTGGTGATTTGCGCAAAGCATTTCTATAGCTCAGTAAAAACATAACCAAAGAGTCGCAGATCAATATTTACCCCATCAAGACATGCACAGTGTGAACCCTTTTTACGTTCCCCGGCCCTAATTGTCCCTTCCATTAATTACATACTGGTTTTGTGACCTTTACATGGCGGGATCACAAGATAAGGTCAAGTCGCGTTCCTCGAACAAAGCCCCTTATAATTCAAAGTAGGCCCTTTTTCGCCCTTATTAACACATTGGATGATCAAGTCCCCAGCATGCCGAGACCTCTCTAATCAGGACACCATTCTATCAAGGACAGCATATGACAGTCCCAAGGCTGTCTTCATTAGGGAGGTTCTACTGTGTCCTGGCGGTTAGCGTTACCTCAAACTTTAGAGCACATGATGTCATATAGCAAACTTATCAGATCGACACAGGCTATTCTCATATTATTTTTCTTCTTGAAATTCCTCAAACCATCTTTATTATTGCCAATAACCTACCCACAGATTGAAAATTCTTAGGGCCAATGACCTATACCTCAAAACAACTCCACAATCACCAGCGAAAAAAACCCCCAAAACCATGTTGTTCGAGCCCAAAAACTCCCAGACAAATTTGTCCAATGAGACTAATTATAGTTCTTATCATAAGAGGAGCTTTGACCATAATGGAATTGAGTTTGAGCCAAATTAAACCTTGTATTGTTCAGTTGGCCCAAATGGACATTACTGTACATTTCGCCCCTATTGGGACAATAGATCGTAGAGTCTAATTACTTCTGCTACCATTGTGCCAAAAATGGCCTGAGTTTAATCCGAAAAATCATTTGTCTCGTGGTCCGCTTGGCCGAATTGTTTGTCTAAGGGTTTACAAGAGCGGCATAGTTGGTTAGCACTGTCCATGTCTCCAGTCACTGATCACAAGCGTTATAAGACCAAGTGTTTTAGCACAACTTCACTTGTTGTGTTTCACAATGGGATAAACAACAATACCTGGTCAAGATGGCCTGTTTACATGTATATACTAAAAAACATAACAATAAACAGAAAATGAAAAATTCCCAAAAAGCTGTGTTTTCAACATAGGCCAGGCATTGTTGTGAAAAACTGAATCACAGCACCCAAGTATCGTGACAATTAAACCTGGCTAGAAGAAAATCAAGTTTTGCGTCGGGTAACGACGACGCGACCCAGGGATGTGACATGTCGTGATGCAAGACAAGCTTTCTGTCTAAAAAACATCTGAAATAAAATGTTTACTTACATTTCAGCATTTTGAGACGTGGAAGCGAAATGACAAGTATCAGGAATGCAAATGAGTCGATTTGTGCGTGACGTCCTGCTGCAGCCATTTTACAGCCCAAGTGTAAATTGATATCAACACCTTACTTAAAAAGACAAACAAAACGCCAACTCCTTTGCCCCTTCTATGGCTTCGAGAATCTACATGCTTGTATGAGGCAGGCAAGGGGGCCAAGGAGTTCATCCCACTGAAAATTACTCAGTGCAAGACTCTATTTAACTCTTTGGTTCTGGGGTGGGGCAGTAGGGTCCATGGGTGGATGGAACACCACTTTTTGGCACGTAAGGGCCAAAATCTGAATGAAAAACACCTTTTTCGGCAACATCTGGGGGAAGCAGATGCCCAACCTGCCCTGCTGAATTGGGCCCTGATGAATAAAAATCTTAACAAGAAATTTTTTTAACTTATGTGGCGCATACCCAATGATTGATATAAATCCCGTAGATTCTGACCATAAATGGTAACATCCTGCACCTGCCTTACTTAGCGGATTGTTTCAGCGTGTCATTAGCACCTCATTAGCGTGATTAGCATAATGGTCAAGACAACGAGACAAAAGGTTCGTGCTAATAACTGCACTCCACCAGCAAAAAGACACAGTGTTATCTCCTTGTTGATTGCGATAAACAGATGTCCATCTTGCTGAGCCTTAGATACAGGGTGTGCCAATAAAAACCCTCACTTTCATGCTCTCTCCCCACCCCACCTACCCCGATAGCAAATCGAGTAAAATGAAATACTGAAATACAAGTAACCACTTTGTTTCATTAGTTGCCATGGAAACTCATCGTCACAATGCTTTAATTCCTCAAATTAAGTGTCAATGAGGAGGCCACTGAAGGTTCAGGACATAATTTCTAAGAATTCTCGATGGGGTCAAATTTACTGTCAAGGCTAATAGTCCCCTGTACAGGGTGCATCAAGACACCTCTTAAAGCAAGCGTCAAGATTTTGCTGGCTTTTAAGTTTAACATGAAATGATTTTTTTCTGGGGTACTCTCCAAGTGAAAAATCTCTCAACACTTTTTCACAAAAGTTCTGACTTATTCTCAGATGTTGATTTCACTTCTGGCAGTGTTTATTTACAAGGACTCTCATAGATGCAGGCATTTTTTGACGAGATAGCAACTGCCATTTTTTTCGATAGAGAAAAGGAGACACTTGACCTAGACCTTTGAATAAAATCAAAGCCGACGTTTTTCTCTTTGGATTAAGTGGCCTTCATGGCGACAATAGCCAAAAGGGACATGTATTTTTCAGTCTTACTCATTTTGCCCCTCAGTATAGTCTTTCATGTTTTTAATGTCAAAATAATTAATTGAACCTCGGGAGTGTAGTGATTGCCTGCGACCTGATCCGAGTCAAAGACCTGCTCCGCATCTTAATTTCCTGCACCACTGTGTACCTCCGTCATTCCATCCGTAGCGAAACATGGCCGTCACAACCGGTTAATTACTGACATCATCAGACTCACAGCAAACTAATCTCCGTCATTTACTCAGGCTGGAAAAGGTCTAATTAGGTTTATGATATCGGCCCGCCATGCTGAGAAACTTCTGCGAGAAAAAATCCAATTGTACACGTCAATTATATAGCACAGCAAGGCGCACGATTGTTTTTTCAGCACTTTCTTAGAGCTTTTGCCACACACGCCGTAATTACTCTGTGACGGGTAATAGGCAAAATCAGCCGAGAGCTTCTTTCGTTTGGGCAAGTGTACACACACAACCTGACCAACTTCTTACGACAAGAAATCTTCAAGCAAATTTTCTCCGCTAATTAGTGCGGATAATTTAATAGGGTCTAAGCGATTCGTTGGTTTGTGTACAGGGTACACTCTGTTGATGATTGGGTCTGATACGTCACTGGGAGACCGACCTTGCTCGTGAGGTTCAAGCCAGTTGACGCGGAAATAAACAGAGAAATTAATATGATTACAAAGATCGATAACACTTGAACAGCCTGATAATTCATGGAATATATTTTATTGGTTTTGTCACTGTCTGTCTTAAAGTAGCCCCCCCCCCCAAATAAGTCATGGTGGTCTTGTAACACAGGTCTCTGACTTGCAGTCAAGAGGTCCCTGGTTCACTTAAATATTACATGCCTTATCCAACCCAGATGTACAAAGGGCACCGGTCAGACATACATCTGATGACGATTGCTGTCAGCAAATGCATTTTCTACCCATATTTCCTCAACATCTTTTAATTCTACATTTGATGAATTTCTTCCACACATTTGCCTTATCTTAATTAGAGCGGCACAGTTCAGAATGATTTCCACAACTCCTACCTCACCTCGACACCGCGATATATCCCCGATAATAGACATGCCAGCTAAATCCTGGCACCATTTATTAACATTCCGCATTTTATACACTTCTGAAATCAACAGCACTCTTGCTTTAATTACATTACGTGTATTGGTAAAGAACTGAAGTAGTCTCGTGAAAAGTGCTCATTAAGTCATTCGTTATAGAAATAAGCATATTATTAATGCATAAATAAAGTAATCTCGTTTTCATTAGCGAAATATTAAGGTTTATAGCTTCGCAGAAAATTCTATTATTTTGCTTCCAAGAGCGAGATTATTTCGTGGTGATTAACTCCAAGGGGCAACTCCAGTGAAATTTTATCCGAGAATTATTGCTCTCGAAAAAATAGATTTAACAGATTTGATTTTTGTTTTAAGAAGATTGAGGCATCTGTCGCTATTGTTTTTATGGTCGTTCGTGGTGTTTGGTTTTCGAGGCACAGATGCTGTTCCTGCATGTACCAAGGACACACTCTACTGGTACACAAGTAAGTACATTGTATGTAATTAAGACACTGAATAGCTAGCAATTATGGAAAGTATAACGAGTCATGTATAGTAACATTAACCAGTCAAATGCGCTTCAAAAGCACACTTTTTAATAACACAACAATATTATCCATAACGTCTCAAGCAAAAAATGTCTAAGTTCTAAATGTGTAATTCTAAGATTTCTACTGCCATTTATACCACACCCTGATAAACAATATAATTGGCTGATATTTTCCGAGGCGGCCGGCGCACCTACGACATAAACTTCCTCCTCATTAATTACACCGAACGGTAAATACGGCACAAATGAAGAAACAAACGAGATTAAATGTCATTATTTCTGCTTACATACTTATTAGCGAAGCTGAGTCACCTCATGTTTCAAATGACGAACGTTTCTCAGGCTTCTTTTCAATCGTACAGCACGACAACGGCGGCACTTGACGAGATGACGCTAACGAAAGGTCATCCGCTAATTACCGCTAGTACAATAGCGCTAACATACAGCAAGGCTAATGTATAGCGTATGTTTGTGCTAAAGGTGTTTTATTGTTTCTGAGAATAAGATTAATGAGATATTCGAAAATTGAGGTATACAGGGTGTCTCAAATATGGCTTCACAGTTATCCAAACCAAAAACAGATCTTTTTTGAAATTTTTTTTTTTAATGATAATTGATATCACTTATCTGTGTTTTGGCCGATAGTTTAAGTGGTGGCTAAGTTACGTCTGGTGGCAATAGTGTGTTCTCTGGTACTCATAATCATGCGAAAATCTATGAGGCATCTTGGGGGTTTTTCACATGAGGCCCACAAGTGATCTTTTTTTCATTACATTGGCCCCTGGTCACGGCTCAGAGAACCAGTCCACCACGCTGGTAACACTCTTCACAGAGTGACCATGCTATTGTCGATATTTATACCACCAGCCTTAATCCCTGCTTAATTGGCAGCTTGATTGATGCCAATTAAATGGTTGCCAGGAGATGGTCCTTGAGTGTATTTCATTGGTTAACCCTCAATAGTCTGGGACGGTTTTGAATACTGCTTTTGAACAACCTGGATTGACCTCAAGCCCTGGACTAAGAAGAGGCCCGTATACACCTTTCAAGAAATGGGGCGCTGAGTGTCCGAAATAGTGATGTCATAAGGGGAAACCTGGCCTTATGGTGGAGGGACAAAAAAGATAGTCATAGTTGACCAACACACTTGAATGCCTTTAATGACGGACAAGGGGGAAAAAGTTAGTTCCAATGCAAGCCACCAATTTTGGGAAGCATGTATAGAGCATCATTGAGAGAAGCTAGAATACTAGAACTGACATTTTGATGGTCATCATAAAAGGAAGTAAAACACAAATGTTAAGAGAAGCTTTTTAGTTATGGATATGGGAGGGGGGGGGGGGGCTTTGCACCTGAACTTTTCAAATATTTCTCATAGAGAAGATTCACACCAGACTTCAAAAGAACAACACAACAGTCCATGTCAACAACGAGGAAAATACTGTCCTCAGACCACGGAATGTTTACTTGCTTACTTGCCAATAGCGAGTCATTATCTCGACTGGCCAATACACGTTGTCCCAGGTCGCCTCACAAATGTACCACTTAACTTGATAAGGTCATTTAATAGGGACATACATAACGTCTGATAGATGACATTAACAATGTCCAGCTGCAACTAGCCCTCTCTGAAGAGTTCCTGTTTATTATCACTAATTGTTTAAATCGGTAACCATGGTGACGGGGCGACTGGGAATCGGCCCTATGGCCTACCACGGCTGTTCACTTAGCGCTGTGCCACCTGAGCTTGCACCGGCATGTCGTGTCACGAAGAAGGGACCATGTGGCCGTGTCTCACAAATTAACGGGACAATGCTGAACAATAAATGTTCGCCTTGGTCACATGATCTACATAACGCAACAATCGACACCGCAACGATAAGCAAAAAGGGAAATCAACAAGACAGCTATGCAGCAGTCAAGGGTGGCAATTTTCGATAATATTCCACTATCAGGAAGTTTATGTAACGAGTTCATTTTTAAATTTTAAATTTATTTTAAATTTATTTTTTCACACTTATATGAGTCGCCCACACACTCAACAACGTAAGGTAAATCCAGAAGCACTTTTTTGTTTAAATACGGCCACAGACATTCAACACGAACTATAGTAATTACTTGTCCGCTAGATCAAACCAAATTAAAATTGCATAATCAAAGAAAAATTTAGGGAAGTTTTTCTTAGTGTCTAATATTATCAACTTCCTAAATGAACGCCATTAACTTTCTGGCCAAGACCTAAGAAACACAATTATGCAACTTTTCCAACAAAAGACAGCAGATTTTCTTGCAAACTTGCCATTGTCTTCCCGAAATAAGTTAGAAGAAGCGACCAATAAAGTTCACCTTTATTAAAATGTCGTCCCAAACGAGGGTGCTTTTGTCTGTAGCAGGCCCAGTCATTACAGCCAGCGATTTCTAACCCCACAGAAATTGCATAATCTTTGTAACCCCTCGATGGTCTGACCCCTGCGTTACCTGACGAGGAACAATGCCCATATTTGACACATTACCACCACATTGTTCCCGCCGGAGCCTTCGGGCGTAAATTTACCTTTAGTTTTAGCATTCCCACACTTCGAGATGACCCTTCGTCTATAAGTGCCATCTAAAACTGAACCGGTGCGCTCCTTAAGCTAATTTGCATTAAATACAATGAGTTTTTGGCTGTAAATAGCCAAGACCTATTAATGGCGAGTTAGTCCATTCCTAAACTCATTCGAACACACAACAGTTGCATCAGAGGGCTCTTAACACATTTTCAAATTCATTCGGGCTGTTAAATTGGCCTCGCCATAATGAATAATGGTCTAAATTTTGATTATAAGGACGATCGTTAGGCATGATAATTACCAATCTTTACCTCTCTAATGAGAGCTGAAGAACAGATGCATAAAAATAATAGAGCCAAAATGTACACAAATTGACACTTGGTTAGTGAGGAATTCATGGACGATATCATTAGAAATTGGTCATTGAATTAGCTACATTACAAAAAATGGAATTTAATCAAGCTTACCACTTGTCTAGCACAAGGATAAAAGAGGTAGGCTCACCATATATTACATTAACCTTTAAATTAGCAGTCATATGCCCTTTGTAACGACAAAAGAAAGCATTGCCATAAGTGACATTGATAACAAACGGTAGTGGTATGCACAATCAGGCACACGCCAAACCAAGAAGACCAAAGCGGATACATCTGAAGCACTCAGCCATAATTGGAACCATTTTCAGAAACAATGGTAACAATTTCGAGACACAGACGCCAACAAAATCGATACCAGAATGAAGACCCGCACTACACATTCATTGGTAAATAGCAAAGCATCTCAAAGCCAATACATTTTTTGTCCTCACTGGTCATAACATACATATTCAGCCTTAGTAACGCTGCCCCAAGATCGTCATTTCGCACAGGCACACTCAAGGAATTATGTTTTTCCGATAGCTTCGCCATAAATAAGTGTTAGCATTCTGCCACCCTATACAGGGAACTAAATCACAGAGTCGTTCCTCTTTATCTCTAGCCATCATATAAATGCTACTTTAGTGCCATTTACGGAGCTCGGTATCGATTCCTCGTCGGTTGAGACGGTAGACATGATCCGCGGGCCGCGCGGGTCAGAGCTCCCGCCATTTCCCGCCACGGTGCACGGCTTCTCGCCTCCGTGGATGTAACTGTCAAACCCTCTTAACTCTGCCATGTATTATATGAAATCGGGGCGAATGAGCAACCGAGAAGACGCGTATCATAAATGATTAATGTTTTAATAAACGCTTGGTGTCGCGAAGGATGAAAATCACGAAATCGGCATCTAAGGTTGCAGCGATGATATTAGCCAAGGTTATTTGTTTGACGTCTAACTGGCTTGACGTCTGCACGACAACAACCGCCACGACGAAACACCAATCAGCGCATTTAATTAAAACCACTCATAAAAGACCAGAACGCTCTGTGAAAGATTGTGAATAATTCGCCAAGCAATATCTTAACCCAAATATTGATTTTCGCGAGGTGCACCATTTTTTCCTGTGCGCTCAGTCTTCGAGGTCAATATACTCATCAGTGGGGTCGGGTGATGAAGAGGCAGCAAGCGTTTTCAAATTCTCGGGTCAACACGGTGATTAGTTTCATCTTGGGTATAAAAGAGGATATATCCATAGCCGAGTGGAGGATGCGGTAATGATCATCAAGGGGATCATCCCATGAATACGAGATTGAGGTGGAAAGGGGCCACCTCAAACATGATTTGCTGAAATGCCTCAGCCTGTACACCTCTGGCCCAAGCACCAGAACGCCGCCATACCTTGACAAGTCTTGAATGGTAAACGCATCTAAGAGCATTCGTAAGATCAGTACTTGGCTAGTGCTTTTGTTTCAATGTAACTAGTGCCAGTCCCAGACGTCTGAAAAGGTAATTTCTTTTGCACGTTTGAGACATTCTCAAAATAGGAGCCCTGGTGCTTATACAGGTAAGACAGTAGAGTCCCCAAATTGATGTTTTTCTTACCAACCAAAAAGTGGTCTACAGTATACGTGATCCTGATCCAAGTGTTGGCAATTCCGCATCAAGGTTATCGACGACAGAAAACTAATTGGACTAATTAGACAGTGAAATTCCAAGCAATTATTTTCAACCAATTAATCCGAGGTCGTCACCTAATCAGCAGACTATGCGGCTAATTGGCGGCGAGGCTCGGCGGCAGACGCGCCTCTTGCATATCAAACGAGGCCATGCTGAACCAACAAACAGGTTACTTTTGCAAACAAGAAAATAAATAACACGCATGTATCATGAATTCATCATAACTGAATTTAGATATTGATTTTTGGGCTCTGCCCTTTTACATGTCTGTGGCCTGTTGATTTGGTGGCTGGTTTGTTGTCGGCTGCCGCTGATGTTTGTTCAGGCCCTCGCCTCCCAAGGATGTGTATCCAAGACGTGGACGGTCTGATTAAACTCGCTGCACAGTTCTTGAAATGATATGGCGATTGGGCTTGATTGTATAGAATCGCTGACAAATACTTCAAGGAGATGTTTTGGTGCGGGTAAGCCATAGAACCTTTTGGCAGTGATGACCTTTTTTGAATTTGTCAGCGTTTCTGCAAATGAGCTGCCGATTTGTTTGAATGAGAGGCAGAAGTTTGTGTCACTGCTCCACGGGATTCAAATTTATAAATCTCGGACTCTTGGCCGTTTTCTCATGTAGATGCGTGAGGAATCTTCATGTTGGGATGCCAGGCTCCTGATACCGGCCGGCTCAACTTCCAGTTTTCCACCCAAAACTACAAGTTGGTGGAATCATACTCTCAGTGAAGATATCATCTGAGCCCAACTACACGAGCCTTCTGCATCGAGGAGGAATGAGATGTCACCTCCGGCTGCCTCCATACAGGTCTAATTCAGCAGCAATGGTGGAGATGGCGACATGTGAGGCCAAGCTTACCCCAGTGACTCCAATCCCACCTTAATAACAGGAAGCATGGCTCGTTGACGAGACTTGGTAGGGGCATGATCTTTGAGCCTAGTGTGGCAAGATGATTGAGCCCCGAACAGCATTGACAACCTTGACCCGTGGTAGCCGATGAAGTACGAGGCAGTACAAAACCCGGCGACCATTTTGACAGGTGACATTTCGTGACCTTGAACCCTGTCCCTCTCCAACCCTCGCCTTGTTGCACGTCATCCGCTAATTACAAAATTAGATTAAATTTTTCAATCAGGTGGGGTTAATTAGTCTTAATCCAATTATAACAATCAAATTACAACAATATATTTCCATTTCCTGTGCGTTTCCACGACAACCATTTTGATTACAAATTTAATTCCACGAGATCAGATTAAGATTTAATTCTTTTTCACATGTTTTATAGCGATCCGATTAATTTGGAATTACATTATTTGAGGAGACACAAAGGTCTTCATAATTCATTAGTACACTGGTAAATATCTAGATGGAGAGTAAGCAGGCTTCTACACAGATTAACCCATTAGATCGCAAAGACTTAAAATTCCACCAGAATTTCTGACTTTTTCCTCTTAAAGGGGAACTATATTTAGAAGCTACATGTCGGGGGGTCAAGTGGGTGGGTCCCATTTGACCAGACCCCTTTAGGGAACATGACCTGGTTTGACTTAGTGACAAAACATTCAAATAATTATCTTGACCTTTGCCTTGGTGACTATAGCCCCCGGTACCAATTCCTTCAATATGCAAGGCAGAGGAGCAAGTGGACGGGTCAAGTATGCAAACATTCCCATTCAGCAGTGCATGTTGCATGCAAGGGTTAAATAAACCTTGATAAATATATGCAATCCCTGCTAAGAAAACTAATTAGCGCATTCATTACTTTTTTCCATGTTATAAATCATATCGTACGCCACCGGGCGTCATGTGGGAAAACCTCGCTCAACGTTTCAATCCCTAATCAAGGCGATATGGCAATTAATTAATCTTTAGATGAATTCTGGCGATTTTGTTTTTGTCTCATCGGCATGCTCCGAGAAACACTGATAGCCAAATGTAATGAAACGTCCATTTTTCATCTGCACCACAATGAGTAATACCCTCGCCGGTCAAGATTTCGACAAAAAAATCTCGCTTTGTTCGATTCTATTCATGGTGCAGCATAATCAGCGGTCACCATTAGGGAATACGCGTCAAGACTTGTCCGAAGGCATGAGCATGGTATGATTTATTCGGAAGGAAAAATAAATCTATCAAGTTATCTGATCACAAGTCGGAAACTGGTAAACGGTACATTTCTAGCCGTCGTCATTTCACCAGAAGCAATAGCTACCAAAGCGATTTCTGAATCTTTGTAAGATTAGGATATCTCAAGGTTCACAGCCGACATTTTTTCAAAGACTGCCAGCCATATTCTCAGATCACATCCCAAAAGATTTCATGAACGTGAATTTTGCGAGTCTGACAAAATCTGATAAAAAATTTCCTCAATATATAGTATTGACCTGACTGGTAATATTTGATCAGAGTCGTGATAAATGTTACGCAGACAACTGGTAATTTGAGTATTGGTGGCCATCCATTTGCTATTTTCACGCTGGAAACAAAATGGCCATGCACCAATGTCTAACATATTCTGAAAGACCTTTATCCCCCTGGCGTACAAATTGTGTCGACTGGCACCGCCGCAAACAACGACCAATACTGTCCCCATGTGCACCCACCGATAAAAAAAATCACGGCATAGGTTTTAGTTCGTATTTGCAATGATCGGGTACAAAATGGCTCTGCGCCGCAGACCATTTGTATGCACATGTTAGCCTGGGAGTATCGTAATGACATTACGCGTCATACAGATGATGGATTGGAACACAACTCTATGCAAATGAACTCAAACGAATACATACTAATGAAATTCGCACGTCTGATGACCGTTTATTTTTTGGTGCATTGGCATTTCAGGCAGCTTTTTTTTGAAGAAAAGACACTTGCTGTTGTTTAGGAAGCGATTTGTTATTCAGTTCACTGCCGGTAAAATATTACTGAAAAGAGTGACAAAACACATAGGGCCGAATTTACAAAGGGTGTTTAGCTTAAAACAGCGTTTAATGTCTGAATAGACAGAGTCAGGGCCTTGCAGGGTTTCTTCATGAAAACCGCATTAGGCCCTGAAACTGATTATGTAGAATTTACACGCGTCTAACTCTTAAACACCCTTCGTAAATTCGGCCCATAATAGTTAACAGGGAAGAGTAAATGACTTCACAAAAGGCGCCACCTATGGCCAGAGGAAGCTGACATCGTGCCCCTTCCTACTTGCCAACAGATCTGTAGAGTTTGATTATCCAATACCCACTTGTCCGACATTATGCTTTCAAAGGTTGTCAATTTCTTTTCAAAATAATGTCAACTTTGCACACAGGTGGCGCTATTGGTGAAATTTTATGACAAAAACGCTGAAGATATTATCTTACCTCCGTCTTCAAATTCGATGTTGTCAGATTCGTTAAATTCCTTGACGCTGAAGCACCACATTCGGTCGTTCTCTGGCGACTTTCCGGCCTCGTGTTGTTGAATTTGTCGCACGCTCTCGTTCCGCATATGCTTCATCGTACGCACGTGCTGAATCAAATTCAATTTTGCCTTCGTCGAATAGCTACACAACGAACAATGGTAGTACTTCCGTTCGGATTTGATACTAATTTCGCCATTCAGAAGATGGCGGAAAAGCTGTGAGCTCGGCTCGTGACGCGGGTTAGCCGCATGCATCTGTAACTTGTGTATACTATTCGTATAGTAATCACATGCATTACACTTGACCTGAATAGGGTTACTCATGTTCATGTACTTCAGGCGCCATTCGTTACTGGTGCCGCCCTCTTTGATGTGATTGACAAGCTGCAAGCGTTGAAGATGCTTATCCGTCTTACAGTGCAACTGAAAGTTTGCCTTCAAGTTGGTTTTGTAGGAGCAGAGCTGGCACATGTAGTTTCCACTGGCGACCATGACGTTGTCATCAGGTTTACTCTTGGTTCGGTCAACCTGCATGTGCTGGTGCAAAGCCTCCAAAGAATCGGTCGAAAACACGTTGCATACAGAACATTGGAATATTTTGCTTGGTTCGTCCTCGGTGCCATTAGCTGGAGCCTGCGCTTGATCCATGGCCATGGTCAGGTCGACGGGGGAGTTGGTATCCACATTGCCAGGCACTTGCGGCATGAACATTGACTGGTCGTACGGGAAAGGAGGCAGGGCTGGCGTGAGGGGCGATGGTATCCCCATCATTGCCGTGTCCTGGCCGCCATACAGCGCCAACTGCATCTGCATGTCACGCTGCATGTGCTTCACGTTCTGCTGCAACACCATCATGTTATGCGTATGCTTCTCACTTGTCATATGAATACGCAAATTACGCGCGACGTTAGTTTCGTAGTTGCAAACATCGCATCTCCAGGTCGGTTTCGGCTTCAGTTGCTTATTCTTTGCGGCAGCGTTTGGATCCGGTGTCGGCGCGGGCTGCGGCGCATGTTGCTGAGGTGGTAGCTTGATTTCTGAAGTACCATTCTGGAGTTCCTGAATGTTATTGATGTGTTTATCTGACTGCATATGGATGCTGAGGTTACCTTTCGTCGTCGTCGAATAGTTGCAGACATCACAGCGATACGGCTTATAGCCGCAAGTATAGGCTTCGCCACGAGCCAGACGCGGATGAGGCTGATGGGTAATACAGTAGATGCATTGCGTATCACTGTCCGGATGCTTCTCTTTCATATGGATCTCCAGGGTCTCCTGATACTTATAATGCCAGTTGCATTTCGGACATTTCAGAGTCTTACACGAGTTGCGCGAATGCATCATAGTCATGTGGCCACCGAGTGACCGTGATGAGCTGAGAATCATATCACATTTCGGGCACTCAACACCCTGAGCTTTACCCTGAGGGTGGTCCTCGCAGGTCTGTGGCATCATAGATGCCAAGTGGGCCTGTAGCGGGCTCGGGATTTGCCCACCAAAATGCAGAGGCAGCGTTACGTTTGAGCTGTTAATGGAAGAGAGGGAAAAGTCTTTTGGACTACTGCGTGAGATCATACTTCCAGTACTGTACGGAAACCCTAGATCATTACTCGATGTCAAATCAGGCAGGTTATTATTGTTTTTTATCACATCGCTATCCAGATTCGAATCGTCCATTTCCGAGGTGGGCGTGACGTTACCCGATGGCGGTTCGTCTCTCTCACTGTCACTGGCGTCCATTTTGTGATTGATAGATTCTGATGATGCAACGATGGATGATACGTCATTTGATGACACCTGAGATGACATGGCTGCTTTTGATTGGTGTTCCACTGGTGTAGGTTTAGTGGTATGAACGAAACTAACGTTGGTGTTACTCTGTGCGATACTGGATGAGGGGAAAGTGGAACGTGGTGTACCACTTTTGGGAGAGTGGCTAGATTTTGTGCAATTTGGAAGGTTGGGCTCGAGGAACGAGAGGAGCGGATCTTTCTCTTTCCCAAGCGCTTGGATAATGGCCGACGCGTTCTTTCCCGACATGATTTGTTTTTCCTCCTCGTTTAGTACCATACTATGCTCACCGATGGCGTGAGCGACAAACGATTTAGCATATCCGAATGAAAGTTTACATATAAAACACATGAGGATAGGTTTGGTTGGAACTGTTTGTGTATCCATATGTAAATTCCTACTGGGTGATTTCCCTGCTAAGTCACGCACACCAGAATCATTCAGATCGCTACAGTCGGGTTTCATATCATGATCAGATTTGGCCTCCGTATTCTTTTTGCCCGAGCGTAAATCGTAGACACGGTAGCTGTGCATTATGGGGGCTTCCGGATAGGATTTCTGTTCAGAGAGCATGTAGAAGTGATTATAAAATGCCGGGTTCTTACTAACGTAAAATGCATTGGCGATCTGAGGATAGACAGGGATTTGGGAAGTGGGGATGACTTTCCCTTTCTGCTCGATGATGCTTCCCTCGACCTGGGGGACATCGAGTAGAGATTCGCCATCGCTAAGATCAGAATCAGCGCCCTCTATAATATACGCGGACCCATCGGGATTATAAACGATTTTCCCGTCAAAACTCTCGACATCGCTCAGCATATCATCCTCCTCTGACTCCTGACGATCAACCTCCATACTTTCCTCGTTTTCACAATTTTCCGCCTCCTTTTGAGCACATTCTTTGGTTTCGATAGAATTGAAAGACATGGCGTTAATTTTTTCACAGTTTGTCGTAACAGCCGGCGACAACCGCTGTGTATTCCTATCCGATTCCTGCAACGAATCGTTTGCAATAGCACTAGTTTCTACATTGTTACATAAATTCAAAAAATTTGTATTTGAGTCTGTTTTAGCACCATGGAGTTCCTTATATGCCTGGTTGGGTGAATTTTCTAAATTTGTGACGCTATCGTTGTTTCCTATACTCGGTGGCCCGCTGTTGTTAAGAGTGTCCACCATGTTGCGGAGGCACTCCACGACAGCACCCGATGCATCTTGAGCAGCCATCTTGGCTTGTTATCTGATCACAGGCACGGGATGACCATATCACTGGAAACACTCAAACTGGAATGACACAAAAGGAGACGTGATAAGTTTCGTTGTTAGAAATGGAATAAAATAATTGCATGTTTTACTTCTCAATACAATAAACAATAAATTTGAAACAGAAAAAAGAAGTTAGCATCGCTAAACCATGCCTGGAGCCCTGAATATACCACTGGTTGTGATTGTGAAGTAAATTACCTACAAGCTAAGTCAATCATGCCGAGTTGGAATGAAAATCTGGAATTAAATGAATAATTTAGAAATTATATCATCAACCAAACAGAACTGGGAAGATCTGAAAGGTGACAAAATCATTATCTGGAATTTATATGCTAAAAAGATAACTTTCTTTTTAAATATTGAAGTTAAAACAAGACATTTTCTCATCAATCAATCAATGTCAGAGATATATATCAAAATGTCTCATAGCTAATCGTAATCAAGGAAATCAAATTTCACATCATGAACTTCCCCTTGCCAAAGGTTGAAAAAACTACGTATCAGGTGAAAAAAGTTAAAGCCCTGGTCAGGTCATGTCATCGTTATACATGCGATTTACTACTGGGTGTAACATAAAACTAGTCCACTACTTCTTAGCCAAATGTTAAACAAAATACACATCAGGAGAAAAAGTTTACGACACAGGAAGATCATGTCACAGTGATACATGCAACTTACTACTGGGTGTTTCATAAAATAAAGTCATAAAAGTGCATCAACTTTTTAGAGGCCTGTGTGTTAACAGAGGTATTGAATTCTGGTTAGTATTGAATACATTTCTGAAGTTACCACTTCACAATGACATGCAAGGCTGAAGTAATTTTACAACAATTTTCTAAATTTTGTGTGTTTTTTAACACCCAGTATACATGTAACTTGCTAGTCGTACAGCAGATACACAAATATATTCAATGAGAGGTGTCCAAAGGAGAAAACAAAATAATCCTGGTATTTCGGCAGTGTTTTATGTACCACCCAGTAGTAAGTTGTGTGTATCCGGTACTGTGATATGATTACCACAAAGAAAATGCTATACCTATCAAAACGATGATTCTGAAAGCCTGCAAGAGTATAATATCCTGAATGAAACCAAAAGGTCTGGTTATCCATGACTTTGAAACACACACAAATGTAGACCAAACATCACCAACACTACCCAATTAAAAAACAAAATAGTCCATTAAATATGCCTTGAAATATATGGCTATCAGTTGATGGACAAGAATGGCGTTGGATAATTACATCACTTATTGAGATGCCAGCTGGCTTATGTGGGCCTTTGTCTACGCTTAATTACTTGTGCCATGTGCCGCGCAACAAATGGCAATGCAGGCTTTATTAGCCTCCTAGGCCTAATTAAACGAAAAATCTATAGGGCTTTGTATATGACACGCATCAATATTTTTGAATAAAATGAGCAGGCATATCCAATATTTATTCATTTGACATGCTCTAGTTTCATCGACCTAAGACTGCTTTATTAATCAATTTTAGTGAGAAATTGACACAAACTATAGGGAGAAATTGACACAAAGGCCATGCTGGAGCATGACGTCATTTCTATCTTGGTGTCCCCAACCTACTCTTTATCTAAATTAAGGTTTATAATTTCAACCTTTCCAGGAAATGGTCTTTGATCTAAGCTCGCATGCAAGTTCCCATTATCAATTGGTGAAGGGCGGGCCGAATTCCATCAATTTGAAAAACCAACTCTTCCATGCAGAGTCGGTTTTCAATCAATCTAGAACTCCTCATAATCACACTGATCAATCGAACTGGTTGTTAGTAACCCGCTCCCCGAGACTCAAAATCTACACACATCCTTTAACCTTCGTAAAACAATGGCCGCCACCCAGGATTTTGTAAAACCAACTCATCCACGCAGAGTCGGTTTCAATCAATCTCTAACTGCTCATGATCTCACCTAATCAATAGAGAGGCGATCAGTAACGTGGCCTAACACTCAGCGAACTGTTCGCCCGCAATCAATCAATGTTTGGTTTTAATTTAGAAATTAAACACACACTAATCACCAACCAGCGTATGCATATGGGTCACGAATGCAAAACACGATGTGGCGAGACCAATTAAATATCTTGGGTAGCGTCCCGTAACAATTAGGGTTCTACACACGGTGGCCAGTGGTGGTCATGGCCTCAAGAATTGCCCAGACGATTCATTATCAGTTTTCCCAAATTTATACAAAAAAAACCCAACTCAACTAGTCCAGCATCTTTTGCACACTGGGGTCATCCATAAATAAATATAAATAAATAAATAAACATAGAATTTGTAAAGCGCCTTTCCAGGTCACCCTGCTCAAAGCGCAACCTCCTCTATTTTTTGAAGTGAAGATTGAACAAGTGTGTTTTAAGAAGGGATTTGAATTGGGTGAGGGTCTCAGCAGATGTAATTGCTTTGGGGAGTCGATTCCAGAGACATGACCCCTCCTCTTGCTTAGGACCTTCCCTTTCTACATGCTCCTCCCTCAGCATATGTATCCTCGTCTTTTGACACCTTAGTGCAATTGACAACCTCTGCTTGAATACCTTTAGGAACATTCTTTTGGCAAATAAACTACTACACATGCTGGGACCAACTCTCAACCAATCACATCACACAAAACTATTGAGGATAAGCCGCAAAAAGGTTTACAGAAACAGGGCAAAAAATTGGAGTGGCCGAATGTCTACGCCATTTTCAGCTCATTAAGCGTGGACACAAGCGGCTCTATAAGCACGATTGCTTTTTCTACTCATTAACCTGCTGGGCTGTTAGCATTGTGGAGAATACAACACCATACATGGCCTGTTATGATATGGGCGAGATTTCTATCGTAGCTAGGCAGACATGTTGGATTGAAGAGTTTTGTTTCAAATCGTGATAATTTGAATTTAAACTTGATTAGGACGTGAATGAATAATGGAACAGGTAAAAGGATGCACCTATGCTATGCCTGACCCCAGCAGTTATTTACAGCCGACACACAGGGTGAAGTTTCTTGTAGTGGCTAACGCAGCCGGAAATGCCCTGGTGCTGTCAGGGCCTTGCAGAGGAAAACTGGCTGACAATGCCGAGTAAATGCAGGCAGTCCCCCATAAAAGGTTCGATTTAGCCTTACGCAGAAAACAGGCAACCATAGCCAATCCAATTGGCTCCTTCGACCGGAGCAACAGAAAAGGCCATCCATCCTATTCAGCCTCCTACCACCCCAGCAATATCATATGAAAGGGCTCCCCTCCGCTGCACAACAGTACTAATCAATATGCCCTGCCACTTCACAGTCACAGCAATTAAATCGAGATCACTGTGAGCCTGGCCTACAAGGACGAGACCGAGTCCGACACGAAGCCATGACAATTAATTACACCGTCGCTCGCAGCCCGCCATCTGAGATACGGAGACGACGAAACCAGAAAAAAATGTCTGACAATGCCAACGGAGGCTTAATTAGTCATGAAAGGTACTACCCTTGTATGTCCCCAGCTGTGTGTGCAATAAGAGAACGAGATCGCAGAAAAAAATATTGTTGCTTTGCCAATATTGACATAATTGGTCAACAAAACTTGTGAGGATCTACCATCAGTGCCATAATAAGTTAGCACTTTTTTCAAAGCTGCTTGAAGCACCTTTTTTAAATTTCAAGAGGCGGATCGCTAGAAATTTGCAGGCAAGAAAATGATTTTTTTTCCCAATCTGAGATGTTTGGGTCTACAGTATCCAATACTAATTAGGAGTCCTCCTCTTGTTTATCATCTGGCCTCTCAGAGAGAGCAATCAGCGAAGAAAAAAAACAGCAATGACTCGACAATGGTAACCTTGCCTTGATTAGGGATAAAAGCTACCGCTATACACACTCAGCTACCAATACAAAGACTTAGCTTCGTCTCATGTGTACGTATTGATGTACCTTTATCAGCAATTGGAAAAAAATGCTATCATTGGCCAGAGTTTGTAGTAGCGCTTCATGTATAGGACTGGTTTTGTTCTAATATAATGCTTCTCCCTTGCTCCCTTTTTCTCGTGATGGCCACTACTGTGTTTTAGACAATGGCAGCCTTAAAGGGACTCACACAGAGTTGTGATGGTTTATCAACGCTGGCAGGTTGCATCAGTATTTGACTTCACCATACCATATCATTATCACAAGACAAATCAATCAACAAGAAATCGACAAATCAACAAATGTCGAGAATCTGAAGCAAAGAAATGATCAACAATAGACCATGAAATCGACACAATTCAGCCTTAATTGAGACATGAAACAAACAGAGACCTTACCTTAAATGAAGACCCACCGCAGTCCCACAAACTCGCTAATGGTACTGATATGATACATCTGTCTACAATACACAGCCAATGTCATTGCTGGCCCTCTCATAACCAATCTAATACAGTAGCGCTTAATGCAATTAAGCTCGTGACAAAACCAACCTTCGCCATATAATTACAAGCAACAATAATTCTCTGAACGAGTTTTAATTAACATCGCACAGAGGCCGCACTAACCATGACATACGTTTTTCGACACCGAGCAAAAATGGCTAATGCACAGTCTAGGTTTCCTGCGAGGGAAAATTACATATCTCTGTTTAATTAGATAGGTAATTACCTTGCATACACTGCGGGCAATGTAAAGATCAGTTATCATGAATGTACGGGGACAACAGACTGCTAGCTTACTATCAGGGCGAGTCGCGGTAATTCTAATGCAAGATATCAAGTCACATGACCTAAGGATACAAAATGTTGATTACAGAAGGATCAACGCAAACAGTTTGTAATTAAATCGATTCCTTTTTGGAGTTTGACTGGAATCTCCATGGTTTTGTACATACAATGTACTGTGGGTTAGGGTCAACTTACATTGACATCAAGCAAGTACGGTACTGATTTGCAATTAGGAAATCGGGACATAAGCAAAAAGTCACGAAATTCAGCTTATCACTCAGTGCAAATAACCATTAAGCTTTTATCAGTAGATTCGCCTCGAAAGGCCATCCTCATTGGACAAGGTTATGAGGAAAGGGAGGATCAAGTTAAGCAAAGATTTATTGTAATTTTTTTACATGGTGCATCTAATTCAATTGTAATGGAAATCAGATTAGAAATATCTTGTCGAAAAAAATTATGAGATTCAAAATTATTACTTCATCAGACCTTAATCTGTTGATTTCTTTGCAGAAAGAAGATCAAATACAACACGAAATGGTCTCGTTAAGATTTTAATCTCAGACACTTAATATTCACCAAAAATGGTTAGAATTGCCATCAGTTTGATATGGGGATGAAAACATCGCAGATTCAATCTGACATGCACGATGCTCATAAAAATTCAAAATCGAGCTTGTAGCTGGAAGTTGATGATAAACAGAATGATTAGCTCTGATCTTATCAATCCTGTCATTAATTAGAAAAAGAGCACAACTTTGTTGAAATTAAGACAATTTAAAGGGATTTGATTTATAGCTTTTGTTCATTGGTCAAAACCTCTTGACATGACCATTCACTGGAAAGCTCTTCAAAAGCACATTCTGAAAATGTGACCCGCTCTACCAAAACTAGACGCTTGTCGCATCTGAACTTGCCAGGTTGATACGGACTTGTTGTTCATTTCCCTATTGCAGACCTTTTGTGAAATCTATTACAAACTGATTTGGTCACATTTCACAAAAGGTCTACAATAGGGAAATGAACAACAAGTCCGTATCAACCTGGCAAGTTCAGATGCGACAAGCGCCTAGTTTTGGTAGAGCGCGTCACAAATGTTCCTCAAACAAAATGCTGAGCATTGTCAGTCCCATTCAAAATGTACTAAAATTGCCATTTCCACTGAAACACTCCAATGAGGGCACCAGTTATATGTAACTTTGCACACTCTCATTGCTCGTAAAGCATCTGTCTAAAATCCAAAAGAACTAATTGGTATCCCTGACGACCGAAAATGCACCAAATTTGAAAATTTTATTATACTCACCAGAAACAACCTAACTTTGGTCTTTCAAATCTCACAGTGATTTTCCAGTCGATGAATTTTTCAAATACAATTAATGAAACACACTAAACAATGCCTAAATAAGAAATACATGGTAATTTTAATCTGCATTGTGTAATTTTTATAGCAATGAATTTAGGTATAGTGTACGGATTATATGTATTTATCAGTAATTAGAGACGATGGATTAACGAAATGTCAAACACGTCTAATGTAGGACTTTGACTTTAACCCATTAAATAAAAGTAATTAAAGGAAACGTATTGAATATAAATTTCAAGATTAAGTATGAGGTAATTAAGCTCTAAAATGGAAGTAATTAGAGCCAAAAGCTGATTTAAACTATTTAAGAACATATTTTATTAAATCAGAACTTTTTATCAAAAGATGTCCCGAGGTTTTTTCCTCATTTTCTTAAAAGACCAGAAGATTAATGGGTTCCCAAATGAGCTTTTGTGACCGAGATTAGTCATTTGCTATTAAGTCTTAAAATGTTTTAGCAGCGGATTATTTCAAAGTGAAAATATTATTTGTTCAAGTATGTCTGTTTTTTAACTCTTTCATTATTTATAGGTACTTAATCCAAAGTTTTACAAGGTTTAATGAGCAGTGATTAATTTTTTTCGAAATTGAGTGCCAAGACACTACGCCAAGAAAAAAGTTAAATTTCCTGCCACGCTGCGTTTTGCTCTCTTGATTTCCTTGCCCCGTCTATACCTTATAATACTATGTAAGGTAAGGGGGTACAACTAAAGACACTGTCACGATACAGCAGCTCGTGAGGGTATCGTGGCCACTGAATAATGCACAAAATCATGGAAATTGAATTGACGGAATTTAATGAACACAACATGAAGTGAAAAGATGAAAATTTACAATCCTTTGGAAAAGTGACCATTGGTACATGTGGACGGTTCGGAGATGGCCGCGCTTGACCTGGAACAGGGGTGCCACCGCTCTGACAAGAATGACACTAATGTCGCAACATTCTATTAAGACAGGAAGACAGGACGACTTTGTCGCACCACGGTACAATTATAGCATCTGTGTGCATTAATGTGTACTGTGTCTACATTGTAGGGACAATAACTATAATTGCACCACTTTACCTTATAAGAAAGCAACTTGTCTCACTGTCCAAAGCTGTCAAAAGGCTAGCACTAATTAACAACCAAAACCCTGATTAACTTGTAGTCGATATAACCGATAGATATTTTTCCATCAGCGATGATTGCTTGCCTAGACCACCTGTGTCACACGAGGAGAATCTCGCTAATTATAATCAACAAAGATACTTTGATCGGGCATTAATCAGACCTTTCTTATGAGCCGGCTTCATGCTGAGATGAGCAAAATGACCAATGCATTATGCAGGCAATGTATGGGAGATGTACTAAGATCATAGGTCAACTGGAAATGGAATACAAATCAGATTCATTCCAGTTCAACTTGGCCTTGACATTTTGCATACATTTTACACAACATGCAAAAGAGTTAAGCTCAATTCTTGGTGAAATTAACTGAGTTTCTATCAATGTTTCATTTCACCTATTGAAACTCATCAGAGTGCATTTATGTACACAAGTCTGTATAAATGCACTGGTATCGACAGTCTTAGACTGAATCAGAACTCGCTATAGTTTAATACTCGTATCATGAAACATTCATCGCGTTTCATACATCCACGGCACAATGTAGACGACACAGTTATTAACGATGGTTATAATGACTAGCGCATATTGTTCTTGCGTTAACGACGGACATTTTGATTAGCTTAGCTGGCCAACAGTCGTAACAGTATGGCAGGTGCCAATGGTGGAATGATCTCCATCTCCTCGATACCTTATTTGTACTTGGCCGGGATATTTTGAGAAAAGTTCCATTTTTTTGTAATTAGCCCAAAACCGTTCCAACAATGAAACAAATGGTACCATGAGAGAGTGCTGACCAAGAGCTTTCAAACAAGTGGTAATGTCACTAGGTTTTGGAACAATTAATCTGCTGTTGAGGGGCAAGAAAACGATGAAAGACCAGGTATTATGTGTAATTACTCATAATTCAATAGGATTTAACAAAAGAACATTCATGTTTCTTAACTACAGTTAGGCAGAATTAGCTAAACTTTGTTACTTATTGATGTTCTAGATCTAACCCTATACATCTATTCTAATATCACACCCAAAGGTATCAGCAAGAGAAGTCATTTCAACAGAAAAATCATTCAAATCCTCAAAAGACACTTTCTAAAGGGTTTCAAAATGTTACATAAACAATCGAAGCCCTAAGACAAACGTTACACAAACCGAGTGAAATACGACACAGAACTCTGATGTCGCTACACATGTAATCAACTAACGCATATTTAACGCAGGAGGACTAATTTTAGATCAAACCGTGTCACAGTTATTATCACTCGGATCTTAAATGCGATTTACGTTTTGATATTCGAGATTATTCCAGTAATTTGCGAGCGAGCGCTAGGTTTATCGGTTCGATACTGAAATCGTACTTTTTCTCGAAAGTCGCACAATTGTTCGGTGTTTGTTTACATTTTGCCGCGGGATCATACAGAAGGTGATCCGGGTCGTTACGATCAGTGGCGGCCATTTTAAATAAGTAGTTAGCGTTTTATATGCGTATCGATCGTGCTAAATAATCTGAATAAAGTCTTTATGTTTTAAGCTAGTCTACCTTTCATCACTTGCCACTCGATATCGAAGAATCAGATTTCAAATTCAAATGACGTCGTATGACATTTTTTAATGTAGAAAACGTGCAAGTATAGCATTTCAGTCTTAAATGATGAGTAGCCTTATTATGATTAACGAATGTTAGAGATTCATTTTGCCATCAATGTTATATCAACATTAATTTTGATTTGAATTGTTGAAAAGAATTGAGGTTGTTTTGCCCCAAAGTCACTTCACCTACAGTCTCTTGGCTGTTTAACTTATTATTTACAAATTTTTGGGCAAATAACTTGGCAAATCACATCATTTTTTGGCAAACAACTTGGCAAATCACATCCTTTCTGGGAAACAACTTGGTAAATATCAATATTTCTGGTAATTAACTTGGCAAATCAAATCATTTCTGGCAAACAACTTGACAAATATCAATATTTCTAGGAAATAACTTTGCGACATTGGGTGTCGATTCATGCTCCCTTCAATTTCAATACAACTCCCCAAATACTGCTTTAACTCACACAAGGGGTTCTTTTTCTTCTTCAGCGTTCAACCTGCCTAAGTACTATAACCTCAGTCCTGTGGCGGAGATGAAGCGGCTTGTCGCCCGAAGGTCCGGCTGTGTTCCCCACAGCTTTTCTTCGACCTTCGTGTCTTTAGGCCAGAATCTATTTCGTAAATCCTGGTACAGGGGACAGTCCTGTAGGATGTGCGTTGGTGTTTGCACTGCTGTCTGGCATTGGCATTCTGCTGCACAAGGGGTTAAAATCATTGATTTGGTTTGTGTATATACATGTATGCACAGCCTGTGGGATTCAGTGTTTCAAGCCAATTATAATTCAAACAAATTAATGACCAGAATGGCAGACACGCCTACAGATGCGAATTAATACCAAGTACACTGCTGCTATGTCGAACCCTATGGAGGTGAATTTATAAAACTTAATTAGACGGGAGCTTGCTCCAGGATAATGACATATGCAGGCAATAACTGTGACATTGACAATAAGTCATTAGCAACAGAACGATAAAACAACAATAGCTTATGTATTGCTGGTTTAATGCGGCCCTGCAACAGCCGGCAAAATCCATTAAGTTAAGTCTAATTGGATATTTTTCAACATTATTTGCGATGTCATTTACGTGGCGATGTCATTTACATGGCGTCTATTCCACGAGGAAATGGGAAATATAATGCGTATCATGCAGTCTTAACAGAGTCGATGAAGTACAGCAGAACCCTGGGGACTGACAAGTGCTGTCCTTAATAGAGAGGTGTCCTGATCAGAGAGGTCACATTGAATGGAAACAACCAATTTGGGACCAAAACTGGTGTCCTCGATAGAGAGGTTGTCCTCAATATAGAGGTTGTCCTTAATAGAGAGGCTGTCCTCAATAGAGTGGTTGTCCTCAATAGAGAGGTTGTCCTTAGAGCGGTGTCCGTTAAGGGAGGTTCCACTGTAGATACCATACAGGGGAGTGATATGCCAAGTCACCCAATGCTACCAACACCAACAAGTTCAGCCAGATTATTCAGGTATTCTGTTCATTATCAGCAGTGCATTGCCCTAATAAATTGTTGACATTGTCATCGCAAGTACATTGGTACCCTGATCAACTCACTAGGTGGCAGGATGACACGAGGAGATCAGTCTTTCCCGCCATTTCCATTGGAACTTGATCTACTCACTAGGTGGCAGGACGAAATGAGTAGAATGATCATTCCTGCCATTTTGAAACAGTGCATTTTCTCTAGCTATCTCCTGAGTGGATTGAGTACCAATTTACTTAGTCAGTTTCTTTACTCCGAATCCAAGGGAAGAGTTACTGAGGTCCAAGAGGAACACATTTTCTTAAAGGGGAGAAGAGGTTTTGGTGATGGCACCGCGCCCAATGCCCTCACGCCAACTCAACAAGATCCATTGTTTGTCAAACAAAGTAGGACGAATTCATAACAGCATTATCTTAGGTCTTATAATTACAGCTCGGGGCTTGTATGAAAACTGTATGAGATTGTATGGAATATCTAATGGTTTCCGTTTATAATTTGCTGTTTATCTCGTCTAGAAGATTTCACTCATTTGTCCTCTGCGCAGTTAGATGTATTTGTCAATATTCGTCAAAATCTTTAGGAAACCTTTTGCAAATGATCTAATTGGTGCACATATTGATAGAGGTCGCTTCATTCCAAGCCAGATCACATTGCCAACAAATTAAAGGATCACCCTACAAATTGCAGACGGCTGTGCAAAAGAATGTGGTCACATATTCTTTGCAATTTGACCAATCAAATTTTCACTTGCTTCTTTCATTTGAAAGTAATGAATTGGTTGAGCGCTTTAGCCAGTATATGATACCTTAAGGCAAGTGGTGTGTATGTCGATAAAAAATAATCAAAGCCCACACCATCTCTTGATAATCGACATTCTTACCATCTTGAACAAGTAAACCAGCCACATTTCCCCTGGAGACGTTTTATCTCGCTAACGTCCAGAATCCGGAACACCCACAAGCGTAACTTCCATCATCCACTGTTCGTTAGGTATGACCTTGAACTTGTCTAATCATCGCCGGACCATTAGCGCAGACCTATCGTCAACTAATTAAACACGTGGAGATAATTGCCACTAGTTGGGAAGACCATTCCCAACTTGTACTGCTGAGCACATTTAGACGAATGGTATGTATATGTCCCTGAACCTCTTCACTTTCCCCAAATGAAATTCCACCTGAGTTGATCAAAGTCACCAGTACACCTCTTGCAGAAAGCACCTCAAAATGCACCGCACACTCGTTTAAATTAGGGTGAAGTATCAGCCTAATTTGCCAAAAGATAGTTTCAAATCAAGATGGGAAGTGACCCTGTACATTTCATGCAGATATCCACTCGCGAATGTACAAGGATTTCAGACCATTCAAGGTTGGACTCAACACTACCCAGGTAAATCGTGCCTGTAGTCTGATGTTCAATTTTTCATAGAATATCATTGATTGATTTACCAATGTGTACAATAGGAAGATGCCAAAGTCTTTGAAGATATTTTCAGACATACTCTTGTTGCTTATCTGTCATACCTATATTGATTCAAACTTTTCCCCCAGCATATATTAAATTTAGTGCAACCTTTTCCTAGGGTATAGAAATAGTGGAAACCTTTCACCTTGTGATTTACCTATTGACATGACCATTCATTGGAAAGCCCTTGATGAGAACTTTCTAATGGTACCATTTTAAACCTATTGACATGACTAATTATTGGAAAGCCCTTGATGAGCACTTATAATGGTACCATTTTAAACCTTTTGACATGACCATTCATTAGAAAGCACTTGATGGGAACTCTCAAATGGTACCATTTGAAACCTATTGACATTTCCAATTATTAGAAAGCCCTTGATGAAAACTTTCTAATGGCACCATTTGAAACCTAGTGACATGACCATTCATTGGAAAGCTCTTGGAGAGAACTTTTTAATGGTACCATTTTGAACCCATTGACATGAACCCTAGCGGCAACTTTGTGTGACATAATCTGGCCCACCAGGATATAGACTCCCTTTGAGAGGGTTAACATCATTCTAGCCTGATGAATATCGTTAATAGCACTCATCTTCAGTAAGAAGTATGTTAATAGAGAATACCATAATTATATACTGTATCAACAACACTGCATTTGCAAGTCATAACAACTACTCAGACTGGTTAGGACAAGTTCTTCGAATAATGAAAATAAGCTACAATCTCCAACAGTTCAAAGTAATGTCATATTTACTTTACAGTAATTACCATTGTTTTCCATGCCAACTCCACCTTTAAGAGTACTTCTCTTCATTAATTAGTACTTTCGCCTTCAAGAATTCCACCTATGTTAACGATAATTGGCGAGCATCAGCTGAACTTGGCCAAGCCATTCTCCAAAGAAACGGTCTGCCGTTTTAACGCCAACTACATTATTGTCTGTCATCCCTACCTTTGGAGAGTTTCTTTAATTAATAAATACTTTTTGCACAAGAACTGCCAACTCTAGGATGGTAAATAACCAGCACTGAGGAAAGGTGGTGTTTTAAAAGCATTTGCGGCGTGGCAACCTTAATTAGTCTTTCTTAGGTGTGTTTGCTGGCTACTAACGAAGGCGCGGCGGTGCTAATTAGCAATCACAACAGACTGTATGCATACTAGCATAGAAGTACGCTGTAAATATTCTCGTTTTATGATGATAGACCGCTTCATACAAAGCCAAGCATGAACATGATCTGAGATCTGGTCAGAGAATGAGGGGATAGGTGTGTGTAAAAGCAAAGGTACAATACTGACACACTACAAGATGCTGAACCACACAAGTCCTTGGCTGCAGCCGGCTCGTTGACCACCCAGAGTCAACCACCGCTAGCTAACACCATTACCACCGATATTTCAGAACAGCAGGACATGTAACGACCTCTTAATTAGCATTTGGCAAACTCTGAAAGAGCCGAGGTAACTCAAAACGTGAAACTGCAAGTTAGTCATAACATGATTTGCTTGCTGGCATGACGTCTTGGACAGGTGCTTGACGTCTGGTCCTAAAACATTGGTTGCCACTCCGTCTCGAAGACCAAAGTTTGAATTTTTCCACGGGAGTATAATTATCGTTATATGCGGAGAATATGATAAACCCGCCAATGAAACGTGGTGGAACAATATGGGCCGATCTGTATAAAATAATAAAAGATGCTATTTTTAGCAATTGGCGTTAGTGCCGGTGAACCATGGCAGAAGTAGGTAAGACTATTGTCGTCAACACATAACACCTGCTTTCAAATTTGACAGCGCCACCACCAAGACAAAGCGTCACAGACAATCAACGTCCTAAAATGTCAAACAGTTCCCAACATGCAAATTAAAGTCTAACCATTAAAGGAATAAATTTTAGCCATCACGACATCTTGTTCAAGCACGAATAATGGTGGGAACAAAAGCGCTATTTGCATAGAATTAAATAGGAGAATTTGTTATGCGCCCTGCATCTGACCCAAATTAAAACCTGTTTGGGCCGTAATGCGCACTGTCTTGCCCGCTGATTATTTGGCAGTGGAGGCGGCCATCTTTAATAATTCATCGCCCAATGCAAAGACATATAAATACAGATAAGCCATTTTAAATGAGCAAGTGATTATGGCGAATGACCCAGAAAATGAATTCATCAACGTGATATCAATTATTAGAACTGAAAATAAATGTGTTTGCGATATAAGATTCTATAGATCTCGGTAAAAATTGTTTCTCTCTGAGGTCTTTATGCGGTTTTAGCGATGCGCATAAACATGGTGAAGATAAGAATATACAGTAAACTAAAGCTTTAGTTGAGTCATTGATTAAAATGAAAGAAGTCCCGTATATATGAATAATATCTCAAAAGTAATGGATTAGTGCTTTTTTCTCAATCGCTTTATGGAAGGAATGAAAGTATAGATGTCTGGGATCGTTGTTCAAGTCAAAGTAGGTCGTCTACGAGTAGCTCAACACTCTCAAAAAACAGATAATAGGACACAGAAGTCATCCAAAAGAATGATCATTTACACCCTCCTGACCATTAGACTGCCCAGGAGGAGCATAATCCTGGTCCTAGTCCAACACTGGTGCTCGAGGAATCTCTGCCCAATGGCCTACCAGCGTAACTTGGGTGTCACCTGGGTGTGATGGTTTTGTCAAGTGAAGGAGGCCAAAAGACGAGTCATCCAGTCATCATGTGCCACAGTCACTCAACAGAGAAAGGCCAAATCACGAACTCTGTGTTCTGGACGTTATGTAGTAACACTACGACTAATGCTTTGCAAAGGTAGAGGGATTGTAATAAGCATGTGCAGCCATCAAGTTTATGCAGTGTAGGCCATTGGCAAAGTTGCTACAGCCAAAACTCATCTAGGGATTCTACTTAAAACTGCAACAGCAGCATCCTTACGGGATATATCAAACTAGACAGAAAGTACATGTATCAGCAACAATCAAAACCTCAACTTCGATCAAATCTTTTGTCTCTATCGAACTCTGATCTTAATTATGTTCTAATTAGCTATTCCAATGATCAAACAACAACGATAACCACACAATTTCAATTTCACTCCAAGTCACTATTTATAAACTGAAAAGTGAAATGAGCAGACGTGGAAAACAATGGATGTAAACCACACTAAATGGATGCATTTTCCCACAGATTCCTGAAATCGCTTTTAGTAACCATAGTTATTTAAAACTTTTTCATGACGCTTTTATCGCAATCTTTCCCTCTTTTGTCTCTGTGTGAATACATCATCAGCCATTTCACCCAAAAAAAAGTCGTACTTATTTTCCTGGCAATGAGCATGCCTCGGGAAACAATACGATTTAACCGCGATGGAACGAGCGAACCTCGGGGCACGATGACGTTTTTCATAACAGAAACTGTAACCAGATGCTTGCACAGTTCAACGGAGGCTCGATTGTTCGTTCAAAGCTACGGAGTTGGAGTGCCATAGCACAGAAACAATAGCCATGATATAGCATCATCAAAATTGTCCTCTGGCACTTAATTCTTATCCATCATGAGGCAATTTTACCTCTGGAATATTTCAGCGAGACAAATGTTGGCTCGGTGCATTTAATATCTCAAAGGAGAGTATTCAGTGGCCAAAACAAAGGAAGGCAGTTTAAGCTGTCCTCTGGTGATGATTATGAAGTTTAGAAAGAACGATTTCGCTCAACGAATGATTGTTGCAGAGGAGGTGGAATTTACCCCGCAAAAACCACATGGAAATTGTCCTCTGGGATGTAATTTCCAGGCAAATTCGTTCAGAAAAATATTGCTTTTGAAGGAAAAATTGATGCTTAGAGCACTAATCCTTTAAGAAAACTGTTACCGTTTGAAACAAAAGTTTCAAAACTGTCACAATTGTCCCGGAGCATGTTTAGTTTCAACAAAATACAAGGTTGAAAGGCGATGGATATAGAACTGTTAAAGTCTTTGCTTAGAGAACAGATTTCTTCCATACTAGGGCCTGCATCACACTAACATGTAACACAGGAAACCCTATCCAAGTTCTGTGTCAATTTCATCCATTGAATGAAATTCATTATTGGATCAGCTTCCTAAAAGCTTGAAAGACAATCTGAAACTGCCGATATCCGATCATTAAATCCATGTAAATAGATCGCTAATGAAACAAAACACGCATTTTAAATAGTTTCACATGATCTAAATTAATTATCTCACTATTCTAGAAACTTCTCTCTAAATTTAACAAAGTTGCTGAAGGATGTGTTGAAAAAAATTACGTGGCAAGTAAATAAATTTATTGAATAATCCATGGTTGCTTCATATGGTGCATTGTGCCACAGCCTTGAAAAGCAAGTGCTTTCCAGAGCTTTTATTTTTGCACAGAAAAACGTAGAAATGCACACAGATTTCATGTAAATTTGAGATGAAATCAGAAGGGGTGTTGTTCATTTCATGAGTTTGGACATTTTCATACAGTACTGTACATCGTCTATACAGTACTGTACTTTGTCCATACAGTACACTGTACGTTGTTCATGCAATACTGTACATTGTCCATCCAGTACTGTACATTGTTCATGCAATATTGTGCATTGTCCGCACAGTTCTGTACATTGTTCATCCAATACTGTACACTGTTCATACAGTACTGTACAGTGCAATATAAATTCATTATCACATATGGTACTGTACATTTTCCATGCAAGACAGTACATTTTTCATGGTTTCATACATTTTTCATAAGGCACTGTACATTTTTCATCACACACAGTGCATTTTACACAGGTAAATATGAAAACTTGAGTTGAAATCAACCGCCATGATTATTGACGTCTACATCAGATAATCGCATAGGTGAAACGATACATTTTTAAAACATCGGCCAAGCGCATGCTTGCGTCTAAGGTTCGAGTTTGATGTTTTTGAAGAGGCTGGTGGGCCCGATTGTCTCAACAACGCGGCGGAGGTCGAAATACCTGAGGTGCCGATTCGTACCCAGCTGGAGCGCACAGATAGGCTATCTAATCACAACAAAAATAATATCACAAGAAAACACGTTCATTTCTTAATTGATGCTGTTCAGGGCTATAATGGGCTGCGGCGCATAATTAAGCAATATGTTGCTATGTTTCGACTCGCGATGGGATCAACTCGCTTTGAGATATCCAACCCGCATTTACGAGAAGACGTTTTTTCGGTGTCTATTCAGGTGTGGCATGTATCCGACTGACGTTAGAAAATCTCGGTAGCTTTTATACGCGGTTGCCATTAAGAGGCTAATGGATATGTTTATCAAGTGTTTTAAACACAGATATTGCAAGGAATTGTTTGAAGTGCCCCACAGTTTCAAGGAGCTGCTTATAGCTAAACAACCCACAAAGATAATTAGGGGACCAGACCGCATAATCTATGTTATACTTTGCACATTTCCCTCTTAGAAGAAGCTAAATGATAGGCCTGCACACATTGAGCAGTAAAGAGGCCTGTTCTTTCCTTGTCGATTACGGTATCAAAGTGCAGGCTGTGTTCTCACCCCTCGAACAAAGTCATAAACATAAGTACAGTACGCTTCTTTCATAGAGCAAAGCTTAACAAACATAATGACTCAGGTTCCCAAACGAACCCGACTGTCAGAGTGTTCCACACCGCAATTTAAGTTGCGAGCACTTGAAGAGAATCCTTCTTGTATCGCTGACATGATGTTGTCGTTTGTCACTCGATATCACTGAGTCGTCCAATCAAGATGAGAATGGAACATATGATGAGAGGACAATAATCTTATATCTGTAAATAGTCATTCCAACTCAAGTTTGCTTTAGAATTCCGTAGATTTGTGTGAACTGAATATAAAAAGTGCACAGCTTGTTTCAGCATGTTAAGTTGAAAGTCTAGCCGAAGCAAAGAGATTTATTCTCGTGCTAACTTTGCCTGAAACAGACACGTAATGCATAGGACTATGTACAGGATATTTCAGTAAACGTGGGTGCAATAGATTTGCTTGGATTCGAAGGATAATACAAGTAGTTAGTTTTGTTTTGATGACAGATATACCGTTGATATACCCCAGGAGAACCTTTGAAGATATTTCGTACAAAGTTGTCATAATTTTGTGTGTCACACAGGACTGCTCCTTTTCTCTATTTGATATCTGACTGTAGTGTGCCAGATGATGAACTAGCTGGAGCATCTAATTATCAATCCGAGGGTCATCGCTTGACCCCCCCCTCCCCTCGAGACTTTCAACCTTTAACACTGGTTTAAAGGATACTTTCATGCCGATTCATAAGCAGGGAAGCTCAAAAGGATGTAGGAAAAGGATGAATTTTTCACAACTTACTGTAAAGAAGCAAAAACGGTGTAATTTTTTAACAGAGGTGTCTGAAGATCCAGAAGTATGACCTATCACGAAATTTCAATAGGCCCATACAAAGCCGGATATGCGCCAATTGACCTATCTGACTCTTCAAGGGCAAACGACACCCAAAACCGAGCAAAGACAAGAGAAAGAGTCAGACCATGGGAAAACGGGGACAAGCAAGACTGAAGTGTCATCAACACATACCATAGTTAACGGCCTAATCAAGGGCTTTATACCGAGTATCCAGGTATGTGTATTTGGCGGAAATATTGTGTCAAGAGCCATAATGTCTTTCATGAATGTTAAGGTTATAATTGTAGGATCATTTAAAGGAAAGATTGAATATTTGTTGGCAAGATATGGCACTCCATGATATAAGGTGAATGAAGAACTTGAATTTGTCACGTGAGCGGAATTTTATCTTAAAATTTTATTTCGGCGGATGACCAAATTTCTTTGATTTTTACAAATTTTTCACAATTTAGATTTTTCATGAATTTAACAAAATCCACAAAAATTAAACAATAGCGAAAATAGAGCTGTTGACATTATCAGAAAAATAGAGCTGTTGACAGTATCAGGATGATTATCTGTAGATGGACGAATAGGGAAGCATCTTGCACTATCTGATTCTGAGTGGGAGTAATTAGGTCGAGTTATTAATTGCGATGCAAGCAACAGTTGGTGCCCATCGACAGTTTAACTTCAATTCTTTTGTTTTTCTATCTTTAGATCTGGTGCCAGGTTTGTTTACAATTGGCGTCACAACAAAGGTATATTTTTCAGAAAGTGTACATGTATATAATAGGACACAAGAATTTAAATTTTTGCACTTTTTTCAGACAATTTGGTAAAATGATAACTTTTTCATTCTTCAATTCCAATCACGGAATAATCATTAAATCTCACAGAATCAGAATTTCTATTTTCTCAATCACTTTGTTAAGACACTAACATCAACGGTTTCTCACAAAACTTCAAGTCACAAATTAATCAATGATCTGCTTCAAAAACGTCTTCCAACGAGGCCTAGTAATAAGTACCACAGGACCCAACATAGCCGTTCCCACCACACCAAAATGCACAGAAGCGATACTTTTTTCAGAAGTATTCAGACCGATGTTAGAAACAGAAGTGATTGCTGATACTCAAATGCGATGAAAGAGGATGATATCTCTATTGACCATAACACTCCGAAAACTTACCCAAGTTGGCCCCATATAGCAACAACAGAATTGGAAAGAATCTCCATCAAATAATCCATTTAGCAGACGTTCACCTGAGCAGACGACAATATCCTCAGACTTGTCAATAATCCTAATCAAATGGTTAAAATCCATAGAAAACTAACGAAACTCCACAGAAAAACTCACGAAAACTTATCACTTTTCACTATCTTGAGTTGTGAGGTCGAGATCGAGATCGATACAACACCAGTACCGCATCATCACCTGAGTGTACACTGCTACCCGACTGCCAGCCATGTGCCCGCCGGCCAACACAACACAGTGATAGGCATGCCAGAACACTACCTGGCTGCGTATTACAACACTGACCCGGCCGCACACACAGCACGGGAGCCAACTCCACAATCGGCAGAGCTAGACCGTGAAAGTACCCACCGAACAGGTTCAATATGAATACAGGTGTAGAATGATCATAACTTACGACTAACAGCAGTGGATCGCATAGCGTATCCATAGATTCCAGTGTTTTCATCGGCTTCTCAGTACCATTATCGATACTACACCGCCACGGAATATTGCAAATCAACGATTAATTAAAATGGCGACCTACCTTGCCGTTGATTGCTTGATCATTGTGCCACGACCTGTATACAACAGCGGACACCGAAGCATGAACCTATTACAGCAGTTGTACTAAACACCAACCCAAACATGTCTTAGCCTTAGGCCCTTCAAAAGAAATGTCAGTTTCTTGTCAGGGCGCTCATATTTTCAGATTCCAGATTTTCAGACTTTCAATTCCTGATAGTTACTTTTATGAAGCAATGTGAATTGTGTAACATCGCAGTAGCTTATCAAACACTGAGAAAGATAAGCATAAAAAATGAGTGTCAACTTCGGGACTCACCCAAAAGACAATATCGGGGAATTTGCGATGTAGGAAGAAACCAGATAGTTGATACTGTTCCTTCACAAATTTGCCCAGAGAATAAAATATTTCCAAACTCTTTAGTACACAATGTGTATGATTGACAGAAGAAGTCTTTCAATAAGCCGTTTTCAAAATCTAACAGTGAATTAATTTAGCTTGGCCTTCGCCTACCCGTCAGCATTGTCTGGCCAATACGAGCAGCCAACCAGTCCACAGGAGTACACCTGACTGCCCCTCTTGTTTTCTAATTCTATATTTGACAAGTGCCCATTAAAGCTATTATTCTTGGGTTATTGTGATTGGCAAACTTGGGCAGAAAACCTCCCTGGCCACCAGTGATTACCCTAGTTTAGCCAAACAAGAATGGCGGTGTTAACTTCGTTTGAATTTAATGGAGAATCCAAATCTTGAGATATGAAAGTTTATTATTACAAACCTTTTGAGACTAGCACTTGACCCTTGGGAACTGAAAAATACAAACGAGGGATAAATTACAACCGGTTTTTACGAATATTTCACAAAAGGGTCCACAGATGCCACTGTTATCTGCTGTTCACCTGTAAAGGGGCACGGAGTTAAAACATGTGGGACACAGAATTGCACAATGATTCCATAAAGGGTTCAAATCAATGAGATACGACAAACAACTTTCACTATTATCTGTTTCGGTGACAAACAAATTGAGTTTTGAAAATACGAGAGAGGTCAGGTTGGAGTCAAAAGTGTTCCTTTGGTCGAGGTGGTGGGAATTATAGTCAGTGAAACAGCACAGTCATACTAGTCGCACAAGGGGACAAATGCCCCACCAAAAAGTGTCTTTGCTGATGCAGATTTTTTTTACGCCGAATGAAGTGTCATAACCAATAAGCTCACTGCAGGCCTGAATAGATACATGGAAAGGTTGGTACAAGGTATTTCTGGAGTCAAACAAAACCTACTGGAACACAACAACATGTTGTCTTTGGTGATTGAAATCTACTGTAAAATACGATTTAGAACAGAAATTTTTTTGTATGGATAAGATACTCTCTTGAGCACAACAACATTTGTTTTTTTGAGCGATATCGGTATTTTCGTCTGAGTAAGCCCCCAATGGAAACACCGGTTTCTAGCATTTGTCGGAGTTGACTGCTTAGTTCAGTGACCACATCAAAACATCACAGAAACATGAATCCTAAAGCCGAATCTCCCAAAGCGTTTTATCGTATCATTTCAAAATTTCGCAACTGAAAACGTTCGGGGGCCAGACAAAACACAACCACTAGACAAGACATTTGTATTCGAATAACGAATCTCGCCAATGAAAGGAGTATTCAACTAGGAATTGTCAGTCATTTCTTTGATTCCCTAAGCCCTCATTAAACTTTTAAGTAAATTTTACAAGTCTGAGGCAAAGGTCTAATGAACACTAATTGGTACGCCGTCTAACAATCTTCAGGCAGTGCTCTGCTCCGAATTTAACTAATTGGCGGCGGTTATGCGAAAAAGGGACCTTCGAGTTCGACACGCAATCACCGAAATATTTTAGCGGTCAACAAGTCAGAGAAAGTAATTATGTTTTTTTAATAGACTTGGCGTATGTAATCTTAGGTTTAGTTTAAGATGGTTTAAAAGTTTTAAGGAAATTAGGCCAATAATTACTAAGATTTCAGCAATCCTTTTTTATATGTGCCAAATTACCCACAATAATTACTTTGATTAGACCTGGAAGTTGAAAAGGATCAATTCGATTTTGTCTAAGTTAGATCTTAATTATTTGTTCTTTCGGTGTCACATGCATACTGAAGTGACCCATTGCTCTTCAGACTATATTTGGGCCAGTTACATCTATACTGTAGGAGTACACTGGGACCGTTGGGATACGAACCCTGGGCCTCAAGGTAATGCAAGATACTGATAAAACATATCTCATCTCATTCCGTCTGATTCAATGTTGGTGCAAGTATTCTAAACATGCCCGATGATAATTAAGTCAACAAATTATTACAGGTCTCAATCAGTCTGAAGTATTGCACTCACACTAGCCCGCCATACAGCACGGTTTAAAGCTTTTAAAACCAGACAATGACCGATACCAATTGAGCATATATCACAGGTACTAAAGCAAAGCAACAATTATAGGGGCTTTGTATTATGCAGTAGGACAATTCAGAGCGTCTTTATACGATGTCTATAAATTGATAGAGAATGGGCGGCCATTGAAATACCGCGCATTGTGTACCCTGAATATCAAATAGCGAAATGGAGCCATGATCAGTTAAGTTGAAAAATAATGAATTCTTGTGCATGCAAATATGAAGATGGAAAATTAGGTCGTCAATTCTGCGCATTTGCCCGCGGACAATTTCTATAGTCTTATTCATTTGTGACAGTGCGGCATTATGCGGCGATCGTCATTATCATAGTCTTGGTCATATTCAAAAGATTTTTGATAACTTATGTCTATCAGTGAGACAGGTTAATGCCGCCATTTTTCGTTTTTTCAACATTTGATTGTTCGGTTTGCATTTTAATCAGATGATCTGTTTTGAGTAAGATCACATAAATAAGTGTTCTTTCATGTGAAAGAACTGAAAGAACTGCTCTTTCAGTTTTTTTACTGAACCATATGTAGGAGAATTTACAGGATTATGGAGTGGGTTGGTGAGAAGAAAATGGGTTGCTTCAAGCGATCTTGGAGTGAGTTGATGAGACAAATATCGGTTGCATAAGTGATCTTGGAGTGGGATGGGTTGAATCAGTGATCATGGAGTGGGATGGGTTGCATCAGTGATCTACGACTTGGATGATGAGATGAAAGTGGGTTGCATCAGTGATTATGGAGTGGTATGGGTTGCATCAGTGATCTACGACTCGGATGATGAGATGAAAGTGGGTTGCATCAGTGATTATGGAGTGGTATGGGTTGCATCAGTGATCTACGACTTGGATGATGAGATGAAAGTGCATCAAGTGATCTTGGAGTGGTATGATATTCACCAGTTCGACAAAACATCGATAAAGTCGTATTCACACTCCTTGGCCTTGCACGGACTCAATTTCCTTGGACAGCATGGAAAGTTACCCGCAGATTTGAAGAAACGACAACTTCTTAGTCATTTCGTTTTCTGATAGCAGAAAGATAGTAACTTCCTGATGGTTCACATATGCACATCTATTAAAAATCAAGTTTTGGCTAAGATGATTAATGGCATCTCGTGACATCCTAATAATGTAGAACATTTCAATTGCTTGATACCCAGCCAACTTGGTCTGAATCGTAGGCCATAACTGCCGTTTCTTAAACAATGGCGGCCAGCGCAAGAGCATGACCACGAGGAAGGTGTCGCGGTATATTCGTTATGCAAATAACCCGCCATAATGAAGAATGCACGCTGTTGTTCGTCATGATCTTTAGAAACAAGTTTTACTGGTTCCAACCTGCTCAAAACGTGAACAAACAATAGCACTGTATAACCTTATTCTTATAATGATCATCAAATTCACGGGCCATAATTAGATGGTGGATCCGGCCTATGTTCCAAGAGGGGCATTTTGATATAAATTCATATGTCTATGTATACAATGTAAGCCAATGAATGACACATTCGATGCACATGGAGAATGTGGAGTGGGAAATCAGGGACCACCTAGACTGGCAGACTGGAGAATGATGATGGGGCACAGCTAGGTGCCAACCACAGCGATTTCTACAGAGGCAGTTGGGCCTGAGATAAAGGGCGAGAGCGAAAACCAGAGGGGGAGCCGACTTGAATGTTGCCAACCACTTGAGTTATGATTCAAGTTATGAGCCAAGAACCGAAGTTGCATCTGCTTAAATGTGAATTGGCCACTGGGTGATAATTGCTAGAATGTGGGCCAACAACTAGGTGATAATTCCCAGAATGTGGGCCAGCCACTGGGTGATAATTGCTAGAATGTGGGCCAACAACTAGTTGATGTTTCCTAGAATGTGGGCCAGCCACTGGGTGATAATTGCTAGATTGTGGGCCAACAACTAGGTGATAATTCCCAGAATGTGGGCCAACAATCAAAGTGGGAATACATTGAATGTGAATTGTACCAAAACCAAAAGTGGCAACTGTTTTCATGTGAACAACCAAAGTGGCATTTCGAGAACGAATTGGGCATTTTACAGTCGGCAAGAAACAAATCATCTTTCAAATGTAACACAACTTAAAACACAATTTTCTCACATACAAGGAAAAACCTTGCAGATTAAATGTTTGGTCTTGTGAGTGAAGGTTTGGTCACGTTTCTTCATCACTTTGATGTCCGTCGCCGTAGAAAACGTCCCCAACGCAATAATCGTGATTTATTTTTATCAGAGGAGGCCATTAGATGATGAGTAGGGAAAATGTCAACCAGCTCCGAACAATCGCCTGAGACGTGGATAAAACACATATATCTTACAATTACTTGAGTATTTATCCTGAGTTTTATTGTTATTAGGTATAGTCTTACTTTTCTACAAATGAGACGCGCGAACATGACATTTGGAAGACAAAGGTTCGTCGCGCGACCATTTTGTTCGCATTTCGATTAGGACGATTGGATATTATCAACAAAGTTATTTACTTTATAGTCTTACTTTTTCTCTTTTTACAGTAATGAGTTTCACGAAATAAGTTGTCACCATTTATTTTGTCGATGTTTCGCTGAAAGGGCAAATCGTAAAAATTTTACATTTTTTGTTACACAAAGATTCACCAGTTCGACAGAATATCGATGAATACCCCTTTCTTGACTTCAAAGTGAGAAAAGTTTATTTTCGCTACAAAAAAGACGCCAAGGGGTTAATGAAATGTTGACAGACATATCTACATAGAACTTCTACAGATGTTACAAGGATGCTGATGGTTACACTTGATATAACGGAACATCTGGCTAAATAGATAAGTTAGGACAATGATAAAACCATCAGATAGTTATTGTATGGTGGATGAATTCTGTTGAAGTTCGCACATTTTTTGCAAAAGGATGGAGGCCAAATTGTTCAGGTGATGTGAATGCACCGAAACTTTTGTTGTAATGGATAGTGTAATGTGGGTTTCAAGTAGTCTCACTTCTCTGCCATGTGGTCTGAAGGAGAACCTGGACTTGACTAATTGTGAATCTAGTTGAAGTGATAATTAGTCCCATTTCAAAATTATTGAATGTTGAGCAATGTGTATCTAGCTAGGTATGGGCAGCTGCACTGGAATTTTACATGGCAGCTTATGCAATGAGGAACCGGTGCGATTTATCCGCCGCGTGGCGCTGCAATCGATCATACCAAAACTCTCCATTTCCAATGCATTATCAAGTTACTTCTGAGCCCGAAAACGATCGCTTATTTTCGACCGATTTCGGCGATGTTTGCATCTTCCTGTTTTAAATCTATTGAGCTATCAGTTTCTTAAGATAATTTTGCAGAAAATATGCGCGATGCCAGTTATTGGGCACGTTTTCTGTTGTTGAAATCCTGTGCAAAAATGTACGCAATGGTTTCCCGTGATTGACCTCATGTGACGTCAACAGACCAGAAAATGACGTCATGGCGTCAGAAGGTACGATCGATTGTGGCGCCGCCACTGGCATTTATCTTAACGCCGGTTCCTCATTAGGAAGTGGTGTAGACAATGTTGCTGAAGTTTGCAGTTAGCTATTCAATCCTACCATCTTTGTACAGATCGATGCTATCCACCTTCCTCCAAAAGCGCCTACTTTTACTCCCAAGACATACCAATAGAGAACCAACCCAACTAAATTCCCATTGTTCTGCAGTCTTATCAAAGGGTCATCTGGTCAAATCTTGACAACACTGTCCCCCATTAAACAGCTTGCATGGTGGTGGTGAGGCCAAAATTGACAAAGGCAAATAAACGTGATGATATGACATCTGGATTGACCTCAAGTGCCCCAACATGATGAAATACACACCACATCCAGTCTCCAATAGTTAACCCCCTAGTCCATTGCACATAATGAACCCTCCCTAATGCAATCCAAAAGCCCGAATACACATAATGAGCTCTCCCCAGATGCCAAGATGGCCATTTGTCCCCATAGCCCCACGCAGATAACGAGATCCTTGACTTCTCCATTCTCCCACGAGAGCTCCTCGGAAATAATCGGTCCGTAATAACGCATAATGCTGCAGTTACATTGGACTGTAATGTCCATTAGATCTGGCCGTGATTTACCGGCCTGGTCTGACCAGCATGGCTGTACGGCATGCAATTTCATGTCAGCACAAGAAGCTTTGTATGATGACAAGGAACACAGTATGTGAGGGAGTATGACCAAATCATCAAGAGAGGCTAAGTTATTCAGTTACCTAAGACAGTGACTGTCAAGTCAAAAGAAAAGGCCTACTGAATGGACCAGCATCACAGAGTTCCTGCATCAGACTCCTCTTGGTTGGGTGGACTAGGAGAAATTCATGAATTGAATTACCGCTAGTGTTAGTAGGAGCCATAAGGCACAATCTATCTATTAGTGGCGGCTAGATTCTCTAACGAAGCATTAGTGAGCGAATCAAGGCAAATACTTCGGAATCTGACCGACCTGGTGACTCAGTGGGTATCCTCTCCCATTCAGCGGAACACGGCCTCAATCACTCACAGGTGCGCCTAACGAATCTCGAGCGCAAATTAATTGGCGATCATTTCATTATTCAAATATTACTCGTCCACGAATGAGTGACCTCCTTCTTGTTAGGTTCTTAGAAACACAAACAAATTATAACCGGCATTTCCACTTAATATGCAAATGTGTTACTGCCAAACTTATTATCTATAACAAAAGATTGGAGTGTCTCCCTTGTGACCTTTAATGCAACTGGGTGGAGGAGTCGGCAAGGCCGATTGACAGCACTTTAGGTAAACTCAAAGACCAAAGATTTTCCGACATCCATGTAACTTTTTTCAAGAGGAAATATAAGATTTTCATCGGAGAGTGAAATGAAACAGCTTCCCTTCAAATATTGTGTTTTTATTCATAACCTTGTGGAAAAACTGGCATCTACTGATGTGTCTGCTCAAGTTGCTGTCTGCTGCTAGTCTGTTTACCCGCCCTTGATTCCTTCGCGGCTAAAGTACATGCAACTGTATGCATCATGTGTACAGATCTGCATCAGTTGCACAGGTGAATCAAGGATTGCCTATACCACACAACCAGATCTCAGATGTCTTCAAGAAAAAAATCCGTTTTTTTCAAACTGAGATAATTATTCATGGTGGGCATCAAAAGAACCTTCACCTTCGCAGTGAATATTTTATCAGATCTCGTTGGTTGATTACTCTGATTGATCCAGTGACCAATTAAAATTCCGATCAGGTAAACTCTTCAATGATTGGTCAGTGTGTTATTTTTAACATCTTTAATGTTTCATTGCCCCATTTTAATGATTTCAGTCTCTTCGATGAGAAAACGTTGCAACTAAACTGGACTAAAATAGTCAATCATCGATTCTCAGCTCATCAACATACCAACCAGGTTCACCTCTAATGGCAATAGTTTTCAAATTAAACCTGCAAAATCTATTTTTGAAGTTGCAATGTACTTCTGGGACTAATAATAAGCAAAATAATCGATCATGGTAATGACTTCGCCTTTTTTCAGATCAATAAAGTGAAATTTAGAACTTTGATATGGGTGGTCATTAAAGTCATCACGTTTGCTTATGTTTTTATCTTTTTCATTCGAGAGAATCGAATAATGCATCATGGATGTTTTAATCCAATTCAATACCGCTATGAAATTAAGTGATGTTTTATAACACAAGATGTCAGCACTGTAGAAATCAGTTCAACTTCGTCGTTTGAATTGAACTATTTGCACAATGGCCAAATAATGACCAAAGAGAATTTAGAGGAGTGAAACGCACTCTCTACACCAATATCAGGATTAGGCCAACACTTTTTGTGTCCCTGTTAATAACGGCGTACAGGCACTTAGTAAAACAAATCATCTGAAATGGACCCAGAATCCCAATCACCCTTCCACGCCCACAATCCAACCACCCACCCCACCCCAGATACAAAACAATTTTCATCAGTTTTTAATAAATGAGTCCTCTCTTAACGATTACTGGGTCGAGAGATCCTGCTTGAAAACACCACTTGAACCAAATACTTAACAAGTTAAAATATAAACCGGGATTACAAAAACTATATGACATTGTTCAAACATCCTCAATTAGCAATATAAATGACTTCAAATTTCATCTCAAATTTACTCGCTTTCACAACGCTTTCAGCGTTGTGATTGCATGAAGAATTTAGGTCAATTAAAGTTGAAATTCAACTTACGAGAGTGGAATACCAAAGCCATTTTGAAGGGGTGTTGTATTTTTAGAAACTGGGCGGCGGAAATCCAACACGAGATTCTTGTAAATCTATAAATAGGATACTTTGAGGAGTTTGTGGTCGTTTTTTCCCCCAACATCTGCAATAGTTGGTTGCATTGATTTGTTTGTTTTGATAGTGTGTGTTGATGCTGTGTTGGATTGATGTCAATACTGTCCATCAACTCTTCACAAGCCATACATATCCAAGATATATTTGTTTCAGTTTTTAGCTTACAACTTTAAGTCAAATGCTCAAATCATGAAACGTTCATCAGTTTGGAACAATCACCACACACCAGAATCCCATCAAATCACCTCACTCGACTTTCGATGCAAAAAACAACATCTCAAACAGCTAATTAATTCCACATGAAAAACTATCAATTCTTAAATGACGAATGAGTCGTCAGATGTGAAAGGAGCCTCACGGAGCGCTACGCAACTTAATCCGAAACGCGCTGAGAAACATTTAAATGCTATTCGTTCAACGAAATCTAATCGTCAAATTCTCATTATTTATCGAAAAGAAGCTTGCCAGTGTTTTGTTAAATCGCGATAATTACGGACCCTCACGGTTCATTCCATACCTCCTAAACCCCCGGACTTAACCCCACATGATCTCCCACGATCGCTTCATATAATAAAATTCTCCGACTAATACATCACCGAGCTGCTCAAGACTTAAGCCCGAGATAACACCGCTGATGACGAAACTAAATTTTGCTAATTAGCTTTCGACAGATCGTGCATTTTCTGTCGTCTCGAATGAACCTGCGCTAATCCCGGCTTGGACACAGGAAATTAACATTGCAAATAGTTTCTTTTTCTCGTTAGCGCCGAGGAAAAGAATGATGCATGATGGGTAGGAAGATGAGACATCGTAAGAAGAAGCATTTGAAGTATCCCCTGTCTGCGCATCGACATTTGTTTTCTTGGCGTTATACTTGCAATGCAGGGTTTTTTCAAGTGGATAGTAAACATGACCTTGTCACAGGGCAGATTCCACACAGAGAAAGGGGAGATAATCAAGCTGAGTGAACTTGGTAAGTGTCACGCTGCCTACGAAGAATTCAGAGAATAGCAACCATCCTGACTCCAAAAACTCCTCTTGAGCTTCTAAACCCCCCCCCCCACCCGTTTTAAAACAGAATAGCTTTTGAACCTGAAAGATCATCCTCGTGAGAAAATGAGAGTATAAAATCACCAAAATCATTCACGCCCCCCTGCACCTCCTCATAAGACTTAGTAGACCGGTCATGGACTGTGGGTCACGACTTCTGACGAATATTGAATATTTAGCGTGCACCAGACATCTAATAATTTACGATTTATCATGAATTGAATAGGATTCACTCTTTTAGTCTTAGGCTTTTGTTGAAATCATCCTTTCTCTTGGTCATGACTCTTAGAATGTTCAAATAGTCTACTTAGTATGTTCTATCGCCTTATCGTGTCCTCTGTGATAAATTACTGGAGCGACTTAAACTTATAAAATGAGAGACAATTGAGCTATTTTCCTTGTCGTTGACAATTCATGTTTTTGTTTGCCGAAATCCACCATAGGGTACCCCTTTGTTCGTTATTCTTGTATAATAATACAACGCATAATTTGGTTACTCCGATAAAGACGTCATTCGAGAAGTTTTTGCCGCTAATACAAAAGGTGACCTGTATATTTAGAACGTAAAGTTTCAACGAGATTTTTGGACATGAAAATGAAAGACGACCTCCTGGAGATATTCCATTAATTAGACAGCCTCCCTCACGAGATGATTACCGGCGCACAAACGTGACAATGGCGAGAAATCGCAAAACTTGATGAAGTCGAGGGTTTTTGTCAGCAGACGACAACAGTTGAGGAATGTAAACGATTTTTCGAAAAACATGATCTGATTACCCGTTCGGTCATTTGGGGGCGTTTCAGAGGCCAGGGAACAGGCAGGGGGAATTCCTAGGCTTTTCAAGAGACCATATCAAGCTTATTCATGAAAATATATCCATTTTGCTTTTATTTGATCAACATATATTTAAGTGGATCTATATCTAACTCCTGCCGTTTTATTGATTGTCGAAACGATCAAAGAAACCTGATATTCACAACAACATTGTATAACTCGGGTTCTTTTTTATCATTTTAATGGTCGTTTGCATAATATTCGATAAAAGCACTAAATATCACATATGTGAAATACAAATCTGTTTCGGCATAACCAGGAAAAAATTCTAGAATTACAATATTTCTTCAACTGTATGATCACTGGGTCAACCCCAAATTGATATTTTAACCAACCAAGGCTAGGTGGCTAGGTTTTTTGATTTTGCATAATTGCCGTGAAAAAATTCTTTAACTACAACGCTTCTTGAACTGATCACTTGGTCAACCCAAAATTGATATTTTCACCAACCAAGGCTAGGTTGCTAGCTCTTTTGCATACCATGCTTTTTATTTTGGAGTTTGTGACTTTTGCCCCCTGCCCTCCCCTTCTCGTTATGGCCACGGTGCATCTTTCTATGCACAATGCACAGCCGCCAATGAGAGGAAACGTCGGTGCTAACACGCTACATCCATCACTGAGTGCCGACAATCCTGCCCTCGCAGCCCATCTTGTGGCTTGACACTGATTCGCTTCAAGATCGCAGTATCAATAAACATGCCGATCCGTTCCATTATTATAGTCGTTCATGACCATAGAACACGGCCATTATTGCGGCGTAATCTCCACGAGAGCGGCCATTGACGACACCTTCGATGGCTTCCTCTCTTGTGCCGATGACATCGCTACCTGAAGGGAAAACCTCTGCGCTGAATGGAAGCTGGATGTAGCATTCAGTTTCTCAGCTGGTGTATGTGTGAAGGACCTGCTGTAACATTTGTAACGTAACTGAGATTCACACAGTAAAGTCAAACCGAGGATGGCACTTTGGATAACAGAGCTTTTTTCCAGAAATAGAGCTTTTTAGATTACATGGCCTTTTTTTAAGAAGACAGAGCTTTTTGAATTTCACGGCCATTTCTTTCAAGAAATAGAGCTTTTTGGATTTTATTGCAGTTTTTTCAAGAAATTGAGCTGGTCTGCAAATTTCCTGTGCATTGTTTTAGGAAAATATACCTTCTCAGATTTCATGAAGAAATGGAGCTTTTCAGATTCTATGGCCATTTTTCAAGAAGTAGATGTTTCAAGATTGCATGGCTTTTCAACAAAAAGAGCCATTTTAAAACTTCATCAAATTTCGATGATATCTAATACGGTACCCAAGGTCAAAAATATGTTGAGATCAGCCAAAGGAAGAGAACTTGAATGAGGACGTCCAGGGTCTGGGATATCATGTCTTAATAAATCTCACAGATCAAGGTCAATTGGCTCAAGATGCTGGCAAGAATGGTGCACCCTATCCACCCCAAAATGTGGACCAAATATTTTGTACCCCAAGGGTCCAAAATATCACGCCTTAACCAATTTTTCTAGTTTCCAAAGAAATCTAAACACGATGTCTATCCGATTACATAGGTATCTAAAGAATTTTAAAACTCAAACAATTTCAAATAAATCTCGGAATATTTTCATAGAAATCTCAAGGACCAAGGTCAAGAGATGCTGGCAAGCAAGGTGCATCCATCAAAACCGGATTGTAGATCCATCCCGGGTACTAGGGCGTGACTGAATAGCGGGATTGATGTGCAAGAATGTCGGTACAACCCCTGTGGCCATGATCGCCAAATAGCCATCACGCTCTGACAAGACGATCCTGCACGATATCGTTACAATGTAACTGAACATCCTCCGATTATGTCCAGGCACAGGTGAACTTTTCACGTCTGCTTTTCAGAGTACGTCTGCTTTTAAAAACTGACGTCTGCTCACAAACTTTTCATTGAAAATTGGGCGGATTTCATGGAGGGTGCACGAACAAGGGTCAACATCTCGCATTGTTGATTAAGAAAGCCAAACTGAGGGCCCCCTGCAGCCGTCATCCCCTCAATGGGTAGCTGACCACCCCATTACCACGGTAATGTCCACGGACATGTTCCAAATGGTATTTACAATAACTTCGAGTGGTCGGTTGACAGACATTTCAATTCTTGGAATGACCATTTAGAAGTGACCATTTAATCTCGGACAAATGCTCAACTACAGGTTGAAAATCAAGGGTGTGTATTGTTCAGTTTGAAATTCAAAGGAAATGAAACCGGTTCGCCAGCAAGGAATTAAGAGCCACCAGGCAGCGGGTCTAATTTTTGTCAAAGCTTTCTGTCTGTAATAATCAGTATTGTTTTTACTTTCATGATTATGATTATGATGTTTTAAATAACATATCATAACAGTCAACAGGGATTTCCAAAGTGATGTGTATTCTTCATATTTACAGGGGCAATTTTGAACATGTATTTCAAATGGAGGCCTCTTCTTCGAGAATATCAACAATTTTCTCTAAAATGGGGAAACCGGCCGCATCCCTTAAGACCCCTATGAATGCATAACAGGAATAGAACTTGAAAACAATCCACTTAAGAATGTAAAGCTCAGCCAGAAAACCGACTCTTTCATACATTGTCGGAAAAAAGTGAAATTTCATCAAATCTAATTTTTCATGAAATATTATAATGATTAGTCTGCAAGCTTATAGCATCACTTCCCCAAATGAAACAGACTTTAAAAAAAAGAATGTTATGAACTTAAAGATTTTTGAAAGAAAAAGACACATATTTAGTGTTTCAATTCAATCTGATTTAACAGAGAAATGAACAATACCAAACAAATTCAAATTAAATTTTCATTTTTTTCAAATGACTTCTGCAGCAGACAGAATCGACAGCCTCTTCATGCCTGAGCAGACGACAAGTATGAAGTGTGCGTCTGCTTCTGCTACCCACGATGCACTCCTGTGTCGCAGCTCCGCCGACCCTGCATCACGACAGAATCAATAGAAGAGATTGATTGCGTTTCCTGGAGTTATCACCAGGGGGAAGCACGTGTCTAGCAGGTGTCTCGTCGGGCAGCATCTGTAATGGTTAGGCCAATGTGACGGAATGGCTGCAGAAGTGCTCCACAGATGTTCGAGAGGTTCTGCGCTGAGGAGGCGGTTCCAGTTGCATTGAGTGGGGTGTGTATTATAGAAAACAAGAAATTGATCCTCTACATTTCTGTGGATATGCTGATATTGTCTATCGAGGCATATAATAATGGTCGATTGGAAAACGTATCATTATACTGATGCAGTCAGATTTTATGTTATGTTTCAATCAAAATACTGATGTGCACTTTCTGTCATTTAGTCAAGAAGAAGCTACTGAGGATGATAGTAAAACTGCTGACAAATATCGGAAAGTGCATCAGATTAAACTTTTAAATGCCTTCATCGAAATATTTCTACATTGCGTTATCTTACTACAAGACTGAAAATACATTTTCAGAATTTGACGACGGACAACTTGATGTAATCAAACGTTGTCAAAACCCATGTGACTTCTTTATCAGTCTGAAAAAGGCTTGAAATTGGCACATTCGAGTTTGGAGCATGAAAATGTTAGATTTTAGGCATTATATCATGAAGTAAAAGATATCGATGGAATTGCTAAACATTGCATTGCATTTTTCAGCAATTTATCAATTTCGGGTTTTTTGACCAGGGTTTTATTCTCTGGACTTCAGACAGTGCCAAGAGGAGAACAACTGAAAATGTTTTTCATGTGAAAAGTTGTCCTTGGAACTGCCATAACTTGCAAAATATGCCTCTAAAATGGTTATTTTTGTCCGATTTCGAAAATTTAAAGGTTTACAGAGAGCTGAGGTATATATATTTCCATTCCTGTTGTCAAATGAAGCCTTTTTTTAGGAAGGGAAAATAAAACTCCTCCAAAAATCGTAAATGCCTCATCAATGTTGATGATAGTGGTATTTAAAACTAAGCTCTCTAATGAAGAGCAGGGACAGAGGAAGATTCAAGACATGAATTCCAACAAATTAAAGGATCCAAACCAGTTTATCAAAACAATTTGTATGGAAATTATTCAATTTTTCACAAAAAAGTTGGAAATTGTTGGTGAGTTTGAGTTACGATCTTATTTCTTTCACTTTCCTCAAAACAAAAGCAATTTGATAAAGGACACTTAGGATTTCAGAATCATGATCACATGACTTGAAAATTTGCAAGGTTATTGAGATAAAGTTATCAAAAATCACTTTTTTTCAATTTTTCAAGATGCTTTCCAAGTATTCCCAGATTCTTCTCAATACATACTCAACTGATGAATTGCCTTGCCTCTTTAAAACAACTACTGCAACATTCAAAAGCTAAAAAACCCAACAATCAGATAATGCAGAATTTTAGCAACTCAAGTCAAAACTAGTATTCAGTAAGAGCAACATGAGAAGTAAGAAGTACGAAATTCCAACAGTAAAAACCTTTTCATTTTTTAATTTCAATCCAGGAAAAAAGAATAGAATTATATGTTATGAAATTTCCCACTGCAAAATTCCATTTCTGAGCTTTTTAAAACAGATTTCAAGACCAGAAGCCACAGTGCTCAATCACAGCAAACCACTCGCAAAGATTAAAAGCCAAGAGATAAAATCGTCCTCTCAACAAAACGACCCTAAAATCACCATCCGAAGAGCCATAAAATGACGGATGCTGCAGACCCATAACAATGCACGAACACAGCGGAGCATTTCACGAGAGAAAAAACATCTTTCTATTCTGGGAATCAAAAACTATGGAAATCTCAACTCAAATTCAATAGAGGAGGAGCGGTACTTTTTGCAAAAACTTTAAAAATATTTGATTGTTCGAAGAGAAACATCTGCATGTGTTTTTGTACTCGAGATGGTTATCGAAAGGAAGTGCGTATACATCCAGCTCTCCTGGCCGTGATTTTCAAACCGACCTATGTAATCCACCTATCAGACGAGCTCACCCAAATGTGCTAGTCCCGGAGCCTGCCTAGAAACTCACGACCCCCAAGTGCTGCGAAAAGGACCTCGTAACCACACGAAAGATGAAATCATGTGACCTACCTTGCTCAATGAATAGGTACTCCCCAATAGATAGATAGAAATTCTATAAACTCCGAGAAAACAGTGTATTCCTTTGCAGTTAACACATGATAGCCTAGCGCTGAGTAACATCCATCCACTTTTTGCGATTAAACCCAAATAACTGGCCGTGGAGCTATCACTATCCGCCTGGCTACTTAATTACTTGCCCGCCTCTGATTCGGTGATCTAACTCCACATCATTGCACGGCGCGCTAATCACGACATCTTACACGCAGGCGGTCGCACCACGTTCTGAGGACACTGCGTCCGCTATGGCGCTAAAATGCAAATGCAGATCGTTAATGACATCACACTGATTAAGGTGGACCAACCACTAAAGAGTGCGACTGGGATAAATAGTCATTATCCCTGGTCTATTCTCTACATATCGGCGAGTTCATTTCAATAGGATCACAGTCTTCCATCGCCTGACCTCAATATAAGAATAAAAGATTTTTAAACGCAACAAGTTTTTAGAATTTTTTTAGCGTACATGTTCAGGTCTCCATGACGACATGTTAAGAGAGGTCATCCCCAAGAAGTATTGTTTGCGCTCGCTGTGGTAATTTTTCTCGTAGTTGTTGTGCTCTGGTTGGTTATTATGCAGTTAATGAGGGAACCAATCGGCGTGTTTGTTTTATATCGTTTTCAAACTCGGCAAACAAACAGGCGGCACTTTCGAGTAATTACGCGGAGACAATGGGCAATACCAGGATGTAATGACTGAGGGACGGCCGGCAGTATCTATTATAATTTATAAATTGGTGTTCTAACGCGGGTAGATGATTTGCATTTCGGCTCAAGTGTTACGAACAGCTCCATAAGAGGTCATAGGCGGGCCAAAGGCATCTTGAAATTGTAAGAGCACACACTGGGGTAAAACAATTCTTATGCAAATTAGAGTTAAATATACCAGTCGTGTTGTTGATATTTTGAGCAACAAGACACAACTGACACATTAAATTATGCAAGCGAATCTCGACAAATTCTTTAGAAATTTGAGATCAAATCAGCAGCCCTTCACTTTCTCCTCCCCACGTTTTTTGTTCAAGGCCCATCCACCAAGAATACCAATGAGATATCTTTCTAAATATAAAGTCATTTAAATAAGCAGAAGAATCACGGTACACAGCACCCAAAATGAAGCCTTTGTCTGTGGTACAATTTAATCCCCAGTGCGGTGATTTTCTATAACAATACAATGTCTTCGCTTATAGTTCATGTCTGGGCCAGAAATTAACGCTTTCATCAAGACTTTGCCCAATTAGCGGTAACCAGCGTTACCTGTTCACGCTGTCGCTGGGCCGTGGCTGGGCCGTGGCGGGGTCGCGATGACTCAGGCCCTGTGTGCGGTGTCTGTATCGGAATGTATGAAGTGTCCACCAGGGGACAATACACTACATGCCGATAGACGATAGTACATCGGGTGTTAACCCCTTTTGCGTCAGAATGCAACACTTTTTTCAATGCACACCATGATAGCGTTTTTGAGCATCAATTTATTGCAATCCAACCAAGCTAATATCTTTGTCAACACTTCGACCCCTAACTTCTTTGAGAAATGTTTTTTAGTTTTTAGTTTCCCAGTTTTTCCCGTGCCAAATCAGTCAAGGCCCTTGGCTTCCTTTTGGAACTGTGGGATATCAGAAACTACTTTTCAGGTTTGAGATTTTCTGGATCCTCAAAGCTTTTTATTTGAATTTTCTACTGATAACACTTTTAAAAACTGTGGCAAGATCAAACATGCCGTTGCTATCGATCAAATGATGGCGAGTCAGACGCGAGACATATAAACAATCAACAAATCAATGAAGAGACAAGAAATCTTAAACTTATCGTTTAATTTTCCTGAAACAAAAAGCTGACACCGAGTCGAAAAATTATCTATAAATGTCAGAAAAATCCATATCAATATCTACGATTGCTATGACGACAGCTCGTGGTCACAGTATTGTCTGAAGTTCCTCGCTCCCCAACGGAGTAATGACCATTCAAAATGGCCGCATCGTACGCCGCGGCGGCTGCGATGGAAAAAATTCTTTATGGTGGTAAAGTTCTGCAAGTAATTTAGTTTCGCTATCGATCAATACCAGTGTCATATCAGAGAGAAAGGCGGGTCTTCGTGATCATTTAATTATGCATATCCAGTAGTACCAAAATGGATAAGACGTGGGTAGCGGAAGGATGGCGGTTGACGCGATATTGTCTAATATCATAGGTCAGGTTTGAGAAACGCGTCGAGGAAATGTGTGCGGTTTTTGAAGTGATGATAATGTTGATTAGAAGAATTTAGAGTCGTGGTCGTAGATGATATTTTGGCGAAATGAAAACACGACATTGACTGTTGACGCCATATTGTCTAATATCGTAGGTCAATTTGAAATCCTGACTGTTTTTAATTGAATGAAGAGAAGTTCAATATGCAAGTATTTAAAGGAAATTTCTCATTTCGTGAACAGAAATCTCAGGATGAAGACAAAAAATTGTAAATTTTTGAAATATTGGTACTCGGTGAACCTAGGGCAAAATCATTTCATAAATTTGCAAAAGATGAAATATGAGGGTGCCCAAAAGTTTTTCATCCATTTTTCCAAGATTAAAGATTAACTTGTGATATATAGGGATGCTGATTAGAAATAGCTGTAACATTGTAACACAAATCGTTGGATCCGTTTCCCAAAAACTTGAGAACGTAATCGGAGAAAGGGTGGGTACAAAGTACACACAGGATCATGAGGATTTCTCCTGAATTATGAGACGGTAATTAGGCCGTTGAAACAACTAACAACATATTCCCTGAATTCAAACAAAACTGAAATCCGAGATTGAAAATGATTTGAAAATTGATGAAATATTCACCACTTGAAAATTGATGAAATATTCGATTCTTTTGAAATTTGAACCCAACACCCCTTGAGAAACATTATGCAAAATATTTATCTTTTGTTTCTGTGATGAGTAATGCAAGTATCAATTTTTTCCCGCCATCAATCCGATCTATTTGGTCTATTAAAACATGTCTCTATTGATCTCGTACTCAGTCAATGTCACCTTTGAATGGGTGTGGCCGATCGCGAAACAGACGAAAAAAGATTAAGAGGTGAAATGACTTATTTCAGAGATCAATCGAAATAGTATCGTAAAATCTAGCAAAGCTTGTAAATCTGTAAACATCTCAATATTAGAGACAATTGCTAAGTCTGACGAAGCCAGCGAGAAATGGGAAGCAAATGTCTTTTGCTTGAACCAACACGCAATACGGTATTGGTATTATGTACCAATAAATATGCAACTCACGATTGCTGATTTTTTTGCATCATGTACTGTACAATACTACTCGAGTGGACGACTGAATGCCTGGATGCATGCCTACACACTCAGCAGCCAAGTACCTCACAGTACTGGAGCTAAGGCCAGGTGGCAGCACTGTACAATTCAGGTTCGGCAACAGTTGAGAGCAGACGACAAAACGGGGAAGTGTCCAAGAACGATGGATTGAAAAGTGTTTTCATATTTGTATTATTGGCAAGGATGTCTAGTTCTGCGCTGCTTCAAAATAACGGATTTTAACCCTTTTAGATTCAAGACGCAGACAATCTGATGAGAAATTGCAACTTCAATATGGGCCCACAAACGAGCGACATGCGAGTATGATTGCATCCTTGCATGCAATAAAAATCACTCCTTGGAGTATCACAGGTGCCAGTACAATCGAACCTCTCTGTAACAGACATCCTTGGGACTGAAAAATGCTGTCCTTGGTAATGAGGTGTCCTAATTAGAGACATCAAATTGAATCGAAATGACCAATCTGGTACAAAAATCACTGTCCCTAATATAACATGTGCCCTGTTTACAGAGGTCTCTGCTAAGGAAGGTTCTACTGTACACCTAGGTTTATCTCTGAGTTAACCTCCTATCTGTGTTGAAAGGAAAAGAAATTTAAGGCCAATATCATCGATTTGAAACAAGAGCATCTGATGCAAGACTTTATAGACGTTTCTTAGTATCTCAATGAAAATCAATTGTCACAACAATTGCAGGATACAAAATAGCACTTATCAGAATTCTTAAAATAAAACAAACAACTTTATGATTTACAAATAAACACTCAATTATGCAGGATTATGCAGAAAAATAGATTCCTCAAGGCTTTAAAGTTCACACATATATTAACCCCTTTATGACGAGCTAAACCAATAAGATTGTTTTTTAGTGTCGCTGTCTTGTTTATTGTAAACAAAACGGATGGATCAGAGCAAGTAACCAATGGGTCTTGAACCATCTTCCTCCCAGCCATGAGACCAATGCCTCTAACACTAGGTGACCAAGACCATTCCACACTAACCAGTTTCAAGATCCGCTCCTTGCCGACATCAGACATTTAAGTCAGAAGTCATACTCAATCCTTACAAGATCATAATTAGTAATAAAGAAGCTCACAAACAATCCGTCATTAGTCTGATTCAAGATAACTTTATGTATAATTTCTGTACATTCTGTAGTGCATGATGTACACCGTTTCCGGCCAAAGTTAAGTTGGATTTTTACAAAAGACCGATTCAAGAGGACTTTAACTTGATTTGTGTAGATGCCCTAGTGCATGATGTGCACTGTTTCTAGCTAAGGTTAAGTTGAATTTAAGTACACTCAGTCATTAACGAGGAGTGTCATTATAAATCTAATGAGAGAGGCCCCAGTCCATTATTGTAAAGTTTCATCAGGTTAAATACATAAATATGCGGAAAGCAGGTGAAAGTAGAAAATCACCTGCTTCGCATCTGTGTCGCTTTCAACAAAATTAGGCAGGAGATATACATACAATTATGAACATGAATGTATGAGGTAGCTTTTACCAAGTTGAGTCGAAACCGATCATGAAGCAGTCACAGTCCATTTCAGTTCGACTTTTCATGAAGCTTTATAACAAGATATGCAGGAAAAGTGAAAGATTTTCAGGTATTTTTGAGTCGGAACGGAACGTTGTTAAATAGCGCACAATCGGTCTTTCACCATCTGCGATCTTTTTAGCTCTCCATGTAATGAAGATACGGAAGGCCCTAAATATTTATCGCCACAGGAGGGGCGGCCATTGCAAGCCATAGTGACCGTACGCGGTGTGATAATTGATCCAGAGGGAGAAACCCAGGAATGTTTTTTCGACACCTTCTTGGCGTTGATGAAGTATGGCGGTCCATTTACATACAAATTTGAGTTCTGCGTAGCAGCCAAGATTGCAAATGTGATCAGCGCTTTTTGACACCGGATAATCTTCAAATTCTGAAAAGCACCATCGCAATAGACACTAACCCTTGTGAAGATAGTGTTATTATTTCCATCCCACCCAACTATTTCATAAAATCATGAAGATAAAGCAATTATAATGACCAATCCCTTAGTGTTTGGTTACAATGGACGGGGGGGCCAGCAGCACACTCGCGTACCCCCTTTCCATTTTTCAGGGCGCATGTCCCCATGAAGCAAATAACTACATTTTATAGCCCTCAGATGCTTAGAAGACATATTTTTGGCACTTAGATATAAATAACTTACAAGTTCAAAGAGAAAATCTAGATGACTTCATTAGAAATTCAAAGTGTATCCAATCAAAACACTTCAAGTACTTCGAAAATCGAGATTATTCCATCTCCTAAAACTCGTCTGGCAGGAACTCATCAAAGTCATTCTACTTGTCATCATCATCGGTGAGAGCCCCCCTCAACACCAGCTATAAACATCTCAAGCGTTAACGTCTGAGAGACCATCTTCCAAACCACTAAAATCAATATGGAGATGCTGAACCCGCATTGGAAATTTCACTTTCAATCCGGCATCTGCGGCCGTCTGTGCGTCTGAGGTTACGCCACACAAAGAAAAATAAATAACGTAACACATCCTTTTCAAACTTCGCTCTCATGCATCATCGCTTGACCCCCGTGGGATTTGACTCATTAAGATGAAAAATATTGATAGAAATTTTGATGAAATAGACACGCACCAATGTTGGTGAAAGGTACAATGGCAGTTCAAGGTCGGCAGACACCGGAGGTGAAGTCACAGCAGACGCTGCGTTATCGTTTGAAGATGATTTTGTCAATAAGGCCAAAGAAATAAATTCTCAGTTTTAAATGGTCGTTTTTTACGGTTGTCAGGTTTTTTTTCTCACAAAGCTCCAGCAAAAAGGAGGAAACATTTACTGTAATATTATTATCAGCGGTTATACACTGTTGCTATTATCAGTATTTGTTGATGATATTGTAAAAAAGGCCACATGATACGTATTCTCAGGTTTATTGGCCAATGTGATTTTTTAAAATATAGACCGACTTCTTGATTTTAAGGTTTTTAATATTGAGTGATTTAAATTTTTATTACAATGTGTATATCTCCAATACCATTATCTTTCAGAAAAAAAAGTCAAAAAAAAAATTATTTGCCAAATAAATAAACAAAAAAATATTTACAAAATACTGGAATTTTTTCATTCGGCCTCGCTGAAGCTGGCTAAGAGTTCCAAGGTCAAATCTGGCCAGCGATTACAATAGAGGCGCTGATGATCGGCTTAAAATGCTCTTGTAAGATTTCAAAATCTACTGTATCAATATAATCCCGTGTGTACAAGTCTGTATTCACCTTGGTTTCAAGGTTCACCAATCGTAAATGACGGAAGTAACGTTTTTATTTTTTATAACACTTCATGTTTCTTTATGTTATAAAATACAGGTGAATCTGACGGCTATTTTTCTCACAAAGCATTTTTTAAACAATCATTTTTTAAATCACCGTTTTAAAATTCTCAAAATATTTTTGATTTATGATCACATTAACGCTAATTTACAATACAAGAGCAGAAATGAATTTGGTGTTTCTCCTTTTTTCGGATAACAGGGAAATTTGAAAGATATGATTTTGAAAACCAACAGAGATTTTTTCTCTTCACTGTCCTGTATCCAAAATGCCTCCCTGTATAATTCACAGTTCATTGGTTGGTTTTTACTCACGCATTCATCTACCTTAGCGGCTAGGATTAAAATTCTTCATCGCCACATTGAAAAATTCTATTCAGAAAATATTCAATCAATCAAATTGTACCAGATGGAAGACAATCGGAAGTAAATTCAATTTCTTATCTCGGAAGAAAAACACAACCAAAACAATGCAAAAGACATTAAATTTCCGAGGTTACCAACTCGATCAAGATAAGGACCACTCCATGGCGTCTTTTCACTGTTCAACGCTTCTCAGCGGTCGTCAGCGACAACACCTAACTACGTCTGCTGCGGACGAAATATGATAAATCATACGCTAATTATCCTTCGAACACAGACGAGAAATCTACGACGATCGAGAACAATACGTATTTGAGGAAACTAATTAATCTTTGCATAGTGATTACGCTCGAGTCGGAGAAACGAAGCATTCTGATTGGCTGACGTCCAACAGGAAGGAAATTATTCCAAGTCCGAGTCGAGATTTAACTATGGAGCGTCATTAGTGAGGGATTAATGGGAAAACATTACGAAGCTTGGCCTAATTATTTCCTTCGCAAACAAGACGAGATACTTCAATAATTTCTATCAAAGTCACATTATTTGGTTCCTTGTTGTAATTACCATGTCAGCCGATGATATAGCGTAATTTTCTTGCGATAAGTCCATGACGAGATAGCGAGAGAATACCGCCATTAGTACAGGACACTCACTTCCTGTTGAGAAGAAATAATCTTCGTATCGTCGTCTGACGGCCATATTGCGATCCCGTAAAAACAGAAAATAGACGAGAATTATGAAATTACGACAGCGCCGATTTGCCAAAAAGATATATCACGAAAGTCACAGAAAAAACGCAAAGACATGTAATCGTAAACATGTCCAATATGTAATTAGACCACCCTAATTTGTGACCGGCAAGTTTTTTCGTAATCCGATGACCGTGCGCTAGAAGATTCTGCTGGAAACAGAGCGAGCTTATCATTGATTCCTTACTGATATATCATATCATGTTTTGTCATTGATGATCAGAAAAGAACAGAAAAGTTTTGATAGGCTATGTGAGGAGACTGATCTTCATTTCTCTGATATCATGAACCTAACTGAAATAGCTCTCATGCCTAACGTAATCCAAAGGATGCAAGGACAAGGACATCAAACGTTTTAGGCCCGGTGTAATGTTTTTCAGTCTTTTTCCCCTTATTGTTTGGTGAACGCAAAAAAAACCCAGATTGACATGTGTCACTCTATGTGTCCACATACTGAAAAGTCATGGATACTCTAGGGAAAGGCCCACAGATGGAGAAGAGTCAAAAAAGTTACACTAGGTCTGTCAAAAAGTTTCACCAGGACGGTAAAAAACATTACACCAGGACGGTAAAAAACGTTATAACAGGACGGTAAAAAACTCTACACATGCAGCACTGTCAAAAGCTTCATGGCAATATCATCACAAACTGAATGGTTTCTAAAATATATTCTGCATGGGATTTGATAAGGTATTGTGAGAAATCTTACCGAATCTTGAAAAGACCTGTCTCTCTCCAGTGGAGGGTGTACACTGAATGTGCAGATTTAATTGCTGGCCTGGCCCTTCCCCACAGATATCTTAATCCAATGCGTTTATAATTGACAAGAGTTATTTTCCTAAATCACATTGATCACATCAAAAGACATAAATATTTCCTTTATCCTTTGAATAATTGGGATAATTGTTTCCACTGGGCATAGTAAATGGTCACAGGTCATCAACTGATCACTAGACCCTGACCAGTGGTTGGGAACAAGTAGGCCTTGGCCTTTACAAGGGAAGTAAGAGCTAGAATAGAGAAAAACTAACTAGTTATATAGGTATCAGTTATGAGCACAATGGTAGATTAATTTGTTGGCCAGTACATTGATCATTGATGTAGTTTGAGTACATACAGACATTACAACTAACTTTACTTCTCCAAGACGAAAATAAATATGCTGATTTTCTTGCCAAAGACTGTTCTTTTTACTTGATACAAACTAGACCCAGAGAATTTTGTTGGACAATTCATAAATTTTTTCAAACTAGACCCAGAGAATTTTGTAGGACAATTCATAAATTTTTTCAAACCATTTGTCCCTGATGTTCTCTCGCATAAATTTGATGCTCACACTCACAGGCTCGTACCCAAATCATGATGCATCCCACCCTGATTGACCACCTCCACATTTTTCAACCACCTGTGGTAAGAATTGGGCATGGGGTCTTTTCTTTGGGTTTCACCATGTGGTCGCAAGAATTGGAATCTGGATATGAAAACCTACCTTTTCAGCAATGAAGCAGGTTGTCTCACACGAGTAACTCCACGTAATAAACAGTTCAACAATTCACTAGAAGATAGTCCCCGTTCCAAGTGAAAATTGTCCAAATTGCAAGTCTGGGTCAACAGTTTGGTCCTCCTCATGAAAACCACCAACAGAAGCGCACAAGTGACCTTATTGCTGTGCACACAGGGCCATGTGCCCAATGAACCTGGACCCTTTGAAATGGAGGGGCTTAGCAGGTACAACAGTACCCCAATACAAACTAACGAATTTCCTAAGTAAACTTATCCACGCAGCTTGTAACAACACACAAATCTTTGACTGTCTAGAACTCCAATGACAATATCAGAGTAAAGGCCTTTGGAATCGTAAAGAAGACCGAAGATGCCGAAATACTTAGAAGAACCTCAACATTTCTGAGAATAGTTCCAATAGTTGGGGATCCCAGATTCAAATGTCCGAAATCACATACAAGCAGGCTTCCCCCCAAAACGATTGAAGTGGTCACACACACACAATGCCCTGAAAATACTAATTGTAATAGGTTTACTTTCCCCATTCACTAATGTCCCAGGCACAGTGAAGACAAACAGTCACCTAAAGAATAGAAAGAGGAAAGTAATTAGCTATGCAAATGAGGCCTTGTAGCAATAAATGGCAAGAGGCTTAACCAAATAGCCCACTGAGTCCATAGGCTATTGGCTCAGAATCAAAGAACAAACGAACATGAGTGGTCTTGTGGGGCCGCCATTCATGGCCTCTCCTCTCCCTCATTGATCTTTTCACCTACCAAGGGATACGCACCCCAGAGGGTTGTGGACCCAGGGGCTGAGTGCCCTAACCAGGGAACTTCCCTGGCTTGCATCTCCTCGGTCCTTGATGTCTTTTGTCACAGAGAGTTAACAGAGGCCCTTCCTGCTACTTTATATTGACACTGTCTTGCACCTGACCCCCAAGGGCTGTGATCAAGTCCCCTGGCCTCTTCAGGGGGAGATAATTAGAGAGGCATTTCCTTAGGAACAGTAAATATTTGTTATCTTCTTTTGAAGTCTTCCTGTGGTTCCTCCCAATACATTGTTCTCCTTTCCTTAATTGATCTTGCCTTAAAAAATAAGAAATGTCCCCAAGGGAGTATCCCCATGTAACTGCTCAGTGACAGCAGAAGTAGGCACTTTTTGATTAATCAACTAAAATAAGGACTTTAACAGGGGATTCTTGTGTAAAAGACATCAGGCTGGGGAGTCCTGCAAGGAGCTTCCTGGATACACGGCTCTCTTAGTGCCCGGGGACACTTTGTCCCACATCCCACCGATCACTGAGGCCCTTTCACCACCAGCACCTGTAACCACACTACAGGGCCTTTATTTTCTTGTTCTCACTACTTGTTTAAAGACACCGTCTCATTAAAATACCAGTCAGTTTGTTCTGTAACATCGCAGCCCACCTTTCCGTCAGCTCTGATGATCTGAGCAGCACTGAAATCACATTCTCCCACAATGGGCCTTGGATTGTTCTAAAATACGCTAAAATAAAATACACAATAATTCTAAAATACACAATAATTCTAAAATACACAATAATTCTAAAATACAATAATTTTAAAATACAATAGTTCTAAAATACACAATAATTTGATTGAGTGTATTTTAGAAAGGAGTCAAGCAAAAGTCTCCTGTCAGGATATAAAATCTGGCCATCATGGTGCAGAAGCACAGTAATGCGACACAGTAGAACCTCTTTACTAAGGACTCCCTCGGGACTGACAAGTGCTGTCCTTAATAAAGATGTGTTCTGATTAGAGAGGTCAAATTGAATGGAAACGACCACTTCGGGACAAAAGCTAGCGTTCGTAATAGCAAGGTTGTCCTGACAAGCCAGATGTTCGCTAAGGGAGGTTCCACTGTACAAAAAGATTCAGAGTTTAGCACAAACCCAGAAGAAGGTTTTCAGCTGCTGGCCTAAAACACCTGATGGTCGTGGGCGGTGATGATATACATCAATCAGAATAAAACCAAAACCTCCGGGCGAGTTTACGAAAGTATCAGGAGTAACCTTAATATTCAACACCCGGGGAGATCACAACATACAGGTAGACGTACGATTATTACCCACAATGCACCGGCCGCTAAGTCCCGCGATAACATACCGCTCATTAGAGGTGAAAGTTTTCGAAACTGTTTACGAAAACGAAGCGTGGAGCTTTAGCTGGTCGGCAGATAGAGGATACGGCGGGTTGGTGAAACCTTACACCACGATGTTTGGGGAGATAGTCAGTAATTTACCTGAGGTATGTAGGAGGTAATTAACGCAAGTCTGCTCTCAGTCGAGATATTTTCATACATTCTTAAGAGTTTTCATCTTTATTTTAAGATAGATGAGATAGAACATTATTTTTTTTTACATCGCAAAGCGGAAAGAAGCAGAGGTCTACAGAGAACTGGTTACATCTACTGAGCTAAGATTTCCAGCAGCAGTCGAAAACTAGAAGAGGATTAGTTCAGGTTGTAAATTTGACAAGACTGATTTTCAAAACCAGTTCAAAAACCCAGCTTCTTTTCACACCTTCCTTTGGCAACTGGAAAGTAACAAGCTCAGTACTGAGTACCCAAGTCACTAAACATAATACAATACCTAAACAAATTTAGGGCCAAAAGGGCTCTCACAGTACCTTTATTAAGAGAAGAGATACAGGTCCTGATGTCACCCCTCCTAAACTCAGGAAGTAAGTGTAGAATAACGAAGGACAGGGGTTCACAAGGTTGCCTTTTTTATACTACACCAGACTAATGAACCAAACACGCACCTGTAAATTCCAACCCGCACTTTACAATCAAACCAAAATCAACACACAAAAGTCAGCATTTTTTATTCAAAAGATTAAAACATTGAACATTGAGCTGCATAACCATTAGTACTTTTCTATACACCAGCCCTAAATAAATGCCCGAAATAAAACTTTATTTAAACACCCTCAAAAGCTTGAGAAATAAGATTTGGCCAGTCTTTTGTTCTCCCTGTCCCAGCACACAACCAATTTCTATAGGGGTCACCAAAAACGCAAAGCCCAAGTAATTAGGGCTGAGTTTACAAATGCCCATTCTTTCATTAGGTAAACAAAACAATGAAGAGACACAAACAAGTCCACCAAAACCACCAGGCGATTAACAGCGCTTTTGTTGGCCTTTATGCAAATGAGGCTAATTACGCCATTTTGCGAGATTTCTGTTAAAAGGTTCAGACTAATTCCAAGATTGGCTGGTATTAGGAGATATTAAACAAAAGGCTTGGCGGGATGCTTTGGTTTTCACAGAGTCCCTCAGGGTCCGCTGAACTTTGAAAACTTTTGAAGAAGGAAAGGGCCAATTTTGAGGCTAATCATGCCCCTCCTTTACAAAGAGGATAACTGGCCAAGAAAGGGGCCAATAGAAAAGGGAGGGGGGCTTTAGATTGTGGTTGTAGTACTGATTATGGACCTTTGTGAGTTTGGTAAATAAGGTGGGGATGTCAGTGAGATCATCATTCTGGAGATTCCTGTATATATTTAGGAACACCCTTGGGACTGACAAATTGTTGTTAATAGAGAGGTGTCCTGATTAGAGAAGTCAACTTACAGCATTCATCAAGGGTGAAACCTCTCTATTGAGGACACCCTTGGGGCTGACAAATTGTTGTTAATAGAGAGGAGTCCTGATTAGAGAAGTCAACTTACAGTATTCATCAAGGGTGAAACCTCTCTATTGAGGACACCCTTGGGGCTGACAAATTGTTGTTAATAGAGAGGAGTCCTGATTAGAGAAGTCAACTTGATGGCAACCGTGGAATATTATTGCCAAGAATATTTCCTGGTTTACCGTATACGGTAACTAACTGACGAGAACCAACAGAGCAACACCCATATTCAAGGTTAGGTGTGGCAAACACTTAGCAAATACTTGTTTTAGAGACTATTGTATGAAACCTCCTTATTTATCATAGCTTCTGGTTCTCATAATGACATTAATTTGCCTTAATGAATTTGTCCGTTAATATTTTATGTATCACACTTTCAACTGCCCCGCAAATGATCAGATTTGAGTCAGTGCGACCTACAATCATGGTCACATGCGACAAAAATCACTTGTTCTAGGTTGTCATCACAAGAATCGCTGATCGCAGTAATGTGCAATCAGGACCAAATCTAGCTATTACTGGTTTTAGGTACAGAGGAGAGATCTTTTGTTGGACATTGCAAAATCGCTTGTTTGGCTTTACAACTGGGCCTAAATGTTGGGGGTGAGGTTGAGAAAAGACAATCTGTTCAGACAGACAGCGTTATCGTCACAACCACCTAATTCAATTTCTCATCAAAACATTTTCTCGACATGAGTTTAATGCCCCTGGTGGTTTTTAATTTGCATGTATTGTCACCAATGATGTCTCAACAAAGGTGTGGAGGTGAGGATGTGAAATCGAATACCCTCGGGTCCCATCAAGATATCATGATTATGTTTTCTTAGCAACCGAAGACAAAAATGGATATCTTAAAATTAACCCTCAGAGGTTTGGAGGAGCTTATTTTATCGGTTCCCATTGATTGTACCATGCTAGGAAACAATGGAAACGACACCACAAGGGAACAGAATAATATTTGGGCGATCTGTATGTACTGCAGGAGGAAACAGGACAAGCCAGAAGTGTTAAGCGTCCCGAAAATGTATATCAAGCAATAATTGGATGTAGACGTGTAACACAGTAAGATACAGCTACCACGCATCTGCTGCAATAAATAAATTTGGAAAAAATTGTGACTATTAGTTTAGTATCTCGAATTAATTCACTCATTTTCGATAAAAATCTCATTTCTGGCGATACTGCCTCAGCGAGACCAACAACATCGAATCAAATCATACAATTTGGCTCCTGTCGCATCGTTTTTATCAAATCAGAAATATTCCACGGCCTGCCTTACATAACTTAATGTGACAAGCATTGCAGAAGCGAAAACGCGGTTTGGTACATCTTCATCAGTGGCACATCATAGCCAACGGCTCGCAGCTCATTTTAGTCCATTATTGCACGAGTAATCCCAATCGGCCGCAAGCGATTGTTTGACGATATTATGAGTGAGCACAGGTCACGTGATCAATAGGTCGCCATTGTTTTTAGTTCGTCGAGAGGTGATTTAGCTGCCAAGGTAAGCCTCTTAGCCTTGTCTTCACCCTTTGCTTTGAGCACGACAATAGTGCGGCGTAATTGTGCCGGCTTCTGGCGGCAACCCATGCAATCGTGATACTGATCGAGTACAATGCAGGTTCGTGGTAACCAATAGCGATATTTCTCTCATTCTCAAAACCAATTAAAGAGCATTAATAGGAATTTTATAAAAGGAATTGTGAATATGTTTGGAAGGCATCACGTAATCGGTAGCAGTAGAATGTATCGTCTGCTGCTAAGTGCGGCAGTGATGCCGCTAAGTGCCTAACCTAAGGTCTTAAGGAATAACAGGATGTAAATCAAGGTCTCTTACCACTGCTCCCCCCCACCACCACCACTACAAATATAATATGTTTTCAAGAGAACGCTTATATCACTAAGTGTCCATTCTAAGGACACAAACAGTTCAGGATCATTATTGAGGTTTGCAACCATGCCCCCCCCAAATATTACAAATAAACTTATACCTCTCATCTCTTACCCGATAATCAGTGACATTTCCACAGATATGACAACGAGAAGAGCTCCTTTGACGATGCTCACGTATCATAGTAGCCGAATGAAAGCCAGCCTGACTCACCGACACAATAAAAACAGTTCAATAGGAAATGGGCCCAAGAAAACAATAGTGTGGATTAGCCGAGGATTAGATATGATACGACCACCTTCTATAGCAGAGATCCAGACAAAAAGATGTGCAACGCGTTTTTTTACGTACTTGATGTTTTTGCCGATGTACTCGGTGATTAGTAACAGGGATGATAAGAGATGTAATGAGTTTGGTGGCGATGTGGAGCTTCTTCAATAGTACAGCTGTACAGTTGAAAAAGACACATATCTTATAACCTCTCTATAAAGGATGCCTCGGGACTGACAAGTGTTGTCCTTAACAGAGAGGTGTCCTGATTATTGAGGTCGATTTGTATTGAAATGACCAATTTGGGACCAAAAAAGCCCTTAATAGATAGGAAGTCCTTATAAAGAGGTGTCGCCCAAGGGAGGTTCCACTGTAGTGAGTCCTAAAGGACAACTGTTGAAAAAAGTTACTTTGTGTTTATGCATGAGTACGAAGTGTTGGGATCGATATTCAGTGGGCCCTCGATGAGCTCTTCTCACCAACCAAACATCATGCAAAAGATTCTGACCCTACCTGAGACATCAGTCGGCAGTGCCCCCTACCAGGAATAGGACGAACAACAAAGGGTAACAGCACAATCCAAGAGCTCAAGGCACTTGTTCCATTCGAAATAATTCCTTTGGACATAATCCATGGAGATAATTATCTGGAATTCCTGCAGTATCTTCGGGAGTTGATGCCTTGGCGTTTTTCAACCAGCGCTAGGTAGAGTTTACCTTACGCCGAGCGGAAAACGAGAGCTTGAAAGCATACCAAGGTGAAATGAAACCATGTTTTTCTATCAGGGCGCTCGTGTTGTGTTAATTGGTGAAATTGGGACGGAAGTAAACAAATCAATTAGCCCCAGGTGTTGGCAGACGATACCTAGTAAGATTACGCCAAATTTGAGGAAAATCATCAGCCACTTTTTTAATCGAATTTTCGCTGCGGGCAAAAAATATGCGGAAATGAACTTAAGGTCATTAGGAGGTGGAAATAGCATTAAAGAGTGTCTTCCTATGTTAGCTTTTGATGATTCGAATTAGAATTTGAAATTTTCAAATAACGGCATGGGTAATGTCAGGAACGTCAAAATCCAGATAAATGTGTGACGTCACTAGAGATGACACACAACACTCGATTTGTCAGCTGATCGAAAGCTCACAGGACATGAAAATGTGATTTTTGGCACTGTGTGTGCTTGAACAAAGTTCTGCTGTATGTCAGCACCAATTATGTCCAGGCACCGATAACCATAGCCTATCAAACTTCATCCCAGGGTGAACCTTTGGTGCCATACTGTACTTGAGTGGAGTAACATCTGAACAGATGCGTGAAATAATTGGGCACTCAAACAGGGCAAGATTGGCAGGAATCACCCATTGTCCCAAGTAATTACGTTATTGAGGGTTCATTTGCATAAATTGTCTCGCACAATGTCATATTGCATAATTTTCATAATATCGTCTATTATTGCGATATTGACAGATTAATAACCTTGTGGCCGATGAGTCCTCTACTACTAAAGTCCTCCATATCCCTGATGAGAAAACCAATCTTATGCTACGTTACTGACTCATCTTAACACGAAAGCCCCGTAAAAAACACCGCAAACCCCGGTCAAACGGTTCCTAATACCAGGTCACCCCATCTCTCAAATCTCCAACCAACCCCACCTTATGTCATTATCCCAGCACTCCGAGACAATTGAATAAACAAAACTCTCTCAGGCGAAATTCGGTCTTAATTCGCTGTGGCATTCGGTCACCATGACAATTCCGCGCGACCCTCTGTACAACGACGTGGAAAACCTCATTACGCTAACTGTTCCAACGCAATACAAACTATGCTCTACTAATTAACACCCCTGGCAAACCGTTAGCGAGATTAGCCATAGCAACAAAAGCCGTTGGAGCCGTTAGAACAGAAGCGCTGTCAATCAACGTTAATTATGAGTTGTATAATTTCTTCGATGATTTCCGTTTTTGACGAAATTGACTTTTTTCGCCCTCGATAATGTTATTATTCGAGAGGGTACCGTGAGGCTGACAGCTTAGATAGATTGGTAAGAAATTAGTTCATTAACCAGAAACGATGGTGCGACGTCTTAAGATGTGTCAAATCGATGTGATTTTTACAAATTTAAAACGTGAATCATAACCACAGTAACAAAAGGCAACATATCCAAAAGTAGGGCGAAATCCCTTTTCAAAAACTATTTTATTGACAGTAGCAAACATATATAAGAGTTATATATTTTTTGATAGTAGACATCAGATCTAACATATTTCAAAGGTTTCACCGTTTACAGTACACGAAAAGTAAACATGTGCTTGATTCATGAGGTCAAATGCCTCTCAATTCACGCTAACTCTCAAAGTTATACCTAACACCCTCACCGAAGTCGTTGTTCTAGGAAGCAACAAGAACAATTGATTCGTATTATGACAAAACAGCGTCGCATTTCAGAAGGAAACAATTTCAATAGTCAAACAATGAATCAGCGTGAAACATATTTTCATTTGCAGCAAAAACATGCCATTTGATAGTACTATACTCAGCCACATCATAATTACATGAGACATAATTTGCAATTAAACCCCTATTAACTTTAGAATAGGCTATGAATTATGAATTATATTATCATTACTGTCTCCAAATGCACAAAACCTAAAACAAATCTTTATTGGGGCACTTTCTTAATTAGGTCTTATTGACACATTATGCATCAAGTACGTCCACATATGAAACAAACAATTCGTGAGAATTGGGTAATTAAGATAATGGTACTATTATGGGTAACAAATTGCCTGTCATGCAGAGCTAACAAAATAGTACCTCGATATGTCGCCCAATCATTTACACAGATATTGTCCATTTAATGCATTTAACGGTTATACCACAGAACCGGCTCCATATTTTTCAAACGGAATGTATCAGACCTTTGGGAAAGTTGGAAGTTACAAAAAGTTCCTTCAAGACAGGCCCGTGTTCAAACTGACATCCTGTGATTCAGTTTAAAGTGGCCCAACATTGGTAAGGGCCGGAACCCCTTGACAAAGTGACAGGCTTGATAGATTTATAGGCGAAACGTGAAGGAGAAAGGGCTTTCGGCGTCACCCTTGGGCCAATCTGGAGTGACTTTCATCAACAAAATAAAACAAAATCTCAAGCCAATCAACAATACCTTGAAACGTATTGCCTTATGACAAATGTGATGATAAACGTAGGAAGGGTATTTTACGCAGAACACATAAAATTCGATACATATTTCTCAGCATTTTTCCAAACTTACTCTAAGACACTCACCACTTCATATTTCTCCAGGCTATGAAAAGCATCGCAAAATGATTGTGATTTTTTAACCTAATTTTTACCTCGACGAACCTTTGCTCGCGCCACGCTAGCTCAACGATGCTATCATACCATTGTCTTGAAGCTGTCATTTTTTAATAGCAAAACGAAAGCCGTCATCAAGTGGTATGTTGTATTTGATCGCAGAATAAAAATAACACTGCTCAAGGTTCTTCCACTTCCTGGTGAGAATTTTTTCAATTGTCGTATCATACCTTGCTGCAAGCGAATTTCCAATGTTTTCTTTTCTGAGTATAACTGGTCAAACTGTTTGAAATATATGATGCCAATCAGAGCTGTCATCATCTGTGCTCTGTGCAGGAACCTCTCTTTTAAGTACATTGTCAAGTCCTTGACCTTGATAGAGAGGTGACCTGAGCAGAGAGGTCAAATTGAATGGCAACAATATTGGACCAACACTGGTATCCTTAACAGAGAGGGTGTCCTTATGATAGAGGTGTCTGCTTAGGGAGGTTCCACTCTATTTGTTATATTACACAGAGCAGTAGATAAGTCAAGTGGGCAAAACTCCTCTTCTCTCAACCGGCTAGATTCAATGTCGTGGATAACCCAGCTACAGATTCCCATCTCTGGATGTAAATGGATGGATTTTCAAATACAACTTTTGGTTCTAACAGTTATTTGAATGAGACATGAACACAGAAGATGAAGAGAGACACAATGTCATTTCGGACAGCTTTCCTTAGCATGCAATGTAAAGCAATGCACTGTGACATGCACTTGTGTGCACTGAGCATGCATATTGAAGCACCAGACCCAAATTCTGACATCTTGTAGTGAAATGATGATTTTGTGATGACTTTTCACCCTCGTTTTTGACAATCGTTCAGAAATTACTCAAAACTAAAACACTTAATTCAAAATTGCCTAGTTTACACTAAGATGAAGGTGGCCGAGAATCTAAAGATTTTTCTCTCAAGAGACGACTTTCATCTCGAAGGAATCATTCCAACGGTTTTCCATTGTCATTCAACAGCTTATTGGCAGTCAAAAGAAGATACACGTTTTTCCCGAGTGGATAATTTCGCACAAATTCGTGATTATATTCCAAAAGCATCACTCGTAAAGATTTCTCCAAAGCGTTGAATACAATTAAACTTCAAATGCGATTTTTCAAATCAGCCAATCTTATATCTTACAGTTAACGAGTTATTATTACAAAGGGATGTAATAATAAGCAAGGCAATAACAAGTTATCATTCACAAATGAAATTTGCGCTTTTTCTTTTAATTCTCTCTGAAGGAATAATCACTTTATCGAGAACGAAATCTTAGATAAAGAGAAGATTTTATGACAATAAGAACATGTTTCTTATGGAAAATTGAACATTTTCAAACGAGATCGCTTCGATAACTTTTGCAGTACGAGGAGACAGTTAGCTGGATCAGCGACCTTTTGAAACTGAAGTCGACTATTTCAACCAAGTTTAGCTGTGCTTAGAAATGTTAGAGGAAAATTCAACAGAAATCTCATGGCAAACCAGAATCAGTTTATATTTGCAAGTAAGTTTTGAAGTGAGTTGCTGCTAAAGCAACCAGCAAACGAGCAATTAAAATCATTGCAACCTGCGATTAAAATCACATGTGTGCTGCAATAATCCAAACAATATTTCATTTTGTACATGTGTGTGACGTGCCAAAAGGCCACAAGTGAACACTTCCCAAAAATATCACGAGACACATTGATGAATGTGTTGAGGTTGCAGTTAAACAAAAGCATAAAATATTGACAGCCCATCATCAAAGGTAAATGCAGTTCTTAACTGTTCCACAACCTCATTACCGTGGGTGGTCAAAAAAGCCATGGACTAATTTACCAGAGGCTAGATGAGTAAAGCGGCAGAGTGTACCATCTTCCAAAGATAACACACAACGCATTCACGTTAATGACCTGTAATCTTGAATTTTTTAATGAAGACATTATCTGCCGAACATTTTCGACCACACACCGGCAATCATAACACTGGCATCGCTCACCTGTCCTGGTGCATGATGGGTAGATAATGAAGATCGCAAATACGTTATGAAAAGATAAGAACTATCAATGCAGTGAAAAAAGTTCCAGAGGTAAAAATCGGCATACGTAGGTAATACGGCCTATATGCATACTGAAGAATAGACAAGTACAGTAATTGGAATTTGAGAAAAACACACTCAAAGTCTGACATGCTACAGTACTAGTCAAAATAAGAAAACATCCCCAACTCGAACACTGACCTTCAAAAGTGCGACCTTGGGCGAATCCCTTAACTGAATTTCTTATCCTTTACGTGTGTTCAGCTGCATGGCAACTACACATTCAATACCATGATTGGTAAATGAGGATGAAATAGGACAGATTCTAATCTTCTTGCATTTTGGAGACAATTCCTGGCGGTTCCTTTCCACATTCTTTAAAATCTCTCTAGACGGTGAAATATCCAGTCTTTCAAATACACACAAGGAAGATCATTGGGAAACAGTAGCAAGGAACATTGGATCAGTATTCATATCCTAACTGATACAACTGACACCACAGATGAAATTAGCCGAGATACATCAGTCCTTTCAAATGAGATGAAACATCAAAAATCGAGTCCCACAGGTGATTTTCAAATTGTTACACCCAAATGTTGACTCAACTACGCATTGAATACAATTAGTCGAATACAATGTAACAATTGCACTCTACTGAATGAGGCCAAATTCCACGTATATGGGTTAATTATTAAAAACTTTTCATCCACCATCACCATTATTAATCAAACTTATTTACCTAGATTTCAAGTTGACGGACAAAAATTCAAAAACTAAGATAAAAAGTCATCCAAATGAATAAGTCCCAAAGATAGCCACAAAGTTTGATTACTTAGACAATCTTCGGTAAATAAGTTTATCACGAATGTTTAACCGTGTTTGAGGATTTTTTATAATTAGGAACATTAAGTTTTGTTATGCAGAAATGCTGTCTAATCATGGCCTAATCTTGATCTAATTTACCGTCCAGGGTTTTCATGATTATCAACATTAGAAAAATCTATAACAAATTGAGCTCAAATTGCGTGCAATTAGCTACAATTATCTCATTTAATTACAAGTTGATTTTTCGTTTAATTATCTGTAATCGCTCCAGCATCATAGGGAAATTTGATAATTAAAACATGTTTAGCTGTCTCATGACTCCAGATTGAATTTGTCCTGTTATAAAGCCTGTATTCCGGACACCACTTACATATCCAACCATTATCACTAAAGTTTTTTGTATCTGTTTATGAAGTGGATAATCAACACAGCCCGCCAAATACAGATATTGTATAATTTCCTACTTTTCATCCTGCATGGCACAAATGGACGAGATTTAGAGGCTGAGAATATTCTTTACCTTCAGCATTTAGTCATACAAGCAAGTCTATCATCAACGACCTTGAAACTGGGACAGAATCTCGCCTGTAAGCCAACAAATTTGATAAACTAATCCTTTTCACCAAATCCAACTCAAACCGTCTGGCTTTTTACTGATAATCACGTTAGAGTATGTTCTATATATACTCCTTATATACACACGTACAGAACACTTCAGGCTCTTGATTAATTAGCCGCGTCTGGGTCTAATTTGTCATTAAGTCACATTATTTACCGAGAAATGTTTTAGTATTTCTGCCGTGTGTGACATTCGGCTATAAAATGTGGCGTGTCGCAATCTCAGCTCGTAAAACATCGCAGAGGCGAAAGTTTCATCACCTTGCCTTGAAAGAGGGAGAGGATGAAGTGCAACTGAGTGAAATAAAGTCTAACCTCTCTTAGCGGACACCTCTCTGAACCAGACACCCCCTTTATTATGATTACTGGACCTTTTGGTTTCTCGGAAACAGCAAATCTGATTTTGCAGAAATATAGATCTGACTCTGTTTCAGGTAACTACAGCAGTACTAGTCAAGAATCTGGCGTTTCCATTGAATTTGACCTCTGTAAACAACGCTTTATCAAGGAGAGTATATGCAAGTCCATAGGGTGTCTGTCCTTAATAGAGAGGTTCTATTGTACAACAAAAGTTGCCAACTTATGTAGCTATTTGTCCGTGCCTGAAAAAAGCTAAAATGAATTTTATGCCTAGCATGAGTGGAGCCCCCTCACCTCTCATTTCATAGGAATATCAAGTTTAAAAACCGTATTGTATAGCAGTATTGTAACAATGTATTGTTGGAGTTGTTACAGTGCTCACTAGAGGGTCACCATATAGGGAATGACATATGCTAGAAATCATCAGCTGAAAGGCATTTCCTTCAAAAGATAAGTTGACACCGGCTGATGTTGTTGTCCCCTGCAGTTTTGACAAAAAGACTATTTTCTTAGATTTTTTAAAATGATTATCCATCTTGTTTTTTGTTAGTATGTCCTGCCTTTCCATAAGAGGATGGAAAGAACAAGATATGTCAGAAATAAGTTGAGGAATTCAAATGAGAGGTTCACAGACACTGTCGTCTATTGTCCCCAATCACTTTGCCAAAAAGATAAATTCTCGTTGTTATTTCACACCGATACAACTCATCCAGAAGGCATATTGCCGTGTCATCAAGGGATGGAGGAAAATGATACGCAGACTAAGTCCGATGCCTTTGTCTCCTGTAGTTTTGTCAAAAAGACAATTTCGTGTTTTTTCTTCATGATATTCAGACAATTCATAACCAATCGTGACAAATCTGCAGAACTGCTACTAAGATGACAAAGTTCAACTCTGAGACCGATTCTATAGGATTGTGCCTTTCGCAAAAATGGATACAAAACAGTATTTGACCGTTGTTTCTCGGCTCATTTAGACAAAGAGAACGTCCTTTACAAATCACCGGCCATTTCATCAACTTACGTATTGCATTATTCCCAAATGGCTTGAGCTGTTTACGATCATACAACTTCTCGCAATGGATCGTGTTGGCCAAATGAACGGTGAAAACAAATCGCTAAGATGACAAACGAAAATTCCAATAATCAGAGATTTGGACCTATTTCCATACATATCAAGACGTCATGCAAAAATACGGCGCCGTTCATGCATAGCTAGCGTCAACCAATCAGATTTCTCCGTTTCTAATCTCACGTTGGAATATTTCTTATACAAATGTGACAATATGTGTTTAGACAATACGATATATCATGAGGGGATATTTTGGATTAGTAGCGTTCTGGCGGACAACAGGGGCTGAGAGAACATGACGAGACAAGGCTTAATCATCATCAGGGTCAGAGCGTGCTTAAGTTTTTTTCTATCAAGAAACGAGTAGGCTCTCTCGGAATCCGACAGATGGGTTTTTTTATAGTCGCACGCATTATTATTCATATATACCAGTAAGATTTGGAAGACTATCAGCCAAAATGTTTGCTCAATGTTTGATAGAATAGGCAGACCTTGTGTTTGTGATCTTACTAAGCTTTTTGGTTGGTCATGGATTTAATCCCAGCAAAACTGAAAGACTCAATTGAGTCTTGCTAAATCTTTCCCCATTGGGGACCTTATCTCCATATTCTCAATCAGCTTCTCATATAAAATGGTTAACTTTCATTTTCTGGTATTTCAATTTCAAACGGATTTTGTACTATTTTGGAAGAGACTTGTTCAGGAACAAACAACACTATTCATAAAACGTACTGGGAATCTTTCAAGTTGTCTATCTGAATCTTTCCCCATTGGTGGTGACCCCTTCCTGTTCGTATTTCCAATCACTTTCCACCATAAGAAGCTGACCTTGTCTTTTCTGGTATCGCGCATGAATCTAGGATCTTGGACCCGAACGTCGCCATGGCAACGCAAAAGGTTCTTTTTAATTACGACTTTGGTCATGTGTCAGATTTGGACTAATTTCCCATGATTCATGACCGTGCATTTCTCATCAGGAGAAATCAGCGTCTTAGGTAACCCGACCGCAAAAATTTGATGTGATTCGTGTCCTGATCGCCGATAATTAACCTAACTCTGCACTCTTGCCGATTACCATGTCTTGACTTAGTTCCGACTGACTTCACGCTAATTGTGAACTTGTTAATTTATAAGATCCCGATTGATTAGCAGAGGCGGAATCTGACGTTTCGAGCAGGCAAGAGACGCGCATGTTGACAAGTAGAATGAGTGGTTGGTTTTCAGGATGATTTTTGCGTAAATCATGCAAATCACGTACCGTAAATCATTGGGATTGAACTGGATCTCGATCCAGTCTAAAGCCGGGCAAATAAGAGTTGAGGCAATGGACAGTATTTTGGTGACCCTATAGGCCTGATTCTTGCAGTTTTCTCAATTTCATAGGCTTCTGGTCATTAATATACCGTACAATTGTCAAGAAAAAAACTGCAAAAGTTTCGCAGCTGTTTTATTTTGGCTGATTTCACGATCAAGAATTGCGAAAATATAAATTAAAATTTTTTTTTGATTTGAAAGGTGATGTTGTTTTATAACATCCCCCCAAAGCTTTGGAATGCTGAAGTGTTTCGTCCGCAGATTTTTGGGAAAGAAAAGCTCAGTTTATAGGAACAACTCCACCAGGCAAAATTACTTCATACAGAGTACGACTTCGATATGACTATAACAGCGACAGGCTCATTCTGATATCAGGCACATAGAGATAGAAATTGACTAATTTCATTCCACTGACTCAGAAATGGCATTCATAAGTCATGAAGGTGATCTGTTGATTTCAAAACTGCTAATTAACGAGCTGGTCAGCATTATAAAAATTTTCTGAACTGACAGTCTGACTAGCATTTCTCATAACTTTTAAGTCTTCCTTTTGGGAAAGTCTCCTTGGTATAATATGTGGACTCATTCCTAAGGCTTAGGATATTGTTTACACACTTCTTCCACTAATTACACATGTATTGTGTGAATCTGGGATTAAATGGTCACCTCACATGACCTTTCACAGAGCAAGTGAAAACTATAACTTGCTGGAGACCTTGTAGTACTTTTTCAAGCACAACAAATTGCTGGGGAGGGGAGGGGGTTGCAGGTAAGGTCACCAACTTTTTATGGCCACCTGAAAGCTTGCTGTGTATATACTGCAACTGAAATACTGGCAAAACCAGACCCCATGAAAATTTAATGAGACACTGTGTAGTTTTTAATGTTACACAGGGATCAAGCAGCAGTGGACAATAATGATGTATTGGTTGATAGACCACAGGTATTCGCCTTGAGTACTTCCTCTGATGAACTGCTAAAAGTATCAACCTTCAACTGATCTCAATTTTCCAAGACCATTCCAACGCAAGCGTTTAACTTCTGAATTCGAAACCATCTGAACGACCCAAGGCAATTACGGACCGGAAGATTAAACAGCGCAGGGCAAAGAACTTACACCAACCACCAAAGGATGCGTCCAATTTAACGAGAGCTTCCAACTCTCTGGTTAAAAGCCCAGCTTCTCACTGAGTGAAATCGAAACCTACTAAAAATTCACCTGCAATCATTATTTTCCTAACTGGTTGTTTAATTGCCGACTACTGGCTCTGATCAAGGCGGGAAACCATCCAACTGATATCGTTTATTGCCCAGTGCACTCACCATAAGGGTTGGCTCCAAGTGAAGTTGACCAGGACAAACTATAAGAGTTATGTTCATAAAATTACAGGCAAAATCGGCAACTTTGAAATGACGCCAAATGAAAGTCGTGGAGATCAATAAAGTTCATTGGAGTCAAATTCATCGCAACTTTTCTAACCTGCTAATTTTTACTCTGAACACGCGAGGAAAATTAGAGAATGATCAAGACGTTTGCGTACCTTAATCATAGTCTTCTGGTCAGTATAACAAAACAGGGCCGATGTTTTTCTCGGCGAACATTTTCTGCATCAAATCATCGCAGCCGGCGTAATATTTGAGACGAAGAAACAAGACGGTAATTGCGCAGATGGACGCCTAATAACGGATTCTTTCAGAAATATGAAAATCGTCACAATCATTCGGCGCACTCTGGAGGACAATTATCGACATTAGAGGAAGTCAAGTAAATGGACGAGACCCAACCTCGCACCCAGGTAGTGCGACTAGTATTTGAACTCAACCTGGTGTCCGGTAGTTTTAAAACCAGAAGGCAGCCCATCCATCACTAGCAATCTTTTTGGTCATGGGGGAGGCAAAACACCCCTTTCAGCCTCTTTTAGCTAAAACATCTGCCAAACTCTACAGAAAAAACACATTTTTTAGACGATTTAGGGCCTAAAAAATGTGTTGCGTTCATGTATGTCTTGGTTGAATTTCACATGAACGTAGTATAAAAGTGTTATTTTCCCCCATCTCTACGGCCCTTGAGATGAAACTGCGGTGATCGAACCAATCATTGAAAGCTACAACCTCCTGATTATGAGCTCCGTGCACTGACCACAACGCGACAGACCGCCCAAATGATGTCCCAAGAATGAACAGAACCTTGAGAAGTACGAGAGCTAAAAAGACGTAATCTATCCTGGCCAGTCTTACAGTGTCTTACCACGATACAACATAAACGGCTAAAACGGCAAATTGCAGCGAAAAAACTTTGGTGTCATTTTCTATGACTACCCTCTTCAGCCGCTGGTAACCATGGCAATGGATAGTTTGAAAATCAAGCCCGCCTTATTAGGAATGTCAGCTTTGAAACCGGTGGCAAAGATGCTTTAGAAAAAGATGTACATCGGGTTGATGTGACAATAACGCACTTGCGTTTCGTGAGTGATCTAAGTCGGTTCGCCACTGCGATCAAATTTCAGGAAACGCAACGAAACTGGTCAAAAATGCAACCGAGGATAAAACATTGGATTGGATGTATTGTCGTCATTGAAGTGCATGCAATGGTCAGCGTTTGAAAACTTTGTAACATGACATGATCGTTTTTTCGGGACACCAGGCCAGGATTCTACCTGAGACAGCTTTGATAATTCTGCTTTGATATCAAGTTGAAGATAGTACTAAAATTGCTCAATTTTTGCGAGTGTTTTATTTTCGCAGATTTGTGAATAACCTCAATTCGTGAAGAAAAAAAAATCACAAAGATTTTCAGCATTTTTTCAAAGTTATAATTTTTAACCGAAGTGAAATGCAAACATATTGATGCCAATTTTCTGCCTAACGATGGCTTTCTTCTGACATCATGGCCTCAACCTGCCTGTTTTTTCTGGTAAGTAATAAGAAATGTGACACTTACCAACCCACCGATTGTTTGCCATCAGTTAGATGAGGTTTCTTCGCCTGTCATTAGAATATCAGGAAACGCCAGAAGTTTTGATTAACGAATGTTTGACAATCATTAATTTGAGTTCACGCAGGGTGAGGTGCACTAATAACACAGTGGTGAGAGGTACCGTAGGACTGAAAACAGAAAAAAAATTGCGCATCTTCATTTTTGCAATTTCGAAAAAATTACTGAAAAAAAAAACTTGCAATTTTTTTAATTTTTTGCAACTACAAAATTTCTTTCTGTTTTTCAAATAATATGTTTTTACAATTTGTATTTTCGCAAATCTAGGTCATTTGCCGAATCTACAAAAATAAGCAACCCATGAAAATGTTGAGGTTTACAGCATTCAGAAGTATCCTAAAACATGTAAAGATCAGTTTGACGCTTTTAGTAACTTGAAAAGGAACGCGACTTATAAGCCCAACCTACTAAGTCAGGGAAATAGTCAAAAAAAAAAGAACGCGGAAACTCCACAAATTTTACGTGGTGGTACTCAATGATGAAATCTCAAAATTTACGTGGTAAGGACCACGAAGACCAAGACTAACCTACATTAAAGTACAATCACACTCACATACATCTACACTGAGAGCCATCACCAAGTTTTCCAACGTTAAGAGACAGTCAGAAAATCGAGAAAAGATTTGAGAAATATCAGTAATTTATGCACATTAAGTGCACCAAGCAGTGTTTCTTGATGATGAAATCTCTAAATTCATCAAAATGGCGCCAAGAAGACCATGACCAATGAAGTATAATCAGACCATACTAACACACGTGTGCATCAAACTGTACATGGCGGCTTTCAACAGCAAGAGACAATAAACAACGAGTCAATGTCACCAGTCTGTTAGACATTTGATAAGAAAAACATATATTTATATCACTTGAATATATTTTACCTGGAACTGATAATGGCCACTGATGATAATTTCAAGTTGGAATTGCCAGATTGGAATTGCCGATAAGCAGGCCCGCATCAGAACATTAGGAAGAGTCAACAATATGGCAGAAGATTGCAGTGATATTTGGACACTGATTAGAGAACATTCACCAAAAGATTGTCTTGAGTAAGCAGGTACTTGTTAGTATTAACTCCAGTACAAAGGAACTGACTTGAACACAGACAATAATTTGCAATGAACCCAATTCAAATATTGCTTTCGGGTGAGGACAATTTCTGTACAACAGAACTGACTTGTACACAGACAATATTTTGTCAAGACCCAATTCAAGCATCGCTTTCCATCAGGGAATATCCAGTACTAAGGAACTGACTTGCACACAGACAATATTTTGTCAAGACCCAATTCAAGCATCGTTTTCCATCAGGGAAACTCCAGTACTAAGGAACTGACTTGTACACAGACAATATTTTGTCAAGACCCAATTCAAGCATCGTTTTCCATCAGGGAAACTCCAGTACTAAGGAACTGACTTGTACACAGACAATATTTTGTCAAGACTCAATTCAAGCATCGTTTTCCATCAGGGAAACTCCAGTACTGAGGAACTGACTTGTACACAGACAATATTTTGTCAAGACCCAATTCAAGCATCGCTTTCCATCAGGGAAACTCCAGTACAAAGGAACTGACTTGTACACAGACAATATTTTCTCAAGACCCAATTCAAGCATCGTTTTTTCATCAGGGAAACTCCAGTACTAAGGAACTGACTTGTACACAGACAATATTTTGTCAAGACCCAATTCAAGCATCGTTTTCCATCAGGGAAACTCCAGTACTAAGGAACTGACTTGTACACAGACAATATTTTGTCAAGACCCAATTCAAGCATCGTTTTCCATCAGGAAAACTCCAGTACTGAGGAACTGACTTGTACACAGACAATATTTTGTCAAGACCCAATTCAAGCATCGCTTTCCATCAGGGAAACTCCAGTACTAAGGAACCGACTTGTACACAGACAATATTTTGTCAAGACCCAATTCAAGCATCGTTTTCCATCAGGAAAACTCCAGTACTGAGGAACTGACTTGTACACAGACAATATTTTGTCAAGACCCAATTTAAGCGTCGTTTTCCATCAGGGAAACTCCAGTACTAAGGAAATGACTTGTACACAGACAATATTTTGTCAAGAACCAATTCAAGCGTCGTTTTCCATCAGGGAATATCCAGTACTAAGGAAGTGACTTGTACATAGAGACAATATTTCATCAAGAACCCAACTCCAATATTACCTTATCTTGAGGACAGCACCAGTACTAAGGAAATGATACATACAGAAGATATTTTCCAAAGAACCCAATTCAATTCATTGCTTTTCGCCAATGACAGCTCCAGCACAAACTGCTTAGACAAGACATTACGGCTCGGGCAAATTTCATTTCTCGACTCCTGATTGCTTCCGTACACCTCAGTGTATATCTTGTTCTTCATTAAAAGGGTCAGTGCTAATGAGCTATTTATTACCTAGCGAAGTTAATGACTATATTCGCAATTGGTATGCAAATAGCATACGCTCAGCTACTTATTATTGCGAGCAAGAAATACACTGTTTAGAAGAGAAACATTCGGGCGCGGAGGGCGGTAAAAACAACTTATTTAGTTGCGGCGTATAATTTGTGTAATACTGCAGGTTGTTTTTACCGGATTTGGGTATAGAATATGTAGAACGCAGAAGATGGATTTCCCCTTTGCGGATTCCTTGAGAACAATACACGCCATTCTCTCGGCGATGCTAGACCAATCAAAATGGGCGATAATGACACTGGTTAAATCATCAATAATTTGTTAAAACAACACCGATGCGGAACGCACCCGATTCATCATGGCTAGCGTCACCAGGACAATGGTCGACTGGCCACCTCTTAATGTGTTTGAATGTCTGAGTATCGGCCTTGACTTGAGATCGTAGGGCGTTACAGCATCAAAGAGGCAAACGAATCTGCTTGGAAAAGGAAACAGAGCGTGGCTTTGAGTCCATGGTCATGCGAAAGTGCAGAATACACAAATAGGGGAGTCAAAACGTTTTTTTCTTCAGAAAATGCCTATTTGAGTTGGGGCAGTTCGAACTTTTTGTAAGAAGACTCAGATTTTCAACTTTTAACCAAAAAAGAACACATCTGAAGGACGGCACTTGTCAGTCCCAAGGGTGTCCATAATAGAGAGGTTCAATTCAATTTGACCTCTCTAATCAGGACACCTCTCTATTAAGGACGGCACTTGTCAGTCCCAAGGGTGTCCATAATAAAGAGGTTCTACTGTATATGGTTCTTCCTGTACACAAAAAAATCTGAAATTATCTTTTGGTGAACAAAGGCAATGCACATTGTAAGGTTTTCATTTAGGGCATCTCCTCACCGTCTAAATCTCAACAAATAAACAAAGGGGAGAGTGCACAAACATTCATCACATACGCAACAGATATATAACTTATCATCTCGGCTATAACCATCAGTAATGTCTGGAAAAAATGAAAAATGCGTAGGGACATTCGAGTTTCAATAATTTACGAGGTCCCCCAGTAGGACTCTAATAGTCTCGGCTTATGACACAATGGGGAATAGAGAATTATAAACTACCGTTCTATCGTGAACCACTGGCCGTTTCTAATTACATGTACGAGGAAAGCTTGTTTTTCTGAGCGGGTTTTCGATGTTTTTCTCGATGCTGCAGGTACTGAATAGTACTAAATGTAAATATTTTAGGTCGATTTGAATATGGAGACTGATGGTGTTGAGGTAAATATGCTGGACATAGTAATAAAATAATACCTTTGCCGTTCTTACATAAAAACATGATGGGGCGGGCTAATATAGTCGACAGTAGCCCTAGACAAACTGACTGAGCACAGAAATCAACATGACGAAATGAATGAAGCAAATGCTTTGATGGCTTATTATGGCTTTCCAATACAAAAATGGTCATTGTGCAATAGGCCTATTGTTGAAGCAACAGAAAGAAGTCTGGTACTTTTTACAGCCCGGGAATATACGATTTTGTGGAACATTTGAATGGGGGGGATAAAAACCCTCTAACTATCGATAACACCTCAGTACCGCTACCAAAGTAATGCATTACCTCAAACGGCTGACAGCCACCATAATCCAGGATTAATGCATTACTTCTCAATCTTTTTATGTAATAACCAAAGCCTTCGAATAATGGCCAGGCGTGATCTATCATCTTATAATTGAAGTGTCGGATTAAAAAGCTACAGACTCTACCGCGTGTAAAAAATGAACTTTGGTCCGAGAAAAACCTACAGACAAAACCAGAGTGACTAATGAGTGTGATCTGAGAAAGGACGTGGAGCCGTGAAAATAATATTCATATTGTAAGCAGGCGGTGTCATTAGATGATCTGACGTGTTGCTGATTGAAGATTCTCCTGCAGACATCAGACAAGCTGGCAGAGCATTGAGCGGCTTTTGTCAAATGGTGAGACGCCGATAGATACAGTAATGTCACACAGAGACAGCCAATCACAATGCAGTCGTATCAATAGAATTTTGATTCAACATGTTCACCCTGACTGATCAGTTTTCCCGCATTTTGCTTCAAACATCTTGAACAATTGATGACATGACCTCATGTCACATCACAGGCCGTATGTAAAAATCATCACTAAAAATGAGCCGTAAAAAAACCCTGGTGTTGGAGATCAGAATCAAAACCGGGAAGTTACAATTTCACCAACCTTCTGGCATGTTCCATAACCCAAATTCACGAGTTGTGGATGGCTCAAAGATCAACTTTTTTTAAATGTTTGCGGAAAAAGCTGATTGACACAGCCGTCAAGCTCAGGTTGATATCATCAACAACACAGACACACTTATTTGAAAGCCATAAAATAATCTGAAGATGACCCTATCCCTTTTCAACATACATCCAATGTTATTATGAGTATGATACACGGCCAAATAGGCTTGGCCTAAACAGTCAAAAAGGTTTCTATCTCACAAAGCGCAGCGACCAGTGTTTTTCTGGTACAATATAGGCCTAATCCTCGACTTCATCAAGTCGGATATGATTCACAAAGCGGCTTAGAAAGGCGAGACCATCTCATATCATAACATGCAAAGTCCTTGATCCGATCATCGCAAAAAAACAACGTGATGTCATCTTCATTCCTTTGCAATGCGACACTTAGCCGTTTTTCGCCATTTTATGCCTCGGATGTGGGTGCACCCAACAAAAGCAACAGCCATCCTGGTTCGACGCTTTGATGTGCGTGTAACACGATGGCGGTGACAACCTCGTCATCCCATTGTAACAGTAATCCACCGATGACAATCCCAGAGATAAAGTGAAGATCCTCCAGTGTTAATCCAGCGAACGACACTCCGCTAAAGAGGCACCTGTCTACTAGTCAAAGGCAAGGGCCACATTAAAGGGAGTTCAAGATTAATTGTTGTTAAAGACAATGTACGTATTGATGGAGCCCCTTTATAACAACAATTCATTCAACCAATTTGAGACACCAAATGGTATCATCGGATAAGCCATAACTGCTTTGGTTGGAGGTTATCATGCTGTGAGCTCCAATTTTCATTTCTCTGAGCACAGATTCTCATCATCTCAATTCTCAGAGCCAAGACCCAAGTTTCTCCAGCCCAGACCCAAGTTTCTCCAGCCCAGACCCAAGTTTCTCCAAGCCCAAACTGTGAAACCAAACAGAAATCAACTGGTCTTCAAATTAGGTGGCAAGGTACCCAAACCAATGAGTCAAAGGGGTCAGGGGTGAGACAGTCACAACATGTCTGCAGATATTTCTCGGTGATAAGTATGTTTTCGTAAGGTAGCCAGCCTGTCATTTGCAAAATGAGACATCTTCATTAAGATGTGTGTTTAATGGAGGACATGAGAGAGCTTGTGAGGATTACAGTAGCGCATGGAATGATTAAGAGAATCTTGAACGGGCAGCAATGAGAAGTCTAAAGGTGCTCACATGGTTGAGTGGTGCAATATGCATGTGAGGTTGTGCTTTTGTCTCATTTATAGATTGTAGATTGTGCCCAGGTACCTTGGGTGCAGAACAACAGTGGAACATTGCACTTACAGCAGTCAGGGAAGGATCCTAAAAGAAGGCGCTGTGCTACTTCTAGCTATTGTCGTCCCTTTTTTATTATGCCAGTCTCCTGGCATAGTTGAATTGAAAGTAGCAAGATAGCCAGATAAAAGTCTTTACGAATAAGTTTTTGGTCTGTATTTTTTGGGGGCAAATTGGCAGACCAATGACATTGAGAGAGGAGACCTAGTTGACCTTGTCAACTGTGACTCTGAACAACTAGAAATCTGTGCTATAAACACAGGACCCCCAGCTATTCGACACTACTTCCCCTGGACTCAGGACCAAAATAAAACCATGTCCCATACTGTAGGCTCACAGCGAGAATGACAAGACACTTATCTTCTACCGGCACCATGAACAAGGAAATGGCAGTGAGGGGCCTCGCCCTAAAGAAGGGAACAATTATATCAGCAAATAAGGTCCAAAGGTAGACCACACCATGTCACCCGGAGACTCCAGCCAGCTCAGGGGGAGGAAATCCGATATGATTATCAGCGCATCATTCAGACCCTTATCGAGCTAATCGCCATTATGTATGAACAAAACCGCCGCCAGTTCAATAGCGGGCTCGGGTGATCATTGATAGGGGCAATAGCGATACCCTTGGCACAATAGCCACAGAGAGTTCGGCTTGATAGGGCCAATATCGGACTGTTTTGTAATCTTAATTAACATCGTCAGAGCGGCAGAGGAATTCGCCAAAAGCCATCTGGTGTTGAAGAGAAAACAACACTAATAGATCAGAACAATGGGATACTGTGGATGAGCTGAGCGGTAAGGGCTGCAAGGGTCTCATTTGGGTGTCAGGGACCAGGTAACTGGCTGTTGATGATGATGAGGCACAACGTTTCGATCATGCATCATTTCTGTTACAGGTCTACTGTCTTAAACAACAGATGTTATAACAGAAGTCCAAGAGATTAGCGGCTGAAAATTCCTTAACTAAGAAGGGGGCAAAGGCAAGGACAATGCAATAGGCACCATTGCACCTTCTCAGTTAGCGATAGGCATATAGCAAGCTGAATGTGCTTTAGCTAAATTTCAGCTCACACAGTGCCTGCCTACACAGAAATACCCCACACACATTCATCTTCATGCAGTATATACTCAGCCTTGCCTCAATAAACAAACCAGCAAAAAAGCCTCTTAATTACTACTCCGCAAGAGATGCCCAGCCAACACACTACACTTTTCCATCATGAGATCTTACCTTTGGAAAAAAAAACGGGAAAAAACTTGAAAATTGAATTCCAATGTTTTCCTAAATATATCAAATCCTTAACAAGTGAATGTTGAAATACCGCTCTTCCTACTGTGCGTTGGGCTAATGTGAACTTGTCTAAATGCATCCAAGGATGGATGTTTAATCAACATACCAGAAAAAGCGTCATTTGATACTGCTTCTACATCAATTAAGCTTCTGGAGTAAATCAGTCATCTGGTTCTAATTAAAACCTATGTACAGTCCAGATGTTGGGATATAACATGTCTGGCTGTGGTTGCATTTTCAGAGGTAAATCTGTCATTAGAGTACTAAAATCATCCCCTCATCCCACAAATTAGATAGATTTATCTGCCAAGTCCATAAGGATCGAATTTACTCTAATTTTAAAAGAACTTCTATTTCAACAGAACTCCAGAGCAAAGAAGCAGTCATCATTCAACTGGCCCCCTCAATGCTAAAAAAAAGATTAGTGAGTACTGTTCACAAAGTACTGTTCAATCTGATCACAAAGTACTGTTCAATCTGATCACAAAGTACTGTTCAATCCGATCACAAATTAATGTTCAATCTGATCAAAAAGTTCTGTTCAATCTGATCACAAAGTACTGTTCAATCTGATCACAAAGTACTGTTCAATCTGATCACAAATTACTGTTCAATCTGATCACAAAGTACTGTTCAATCTGATCACAAAGTACTTTTCAATCTGATCACAAATTACTGTTCAATCTGATCACGAAGTACTGTTCAATCTGATCACAAAGAACTGTTCAATCCAATCACAAAGTACTGTTCAATCTGATCACAAAGTACTGCTCAATCTGATCACAAATTACTGTTCAATCTGATCACAAAGTACTGTTCAATCCGATCACAAAGAACTGCTCTATCTATCTGTATGAAACCATAAACAATGATGATGAGCCAACTTTCAAACTACATGAATGATTGATGCTTATAATGGACCAGGATTTCCCTGATAAAAACATGAGAGTCTACAGGGAACCTCGGGTGAAGGTTCTTAATGAAAACAGCAGGTACGTTGTACAGTTCTGGTAGCTGTGGCAGATATCAGCAAAACTCGGGGGAACCGTTAAGTTTCTCAACTAAAATGACAACTTAAGACCCTTTATGGTTTGAGATGGGTTGGTCGGGTAGTGTTGTGATTCTTAGCCGGGGGTTGTGCGGTCAAATCTTTAGACAGTCTTCAGTCAGTGGGCAGGACACTTAATTTGGAAAGAACGACTGGTAGGGTAGTGGCTTTTTTGTACCTCGCTTTTCGCAGAACTACCCAATTGCACCCAAAACAACACATACTGGCAAAAAATACAAAAAATGATTGCATTACGTGATCACCGGTGATATTACCATACATATTTCAAAACAGACAGTACTTTGCAACATCCACATTTCACATCTGAGTCAATTCCAGAATTTATCACAACCCAGAGGGACTTGCGATGAATTATCCATCCACGCATTAGAAACATACCAACGGAACATACACGTGTATGTGCGTTTCGATTGCGGTCCTGCCCCTCGTTAATTGGGTCATAGCTCATTACCACAGGTAAGACCGGGAATGAATTATCACCCCCATAACACAGGCACGATCATTATTTCATGCGGAGGGATTTAGACCAGGCAGCCGAGGAAAGAAATGCATAACAATTAACGACGAACGGTGCACAATGGCATACTTGCATACGAAAAATTGTGTGGTACTTTATGTACTCTTCTCGTATAATTTACACAGGAGGGCAAAAAGTGCGGACGGAGGTGCCCCCTCTCCGTATTCACCTTTGATAAAGTGGTTCACCAAAGCTGAAATATTAATCCAAATTTTCATAACGAATCGAATCTCCAGCAGTGTCATGGGCTGATGATGCATTTCCCAGCTAATGAATGACTCAAGGTGATGGCATGTTCGTGCCAACCTCGTGACCGAACGCAGCGCAATGCCAACAGTCCCCGACCATCTGCGTCCATGCAACGATATGAATATCTGATTGATTCATTGTTCCGCCCGATTGGCTGCCTATTGTTGACAGTTGAACAGTAAGAGAATCCACACGTCTAAGTGCACAATCTCGGCCAGCGTTGGATATTGATCTCTTGTTTGTTAATCCTGCAGGATGAGCCTTCTTTGATTGGCATGACGTTTGCGAAGAGAAAGGGCGACTGATTACTTCTAGTCACGGGAATGAGTGCACAGCAGACGTGCTATTTACACAACAAATACGGCATTGTTTTTCATTACAATGTAAATACAGCAAAACCTCTCTAATAAGGACACCCCTTGGGCTGACAAATGCTGTCTTCAAAAGCTATCCTTAATAAAGGTGTCCTTATCACAGATGTCATATTCGATGGAAATGACCAATTTGGGACTGAAAGCAGTGTCCTTAATATAGAGGGTGTCCTGATAACCAAGGTGACTGCTAACAGAGGTTACACTGCACCCAGACGATCTGTATCCAGCTTACGTGATCGATCAAGGTATTATTTATGGATAAAAACAAGAAGGAAAAGAGGGCCACTGATACACAAGCAATTGTGACCCACTCTGGCAAAAGGAGGTGGAGGTCGCATCTAGGGTAAAAGGGGAAAAGGGAGAGAAAAAATTTGGGGGGGAAAATGATTTTATGACTTTTTTGAGTCATTTCAACAGTAATAAATTCGTAAATGCAATTGTGACCCACTCTGGGAAAAGGAGGTGGAGGTCGCATCTAGGGTAAAGGGAGAAAAGGGAAAAGGGAGAGAAAAAATTTTGGGGGAAATGATTTTATGACTTTTTTTAGTCATTTCAACAGTAATAAATTCGCAAATGGCCAAGTTGTCTTTTAATAGATGTCCGCTTTTCACAAATATCCAGTGGGCTATTATTTGTTGAAGTCGTTTTCAATAGATCGACAAGGAAACTGAGAACGAAGACATTGATCTGTCCACCAACGACAGCATGACTGAAGTGTTATTATTTGTGGATCAACAATGAAATAGATCATTCCCACATTGATCTGTACAACAATTAGAGCAGGGAGAGGTGTTTATGAGAAGAGGGGTTAAGTGTTTGGACTCTAAAAATGTGATTGCAAATGTGGAAGCACTCACCCCTCAGCCTCCAACCTGCCTCTTCTTGATCCTTCAATGCCCTTGAATGTATCAATTTGTTTATCATGTATCTTTTCAAATGCTACCATTTCATATAAAATGCTAAATTATTTAGCCCAATGCACCATAACAGGCCCTATTCAAGGTATGAGGCACTCAAAATCAATAGCCCTTGGTGCGATTCAAGGCCTCTAACCTTTGTTGAAGTTCAAACAAAACCTTCAAAGCCTTGACAAAAGGTCTACCAACATCTCACCACAATTGTATTTCCATTGTATATGAAATATATTTAATGGAAACAATGTACATACCTACTTGCATCCCAAACCAATGCTGATGAAAAAGTAATGCATTGTCCTGGCGAATGCTTTGTTATACATACATATGCCCGTATATCGATTAATGAGTCATTATGCACTAATCAGCCACTTGCTAATTAGAACCTCCAGGGCTAATTATCGTTAATTGACATGGAAAATACTAATTATCAATCTATAAACAGTCTAGTGGCAGACCTACATATGTAGACATACGTGGCCATGTATGTATTACAATATCAATTTCACATCATGAGGGTTTAATTTGGCAAAGCTGAAATCCGGGATAAAACGTTTTTTTCTCCAAAATTACACCAACTTAATTAAAGATCATCAAAGAGAACTGTTACACTTACAGTATCGTATATATTTAATTAAAAACAGACACCAACACCTCCATCATAAATTTTTCAGGAGTTGCAAAGTCAGGTTGAGAAGGTAATGATGATGATATAATGACGAAACTAGTCTGGACTTTTTTCTTCGTCATCCAGGAGAGCGGCTACATTGTGAGACCAAAGTTCGACAAGCCGGACAAAGCATGGTTTTGAATCAGTATCCCCTCTAAACAAATCGCTTCATCCACTGCTGATAGGTATCTGGAAGGAATACATCAGCCAATCCTGACTCCTCAGCGGCGTGGATTGACCAATACCATAATGCCGTCACTCTTTGACTCTTGGTTGATGTTGACAAGTGCAACCAAGTCACAGAGGCATCAATGCATCACTACCATAATTCCATCACTCTTTGAATCTTGGTAGGTGTTTACAAATACAACAAAGACACAGACACTACTCATAGAAACCCCTGGTCATCAATACAAGAAAAGAACAAAATACAAACACGAATCAAGAAATGGCAAATGTTCGCGTAATGAAAGCAGGACACGCATCAAAGAATCAACAACAAAAATCATATTGATGAACAACTTTTAAGATCAATGAGAAAAGTCAGCTCTTGCATTACAACTTGATGAAAGATCATCGCAAGAACTCTTCAATGGACGTATGACCAGGAGGGAAGAAACAATGCTGTTGTGATCTCGCAACAGCCATTCTTGTAATCCATCACATTTTTCTACATTTCCTACAGTATCAATGTCTTCTGTAACGAACACGCGGAACAGATTCCTTTCAAAGGACTCCCACATCCTTTCAAATGGCACACTGACCAGTAGCTTCTTGCACTTTCTTCCTTTCAATCAGCATCCTTTATATGCGATCCTCTTTTCTTCTTGCTCGTCTGTGACAAGCTACTGGAGCAGTCATCGACATCAAAGAACGGACGACTGAAATGATCAGGTTCTTTGGTCGGTTTTGTTGCTTTGCAGATCGCGAGCATTCTCGCTGAACGAGGAAGTATTTTGTTGTCTCTTGTCGAGTGACATACTCATGGATGGTAGTCTAAGAGACTGTGATAACTGTATGATGGGACTGGTCTTTGTTGTCTGTTATGAAGTGAGATAGGGCTACTTGTGCTGAAAGGGTGGATGTCGTCCTGGGTGCCGACAAATGGTACCCAGGTTCAAGATCGATTGTCCAGTCGATCTCGAACCTGGGTACCATTTGTCGGCACCCAGGACGACATCCACCCTTTCAGCGCTACTTGTGGCAGTCAGAGAATAAGCACAGCAGTCCAGTCTGATGGTGAGCAAAAAACAGGACGACCCTTTTTCAAATCACACACTGACCAGTCGCAGCATCAATCACTTTCTCCCTATCAATCATCGCCATTTTCTCGCCTCCTTTCTTCTGCGTCTGTGACAAGCCGCTGGAGCAGTCAGTGACATCAAAGCATGGATGATTTGAAATGACCAGGTTCTTTGGTCATTTGTGCAAACAGCAGGTGAAAACCAAGGCAACAGTAAAGGTTTTGGACAAAATGACCTCAACCGAGCGGTCTTTGGTGAGACAATTACCGATACCAACGGTGAGATATCAATTTCTATTCTAAAACACCTCTAACTTCATACATTTTAGGGATAACCCAGCGAGGATCTACTTTTAACACATATCAACCCAAGAGGTGATGGCTGTCTAACCAAAACCTCTGTTGTACAAAGCTAAAACATTATACATTATAACAAGAGACCCAAGGGCCTGGCACTCAGCTGAAATACATGTACATGGGTACAATGCACAAAACAAGATTAATTTTGCTCTATTAAGGCACATATGTCAATGCCAGTGTATTGGGAAAACTATAAATCAAGTGGAATTGCAAAACCACCTGTTTTTTGAAGAGCGGGGTGCAATTCTAGAATTGCAGGTACAAAATTATACAGACACAGCAGTGTAAAATATTATTGAATTAGTTCGTTTTTTCGAACGTTCTGCTCTGGACTTGACGAGAGAAATTGTACTCCCAGCTTTTCTGAAAACAATTGTCTTCTTTAATAACAGCAATTCAAACAGGACGCATGTTGTTATCTTTTGTGAAATTTCAACTTATTTACATTTACAAGAGAATGTACATAAAAATTCTAATGACCTACAATATTCATAGAGAAAAGTCCAGCTGCAGTTGTCTGTCTATGTTCAAGGGCAACACTCTAGTGTTATTTCAATAAATAGTGAATATGCATGAATGATAATATGAATACACTGAATAGAGGTTGGGAATGGTATATAGTTCTGCAGTGTACACTTTATTTTGAATATCCGAATGAAAGGAGTTATTAATTTAACGAAATTACAGGAATTTGATACATTCATCTACAGCCGCATATCCAAGTAAATAAATCATATATTTCAATTGTTGATCGTTCTAAAATGTTTGACGAACATGTGGTTATAACTTATATGATGGGTCAATCCAGTGCTTGTTAACTGGCTACAAAACGTGATTTGAATCAACCAGGGTTAAAGTTAACCCCCTAGTCCATTCTAACCCCACCACCAATGGAGACAAACTTGCACCTTAATTGTGCAGGCTTGTACGACCCGTCTCTCAAAATAAAGATCAGGTTTCTATTCAGCAATGATAGGTTGCCCATCTTTAAACCCTGTATTCATCATACTTCCCAAAGTTACCCCGTCGAAGGAAACGTTTGCTGACAAATTACCAAAGATGAGCAGCCCACCAACCCCACTGCCACTCCACAGGGGTCAAACTAGCGTATTTATCTTACTTGCCCTTAATCAATAGACCCAATTGGCTGTACTTAATTCATACACAAGCAAATATGAGAAAACGAGACTTGGCAATTAATGGTCTATCAACGGCGATATATCGATTCGGCAAGTGACGACTGATCAATAACGCTGATGAGAAGAAGTTGACCCCGGTGATGAAACCGTTAACGCTTCAGCAGAATTAGACAATGGAATCATTGTGAGGGGCTGAGCACTGGAAGTGACATCCTGAACCGGTAACACTTCAGCAGTGTCAGACAATGGAATCATTGTGAGGGGCTGAGCACTGGAAGTGACATCCTGAACCAGTAACACTTCAGCAGTGTCAGACAATGGAATCATTGTGAGGGGCTGAGCACTGGAAGTGACATTCTGAACCGGTAACACTTCAGCAGTGTCAGACAATGGAATCATTGTGAGGGGCTGAGCACTGGAAGTGACATCCTGAACCGGTAACACTTCAGCAGTGTTAGACAATGGAATGATTGTGAGGGCTGAGCACTGGAAGTGACAACCTGAACCGTCAGCGCTTCAGCTAAAACTGTAGCAATACACAGTTCTTGGCAGTGGATGGTCTAAACTAACGCCAAGGATGCCAAATAATCCGCTAGGAGGCACTGCAGTTAGTCAGACCCCTTCAAATCCATACCCCTCCATCACAAGTCATTACAAGTAGATAGACCCTGTTCGCCTACCCCTCTTAGTCCTGTGACACCACCCTCTCAGTTTCCCCGATACTTTGATGCAGCTGCACGACAGATGAATCAATGCCAATAGCCTATAATTATTGCCAGAATTAGCGTGGGTCGGACTCACTTTAAGACTTAAGCCGTCGGTTTGATTTGTCAATACAAAACCCGATTTTCAATAGTGCATACAAACTGTTAATTAACATTGATCAGAGATATAATTTGTCTACGGGTCAATACGGGATGGTTGGGAGACGCCGAGGCGATATGCTTACAAACCTAAGTGAAAATGTATAGGGTGGTCAGCGATTGATTGAGCGTGAACGCAATGAATAGGTGCCGTTCTGTGCGACATTGAAGGTGGCAATTAAGACAGTCGGGAGGAACGCGGTATGAAAGGTCGACATCGGCAATTATAAGTCATGTGTTTCATAGATTACTTGCAAAATATCGATAGCTTTCATTTTTGTTGATTTATCAGGGCAATGTCCGCACACCATGATTTGGTCAATATCATTCTCAGAGACAGAAAACATACAGGGTGTGTCTTCTTCTGGGTTGACTTTGCTGCACCAGTTTGTGCTGCTGATATGACTGATGTTTCTAGCTTGTAAAATGATCCTCACAACTACTAACTGATCGCCTTGCCATTGCTGTTCAGAGCAGGGTTGCCAAGTGGGTTGAAAAAACCTTTTTATATGGGGTAGGTTTAGTTTCTGACAAAATTTTAGAAATTGCCCATAAAAGAAGACCCCATTTCTTGAGGGCAATGATTTTTGTTCCAAATGGGTTGTTATAGTACAACTTTACCTCTGTATTCAGGACAGCATTTATCAGTCCCAAAGTGTGTCCTGAATAGAGAGGTTCAACTGTTTTATAATTTTTTCCAATTCTCTTGTTACGCCATACCATAATGGGTTAGTTGCCCCCTATTGATTATGAGCGCACTAATTGATCCGAGAAGACACGGCCAGGGGACTGATGACCTTTACCCGGCAGCCATTTCAAGGGCAATTACTGGAACCAAAGGCTAATTAACACAGGATCCTCAGCAAGAGACAAAGGAAATCCATATTCTTTATCGTGAAGCTTCTTTTTCTTTAAGTGTCTTTTCTTGTCGAAGAAGACAGCAGACAGATTCAGGTGTCTGTTCATATACATAGACGATATTATATGTTTTTGAGGAGCAATGAATGGGAATGGAACTGCAAATTACTTTTGGGGAAGTGGACATGAGATGCTTAGCTCCTGCTGGGAGACCAGTGGCATAGTGGTTGGAGTGCTGGGCTCATAATCAGGAGGTGGGTTTCGACTCTCAATTTCCTGGCTTGCAAATATTCCAGAAACGACTATTAAAAAGTACGATCCACACCTGTTCCTTCAATAAAAGGCCTACGTTACTGTACTTTGACAGAAATGCACCAACACTGGTCCCCTCTGGGCTCAGGACATTTCGTAACACACCCATCTCAAGCAAGCACGTCACTGAAGAAAATAACAGCACTGCATTGTCTTAGAGACAATAAGAAGAAAAATCGATCCATCCACTATTGTTTCGTGGCTAAGAGCTCCCTGTGACACCAGATTTCAACAAAGAACCTAAGACAATGTCTGGCCGAGTTATTTTCTCTCCCAGTGAAATTAATCAGTCTTTAATTAATTAATGGAGGTCCATTGTTCATGGTAATCTTAAGAGTCAAGTTCACCTGAAGGTATCTGGTTAGCTGTAACCTGGCTGTAGAAATGTACATGATTATCTGGCAACTCAAACTGAAATCAACTAGCTCACCTTTAGGTCCTGAATTACCTTTAGATCAGTTGTAGAAAATATACAAGTTTTTCTGGCAACTTGGATTGAAAAAGAAAATATATTCCATTTCACCTCAAGGCCCCACAATTTTTATAGATTAGCTGTATAGAGTTTACATGTTCATCAGGCAAATAATGTTGGGATTGAAATAAAGTCAATTTCAACCAAAGAATGCCCGACCACCTGTGTAAAACTGTATATAAATGTACATTGAATCCTGTAAAGTAAAGATGGATCAGACCCACTAAACCCTGGGTTGAATCCTGTAAAGTAAAGATGGATCAGACCCACTAAACCCTGGGTTCCATACACAGACCAATAACCAAATTGGGTGAAGACGAAAAACATGCCTTTCTCACCCTTTGATGAAATTAATTAGACATATAAGTAATTAATCTTGGCCTATTTGATTGGTATTATGAAAGTGGTTTCTTCAACGCGTTTTTATGAGATTACAACGCCGTTCATCGCCGAGGAACTAAGGCATTGTTTTTTCACACTTTTGAGAAATCAGTTTCCGTGGGTAATTAGCGCTGGTGATGATTAGTGGAACATAATATTGCACCAGATGAGATTGATAAAGAAAATGTTGTTAAATGTTTTTGGCAGCTATTGAGATAATCTGACAGATGGTGTGAGGTATACTTTCTTTCGGAGGTCTTGGGGAAGAAAAGAATAAGAGGGAAGATGCATTATGCAATGGTTTTGTTTTTAACTCCAAAACACATTTGTTACAATGCTTCATTTTTATAATGGATTATGTATTAGCCTCGTTTTTGACCACAGAGGTTTTGGCGGGGCAAACGTAATTTCATGGGTTGGTATGACCAGATGAGACGAAGACAGATTCTCGGTGAATTATGATCGAGAATCGCAGTGGTCATGTGACAGAAGTGATGGTGATGGTACACTACATGAGAAATGAGTGTACATTTCATCACTTCAAAAGAAAGCTACAGAATCTCAACTTCGAAGATCTCTTTCAACACATATAAATTTCACTTACCGTATTTTCCGGCGTATGACCCGCGGCTTTTTGCCCTCAAACAGGCCCAAAAAGTGGGGGTGCGGGTAATACAAAGGTGCGGGTCTTGCGTGGATTCTGAGAGGGATAAGCCCCAACCCCAAAGAAAAAAAAGGGGACCAAACTGGTTACTTGATAAGGATTTATGTCCATCGTTTTCGCATTGTTTTCAACCAATATTTCCGCCATGATCGCATAGTTTGTGATGTCTCCGCTAGGGAAAATAGTTACGGCCATGCTGGAATTGATCCACTTTGGTTAACAATTAAAAAAAACATGGCGGTTCTAGGATGTCAACATCAATGAATGGCTTACTATTTTTGGAGAATGCGGGTCTTGGAGCAGTGCGGGTCATAATCAGGTGCGGGTCTTGCGTGGCTTTAGGTAATGGTCAAAGGGGGTGCGGGTCATAGGGCAGTGCGGGGGATAATCCGGAAAATACGGTAGTATCACTGTTTAAAAACTGGCTCGGAATTCAAAATATTTTGATGGGTGCAAAGCTCTGTTTAGACTAGAGTTTCGCTCTAAGTGGTCATTAAGCAAAGTCACTTTTCATTAATTCTAAAGAATGCTTATTACTTTGTGCACACTAATTAGTGTAACAAATGGGTCAGATTTTGTCGGGGAAATAATTCGAATTAATATTTGGTATAGTTTGTTTAGGAAGTAAGTTAATGAATCAATGAGGGTGAGGAGGCAATCAGGCTTGGGGCACGCCTGAAACAAGAGGGGTCAGTTTTGGGGTCAATTCTAACCAGTCATGTTAAAAATATCATAATTATCATATTGTTTTTTGTCTAAAGTCCACTAACCAATTTTCATTGCTTGATTTGAACTCATTGTAACAGACAAGCCAAATATATTTTGTACAATCCAAACTTGTGAAGGAAAGATATTCGAGAAGGAACTTATTTATAACCTGATCTAGATACGCAAAACTAAAATCGAGAAAAAAGATTTTTTCATTGGAAAGGCTGAAGGAAATGTCGTCATCTTCCAAAATAAAAATAGTGAGAAACTTTATTTTTTCTAAAATTTTGGCAGCTTGCAGAATCTTTGGCTCTGCAGACAAATTTGAAATCAACCACATAACCAATGTAATCAAAGCATCTTGACTTGTATTGACAAAGCCCTGTCACCTCCTAGCTATCAATAAGAAAGGTTAGAAAGGCAGGATATTTGGGCTGATGACCAGCTTGAGATATGCCAGTAAAACTATAACTAGTGGACAGAAGCCCTCAACCGTAACCATATATTCAGCAGACTTCCTGCACACAGCACTGGTTCCCAACCCAGGCTAATTGGCACCAACAATAACCCACGATCGAAAACCTCCCAAACAATTCAAACTCAAATTACTGCCCCCAAAAACTATAAAGCATAAAGTCATTACATTAATACAGCGGGTTAAGACGACATATTCATGAAAAGACTTTACATTTGGGATGGTCGCATGATAAAAAAATTGATAATGGGGTTAAACAGACAAAAGCAAAGGTGGTGGCACTTCGGCAGAATTCAATGCTATTTACATATTCAAATTTTCATAATTAAGCTTATTAATCTACAGCACAAAAGAATTTGGGGACTATTGTGATGGGACGCATAACAGTGTACACATTGGTGAGGGTTTGATTAGAGGTGAATAGAAGTTTAATACACACTTTGGTGGTATGTTCTGTGACATTTCTGCATTTCTGTACCTTTGTGAAATATTTATAGGGTGTACAGATTTTGCAGAGGATGTGACTAGGATATGACTAGTCTCTAACTTTTCAAGAGAGTAGGGGACTACTTGTCTTGTAGGAGATGACCCTGTCTCTAACTTTTCAAGAGAGTAGGGGACTACTTGTCTTGTAGGAGATGACCCTGTCTCTAACTTTTCAAGAGAGTAGGGGACTACTTGTCTTGTAGGAGATGACCCTGTCTCTAACTTTTCAAGAGAGTAGGGGACTACTTGTCTTGTAGGAGATGACCCTGTCTCTAACTATTCAAGAGAGTAGGAGACAACTTGTCTTGTAGGAGATGACCCTGTCTCTAACTTTTCAAGAGAGTAGGGGACTACTTGTCTTGTAGGAGATGACCCTGTCTCTAACTTTTCAAGAGAGTAGGGGACTACTTGTATTGTAGGAGATGACCCTGTCTCTAACTTTTCAAGAGAGTAGGGGACTACTTGTCTTGTAGGAGATGACCCTGTCTCTAACTTTTCAAGACAGTAGGGGACTACTTGTCTTGTAGGAGATGACCCTGTCTCTAACTTTTCAAGACAGTAGGGGACTACTTGTCTTGTAGGAGATGACCCTGTCTCTAACTTTTCAAGAGAGTAGGGGACTACTTGTCTTGTAGGAGATGACCCTGTCTCTAACTTTTCAAGAGAGTAGGGGACTACTTGTCTTGTAGGAGATGACCCTGTCTCTAACTTTTCAAGAGAGTAGGGGACTACTTGTCTTGTAGGAGATGACCCTGTCTCCAACTATTCAAGAGAGTAGGAGACAACTTGTCTTGTAGGAGATGACCCTGTCTCTAACTTTTTAGAGTGCTCCAGGTGGGGGGAAGGGTTAGTGTTTCTGAGCATCATGCCCCCCTTGGCAGACCTTCGCCTGAAGTTTTTTGTTCCAATGGTGCAGAAAACACAGGACACTTCACACAACTTCTCAGAAAGACCTTTGAAGGCACCATCATCCTCCTTGATCAAGCCCTGAGATGATTAGTCAAAGCAAAAACTTGTCTTCAGGCCATTCCTCTTTACCAATCAGAAAGTCCCAATGGTCCTACAAACAGATAACAGTGCCACCTTTTGAGCAGACTTTTCAACACATTTCAACAAACCTTCATTCTGATACGGAGATCCCGCTTCGTCAAGTCAAGATCCACTAATTAAGAACCTCGTCCCAGGAGACGGACGCGCCAGTCGTACTCCAAATAGAGTTAATGGGGAGAAAAGCTTTGTTTGAAATCAAGTTAACGAGACTAATGAGACTGACGAAGTTGTTAGGATGGAGGGCCACTTGACAGAATCTCGGCTCTTGGACCAGAAAGATATTTACATATGAAGTAGAACCTCTCTTTTGAGGACACCCTTCAGGCAGTGACAACCAGTCCTGATAACAAGTTGTCCTGTTTAACGAGGTCAACCGGACTTAAAGGCTGAAAGTTGCAGACTGAAATTTGTGTCCTGGCATTCGAAATCTCAGCTGAGGGAGGTTTTATTGAGATTCTCGAAATCTACTTATACCAACTCTTGCCTCGTGTCTTTTTTGCCAGGACTGTTCATTACAAAGTTTAGGTTGTCTTTGAGTCATGAATCTTCGGCCTCGGTTAATTAGGTTACCGCTCGTCGATTTATGCAAATCCACGGATTTCCAGTACTTGCACAATCCTCTTTGTTAATTGCATTTGCATATGTAGCGACCGCCGTTTTCATCCCCCACGTTGATTTTATTAGTTTTAATTTGCCTTCCCAGATATGCAAATAGTACTGATCGTTTACTGATTAAATTATTCCGGGGCATTTGTGTGTTGTACTGTCCTCTAATACGCGTATTCTGTTAGCTAAATTGGTAATTGAAAAGTATGAAGACAAGACGACTGACAGTTAGACTTGTACATTGGTGGCTAGGGAAGGACAGTGGCTAAAGGATGGGGCATTAACAAATAAACACACTGACAGTTAGACTTGTACATTGGTGGCTTGGGAAGGACAGTGGCTAAAGGATGGGGCATTAACAAATAAACACACTGACAGTTAGACTTGTACATTGGTGGCTTGGGAAGGACAATGGCTAAAGGATGGGGCATTAACAAATAAACACACTGACAGTTAGACTTGTACATTGGTGGCTTGGGAAGGACAGTGGCTAAAGGATGGGGCATTAACAAATAAACACACTGACAGTTAGACCTGTACATTGGTGGCTTGGGAAGGACAATGGCTAAAGGATGGGGCATTAACAAATAAACACACTGACAGTTAGACTTGTACATTGGTGGCTTGGGAAGGACAGTGGCTAAAGGATGGGGCATTAACAAATAAACGCACTGACAGTTAGACTTGTACATTGGTGGCTTGGGAAGGACAGTGGCTAAAGGATGGGGCATTAACAAATAAACACACTGACAGTTAGACTTGTACATTGGTGGCTTGGGAAGGACAGTGGCTAAAGGATGGGGCATTAACAAATAAACACACTGACAGTTAGACTTGTACATTGGTGGCTTGGGAAGGACAGTGGCTAAAGGATGGGGCATTAACAAATAAACACACTGACAGTTAGACTTGTACATTGGTGGCTAGGGAAGGACAGTGGCTAAAGGATGGGGCATTAACAAATAAACACACTTGGCCGAGAGAAAGAGACCTTTCGGCTACTAGTTGTACCAGAAGGGTGTAGTGTTGACATATAGACACACTATAGTCCATTACACAAGAAAATGTCAGTGCAAGCAAAAAAAGGTTTAAAATTTGTCAGTGGCTCACCTTCGCACCAGAAGGACAGTGGCTAGAGAATGGAGAGTCCAAAAATATACATGAGAAAGTGACAACAGCATCTGTAGCAACAAGTAGCTAACCATTCCCCCTGGCAGAAAACTTATCCATCTCCACAGAACAAACACAACTCCGGTAAAGTTACTTGCCCAAGACAACAACTTGAGCAAAGTTTACGAGGTAAAGGAACAGGCCACCAACATAAGGAGGCCAAAAATGTTGGGAGACTAAAAGAGAACACAAAATATCTACTTGAGATTGGAAACTATATAAAGTTGTTAAAAAAATAGGTAGATAATTGTGATAGAAACCAACCTTGATCATCAATACAATAGCAGACTTCAAAGATCGTCCAAAAAAAGCACATCCAGTTTCTCTCCTCATCAAACTAGCTCCAAGGAAATTAATTGGATAACTTAAGAAGGCCATTAATTACGACATTCCTCGTCAACATTCCACTGCTAATTGCAATCATAGTGTGTAATTAAGATGTTAATTAAACTCGGGTACACACAAATGGTGTAGAACTTAAACATGGTATATGTGAGTGTGTGTATATACAGCGATGGAACAGAAAGACTATGTTAAAGTGGATTTCGCACAACCAATGTTTCGGTTAACTTTTTGCATTTTCTCGGGCAGTGAAAATCAACCTTCTCAATTCCTGTTGAGAAGCCTGGCGCAGCTTGATCAATAAGCTGGACTCGGCCTGATGAACATGTGGACAATTAAAAAGGGCCTCCCTCCCCGCAATAGGGTTCTATTCAGAAACCCTGTATGACTTGATGATGCATGATACTGACTGAAGTGCAGTAAGGTCATTGTATCACATGGAGGAAGTTCGCTTTAAGACTCGTCTAGAGTTGCAAATTCCTTTAAGAGACGATTTACAGACAGATATATCTTGACTAACAACATTAGCAACACTTATTACCATTAGACCAAAATCATATAAATCACACGCACCCCAAGACATTCCAACCATTAAGTGATGAACCTTAATCATCATCACCAATAACACCATATCACTACCAACAAGTGCGAATTTCTTTCTAAAACAAAATCCTACACGCCACATCAGATGATGTTTACATATACACCATCCTTACCAAGGCTAGTCTACAGCCTGCTAATTGCGCATGCAGTGAAAAACCCGGCAAATTAAACCTGTGATATTTGGGTTCTCGGACGGGAATTCACACCTGAAATTTTGGTCTGGGGAGTGAAATTAGCGCCGATTGAACGGCGGGTGCGAAGATATAGTTAGAAGCTCGGGATAAATAACTTCATGGTCTTGGTATATGAGAGCGTGTATGTTGGATTGTCTAGCCTCATTAGCGGGTCTCCACGGAATAGCGGGTTTACTCATTATATCTGTTCCCCATGGTCGGGTAAGATGTAACTAACGTAAATATATGTATATTTCTTGATTAAATTATCACTAGCTTGATTAAGATTTAGATATAATTGTTGGTGTTTGCAAATTTCTTATAGAAATGACTCACGAATATGACTTTGGCTGAAAACATAGAATCTATATATCAAATGTGAATTTTTTTCATCATTTTTGTCCCAAAAAAATTTTTTGAGAGATTTATGGTTTGCTTACATTAAACATGCAATTATTCCCAGAGGTATCATCGATACTAAAGCAGAAAGTTTAACTTATCTGAACTTTCTTTACACTGTAATTGCTATAAGACCCAATATCGATATCATCTACTTACTGACACATCATGATCTCTATCAATTATGTCAGTACATTAGAGAAAACGGCAGACGGTGGCAAGGCTATATTCCTGGACAAATCCTTATTGAGGAAAAACCTAGGAGTCCACCTCATGCAGGGCCAGTCAATGACAAAATAATCATATAAGATCAAAAATAGGGTCAGGGTTAAGTACGACAACTGAAAAATGGCGATTAAAAAGTTCAAAATTACACCATAGAATGGAACCACTTTTCAAGAAATACATGAGAAAAGTTCAGCTTGCGTGAATTATGTCACAGATGGCAAAATATCATGAAAATTCCACCCCAAATCAAGCAAACGACGGGAGGTCCAGAATTCTTCCCTCTGCTACTCAATAGAGAATCCCCCCCTAGGGGCATGAATAACGCCAAATTTACTAAGCAAAAGAGCGGAGCAAACGCCACATTATTCACGAGTAAAGGACCACTTGACGGTGACACACAGACCCTGATTAGCTGTATGGTGCCCACCGGCAGTTAAAGCTACCGAAATCATTGAAACAGGATGGCCGTCAATATATCGGTAGTTTTGACATTGTGACCGAGGTCGTCATCGGTATGATAATTTGACGTCATCTGATCAGTTGGCCGCAAGTTCTTCCACCTTCATCTCTTGCAATGCACTGCAGACTTCAAAACCATCTGCACCAGATGGAATTGGGGAAGGACTAGTCACTGCAACATCGAGTCAATGACTGTCTACCACACCCTGACAAAATGAACCCGTAACTAGCAGGTCCCAGGAGGAAGGAGTTCTGGCCAACCAGGACCTGCATCAAGGGTTTGAAATGAAAATTAGACTGAAACTTTGGATCGCGCATTCATTCCAGCTGAACTCCAGACCAAATGGACTAAACCCCCTTGCGAAACAACCCAGAGTTTGAAAACCAAATCAGACCAACACAAATCTAAGTCAATCTGACTTAGAATTTCTATTAGCCCCGAAATGTCAAAATCAAATTACTTTCTGGCCAGTGATGGAGTGGATTCGCCTTGATAAGACATTATTTCGAGATATATGACGACTTCGGAAGAAAATACATCCATAACTCATCAAATAGATAAATGGTCCACCTGAGTATATTTATATCAAGTATTTTAAAGATAAATTCACCAATTTCTAAACAGGTTTAGAAAGTGATGAAATTAAAATTTCAGCTAAACGAAAATTAGCTGCACTCAAACCAAAAAAGTTGTGATATTTTCATAAGGACAGACAAACAATATATAGATAGAAAATGTTAACCTCTCTTTCATCTCCCAAAAAAAAAAGGCCGGACTTTATAAATGGGATACTGACCATAGGTCAGTGGATAGAGTATGCACAGACAAATGTTTTGACATCCTATGCATGACAACCTGAATGACTCCAGGCTCGTCCTAGAAACTTTACACTACATTAATGAATAGTTCTAACACAACTTAGCGAGAAAAACTGTCCAAAACACAGCCATCCTTACATTCCTACCTTACTGTCCAGTGACCCTCCTCTGCACAAGTACTCCAAGATCCAACCATCAACCGGTAAACCTTACCAAACAATTTGTCAGGGGTACTCATAGCAAAGGCATCATCCTCAGCTTTTTTCTGAACAATTCCATGCCAACGGTCAGATAGTGAAGAAATTGCTAATTTCCATCAAATTTTAATGAAAACGTCTTAAGTTCTTTGCCCAAAGCACAAGAAGGGATTGAAAAGAAAAAACAATCATAAACGTGGAGGACCAATTGTATTAGAATGACAATAGGTTATGAGGGAAGATGAGCAGCGTTAGCAAGGAGCGATCCTGCAGTATCTCATGGCAACTCGTCTCCATTCTTAACCTGAATACCAGCACATACATCCTCTGGTAAACCCCTATTGTTCACATTATACAGTCGAGGCTAACCGAATTTAAGATTCCTAAACTGCATTGTCAACTAAAACAATTGAAACAATACTGTGCAGAATCTGTGCTTTTGCCCCTGGAACTTTTCAAACTGAGCGTCGCATTTCAGAACTCGAGCACATTGTTGGGCCCTTCAACCCCCTTATTCTCTGATGAATTCATATTTCATCAACTAAGGGACAAAATTAATGATTAACGTCGTTTACATAACTAAGGCATCCATGGCGGCCATTAAGGGACAGCAGCCGGTCATAACAGGGGCGGATGCGGCCAAATTTGCCGCCATTGTGAAGGTGACAGGGATCAGAGCGATGGGTGTAGGATGTGTACTTTACCATGCTGGGGAGTTAACCCTTTAGAGTCATCCACCACTGGACATTCATGAAGACATCAGAAATTTTAAAGGATGTGAATCTCATTCTCAACCCAAAACGAATGGCACTACAGAACTTCCCTTTTATGAACACCCTTGGGATGAGAATTGTTGCCCTTTTAGAGATGCGTCCTGATTACAGGGGTCAAAGTGAATGGAAAATGACCAATTTCAAACAAAAATCTGTGTCCTTAGTCATGAGGGTGGCCTGCAAACAGTGATGTCTGCCAAGAACTGGATTGGATTGAAATGCCAACGATCAGCAATGTTGCTACATGAAGTTTAGAAAACAGAACAAAATGTATAACACTGAATTTTCATGCAACTATGCATATCAAAACTAAACGTATGTGAAAAGTTTACCCAATTACCAGAGTCCACCCACTCACCTACTTGTGCCGTTTTATGTCTCACCTCATAATGAACATATGTTCATAATCATAATTTTTCCATATATATCTATATTGACAAATGAGATTGCATGCACGATATTGTTGAGAGCCCAAAGCATTTGCAGACATGGTAAATACTTATGCATATTCCACCGAAATGATATGGTAATATTTAAAATAACGATTACTTCTAGTATTCGACATACATGTAAAATGTAAATATTCAAATATGTAAAATACTCTAGTTTCATCGATCTAAGACCTCTGAATATTCGATTGAAGCTGCAATGCAGATCAGAGTATTAACCGATTTTTAATTTAACTCTGTAAAAGATTTTCCCAAGACCTTGGATACGTTTTCTGAGGAGAATGGAAAGCTACCCCTCACACGAACGATGCAACAAATATTCTATTTTTAATACACCTAGGCAATTATATGCCGCTACAGCGCTGGTCAAATAGCATCACTGATCTGCATCTTTCAGGCAAAAATGTATTTTACCTGCTTAGTGTTTCTTAAGTGATGGTTGCACTTTCACAATGAAATTCACAACCCAGGCTCTTAAAACAGGTTTTCGAAATCTAGCTGTAAATGTTTTTCAGTGTGAGGGATGTTATTTCTGGCCAGTACTCTTTAGCTCTGAACCACTTTCCATTTGATTTTTCCTTATTTTCTTCTACTAAACTCTGTCATAATCAATATCAAATAAACACAGGAAAAAAATAGTATCCAGAGTGTTCATGTAAAAACAAAATTTTGAATTCTATTCAGCAATACATTTCAGGCTGAAATATACAACATGTCATGCGAGAAACCACACGCATATTCATAACTAACATGCCATCTGTAAACCTAAGTAGCACTTCATCTGAACCAAGAACACTTGAAATTAATAAATTAAAATTTAAATAATGGTGCATAACGCAAGCAGCAGTTGTGATTAAACTGAGTACATAATTGATCATCTATCATGTTTGTAGAAGGGCCTTGCTATATTTTGGCCCTAAAGGGAGTCTGTAGGCAGTAGTCAGGTAGACCAGATTAAGTTACAATAAGTCATCAACAGGGGTCTCTTAAATCTGACAGTACATCACTCTTGTACATTTATTTTCATGCTGAATCAGTCCACTAAATGTGTACAATTAAAGTCACCTGAAGATGACCAATTTGACCCTGGGGTAGCTCTGGCCTTTAGTCCCCCTTTAAGAGTAAGTTAACCCATTGTTAGTATTCTTTTTTTTTTTAAAGTCATATTTATTAGAATTCCTGAATACTTTCACTGATGACACATAAATACACACAAAGAGCATCTAAGAAGTGAAGTCAATGTCAGATAAAATACAAGAATAAAATCAATTAAACCCCCAAAGGCAATTCACAAATTTAGAATTCCTGATCTATTTTAAAATACTTCTGAAAAAACTTGATTTTACCACAAGGTTTAAAAACAAACTAAATGTTTTAAGTTATCGAAAAACAATGCTAATAAACATCAATTCAGGAAATGATTTTTGCTAATTGAGAAAAAGAGCTTAGATGGCGTACTAGCTACTATATTGGCATATAAGAAAAAAATATATTGTTTAAACATTTTTTTAAACACTTTTGAGACAAATATGCCAGGCAGTCAATGATAAATGACAATTACAATACATCACCAAGTGACAACTCTTTTCTTTTTTCAAAGGGAAAGTATAGAGGCATCAAAATTAATAAATCAATAACACTAATTAGTTGCAAATCAATAAAATAAAAAAGGGTAAAAATAGGCCTACTGCAGACAAGCTAATTAATCAAGGTGAGGGAAACAAATAATTTACCAATCAAGATAATTACTTGCTTATCAAGAAAGGGGTTGATTGCTGCAGACAAGCTAATTAATCAATTAATCACTGAAGTCTGATGTCTGAAGTAATGTAAGATCAATCAACAATAATCAAGGAATAAACATCACTGTGTTATGGTGTTATCAGGGTTAACTTGATTAAATTGGGATTACCAATACTCAAAATGCCTAACCAAACCAATGGGTAGGCCTATTTATTAATCAAGGCAATAATAAGCTGACTACCTGCTACATAGGGTTAAACCACACCAATAAAATAATAATAATAATGAGTCTTTTATATAGAATTACTAAAATCTTGTTGCCATGCCAAAAACCAGAATATGCTGCTGAAACACAGAATCTGCTAATTGAACCTGTCAATCAATACATTGCAATACACATACGCGTGAACACGTGTACGCGAGGGGAAAACCCTTGTTTAAAAAACCAAAGACGCAAATGAAATACTGGGAAAGCTAGTGCAGAAAACCACCGTACCTTGAGTGAAAATCTACTTGATATGTCCTAAAATCCCGGTAACAGCGACCTAGATATCCCACGTATCCAGCAGCGCACTCAACCCTGCTTATTGATGACACCTAACAACTTGATCATAGTGGTTAGTCCATGAATTTGGTAAGGTGCGCTTAAAAGAAACGAGGTCACGCGCGAACTCAATTTCCCAAGGCGAAAAAAGTACATCAGATAGCAGAAAAACAACGCCACTGGCGCACACACATCACCATACGGTCTATCTACACCGCGGCAAGGCCACAACACTGCCAGACATTCAGCATGGCGACTAATTACTCTGTGTAATTAACAAACACGCGGACAGAAAATGGCTCGGTAGCGACCTGAACTTAACGGGAAAACCGGCGATATACACTTACTCGTTTATGAGTTTGTAGGCGATTTATCCATTTATCCTCTCGTCAGCGTCATTCGAACGTCTATGCACTAATATAGGATCCTTTCCCCACTGTCTGCGTGAACTACCATGGCCTACGACACGCAAAACAAGGTAAAAATGAAAAGTGGATATTTTTATTGTGCTAATTAATTATTCAAAAATTAATTGGAGTGAGGTGCGCATGCTTCAATTAACTCTTACTCGAACGGCATTGTGGGATACAAAGATGGCGTGCACCTGCTCGCTCGATTCGATTTAAAAACCACCAGGAAACGGTTCGTCCCTGAAAAAACTACACATTATTTATCGCTAACAACACTATAAGCGTAAAGAGGACATTCTAAGGAACATTTGGAGACATTTGGTGAGTAAATCCGTCCGTTATTCGTGGAGTGTGCAGCATTTCTTTTCAGATTTTTCGTCGCAAGATGACAGGTGTGTGGGAAATGTGTACATAATGTACAGTGTCCAGGAAATTACGCAATCACTGCTAGGATCTGGTTCATTGGAGATTTCCCTCTTACCGGAAATTACCATACCAATTACCATGTGTTGGTGTTGTTTGTTATTGTTTACTGCATGGTGATGTGCTGTTTAGAGGATGTAGTTGTTGGTGTTGTTTTCGTCTGTTGTTAGTGTTTTGCGCCAGTGCAGTAGCGTAGGCCTAGCTAGGGCTTAATTAGTGTGATAGCTAAGGAGCCTCATGGCCTAGTGGTTAACACTGCTGGCCACCACGCAATAGGGCCCGGGTTCGATCCCGGGGAGAATCCATGATCTTATGTCTGGATGAACCGGCTTTCAAGGAACTAAAATTCCTAGCTCTTCGCAGTCCTTCGAATGAGACTCAAAACCGAGGTTCCTTGTACCTGGTGTCTATGCCAGGGCAAGCTAAGACCCCACCAAGTGAGAAACATGAGTAGCTTGCGTGGACTCTATCTCTCTCGCCAAAGTCGGACCACTAGGCCAATAAACCCAATTGGCGCCTAACCGTAGTGGCACGCAGGATACGCTCATCCCGCCTTGGAGGAGGATTACTCCTAGGAGAATGACCCCTCCAAGTGCAGAGCGAACGCTGAAGAAGAAGAAGAAGAAGAAGAAGAAGAAGAAGTGTGATAGCTAAATCATGTTTGCCTTTTTTATGCTGCAGGTGCCCTATTATCTGCTCTGCCCCCCCTCCCGTCATGGCCCAGGCCTATATCCCTTAATTAGGGCCTCAAGCAAGAGCCTGTGCCCTCATGGCAATAAAGCCAAAGGGCAGCCGGTTGAATAAACTGGAATGCATCTATTTTTTAACCATGAGATCATAAAAATCTACAAGTTTGGTTAAGGTGAGGGGGACATAGGCCTAATGTCATTAGGTTGTGGTACATACATATTTTCTCTTGAAATGGAAACAGAAAAAAAATCCGCCTTTATTGCAGGAAAAAGGGTAAAATGAATTTATACTTTTACCTGGCCTTACTAATAAATGCAGCACAGGTCATACATAAATGAGACTAAACCCGATAAGATATCATACAGTTGGACATGTGATATCATATAGTTGGACATACAATATATAATATAGTTGGACATAAGATATCATATGATAACAAAAATGCAAAATAACTGACTGTGATGAAAACATGATATTTTGTGACAAATGCTGCTGAGTGCTGTGCATGTTAGCAGCCAATTTATCAAAAAGCCATTCATATTCTCACGCTGTCATTCTCATCGGTTTGCTAACGATTATTTTGCAATAATGGTAATTTGACTTAAACATGATATCACATAAGTATTTTCTAATAGTGAGGAGTATATAAATCATGCAATATAGCGCCAAGTTGTAATTTTTGTGCAATTAGTGTGATGAGCTGGATTGAGTAATTGGCGTCCCCACCCCAAAAATTATCGAAATATGAGAAACTTTAGTTTTTATGCTACATTTAGATATTGTCTCATACCCTTTTGAAAGTAGTTATGTAATGGTCCAATTACATGAAATAGGTAATTAGCATAATTAGGCAGACTCATCTCTGTGAAAATATTGTTTCGTTTTTCTCACTGTTTTTACTACATCGATGAGGACAGATGAATTAGCTATGGAATAAAGATCTGATCTCCTATTTCATATATTTTGTATAATTTACAGCATGTGAATTAGATGACTGGGGTGTGGTTAAGGGTGTTGAGAAATATTTGAAATTGCTCTCATTTAAAATATCTTTGATATCCCTCTCACCTCAATAGTTGTCATACGATTTTTTTCGGCCTACCTTAAATAAATCTTTACATCAAGTTACGTGGCTTTTCAAAAGCTTCTCTGCCACGATTTGGATATCCTCGAAGAGGTGTGTTCTCTGCATTTGAGTTTTCTAGCATTTAGACCCAGAAATGTGTATTCTATGTGGCAGTTTTGATGAAAAATTAAATGATTTTCCTCCCCCTTAAAAAAAGAAACCCTGACAATACCTCCACAATGACAGAGATTTGTTTTGATGAAAAACTCATTAAATTCTATTCATGGACAACGAATGATCTGAAATGAATTGTGTATAATTGTAGGATGCAATTACCATTTCATGGCAGATTTATTGAATTGTTATATACATGAATGTAAGATGAGTCTAACAAAAGAAGAAACTCTGCAAGATGCTTTGTTGTTTCGAGAAAAAAATATTGGATTGCAGCTCAACATTGATGATGATGAAAAGATATAAAGTGTTGTTGGTTGTTGTTCTCAAAAATATGCCTCTGGCACTTACATCAAAACAGGTCACTGTTATGTCTGACATACACTTTTGCCATTGTTTTTTTTGTTTGTTTGTATTGTTGGTGAATTTGCAAATACACTTTGTTAAACTAGTTTGATATTGCCTCTCAGCTGACTTGCCCTTATGTAACCTGTAGATGCTATCTGATTTTTCCTCACTAATTCAGGTTTTTAGAAATTTTCTGTGCACCAAGTTAGCTTTGGCAGTCATTACGTCCCATTATCCAACTTCTTCTGTGAAAAAATGCAGAAAACAAATTTTGAGCTATTTTCATTATTTGTCATTTGAATGACTTCGTTACTTCAGCTTACTTTTCCAAATGACTTTTTTTTTCCAAATGACTGATTTTTTTCTTGTTTGATGTTCGCTGGCTGACTGATACGTTCATTCCTGCTCTTCCATTAGTAACATAATTATTCCTGTTATTAGAACCAAAAGCATGGCATATTATGGGCTATTTCATCTCAATTAGCTCCTGATGATGACGGCAGATAATCATAAAAATTAGTTTGATTTCTCACTATATGAAAAAGTACTAGAAATGCACTCAGCCCGCTATTTGTATCATGGTCAACATGTCAAAGATCTCAATAAGTCATTTCAGTTTTTTGAGTGTGATTGCAGTTTGGTACAAAAATGCAAGTAGATCTCTGAACATCAATACTTCATTGTTTTTAGGCCAATTTATGTTAAAATTCGAAGTCAACTTCGACACACCGTTTGAAATCTGTTCGAAATTTCTGAAAGATACGAACTTGTGTCATGTAATTCATAGCTAATTCTTTTTGCCGTGCTCTTTTTAAAGTTATTCTTGAGTACTATTGATGTTCATATCTTTTTTGAAATCTCTCTCCTTTTCCAGCACAAGCAAAGCGCGTCAGTCCGACGGAATTCGCTTTTTGAAACTCGCACAGATGTCAGCGCATTCATTGTTGCTTCTCTGAGAAGCTGCCTCCTATCATCATCAATAGTAAGCCTGCATAAATCAGGGACATATCTAAAAAAATATCACTGTTCTCTTCTTTTCAAATTGAGACAAAGGTTCGGGATGCATTTACACCCCCCCCCCCCCCCCCCCCCGTTCTTATGTTGAAAGTTGTGTGCTTGTTTATCAAGTTTTGCTGGCCTCGGGTGATGATTTTGAAGATGGGAATGTTCAGCTGGGAAACTGTGGATCTTTTGTTAGTCAACAGCAAAACTGTGACCAAGTTTTATCTTTAATACAATTGAATATCATATCAGTTTTGTTTCTGAAATTCAACAGAAATACCTGTAGTTTCCTTGGACACTTTTGTCGCGGTATGTGTTGTATCCTGTTGCAAAAAATCGTCAAAATTCACGTTATATTGTGTCCTCTCGGGCTTTTTCCAAGAAGTGTTTTCTTATATTTCCTGTTTTCATTTGGTGTCTTTTTGTATTGGGTGAGAACCAGGGGCACATTCAGGCAATAATACTGAATCTGCGGATCACTCTGGCACCAAACTCCCCCTGGCGTGGCGACATTAAACAAAGGAATCTTTGAGGAGAAACTCAGTGTTCAAATTCGCGCTTCACATTTGAAAATTATCTCGAAGAAACAATGGCTACAAATGGAATTGTCAGTTATAACCCACATTGCCGACCAGCATGCTATTCACGTTATAAAAGGGGCTTCCACACTTTTCTGTAATGGTATGACGGTTGACGTCCCCGAGCAATATGACATCCAATGTGTATCATCACCAGCAACAAAAAACTTGATCGAGTTTCAATCGTCTTCTGGAACTTTTAGAAGAGAAAAGCAATGAAAATTTGTTTGTAACTTTTTCATTTTATCTCTTATAACAGTCAGTCCTATGTGAGTCAGGTTCACTATTTTGTCCAACTGTTTAGTCAGTAAAGCGCCCCGTGAATTAATAGCTACTGCATGTGATTTAAATTGCATGCAATGATAACTGCTTGTCTGAATTGGCCATAAGCAGGCACATGCGAAAGGAACCAGACGGCAGCGGCCTGTGATTGATAGAATCAAACCCTGTTACTGGTCTTACCCGCAGACAGGAAATCTTTATGTCACAGTCACACACAAGCAATAATCGATGGTTGCAGCAATTGAAATTGCTTTTTGCGTATGGCTTCATTTCGCCAAAATGTGTGAATATCTTATGGCATTTTGAGAACACTTGAATTAGTTGACGCTTTTTACCCCTCAGCCCAAATAGGCAAGAGGGTGTTGTCTTGTACGTTGTCCATCTCCCTGTTCCGCAATCAATCCATACTAGTCCAGCGATTGGTTTCTGTTGATTTCCAGAAGAACGGCTTGAACCATTGAATCATTTTTTGGTGGGAGGGGGTAAACCAAAAAGTTTTCCCGCCCCTAGCTATAAGAATGTCTTATATTTTTATGCATTCTGAAAAGCACACAACTTTTTTTCCATTATAACGTTTCCCAGAGAAGCAATGTTGTTGAGTGAAAAGCAGGGAGAAAAGTTAGAATGTCCAACCCTTGGGAAATATTTATGACAATCCTATTTTATTGTTTTATCTCTTACAATTTTGTGTATAATTGCTCCCTTATAGCAGATGGGTATTTGTATGATATTCTAATTTGAATGGAATTTTGAGAAAATAAGAAATGTCGAAACTGTTAGTTCATAATCGCGTATCCTCACAATTGAGTAGACCGAGTGGAAAATGCTTAAGGAAAGCGTATTGAAAAATGGATATGTAGTGGAGGGGGTTAAAATTACAATCATTATTGTTTCCCTTGCAGCTTCTTTCCCTTGCAGCTTCTTTCCCTTGCAGCTTCTTTCCCATGCAGCTTCTTTCCCTTGCAGCTTCTTTCCCTTGCAGCTTCATTCCCTTGTAGCTGCTTTCCCTTGCAGCTTCGTGCAGCTTCTTTCCCTTGCAGCTTCATTCCCTTGCAGCTTCTTTCCCTTGCAGCTTCTTTTCCTTGCAGCTTCTTTCCCTTGCAGCTTCTTTCCCTTGCAGCTTCTTTCCCTTGGAGCTTCTTTCCCTTGCAGCTTCTTTCCCTTGCAGCTTCTTTCCCTTGCAGCTTCTGAGACAAGACCACAATTGAATTTTTAAGCCTTTTAGCAGTTAAATTGTCAATGTTTGACCGCGACGCATCAAATACTGCGTGGGGTTGTGAATCTGAAATTTTGATATGATATTCCGGATAGTCGGGCAAGTAAATGGTGAAAAATAAACTGGTAGTTGACCACAGAAATTTTTTGATAATCGACAAATTAGACAGACTTTGATATTTCCACTCTTTTCAGCCAACTGGCAGAAAAAACTCAAAACACGCCCCCTATTACCCAATTAGCAAAATTCGAAATTAATTTTTTCATCAAATAATTTCTTTATATCAGTAGACTTGCCACAGCAAATATTTTTTCAATACCTCTCCAAATATGTACTTGAGAGTTAAAAACATGCACTCGTCTAATTGATAGGCCTGGTCTTGTCTCTTCTTTCCCTTGCTTTTAAAACGAAGCCTTCCAATTTCCTTTACATTAGTCTTACACATCGTACATCTGCAATGTATCTACATATAGAACAATACAATGTCACGTCTATGTAGCAGACGAGAACTAATTAAGACTAATTAAGGCAACATTCTTGTATTAGTTGTCGCTAATTAGCACCGCCGTTAATGACATACTAGATGTAATTAGCCGTTCTCTTGGTAACATTTGATTCAAGGTTGTTGCTAGGGGATATTGCTGGCAGCTCCTCCTAGTGGTGATATTGGGAATTTCAAGTCTTTTTCCAAATTTTGGTAAATGGAAATAAAAGATACTGTCATTGAAATGTTGAAGCTCGTATAAAGTTGGTGTCTCGTGGGGTGGTGCTTGGGAGGCTGTATATGTATGTAAAATGATCACTAATGGTCAAGTTTAAGGACAGACTGTTTCTCTTTGCTTTGTTTTTCAGCCGAACCTCATAGCGTTATTTTGTTTCCGTTAGTTTGTTTCCTGAACCCTGACGTTTGAGAAGTTTTCCATCGCTCTACCGGTTATGTCCATTTATGGCATAAAAAAACCCGTACGTCTAAATTTTGCCCACTCTGATTTGCAATTGCATTATTTCTTGACTTGTTTGTTTATGTTCCTTTTTACTCCTGCGTCCATCTGAAAAAAGATGCACACTAAGGGTTTCCTGGTCATAATTGGAGAGAAATAGACTTTAAATGCGTCTTTATTACATAAATGAGTCCAAATTGCATATATGTTTGTCATTTATGGTAACCTTAGGGCAACAGACTAGCTTGGACAGATTGAGAGGTTTCTGATGAGGACTTTTGAGAAGGCAGAATTGGAGAGAGGATAGGGCTTCTTCTGACAATTTGTAAAAAAAGGCAACATCTGCCAAGCTTATTGATGAAATAATTCCAGGAAAACAAGTTGCATTGCCTGGGATTCGAACCACATATCTTTGGGAGTACTCAATTTTGGTTGTGGATCAAATTGGTGCCAAAGGGAAGGGTCTGCCCACTCATCCTCCCTAAAGTACAGCGCAGATGAGCAATTTAAATCCCCACGACATGCGATTATCATCACTGCAATGTGCGATAAAAGATTTCTCGTCTGTGTAAAACTCGTCATCACTGGGTTTGATACTGATTGCAGGTTGCTTCGATCGCCGATTCTCGTCGCAGGCAACTGTGGTTGCCACAGCAAGGAAGCCATCTTCGTCATGTGCAATCATCATTGCAAGTGCAATGATTTAAACCACTTGTTTACAGGGTATTTGTTGGTTGAGTAACAGGGAAACATAATCGGTTTTGAAGATGCTTTCGCATGTCGAAATCCCGACACAAAAATCCCTCATTTGTGCTCATCAAGAAACATAAACTGAACCTATCACATCATTAACAATTAATGGCAGCTAAGACAACGCCAACATCTGCAATCGACCAACCATTCGCCCCCATTAGTCAAGACAATGCCACAACTATCCATCTCCGATGAAAGCCCTGATGAGAGAAAATTAGCGTGCATAGTTTCTGACGAACAATTATCAAATCTTTGGTTCGTTTGACCGTGATTATTGCGAGGAATCGATAGCGGCAAATACTGAGGATTGTGGGATACTTAATCTATTGACTGACAAAGGTACAAACTGGCTGTTAGCGTGGTGAGCATTCACTCGCATTTCAGCTGCAATCCCCGGCATTTTGTCTTATATTACCAACTGAAAATTTGCTGAAGTTTGGAGAAGTATCCTTACTGAAATACAATGTCTTCTTCTATTTGAAGTCTTGCAGTCATAGTGCTTTGTTGCTGTCCTGGACTGATTGAAACTGTCTTTACTTCTCGGTGGTTGTGACATTGTCTTTTTCAATACCTGGTGGTGACAACCATCTTAAAGTTTATTCCCTTGAAATTTCAGTTGAACTTTCATTATCTTATGAAGCATCCCCACATCAAAGTTGAGAATGCCTCAACATTCTGCTTCGAGAATATCTTAAACATGTAAATCATACGGAAGTGTCTGGGGAAATATTAAACACCTTTGTTGGACCATTCATGTTTTTCAACTCTTCCTAATTGGCAATTTAGGCTACCTGTGCCAATTTTATTGTGTCTTGTTCATTTCCACCTTTGGTGTTAAATGTTTCTTTGTTATTTTTTGCCAAGATGGTGCAATTGGCGAGGAAATGGACCACAGTCTTTAGCAACATGATGATTTTATTAGACTAAATCCCATAGTTGATGTTCAGCTTCTTGGATGGTGATTGTTACTTGTTTTCGTTTTTTCACGTGTTTCCTTTGGGAAAGAAGTGAAAAAAAGTCAGTTCTGGTAAAAGTGACTGTTATGTAGGCATTTCGCATGTTTCTTTTAGGACAGAACTAAGTAGTAAAGTGGAACCTCTCTTAGTGGACACATCTCTAACAAGGACAATGGTCTTGATCCCAAACTCTGGTTGAAATTACTGATCCACCCCTAATTGCATAGCCTACAAGGCCTACTTCATCTTTCTGGTCTGAATTTCTCGGTTACAGGAAAATTCGTCCCCGGATAATTCGTCCCCGGAAAATTCGTCCCCGCAAATTTGTCCCCGGATAATTCGTCCCCGAGGATAATTCGTCCCCTAGGAAAATTCGTCCCCGGATAATTTGTCCCCGGATAATTCGTCCCCAAGGAAAATTCGTCCCTGGATAATTCGTCCCCTAGGAAAATTTGTCCCCGAAAATAATTTGTCCCCAGAAAATTTTACAAAGTTAAAAGTTTCTGACTTTACTTTCTAAGACCCTTAAGTCTTGTCGAATGGACTGTAGTAATAACTACTACTTTCGCTTTTTCTCATTCAGTGTAATATCTCTCTTTACTACCCTACTAGCTAGTTACCTACCCCACTATTTTTATAACAGGTAGGGTAGGCAGGCAAAATATTTTATGGAAGAATTTAGAGCTTTTCTTTCATTCTGACCAGTAAAAATACTTATTTAAAGAAAAAAAAATTTATTTTGCCTGCCTACCTCTACCTACTATGAAAAAAGTGGAGTAGGTAACTAGCTAGTAGGGTAGTAAATAGAGATATAACACTGAATGAGAAAAGTCGAAAGGAGAAGGTAGTAGTTATTACTAGAAAGTAATGTCGGAAACTTTCAACTTTTGTTAAATTTTCCGGGGACGAATTATCCTCGGGGACGTATATTCCGGGGACGAATTTTCCTCAGGGACGAATTTTCCAGGGACGAATTATCCACCGGGACGAATTATCTGGGGACGAATTTTCCTCGGGGACGAATTTTCTCGGGGACGAATTTTCCGGGGACGAGTTTTCCGGGGACGAATTATCCGGGGACGAATTTTCCTAGAGCCTAATTTCTCGTGTACTTCCGAATGTTTCTGCCCAAAATGAGTTAAATTGTTAAATTTTGCCAGCGGCACGAATCAGGTCGCATCTTCATGCGTTCATCCCTTTGTCACAGCCGTCCTCGTAACTCCTCAAAACGTACCCTCTGTTCTACTCGGAAATTACTACCAGCTGATGTCTAATTACTAATTAGACTAATTAGTGCAATTCCTGATGGCTGTGTTCTATCCTCAAGGCCATGTTCTGGAGCACAGGGTCAAGGTTAGCAGATGGAACTGCGCTGATTCTTCTTGATGAAACATTCACCTTGATTGCGGTGGATCTGGGTGCAAAACATCTTAATTTTCAAATAATTTTCGATATTTATATCCTATATTCTCCTTTGAGGACTTTGAATTAGCATGGTGGTCGGCAAAAGTTGGATACGTCAAGATTATTTTGTAATCGGTTACCCTCACCAGAATTAGCTATGGCATCATTCATGCACAACCTACTTCTGCTGATTGCCAAATTGGCATCCTCTTGCAAACAGGGCCTACAACACAACTTCTCCTTACGCATGTTTCTTTTTATTCGATTGTACCCCTCCAACACTGTAATGGGGGGCCTTAGAATAACTATTTTTCATGATTCGGCGCGTGATACTCGTTGTAAGGGGTTAACTTTAATTACTCTTGAGTTGATTGTTTTCTCTCACTTCCTGTATTACTCTAAATCTCTTAATGACTTGCGGCTTTCCTGGCGAATTACGTCTCCTGGCTCAGTCAGGAAGCCGCTTTGTCCTGGCCGTCCTTACTTGACGTCTTGTCAGGCCGTTCATTAGTGCTAAGACAGGTCTTAATGAGTCTGATGTCAACTAACTCTTCATTATCCATATATTTCAAACCGATGCTTGAGATGCTGGAGTCATCAAATTAAGATCTCAATGTCGAAGGAGTTCAGGGAGGTCAAACTTCCTATTTTAGGCAGCTGCTTTAAGAACACAGTAGTCATGTAGCTTTCCTTTTGTGATGATTTTGTCCTTGACAATTTCAGTATCTTGCCCCAAATTAGTTCTTAAAGGGTTAATGGTATTATATGCACTGTATAACAACAATATCTGACCAATTCTATGTACAGTGATAATTGAAAACGTTCATAATTGTCAATAATTACCAATTACTATTCCAAATAACTATGTTTAATTGCAAAACCGGAGTTACAAATACCAAAAAAATTCTAATTGTACTAATAACAACGGCAAAATATGTCACCAATTATACCTATTACTCTGGTCACTAATTACCAAGCCAATTTTTTAATCAGAGAATCGAAATAATCCGTGGGAAATGCTAATCAGAACAGAAGAGTACGTGTTTGGTAGCGGAAAGTGAACTTTGGAATTATGCGATTTAGACATGTTTTCTAATTAGGGAAGACTTTGAAGTGATAGAGAATGGAAGATGACGCGGTTCTTTCCCGACACCTTGTCAGTGCCGCTGAAATCATGATCTATTTAAGGACACTCTGTCTTCGACTTGGATTTGCCACATTCCTTATGAATACTGTAACATGTTATTTTCTTGGCCTTGAAGTGAAGGTACCAGTCCTTTCTTTGGCCATTAAAATTGTCAGCTCTTCCGTGTTGGATAACAATTCAGATTTTGCCTGCCCAAAACATGACTGTCATGTTCCCCAGGCCGACCACCAAGTTTCGTCGCTACACTCATTTGACCTGGGTAGCTAATTAAACAGGAATTGTCACCTGTCTGACCTCATGGCATGGGCCCCCCTCCTACCTGGGATTCACCCCTGTGTTTCAATCCTTCCTGTCGTTGTTCAGCCATTTCATCCTTGGGATCATCAAGAAGTTTCAGACAGATAATTTTTCGAAACACGTAAAGAGCCTAATGACAGCCAACAGCATATCACACTGTAAAGTTAATCACACCAAATACCTTAACTTTGCAGATTACTAATGTTTTTACATCTAATTCTCTGCAGGCGAATTAATCCTTCTGGATTCCCATCCAAAAGGTGATGATACTCTTAAGCAAAGGAAATTGATTACATTAAAGTGTATCTTGAATGAATAAGTACAGTCCGATTAGGGTTTTTTCCAACACTCAATCGCCACTTGATAAAAATTCCAAATAAAAATTCTAATTTTCAGTGTTTAAATTGCAAGCTAGCTCTTTACGTTGACAGTTAAGGCGTATTAATTAGGAACAATTCAAACGGAGCGAAAAAACTTTGACAACAGTTTGATTATTTCTTTACATAACGTTGGAATTAAATCATGCCCGGAGTTGTTGGTTGAATTCAAATGAGGTTGAAGACATGTGGAAAAAAACAGCGTCAGACTTTCGAAAATTATCATTTACCCGACCTTGAAGTCAATCCTATGAGGATTGAATGACTTACATAGAGGGACACGAAAACATTCACTATCAAAAGTTTTGGGGCTAATTAAGATAGTGAAAACTGAAACACCCTCACTGGGCATCCAGCCCCTTCTCACTCTTAGCTAGTTAGCTCATTGCTGAAGGTCTCAGCTGAAAAGATAATTGCTGTGAGATAATTGCTGTGGAAAATGCAAGCCAAATGCAGTTTTAGGAATTGCCCTAATAAGGGATCTCTTGACTTGTTAAGACGTATTTGTCAGAATCTGGTTGTTGAAATGAGGTTTGGTGGTAAAAAAAGGGAAAGAATTGTCTTGGGGGGTCAGCAGATTGACGATCCCCCCTCCCAGTACAGCGTAATTCCCCAATGCCTATAGAAGTTGCAAAAGTCCTGGTTTACTTCTTTCATTTCAATAATTCCATGATGATGTAAATATGTACCAAGCCATTTCTAAAAGTGAGTCCATTCCCCTAACCTTCCTTGTTTTGATTTATGACGGCGGGAACGCTCCCCTTGAGAATGATATTAATTACAATTCACCCAATAATCCAAGATTCTGATGACATATGCATTGTTTATATGTCTGTGTGTCCCTGGAATATTTCAGCGCTAGGGGAACCGTGTAAAATAAGTAATCGTGCCGCTAATTAGTTCTGCGTTTGACATAAGTATGGTCTACATGATTAATGGCATTTGTCACGCAGTGCAAGGGACCTCGAACTTAGGAATGTCTTTTGGATAAAAATGTCCTGAGTGAGGTGGGGTCGGGTGAGGTGGGAGAGAATCTTATGGTAATTGAGGCAGGCCACAGACTAAGTCATTTTGGTACCATGCGTTAAAAAATCTGCCGTCTCAGCAATGAAAACTGCCAGTCTGCGCTGCACATCAAAAGCAGCTTTACAACCGGATATCTTCCTGCCAGAAAGCCCAGGTGGAATTCAATAGAAAATATCTTTTTAAAATTTTGGCTGTTGTCTTTGCAACTGAAGGGGTTAAACAAGTATTGGTGGCTCGGCAATAGACTATTGCTCATTAATTATAAATCTCATGATGGTTGTCATAATTCCGTTCCATGGGCTGCTCAGGGTCAGATGTCAAAAATACTAATTATTTCCAGCGTGGAAATAGTCGAAATTACTGCAAATCATTAAGATGATCAATACGCGGGAAATTGGCTGGCGGAAGATAAATATACATATGAGCGCGATTCATAATCACGCAGCAGCCAAGCGCAAATTTGGCAATACACGCAATTACGAGGACCTCCTCATCGAGTTGATGAAAACTCAAATTAGAATTGTGACAAATTCTCCGCGTTAATTCGACCGTGAAGATTTTCATTGGCCGTCGGCGATCATGTGACCTTTTCAGCAGGATTTGCGGATGATTAGCGCAAGGTTATCAATTTATTGATCGCAGCGACGGTGCTTGCTTCCTGCAATTATTGCGCGTATTATCAACCATTGGTGGACAATTGCTCAATCGAAACTAATAAACAGACAGAGAAAGTGAGAGGCAAGTCGTTAGCTATATCGCTGGAGTACCATACTGCACTAATTTAACCCTCGGTGAGCTGCAACTACTGCCGTAGGGTGGGCCAGGCCTTAGGGGCACTATAGAGTCACTTCTTTTTTGTTTCTGATGGGAAGCATCTACTTGCTTTATTGACATTGCAGCAAAACGGTGAAATGTTTGACTTTCTTGGATTTTCTGCAGGATTAACCACCTGCTTCACTGTGTTCAGGTCACATGAAATGACAATTCTACGACCCAATATCGCAGATTCCTAGTAATGACATGCTAGCTGTTTACTGAGAATCTGAAAACGAGGGATTTTAGTTGCTTTGACCTGCAGCACAGCCTCTGACAACATGACGAGTGTGGATGGAGTCACTCTTCACTCTTCAATAACCTCAGTCAGTTCATCTTAATAAATATTTTGTGCCACGTTTGGATCTCAACTACTCGAAAGTAGATAGGACCCTGAAAACCTGTCCTACCTCATTTTCAGCTCCTGAGACGGCAGATGACATCAATGCCCCCCAAAGTGTTGTCGAGGCTGATCTTACCGAGGCTTATGGTGTCATCCGCAACAATACCTCGAGGATATCACACTAATTAAATGGAGAAGTAATTACAACAGGAGGAATCAGCAATTTCATTATTCATGGTTGGTTATTCCTGACATTACCTCGCTAATTTCAGGCTGTCAATCTTCATATATTCCAAGCCATCCTGTTGTTCCTGGTTTTATTAGAGATTTTAATGAAAGTTTCCTTCATCAGATGATAAAGGAGTTACTCTTTCAAATCGTACTTTTCCAAATAATGCGTAATTGAACCTTGGACCTTCTGTTGACGAAACGGACACATCAACCACTAGGCCATCAGGGTCTGAAACACCTTTTCAGGGAAACACATCCTGAGCTATATCCCCTTGGACATATTAATGATAATAAATAATAAAATACCATATATTAAAGTGCTCTGTGCATGCCGTGCATGCTCCAGAGCACTGTACAGTAGATAAAAACGACCAAGAAGAAAAAGTTCTAAAAAAACATTATAAAAGTCCAGAAAATTCGATAATACTAATATGGATTAAAACATTTGAATTGCACGATAAGATATTAGGAATGTCACACATCGTAAACGATCTGAAATAGATGAGTTTTGAGGGCTCGCTGGAAGGGCCCAATCTCTCCGATGGCTTTAAGGTGGTCAGGAAGCGCATTCCATAATACAGGACCACTGGTTCTAAATGATCGTTCACCAATTTTAGTTCTTGTCCTTGGCAGAATCAACGTGTTCTTGGATTCAGATCTTAATGACCTGGAGGGTCATGTAGTCATCCGAACACCAACAAACTGTTCTGATATAAACCGCACTTACACCACCTGAAAATGGACCACCAATCTTGGTTCGGGAACCAATGCCGGACCATCGAAAATCCACCAAGCGCTTACACCAGCGCTGCAGCTAGTTATAAAATCCAGCTACAGATGGCGCGCAAACAATAAATTGCATGCGCAGAAAGCGCCATTTCGAAAGCGCCGCCTGGAGCCGAACCATCTAACTAGCTAATTGCCGATCCATTTGCGCGTACACCACGACAAAGCCGAGCTTTTAACAAGCCGGGCGAATTTGGACCATCAAGCTTGGTGGGACAAATTCGTTCGGCAATTTGTATCGGCAATGGATTGCCGAACCAATTTGTCGCAGCAATGTGGTGGTGTAAGTGCAATTGGTCCACCAATATTTCGTGGTGTAAGCGCAGCTATAAAAACCAAACCATCCAGGTTCTTTAATTCTGGAAGCAGAACAACAAACAAGTCTCTAGCATAAAACAAACAAATCTGGTTCCATCTTGATCCATATTGAACCCAGCCACAAATAAACATTGTTGTCAGCTTATTACAGGTGTATTTAATGGAGAATATGTCATTAGACAGTGATGAAGATGACACTAATTGTGTGTGAGGTCTTAATTAACGGTGTCAGGATGTCTCCAAACGTATTGGTGTTTTTAATTGCACTTGGTGGGTATTGGTGTGACAGATTGATATGAAAGCAAGGGTAGTTCAAGGGCTCATTTAAGCTTGTTTATGAGTAGGTGAATTGATCCATCTTGCTTTAAAATATTGTTAATTACATCCCGGGTAATAAGTGGAATGGAAATGTAACAGGACTTGTTGATGGGTTTGTTTCAGAGTGTCAGGATAACTCTTCCAGTAATGCCGTTGCCTTGTCCTCAAGTCTTGGAAGTAGAAATCGACTCAATAATTTGCCAAAAACCTGTTGATTTTACTAATTTTTGGAAGCTTTAATAGGACACTTTCTGATGGTACCATCTTTTTCATCACTAGTGTTGTTATTTTTGAGTAAATTATACTTTTCGTCGAAATCCTGGATCATTGTGAGCGAAAGAGTTAAAGTCTTAACAGCTTGTGCCAAAATTCATCAATCACTGTATATTGTACAACCTCTGAACTTTTTAATGAAATTCTTTTGTGCGCACGAAAATTAAAATTTCTTCAACTTGAAAAGTTTCTAAGAATTACTTAGTCATGTGCGGAGATTTCATGACCTGCTTTATCAAAAGGAAGACCAAAGATAATTGGCGGAAACTTGGTAAAAGACACGAAAACTATACCCGCCAACCATTTGTTGATTGTGCGAGTTTACACAACACTACTAGGATAGGAGACAAAAACTCAGTGCTTCATCCACTATAGAATTAATAAAGGCTATATAGAAATAATGGAACTCCCATATTTGCATATCTTTGCACTTAGAATAAATTTGGCACTGAAGTAGGTCATGTATTGTTACTTGGCATTAGAGTAAATTATTTTTCTGGGCAATATTTATCCGGTATCTGAATTAAGTGGTTATTTGATGCATGGCTAGTTAACCTGGTATGGCTCTGTTATAGTTGGACGAGACAGTGACACTTTTGTTCCGAGTGTGATTTTTGATTGTAAGGCCTGCCCTCTGGTGATAGGAATTTGAACCTAAAAAAACTTCGGGCCCATTTGGCATCTCCAAAGTGAAGCTGTGACAGCCCAGTTATGTTTCCAAAACCCTATACCCTCAGCCCAAGAGCCATACCTCATCCTATTTTGTAACCCCCGTCTATTTGAGAACCGTGTCTTAGCCACCTGCTGAAAACCTGGGCAACTTTGGGCCCATTTGGCATCTCCAAAGTGAAGCTATGACAGCCCAGCTCTGTTTCCAAAACCTATACACTCAGCCCAAGAGCTGCACCTCATCCTATTTTGTAAACCCCTGTCTATTTGAGAACCGTGTCTTAGCCACGTGTTGAAAACCTGGGCAACGCTTCCATCTACATTATATTCATAGTTACCTAGGGTATCGTTGAAAGATGCTGCCACAAGTAAGATAAGGCTGTCTTGACTTGCCAATAAAGTGCCTTGACCAAGGGGACACATCTACTTTTCTGGTCATTACATGAGATTCTTGACCAAATATGACATCTTTGGGATTATTTCACCATAAACAATAGATCTCCTTTCTAACTCTACAGCATTCCCTCACTGGCTTCGGGCATCGATTAATTTGCAAATTAAAAGTTTGCAAATTTAATCTGTTTTATAATTATGCTATGATTATTTGCTTTTGGCGAATATTTCGTTAAATCCCTCGAGTCAAAAGGCGGAGTTGGATAATTTTTCCAACAAAAATCATTAAAATGGCAATTATTGTCCAATTTTGGATTAATTTGCTGTTTGTTATTGAGATATACACAGAAAGCTATATTACATTATGGTAGGTATCGGAGTCAGATTTTTGTGATGAGGAGTAATTTGATATTGTTAGTAAGTTGAAATGGATGTTTTAATTCTGCGTATTAACCCTTATCATTTCAATATGGAATAAGAAGTTCCTTTTGCATGATGCCATCAAAGTCATGAAATATTTCAAAATCATTTATATGAAAAATTCGGTGTGGTGTGAGATTATGGCCAGTTGTGGAAAGCTCTTCATGAGGTCTTCTAGTGGTTCCCTCTTTGATTGACTTTGATTGCATTTTCCGAAGAAAATCTAACTGGTACTCTGTTATTTTTTAATAAAAAACAAGTGGAAGGTAAAAGAAAGTGCGTCTTCTTTAAAAACTGAGTTTTAGATTAAAGAATGAAAAAACACACCGACACAATAAAAGAGCGTGTCTTTTTGAGACCGAATTCTTCTCGTCCGCCCTGTACCTACCTTTCTCAGATGCAGACCCCATGAGCAGAATAATACCCCACAAGTCTAATCTCATATTAGAATTGATTACTTGTGAAATTTAATGAATTATTCTACCAAGTATGTCCAAATTATACGCAACAATTGCCAGCGGAATAATAAGGGGATGATGTATTGCCAAAAGTCTTGTGTTTGGAATTGAAAATTTTACAAAGCGCTTTGGAGGCCCAACTATGCATTCTTAAGTATTCTTGGCTTCTTATATGCACCTTCAAGAGGATGTGTATGCATGAATGGTACCATATGATGAACTGTTAGGTGAATTCCCAGAAGAACTGGCAAAACGGGCAGCAGTATGTTTAGCGTATCATCAAAGTAGATTTGTCTACGGTACAAAATGTTGAAAATGTTCATGTGACAAGATAGTGTTAAAGGTAGAGTATACAGTGCAACCTCCCTTAGCGGACACCTCTCTATTAAGGACTACAGAACATTTGTGTACATTTTATGATGCATTCTTGTCCAGAACCACCCTCTTTACAAAACTCTGTAACCAAATGCACAAGTGATATTTGCTGATGTGATTATTTAACATATTTGTAAGAAAATTCTCAATTTCAGATTTAAATTTAAAGTGTTCTTTAGCCTGTAAAGGGTTAAGTACACCACATTAGCAACCAATCAGATGACAACGAAAGTGTTCAGTTCAGAGGTGAGAACCCCCCACCATCCTCTGGGAGCCAATAATGCGTATGTATGCTAATTATCAAATCAACGAAGGCGTATGTAATTATTTACAACTTCGACGATGAGATATCCCCGGAGAAAACCGAGTCATTAAAATGTTAGCGGCTTGGAAATATTAGGCTATGTCTGCAGTTATAATTATACAGGTTGCAGTTGGTAGAAATTTGAATTTGGACACATTGAACTTTTATTAGAAATATGCAATAAATGTTGGATTTATTGGTGAAACATGCGGTAGAGATTGGGCTCTATTGCAGAGATGCAATATCAATTGATGCAATAAGCGATAAGAAGATTGCTTGTATGAAGGCAAAATCGCTGTTGCATAAAATCAGACCAGTTTGATACTTTTTGCCTGCGGCAACTGTGCCTGATTCTAACTTCACTTCAAGCGTCTTAGCATTGCCCCAAGGTCGCAAAAGGTCAAGGTCATTAGCTAGCCCACTCGCTCCAATCATGATCAGATTTGGCCATCAGTCCCAATTAGTGCTAAAGTGTTCGAAATTTTCTGGTTGATGACATTTGTGGCGGACCGCAGTAAAGTGAGTCACAAATTTCATTGGATGAAATTTGAATTGACTATTGATTCAGATCGCATTTCGATCTGGACTGATGGTCTTAGCGATAAATGCACGTTGCAATTACGAGATTTCTAAAATTTCCTTTTTACTTCTTAGTGGTAATTGACATTTTCCCAAGGTGATGGCCTTCCTAATTACGGGAGGTTCAAATTGTGAGTTGTCTGTTTTCGTTTCTAGATTGTACCGGTTGTGGTTGTCTGATGATAGCGCTATTGGCATCGCTTTATTTTTCTCCTTACGTCACAGTTAAAAGAAAGAATTCAGGCCTACATGTAGCCAATTACACAGTCTATTGTCTTTGAACAAAGCCCGATCACACCAAGGCCTAAATTCCCATAATTCTGTTGCCTTATCAATGGGTTATCAGGGTAAACCTTGATAACATCAGCCCCCATGTAGCAGCTTCATGGGGGTCATGAGTCTAAATGTGATTGGCCACAATCATCTACTGGGAACTGCCAACATTTCGTGCCACTTTAATTTTGCAAAAATTTTGCGAAAAAAGAAAACATTTGTGCTGTTTATTTTGGCTCATTTTGCCAAAACTTGCCAATACTTAATAGAACTGAAGCTATTTTCATCCACATAATGCTAAGGGATACTTTGAATTTGGATGACATGCTTGCCCTGGAGTTATCCAAAGCAGAGGTGTGCTGTTTTATCCCCTTGGGGACTTGGAGATTAAACTTATTGAAAATGAGTTATATTTCTCCATATTTCCTCATATAAATCCCTTGAAACGAAGATACTTAAACCGTGCTCACAGGCTTTTATGTAGCTTTGGGTCAAAATTCATAAGTTTACAAATATCAAAATGTCATTGTTCTTTATTTAAAGGAACACCTAACGCTGAAACTACGCATGTTGAAGGCCGTTCTGGAATACATTACATAACTCCAGTTGCAGTGTGGGAAGTAAATATAAAATTCGAATGTCCCAAAATCACCTTCAGTCCAGAAGTTTGAATGATGTTGACGTGGCAATTTGGTGTTCACTGCGCCTGCATGACCGCAACTGAATGAAGAGATCATTCAGGGTCTGTCTGACAGCTGTGATTGTTGACCCGACGTCATCCAGAAGTTTAAGAGCACAGAATCTTTTTACCTGTCCAAACACAACTTTGCTTCATTATTATCTATCATTATTGATGGAAAAACACTTCACTACCGTTCGAAAACTGCCACAAATTGAGTTCATATTATTGTTTTTGTTGTTGTGTCCTGAAGAACATTCTGTAAATAATCAATAACAGAATCTCACAATGATGATAATTCTGAAACAAAAACACTCCAGTTTTTTATCCCGTCATTTCGATCCTGTTTTGTCTGCAGCTTGAAAGATGTTTTATTGTTATTTGTTCATTAAGTTTTGCCAGAATGTTCTGATGAATTCAACGTTGAATTGGCATATTTCGCGTAAAAAGGTTAAATTGTGTTTAATTGTGTATAACAAGGAATACAAGTGATGCCTCCCGGCCGGAGTTCATGTTTTATAAGGCCAAAATTAGAGTTAACATCTTCGAAAATAGCAAACAAAACCTGATCATTGCACAAATACCTAAGTTTCATAATTCATCCATAAAAGGTTTTCTACATTTGTTGTTTTATTTTTTTTCTGCATCGTTCATTGTTTTGCGGGCAGTTGTTGTTTAATTATTAATTCATGATATTTGCATTATGGTATTTGTTCCACTGGTATAGCCTCGGGCATCCCCAATAATCAGCTCAGTTACATATTCTTGTCTTTTGTTTGAATTTTTGGAAGACAAAATGGATTACCTTCGAAGCTATACCAACCAAAAACATTTCTCTGAATTAACGATGAAAATTAAAAATCAGTGCTTTACATGATGATAAATATTCATATCAATCAATGCAAGTTTTTTGCCTTCGTATCAGCCAATTTGTTGTTCTGTTTTTTCGTCATGAAAAGTTATTTTTCTTGTTCAGTTTGAAAAGATATTTTTCTTGTTCAGTTTGGTAGTATTGCTCTGGGCATTGTTAGTTATAGAGCTATGTGTTCATTTTTTATGTCATTTTCTGCCGACAAATCCGTTATGCTAGCATCTTTAAGCCCTGTTTTAGCAACTTGTTGGGAATGTTAGAGTTACAAAAAGATATCACAAGTTTTCAAAAATAGGGAAAAAAATTAAAAATCCTTTGAGCACTTGTAAAAGTTTCAGGGCTAAATTGTCTATGGGGCTCAGTTGAGATTTTTTTTCAACTTGAAATACTTTTAAGTAAAGCAGGTGCAAATTTACCAACTGGAAAAAGGGACCGTCCCTATTGTATGGTGATGGATTAAGGTATTGTTATTTAGAGACCCAAGACCTTAATACCTCAGAAATCAAAAGCACATGATGGAAAGCATTGTTGCCTGGCAACTTGTAGGACAGAGTTTCGTACCAAACCAGAATCTGTTTCAAAGAAGTTACACAGTTGAATTTAGTTGTCCGTGGGTAAATTATGGTATAGAGAAGAACCTCTCCATTAAGATCACCCTTGGGACTGACAAGTGCTGTTCTTAATAGAGAGGACATCTCTGTTTTAGCCTTGTGAGGGTTAATCCCTTGAAGTGCGGGAGATATCAGCTGACCCACGCTATTCAATATTTATCTAACTATTAACTTGAAGACAACCATGAGATGGATGAGTTTTAGATTTGTGACCGTAATTCAGATCGTGCGATAAGGAAACAAAATGGCGAAGGGGACATTGGCGATCGAAGTGCGATCTTAGATAAAAACATAAGTAAATGAGTTGCCATGTTTGTATGACATTGACAGTACTTGAAGAAATCTGTATTCCATGATTCAATCATTCCGGCCATACACGATCAAATTTTTCATTCAGTTTTCTGAATATGCTCTTTCAGGTTTTACATGTCGACAATGGTTCTTGAGATATAGGCCCTGAATCAGCATTTTCAGAATATTTTGTGAAATATTTCATCGTGTGCTGTGGGGCATAGATGCACGACGCACCAATGACACAAATTTAGGGATGACAATAGATTTTGACTCTATGTCTAACATCGATTGAGAAACTTCGGCTCTTCTACCAGGGTTTCTGATAAGAAACTTTGGCATTTTTGGCATTTTCTGAAGGGATCCTATAACTATTTGCGTATAACATTAATGGACTTGTTTTCAGATGCATTTGCCGTGTTTACTCGCGAGAAAAAAGTGACCAAGAATACACACGAGTACAATTGAGAACAAACAACCTAACAAACTTGATAAATTTATGAGTTTTTCCATCGTTTGTATCAACTTGTTTGTTTTCTATTGGTGGATAGAATGTTTGAATGTTTTTTTAATTTAGGTTTTGTACGCATGTTTTGTTTATTTTTGCGTAGGTTTCAAATTATTCTTGTTTTCTTGGTGAATTGATTGATATTATTCTTGTCGCTTTCATCAGAATTGTACAATTGTTTATAAGGGCAGTATTTTTTTTGAAAAGTTATCGTTGTTCGATATCCATTAGCTTTTGTTTACTTGTGACCCTAGATTCTTCTGGCTTGTTGTTTTTGTTTAGAACTTCAAAGATAGCTATGTTATATAATATCCCGCCTCCAGATTAATCGGTGAGGAATGTGTACATCTAAATATTTGGTTGTTAATTTAAGTTTCAGCTTTTCTTTAAAAAGGTTCTAACACTCCGGTTGTTCTGAAATTATCGACTTTATATTGTGTTTACTTAGGCCTGTCTTTTGATATATAGATGCTTGTGCAGATTGTGTGTCAAAATAAATCTTCATGTTTAAATGTGATAAAGTTTGACTCAAATGAAAAGTGACCTCACACTGAAAATGAAATATGTGAGGCGGCAGTTTTCTTCAATAGCATCAATACGTGTTTAATTCACAAAACCGATTCAACTTGAACTATAATTAGCGCAGAATTTAGAGACTTTGGTTCCCGGGAGCAACATGTGGAAACTCTCGACACTATCAACACATTGCGACTGAGAACAAATTTCAACAAGGATCGGCCAATTTCATATTATGCCATTTGATACCTGGGAATACAGCTATTGTCCCAGCCACATTTGAAGCACTTTCCCTGTCGGTATTGCGGAGTTTTTCGGTCAATGACAGCGTCTCATTTCGCCAAACAATAGAAAATGAAGCGATTGCTTGAAAACAAGTCCGAAGTTTCCTATACTTGATCCATTTCGATGGCCCTTGCGCGCCATTGTTTTTGTGTAACATCTTGTTAGTGTTAACACCTGTTTTCCTCTGAAACTAAAGAGCAGTGGTGTACACCACAACTGCATTGATTAACCTTTTGGTCTGGTGCTATTTGGTCCACGTCTCTTTTAAAATTGAATCCTCACCCGATTTTAGAATGGGATTATTATTTTCAAAGTCTTGCATGAATTATGACAGGTTATGGTCAATGAGTTCTGGATACAAAGGTAGTTTTAAAGGGTGGCTATAGTCAGTAGCCAAGTAGTTCATATTAAGTTACACAGAGTCACCAATAGGGGTCTCTCCTAGTACATGAGGATCTTTGAGGATACACGCCTCTGGCAGAGGCCTAAATAACACATTTTGAAACTCCACTATTATGTTATCCAAAATGCAATCAAATACATTGGGATTTAAGTTGTCTGCTTCATTTATCGACTATGAAAGTTACCGGACTCCATTTATTGATTAATTTAATTTCATGAGAACTTTCCCCTCATTATGTTTCATTTTGTTAACTTTTCATGTAAAATTGGGAATTTTTTCTCTCTTATTGATCAAAATATGAAAGTCGTCATATTTCACAAAAGCTGTTACGTGGGTTTTGGCTATTGTCTCTGAGATCAAACTTAAAGGGTAACTCATGTCAAATTTCACCATATAATGTTTTAGCTGTTTTTGACAAATGACTACGTCACTTTCTCATAAATCGGTAAGGTTTTCGAATCGAAATGCACATTTTCTAGAAATTGATGGTTTAATCCCGCCCGGACGGCTCACTTCGATGCCATTTTCGTTGATGACGTCACAACATGAACATTTTCACGGTCGCGGTGGTTTACATTCAGCGATTTTGTAATAAATCTAATCAAAATGGAAAATTTGAGCTTAACATTAGTGATCAACAATCAAAAACGGACGTATTTCCTCAAAGTTGTAAATCACATCATAGTATCACTTTAAAGTGATTATCGCCCGGGTAGATAGTTGTCCATACATCGTCCTTTCATTTCCTTTGCCTCAGCTGGCATGAAATGAAGTTCTATGAACCCCCTTTAATTGATGCCGAGTATATATACATGCGTACCATCAGTAAGGGTGTTTGTTTATATGCTGCCATCTTTGAATCAATTACCCAATAAACCAGCCTCTTCTGAGTCGCGTACCCCCACACAAGTGTTCTTCGTTCATTTCTAAGCTCCAAGAAAGGATTTATGCAGATTTACAACTAATATCTCGCTTGCCTGAACTTTTGAACATACGATTTTGACATACCCCCCCCCTCCAACTCGTCTCATGAAAGCATGTCTACACACATTGCATTACACATACCATCAGTACCCCTCACCGCAATGAACGAACATGACAAAAACACCACGCAATTCGTTTCTTTGAGACATACGGCCCTGGCAGAGTGCGATGATCTAGCGTGGTTGGTCGTCAGGGGTGTCCGATTATCTGCCGCCAATTACAAATGGGTGTCATCAACTCCAAGCACCTGCCAGTGGCGGCTCGTAATTACAACTCCATTATCTCTCATTTCCTCACCAATTAACACCTGTCCACCGGCTTTATGGTAATTCCAACGACGCTGATTGACCCAATTACACTTGCGTTTTCTTGGGTCACAAATTTGGTTAATTTGTCTTTTATGTTCTTGGAAAACTCGGCAAAGTCTTCACATAAACAAACACGTTTTCTCAGGTAAATGGACACATGACATCTTCGATAATAACGTACATAAATTTAATTGCGCCAGGGCTGACATATCGTGATATAACAGGGCAAGATGAAAAAAATATCGATGCAAAATAGCCCGATAGCTGGATGGTTTTAGAGAGCGATTTACTTGACATGAAAATGAGCCACGGGCTGCCTGAGAGATTTTTTCTTCCTCATCATCCGTAATTACGAAACTCATAACTATTAGTTCCATATGGATTGATGAACTCTGTCATATATAGTAATGGTAGTTAATGAAGGCAGCTGGTGGTTCTTCCCACGGAAAGATGGCACTTTTTTCTCGTGTCTTAGATGGGTATAATTAGCGGGGTTCATTAGGGTTTTCCTGGGCGTTGAGATGTTCTTTGTCGTGACAAGTGGCTTTGAGGTTCTGATTATCAGTCCATTTTTTCTGTCTCATATCTATGAGGGTTATTGCTCCAATACCTCAGTTTAGTTGCCACATATCTACAACATCAATAGAACTTAATACAGGCATTTGTTTTTTTTGGAAAGACATCCCTATGTTGGCAAATCCAAGGTTGAACTCAAAGTCGGTGGTTCGTTGATGAAGACCATAAAGAAGGGCAGTTAACACTTTGGGTGCTCACCATTGGCAATTCTCATATTTTGACTGAAGTCATCATCCCATTCGACGTGCTAAAGATTGTGAATGGAACACACGATGTCAACATGTATGCCTGAGGTTTCACCATGTAGCAAGGGTATTGGTTGAATGCTCTTGTCTTGATGCCCATTTGAGTGATATCGAAGAAAATTGGGAATTAGACATGATCGGGAAAGTGGCTGTGACTTGTAGAGGGGAGATAGCCCTTACAATATTCTGTAAGGGGGTAGACCAATACCATGGAAGGTCCACAACAACACCTGCTAAATATTCAATCTTTTTTTGATACGCACAGTAGTTTTGGCTTGATTATTCAATATATTACCTCTTCTTTGTAAGCCCTGTGGCCTAGTATTTCTGCCCAAGGCGTCAATTTCACTTAGTAACTCCTTATCCAACTTCCAGTGAAACTGATACTGCAGTTATGTAATCTTTTTATATACTAACTGACAAATCTGGCTAGTTCAGACATATAGATGTACCAGGTCACTGTTGGTAAGTTCAGTTCCTTCCACAATTTTGGGCAGTTAACACTTTGGGTGCTCACCATTAGCAATTCTCATATTTTGACTGAAGTCATCACCCCATTCGACGTGCTAAAGATTGTGAATGGAACACACGATGACAAATCTGGCTAGTTCAGACACTCTTCGTGTCCATACAGATGTACCAGGTCACTGTTGGTAAGTTCAGTTCCTTCGACAATTTTGCTTATAAACGGTGTTTCATATTCCTGCACACTAAAGTTTTACCATGTCACATATCAACTTACAAAGTGAATGTATGTATAGTTGAAATAAAGCTGACATCAAGAAAACTGTGTCATCGTTGTCGGTTTTTAGGCGTTCCGCGTGCGTGAGACCCTGACATGAAAAAGAAAAAAGGGAGCAAGATGCTGAAATGTTATTGCCACACTTCACTATCTTGATCATTAGACTTGACAGGTTGACAATCACGATTTGAAGTCAAATCATACATTCCAAATTTCTACACATAAGTCTTCTTCGATACAAAAATTTACTGACCCTTCATTTGGAATTGACCCAAATAATCTCGATCTCTTGCCGTGGCTGGCCAACAATCACACAAATGAAATATTGGTACGCATCACCGAGAAAGACACTGCCAATTTATCTCCGAAGCCTGCCTATCAGATCAAACATGCTGATATTTAATTTTCTCCGGCTGAGCACAATGCCACAAAAGATCGCAGGGTCTGGCGTGTGGTTGTACAGATAATATCCATATGGATGAGTGTCATATCTGTCGAATCTTGCCATAACTTCATATGTCGAGATGTCAAACTCGATCAACACAACTGGTCATTGGTACAGAAACTATTAGAGGCAAGAGGGATCTGATATCAAGGAGCTTTGGACACTGAGCTGGTGTGGGTTTGAAGGTTGGTGGTAACGCATTCAGAGTCAAGGATGGTATGGGTGTGTGCTGAGACAGCCTTCCAAGGCTGATGTTCACGTGGACAGTAAGGACACAGAGCAGTCGTTTGTTTGGAGGCATGTGGTATCGAGATGCTAAGACCGCTTACACAACCGTTTCAACCACCGCACTGTGCGGCCTCTTGCCTCTCGGCGTGACTGTGCATCCTTCTGTAGGTATAGACAAGCCATTTCTCCGACCACACTGTGCTGCCTCTTGCATGTGTTACTGTATGGTAGACCAGCAGTTTCACCCGGCCCACTGTCGGGCCTCTTGCCTGCCCTACTGTATGGTAGACCAGCAGTTTCACCCAGCCCACTGTCGGGCCTCTTGCCTGCCCTACTGTATGGTAGACCAGCAGTTTCACCCGGCCCACTGTCAGGCCTCTTGCCTGCCCTACTGTATGGTAGACCAGTAGTTTCACCCAGCCCACTGTCGGGCCTCTTGCCTGCCCTACTGTATGGTAGACCAGCAGTTTCACCCAGCCCACTGTCGGGCCTCTTGCCTGCCCTACTGTATGGTAGACCAGCAGTTTCACCCGGCCCACTGTCGGGCCTCTTGCCTGCCCTACTGTATGGTAGACCAGCAGTTTCACCCAGCCCACTGTCGGGCCTCTTGCCTGCCCTACTGTATGGTAGACCAGCAGTTTCACCCGGCCCACTGTCAGGCCTCTTGCCTGCCCTACTGTATGGTAGACCAGCAGTTTCACCCGGCCCACTGTCGGGCTTCTTGCCTGCCCTACTGCATGGTAGACCAACCGTTTCACCCACTGCGCTCTCTGGCCCCTTGCACTGTTCTTCAAGTTATCGCGAACCTCATTGCTGAAGCTATCAAGAACCTCATTGCTAATGTACTGCTAACGACTCCATCAGACTTAAATAAGTGCATACTGGGAATTGAAATCAGGGTATTAACTTGCGGAGAAAGCCATCAAAAATTCATCAGGGGTGGATTGAAAGATGGTCATCTTTTAGAGTAAATTTTAATATTTCTGGCCTTTTCAATATGATGGCGCATCAAGATATTAGCTATGGTGCACCTGGGGGCGTTCGCGGATATGAATTAAAATTTCGAGAAATTTGTGAATTTTCTCAGAATTTGGAATTGGAAATACTGAAAACTGACAAAATTCAGGGACAATTTATTTTATCGCAGATTTAACGCATAACCTAGATTCGCGACATATAAAATCAAGAGTCAGAGGTCTTTCATTCTGAAGGCAAACACTTCATTGCAGTGATAAATATCGCACAACTCTGCAATGAAAATCACTCTCCTGCTTGAGGTAAATTATCTAGGGTCAAAAAATACTTCAAGTACTTTGGCCATTTCACCAAAAAGTCATCTGGGATGGGCATCAAAAGTGAAAACAGCTCACAGCCATTCAAGTCTCATTGATCATGTTGATAAATATTTCAAAACTTCATGAAGTTTCCCCGCTGCCGTTTAACAATAACAAATTTGATTATTTTCGATCATTAACGAGTCCAGGCTATGGTTTTAATAAGGTCGCTCTCCCAATTAGCAGTTGTGATGGAGAGAGAAGGGATATTGCACAGTGTCAACACTCAGCTGGCTGATTTCAAATACTCGTAAAGATAAAGGATTACTCGTGAATTATTTATAAATGATAGACTTTTATTTAATGATTTAGACACTTTCAAATAATACCGCAGGAAACACTGGTCCACTTAACATGAAAAGTGTGTTAATATCTGACATCGGCGTGAATACCCTATACTTTTTCCGCGACTCATTACTGAAAACCATTCACAATAGTTGGTCGACTAATTAGGGATGTTGGACCATGTTGCATTGCATTCACCTTCTTCAATTCGTAAGAATTTATTCAAATGAAGCCAGACCCACAAGTAAATAGGAAACTTTAACATCGGGTGAAATACCAAAGTATTTTTAAGAGCGAGTATTGTGAGAATTGACATTTTCCTTTGCTAATTAGTGTGGAAGTCTTTGCAGAACTCCCGCGAAATAATGAGCGTTTTTTTACACGATACTTCTCGACTTCAACCGTATATCGTTTCGGCGATCACAGGACTTATTGAAATAGAAAATGCGTTGAGGAGGTTTGGTTTCTCAGCGCTAATTAGTCTGAACTTTGATGAAAGGAATTCACTTGCTATGATAATTGTCGAAGTATCAAAGTATCGAAGTATTGTCGAAGTATGTTGCCACAAATAGGCTTGGGAATTGACGAATGTGAATCGACTCACCCAACTCACCCTCTTATTTATTTGTTTTATCGAAAATCTTTGAAACGAAAATTGTTCAAGTAATGAAGTAATGGTAATTTGACGTCATTGGACGAAATTTAACATCATTTGGTGTCACTAAATGGTCCATTACATCTGATGTGGCAGGGTGACATTGTTTTCCGAGATTTATATTTTGTGAATCACAGTTATACACAATTATGAAATTGGTGAAAATATGTGAATACGTCCACAAAAATCTGGTTGTTTGCAGTAGTTCATTACTGTTGATGTTAATGTCTTCTGCAGAAATGTAAAAAACAGTCAATTTTCATAAAAGAGAAATTGCAAGAAGTTGAATCATTTTTAGGCTGTTGATGATTCAAAAAGAGGAGTATAAAACTATTTGATTTTAGAGATAGGATGCTATCACACTCTTGGGGGATGTTTTAGAAATCATTCACGATATGAGAATATCTCTTGGGAGTATGCATACGAAGAATTAACAAAATGGACTTTTATTTTAATTGTTGCAATTCTGAACTAGGATTGTGAAGGAAAAAAGAAAAGAGGATAAGATATTTGAAACATTGTGGGTTTTTTGCGTAAATGTGGATATTTTAGACAATGGCGCCACCCTTGGGACAAGATGGTTAACCACAACACGAGGGATCGTTGATTTCATCTTTCAATATAAAACTGAAAGGTCGTGCAGATTTTTTCATGCTGTCCTGCAAGCAACCAATATTCGTCTGATAATAATTCCTGTGAAAAGAATGAGAGGCGAAAATTTTCGCTGTTCTTAATAAACTTCGAGGAGAAATACCTGTTTCAATTGTTGGCAAAAACTTGGGATGAAAATATTACCTTTGGCATGGTACCATATATTGTTTCTGAACTTATAATCCTTCAAGGTGTTCCTGCACTTGTGGGCTTTGCCTGGCTAACCTCGGGTCCAGGAGTTCATCTCCTCCGGGGGTATATAACAATAGAGATATTTTACCCGAAATTTTACATCCATGAAAACTAATCAAAAACCATCGTCAAGGATTATGAAAGGTTAAGTTGCAGATTTTGTAAAAATGATTGGGTTTTATTGTTGTGCTGATGCGTTGGTGAATTTGCATTCCCGTTGATGGGTTTTTGTTCGAATTCCCTTGGAATTCCTCAAATTTCATGTTATAATCAGCCGTTTAGTCGGTTGGGGATTTTGTTTTGCAATGATTACTAATCTGAATCGATTGGGGTGGAAAATGGAATTTCATTCATGGCCATGGGTCTGATGATGACTTTTGCAGTTTTGAATGAAATTTTCATAATTTCCTGGAATTTTTGTTTCAAAACTGGAATCCTGACTTGGGTTGAAGTACAAAAATATAACAAGAACTTGAAGAATTTTAATAAATCAGCACATGTGGGGCATTTTGTTTGGAGCATTTAATATATGTAAAATGGACGCCAATGATGGCAGAGAGAATATGTCTGAATACTATGTCTGCTGTGGAGAATGGTCATTGACCTAATCTCCACTCTCTTCCTCCTCATCTATGTCTGTTACCCGAGGCCAGATGAAGAATAAAATACACTTCCTTTCTTACATACAAAACATGTACAATGGACACCAATACTGACAGAGAGAGAGTATGCTGCAATACTACGTCTGCTGTGGAGAATGGTCTTTGACCTAATCTCCACTCTCTCTTCCTCCTTGGCCATGTCTGTTACCTGAGGCCAGACGAAGAATAAAATACACTTCCTTTCTTACATACAATACATGTACAATGGACGCCAATACTGACAGAGAGAGTGTGCTGCAATACTACGTCTGCTGTGGAGAATGGTTTTTGACCTAATCTCCACTCTCTCTTCCTCCTTGGCCATGTCTGTTATCCGAGGCCAGACGGAGAATAAATACAGTTCCTTTCTTACATACAAAACATGTACAATGGACGCCAATACTGACAGAGAGAGTATGCTGCAATACTACGTCTGCTGTGGAGAATGGTCTTTGACCTAATCTCCACGCTCTCTTCCTCCTCATCCATGTCTGTTACCCGAGGCCAGACGAAGAATAAAATACACTTCCTTTCTTACATACAATACATGTACAATGGACGCCAATACTGGCAGAGAGAGAGTGTGCTGCAATACAACGTCTGCTGTGGAGAATGGTCTTTGACCTAATCTCCACTCTCTCTTCCTCCTTGGCCATGTCTGTTACCCGAGGCCAGACGGAGAACAAATACAGTTCCTTTCTGGCCACTCCAGCCAGCAGTAAGTGGTGTACCATTTGCTCAATTACCATGCCAATTAAGCCTGCCCTTACCTCATGTCAGATTAAAGAAGGACAAAGGATAACCGCTGATCTTGGCCTCTTGGCGATATGTGTCTTGATTGTCTCATATAGACGGAACCATATAGGACTTAATCTTCTTATAAAGTTAGAGTATTCTCTCATATACACACACATTCAGGTCTCCAACCAAGATTTTCCTTACTCGCAACTTAAGATTATAAGTGCTTTTCCTGTAAAAAAATATCCTTTGATATGCACAATTGTTATTAAATATTGTGCCTAAAATGAAATAAAATGCTTGCAATTACTGAGAAGCAATGCAGTAAGGAAGTTAGAACTGAGCGATGAAAAAAGTCGAAATGATGCAAATTATTGAAAAAAGACGAGTGCGGTCACAGCATAATTATGAGATATATATGAGATGGGTGGGACATCTCAAAGATGGGGGTATAATTAGATCTCGGGGAAGAGGAATGAAGAGGTATAGAAGCGTTATTGATAATATGGATAATTTGATACGTCTTATGAAATCCATAAATGAATATTGCTGAATATATTGGCAAATAATTGGCTCGAGATGGAATGGGGGAAAATTTGAGAAGAATGGGCGGCGATGCTAAATGAGAGCGGCACTTGGAAGATTGAATTTTTAGGCGAGAAAAAATCCTCGAATGTTTGCAAACGGAGAAAGGTCACCTTAACCCTTCACTCTGGCAGGCTTTGGAATGAGGTTGTCCTTTAATTCACAGGCGTTTGGTCAGTTATGTATAACTGAGCCAATGACTTACACAGAAATTAGTCCGACGCCTGTGACTGAAAGCTGGGTTTCCCCACTTTTGTTGCTGTAGTGGAAACTAGCCTTCGCCGTGCAAATATTTTCATTGAGTATTGAAATATCACGTACATGCAAATGAAATCTTTCGCCTCGTCTGCAAATTACAGTACCAGCTCTGAAAACATTTTTTTCAGCACAAAATTTCATAAATTGGTGACAACTTCACATGGCAGCACCAGTCTTCACCATATTGTTTTTGTTTGTTTCTCATTTTTTCTCAATTCAAACTCATCAATAAGAAACTCACAACTGGATGTAACTGTTCTTTGTTTTGTACATAGTTAAATATTTATGGGATTACGGAAAATTATCGGAGTTTTGTTTTTCCAATAATTGATGCAAATGGCGTTCAACCATTTGTGGAGACATATTACAATGATCACAATACACAACAATGTTTTTGGCTGGATCATCAATGGTTTATACTAAACAGGATTTTTTTGGCCGATATTTCCCAAAGATTATTAATTTCTCATTATTGGTGTGATATATTTGTTTATGGATGACAACAATTATGATGGTGGTTGCAGGTGAGTATATTTGAGAGTTAATTGATTTTGTCATAGAAACAAGAGAAAAAGAATTTGTATGACGAAAATATTTCTATGCAGGGGCTTTCCCTGTCACCGTTTTAAAGAAATCACCAAGCCAAAGTAAGACTTTTATATCAACCTGACGTATTATCTTGGGGGAAAAAAGGTCCAATTCTTTGCTAGACTAAGACATTACCGGTGAGATAGTCCTATATGACTAAAAAACTATCTACACCCTCTAGGCGAGTGATGCCCTTTCCCTGTACCTTACCTTATTCCACCTCAAAACCAAGCGGTTTACTACTTTCAAACAAGGCCTCGAAGCTAGACCCACCTCCAAACAATATCAATCTGGCTTTTTGCAATCGTACCCAGAAGGGTTGGAACCCCTAAAATTATAAAATACTAATCACTTTTTGTGCTTGTACCTAGAAGGTACATCTAAACAACAAAGAAACAAAACGAAGAATGCGTCTAAACAACGCTGAAAATAAAAGATCCATTCGCTACATTAATTGCATTGTTGCGGAATTTTTCAGTAAATTGTCCGATATTGTCTTCAGTAACTTTTTGTTGTTGTTCTATTGTTCTATTGAAGTTAAACGAATGATCTGATATGTTGCCAATTCTAAAGCAGATGAATTATTCTTTTGAAAAAGGTTTATGAAATGTGTGTAGCTCTAGGGGTTTTGTTTACTTACCATTAAGCAATGAAAATCATTATTTATCATATTGTTAGGCAAGACCAAATTAACGTTTTGTTGTAGCCCCTCAAGAAGGAAACCTAAAGTCTATGCAGCCGTTGCCGACAGTGGAGAGGTATCAATTTCTTTTCTAAAACACCTCTAACTTGATGAATTTTGGCATAATCCACCGAGAATATGCTTTCAACACATTTTATACCAGATATGGTTGCCTCACCAAAACTTCTGCGGTCAAAACTGAAGGCTGAACCAGGGTGTTTGAGAATATCATGCTTCGCCCCATCCTGAGCCTCATGGTCTTATACTCCCTTTAAATGTAGGATTTATATTTCCAATCTTGATAAGAGGCAAACACCTTGGTGGTCAAGATGATCACACATCCGAAAAGTTGATCGGAAACTAAACGTAATAGAAGTTTGTAAAGTTTTTGAAAAAACGATTTGGCTTGGCCTGATAATTAATTATGCATCGGATCACATGACCCTGCCTATATCTAATTAATAACAACCTATTGATTGTTATTTTATTGATATTTGTTTAGAAGTTTAACAGTTTTAAATAAGTTTCGAATTGTTCTCCAACTTTGTAAACAGTATTTCTGATCTGGTAGTGGTATTGTTTGATAAGTTTAATATTTGATTACTTTCTCTTTGTTTGTTGCTGATTTTTGTTTTGAATTTAGTTTTCTACCTAAAGTTTGCCGGTAATGGGGAATCTATATTGTCTGTATGCAAGTTATAACTCTCTATAGACCTTGGAAGGGGTAGTTCTGTCTGATTTCAAATAGAGTAGTGAGTGTGGTCATCTTCGGGTTTTCACTTCAAAGGGGATTTGACACAGCCAGTTCTTCAGTCAACTTTCTACATCTTCTCGGGCGGTGAAAATGTACATTCTCACTTCCTGTTAATAAGTCAAGTCAGATTAATTATCCAGATTTGCCCTGATGAACAAAATTCTTGATTGGTTTCAAAACTTCATGGCCAATTTCAATGATTTTAATGAATTAAGAGGGGTGTGCATCTGCACCCCCTTTGGATTGCTGCCTTTTCGCTGCTTGGTAAAGAGACTTCTCGGAGTCCCGTGCCGACAGTGGGGTTTCAACCAGGGACCTCTTGGTTGCTATCTCAGAGACCTGATGAGTCACTACACCTACACAGCTCTGGATTCTGTTCTTGGTCTTAGGATTTTGTTAAAATGCAGGCACTAACAAATAAATGAACCAGTTGCTTTATATTATGTCATCACCCTCATAAAATAATTGCCCAAGTCTTATTTTCTACTTTTGAGAAAAATGGAAAGAACTTATCCATTTCCTAACTATTTCAAATTTATTTTTCAGCTAACTAAGAATAACATGTAAAAAAAAACATGACAATGAACATTAGGAAAATTAGAGAAAAATATTCAAAACTATTAAAAGTGATGCAGATTTATTTTTATCTGTTTTGGGGAAAACGTTCATAAGGTGGGTGATATGTATAACGACAATGATGATTATCTTAGGCCCTTGGCTAACTTGACTAATAGCGAATTCCATTTATAAGCCTTTCCATTTCATTATACCTAGTTATTGGCATTACTAAAATAAACATTTTTCCTTAAACTCGTTTTTCAGGAGTGTCGGAATCCAAACAACCCCCATCGTGGAATGAGATATACTGTAATTGTAATTAATTATCCTAGGGCATGGTTTTATACACTCTCCGTTTGTGTAAATATCCACCCCTCTGAGGAGCATTTACGTCCCTGGCGAGACAATACCGTATTTATCGAGATATTTATGAGATGACATCTTATGGTAAGGTTAAGTATCCTTCTGGCGATGCGGGATGAAGACGGTATCCCGGTGTTTAATTGTCTTCCCAGTAAAAACCTTTTGTAATCAGAAAAGCATGGCTCCTCGTTGTAGCAATTTGACAATTTCAGCGGGATTTTAGAAGTTATAGATTTTTAGTCAGCATGAGATTACATCTGTACAATTCCTTAAAAGTAAAGTAAAGTATTGTCCAATTGTGTATCATAGTGTCACCCCTAATGAAAGGGCCAGCTAGCTTTGGCTTATGAGACACTCTTTACTTCCAAACTCCTCTCTCTGATACCAGGCTCCTGGCGAGAAGGCAGTTTGGTTCCCTATATTAAACAAGCCAGAGGCTAACTAACCGGCCGCATCGGAAAGTGTTTACCAGCCGGGCTTGAACCCTCGAACTTCCGTTCATGAGTTGGAGACCATAACCACTCGGCCATCAAGATCGGTATAAGAAGACACTTTTCAGTCCAATCTGAGGCTAACATTTCTTATAAGTGTTGATTGGCATGAACCTTTGTGATGACATATCTGAATCGAAAGGGCCCAAATCTGCATGAAAAGCACATTTTTGGCCACATCTGGGGGAAGTTGCCCCCCCCCTGCCAAATATGGCCCTGATGGGGATTTGGGATTTCCTACCATATTTTGCGGGATATGTCTTGAGCTATCGGGATTTGGCCAAACTGTTAATCAGGAATCGAGACCATACTATTTTTATAAGGGGATGTTTGGATGCACCGCCCCTAGGTCCCCCCCCCTCACCACCATAGGCTACTGCAGGTTGCATTTATCCTAACTCAAGTCAAACAATGATGATCGCATAATGTTGAAATGCTGAGCTCATCAAATTGAAATATTTGTTCCTTTGGGATCATAATTATGTTAAAAAAACCAAATGGTTTCGTAAATAATGCAATATGAATAGTTGCATTTATTTCAGAATATTGCCTCTGGATGTTTGTTTGTGCATTTATATCCTCGGGGAAATCGTCTGAAAGAAATCCTTCAGGTTTGTGGGATTATGCCTCGAGGTCATAATGATCAACTCTCTTGATCTCCCAACAATGGATTGATGAAAAACGCCACCAAGACTACAGCAAATGTATGTTAACCCTATCATGTCTGCAGTTAACGGGAACAAAGTGTGTTTAGAGGGTCTGGACACATCATCTCCTATTGCCGAAGGAAGGTGTGCGGTTAGATTACGATTTCAAATCTAAAATTTAAAAGAATGAGGCCCTACCAATGAGCCATAGTGTACTAGAATGAAAAGTTCATGTTTAGCCTCAGGATTCATTTTAACCAACTAGAGTGGCCCGTTGGCAAGTGCACCCCAAGTGGAAGTTCAAAGTGGTACCCAAATTTCATGTTCTTGTCACTTTCGTGGAAGAACTAGTCAAGCCATTAGACATGTTAGAAAAGTGATATAAAAGCTTCCTTCAGGGCCTTTGTCCCTCAATTAGAAGGTGAGATTCTGGGTATGGGGTGCTGAAAGAGTGGCCTGAGGCTTTGTGAGTAGTGGTGGCTGCCTCTGGCGGAATTCTAAAAGCCAGCAATAAAAAGATGTTTTCTGTATCCAACCGAACTCTTTCAGAGCATGACTGGTTCCCCATAACTTGGGCATAAGGCTCTTTCAATTGCTCCTCACTGAACTGAGTAAGCCAGATTACTGAACTTCATTCTGAAAATGTTATCTCGTTTCTCTTTTAAGGTCTTATCGAGATACAGCATGACTGATACAGAATCTGTCCCAGTTGCTTGCGACGAAACCCAAGAACCAAAACAGGAGCCAGGGCATATGGAATCACGGGTAGCCAAACCTAAAAATAAAAAGTGTACAGACGCACTCCTGCCAAAAGCCATCGAAGTAGAGAGGAAGTTTGTCGTCACTGACGATTGCAAAGAAAAGCTGCTAGAATTGGGAGCAGAACTTTTTAAAACGTCAGAATTCACTGATGAGTATTTCGATGTCGAACAGTACACTTTGACAACTCATGATTTTTGGCTGCGAACTCGGGGCGGAAAGTTTGAACTAAAGTCTCCGGTTGTGAAAAACGATCTAAATACGCCTTCTTCGCAGTATCATGAACTTGACGATGAAGCGGCCATCTTGGAAAAGATAGCGGGAGTCTTAGGGAAGGATCCTGGCACCATGTCCCTCCATGAATACCTAGCTGAGACCAAATGCTCCGTGTTTTCTTGCTACACGACCAAGCGGCTGAGTTACATGCTAGAAGACTTCGAGATTGTTCTGGACGAGATGGACTTTGGTTTTAGTATCGGCGAGATTGAACGAATGGTGGATTCCGAGTCGAAGATTTCCGAGGCTTTGGTGGCTATCGACAGTATGGCAGAGAAGCTAGGTGAGTCCATTGTAGGAACTGTAGTATTAGACTGATTGTTGGAAGTTTTCCATGAATAGTCACAGGAGCTAATTTTTGAAGCTAATGGTTGTACGTAGAGTGACAAAACTTTTATGGTGAGTGTATCTTATAAGGTTAAATGACATATCATCCAGGTTTTTGATTTGACCTACTTTTCAAGGTCACAGAGGTCAAAGTCCACTAAATCACCGATTGGTGGCACGTTTCGTTTCTATTTGAGCTAGAAGGTTCTGTACACTCTTCAATAACCCTGAAATTCAGTCACCTTTATTACCAAAATGCTATACTTAGATGGTACCGGTAATTTTCTTTTGTGCCATTGAGCCAAGATGAATAACATTATTCAATGGAATCAGAACTGGTGAAACTAGCCAGAAACTTCTCCCCATATCCACTGCCAATGACATGCATTACATTACCCGAGGTGAGCACAATGGCCCTTGGCCGTTTCATTTTTATGAAGAGACAGCACCACAAAGACAACATTGCCGCACTACACTGTGTCATTATATTCGACACAACCATGGCAAACCCCCAGCAATAATTTTATTACGAAAGGCGCAACTGTCATTTCCCACCTCAATAGAATCACAAATAGAATAAAAGAACACTTTTTCAAAGTTCCCTAGATCCGAAGGAGCTTTTCGATGGCCACAAATTTGTAATAAAAATGTCACATGAACTGTCACTTTATAGAAATTGTCAAGTGAAGTTTGTCACTTGACCGTGAGGGTACAGTCTTGAGCTCAAGTGAATTTCAACAATGTTGTTATTACTTTAGTTCACATCCCTCGTTGCATGCAGATACTTTGTGTCTGAAGTGCGTTCCAGTAGTGTAGTTTGCAAGTCTACATCCCATAAATGTACCTTCTCATGATACTTCATGACGACTGGAACTATCGACTTGAAACTTTGTACATATGCAACATTTCAGTTCTAGCTGATTCTTGGTCTGGCCACCAGGGGGCAAAATGTAAAAACACAAAAAATGCTCTATTTCATTTGTGAATGACCGGAATCTTACCAGATTTGAATGGTGTCTGTATCTAGTAAGGGTGCTTGATATGTATTACAGGTTTTTGATTTGACCTATTTTTAACGGTTGCAGAGGTCCAGGTTTGCTGTCGTCGTCCATCATCCATTAGCAGGATATATTCTGTATGCTAGTATTTTGTGATTAATCAACATGCTAATGAAACATATCATGACTGTGTTGATATCCAAAATTTTGAAAATACAGATATGACCATAAAATCTTGTAAAAAATGTTTTTCCTTTTCTCGTCCATCTTTATCAAGCCGTCTGCAGAGATGATAAAAGTGGCACTATTAATTTGTCTGATCTGCATCTGGCGCCCTGTTGCCACTGACAACAAATTAGTTGGAAAAGTCTGATGACGCAAATTGCGAAAAAAGTTGCTCTGATAATTCCAAACAGCGACCTGGGCTACTTTGAATTCTGCAAGCTTGCCGGACAAGAGTCATTAGACTCGAAAAGTTACGAAATCAGTGCACATAAAACCAAATTCGCGTCCGTTAGAGACTCGAGGGAGAGATCGGCCATCTCATAAGGTGGTCACGGCGTATTTAAGACCACTGGTTATCTAACTTTATGCCCGTTCCGCGTAACATCTCGCCAGCGATATAATTGTAATATAAATCAATCAAATTGCAGTTTCTTCGCGGGGTAACGGCCGCGAATATGCAAATGTGTTCCTCCGAGACTTCTGCGACTCCGTAAACACTGATTTTTCAGTGTTGCGTAATTACTGGCCTGCGCATAGAAACTACCTACATGACGATCATGCCAAGTGAGTTCGTACTGTCTTATAAATTTATGACCTGCGTGGACTTGTGACACTGGCTCAGGCAGACAATTACTGCGTGGTCATTAGTGGAGCAAGAAAACGTTTCATCTTAATTCAAAATGGACTGAGGAGCTGGAAGATTTTATTACTTTTCGTCTCGGTTTTGTTACTAACTTTTAACTCGTCGGTTGCTTTTTGGTCGAGTTCATGTGATTAGCTAATGCCAAAAGGTTATTATTAGTCAGTTTGAACGAGTTCGATGTCTACTGAATTTAAACTGACCAAACTTTAATTCGTTTCAACTTGGTCTGACAGACCAGTGTAAAATGCATAGTTTCTTCTGAAATGTGAGATGGATCTGGTTACTTTAAGGTGATTTAACTTTGGTAGAAATGAACTTTCATTAGCTTTCTAGCCCAGAGCTTTTAGACCATCAGCGACGAGTTTAAAACTATTTGAAGTCCACACGTCCCAACAAGATTGAGAATGATGTTCAGCAATCTGATTACATCTTCACTTAAAGGCTCTAAGAAAGGGTGCACCAGACATAAGTAACGTTGCATACGGCTCGTGACAATGCATTGTGCTGTCACATCTGGAGCGCGTTTCAGACATATCTGTGTCACAAATCCCTTGAGCTTGGCTCATTGACTGCTCTGAAGTGAGACATCGCCAATCAAGCCAGGCAGCACCATCCTCCAAGGCCTGCTGTATGGGAACCAGGAAAACCTTAGCTAGAAGACAGCTTGCGTTGCCTTTCAAGAGTGCATTTGAAAAAGAAGTGTGCTGACGTAAGCTCGCTTAGGTTTTGAGTGTCTGTACGACAAGCTCTAGAAGGAGCCTCCTTTCTTAAGAAATGACTTGGGGCTAGGATGTGGAAGTTCATTCTTTGCTTATAGTGCAGACACACCCACTGGCAATCCATCACATGGTGTCAACAGTATTAATTGTGTGTAAAAAAGATGTTTTTTGATGGGTGGACCAGGCATAACGTGGCACTCACTCAAAACACGGATGTATCCCGATGAATGTGTTATATCAATAACACGCGATTCCATCTAAGGTTGGCTTGGATGTCATGTGCATTTGTACACACTGATCCATAGGAGTTGTTACCAATCTTGACCGAGGTGAAGGATGATGCAAGATTCCAAAGAACATAAGGTTTTTTCCGAATCTTCTCTCCGTACTTTTATTAGTGTAGTGATCCATCACACTGTCGGTTTCAAACAATTGGATTAGTTGCTTTTGTCGGTCGAAAACAAATCCTTGCATTTTTGAAATTTGAAAGTGGGAGCTATTTTCCCTGTTTATTCATCCAGTTGCCAGTGTTTTCTCATAGCAAAGACGACGCAACGTGTCTTGGTTCGATATAGTGATGCCATCTTAGTTCACGTGAAAGTGGTCAATGGACTCATCTTTCCCGTTACATCACAAATGTACGATCGTCCACAGTGTTTAGGTCCATTGCTAATCCTGACCCTACAAACAAAATAATGCGTCAATTCCGTCTAATTGCCGATTTAGAAAACATTGAAATTTCCCGATTAGCGCTTTCCAATTAAGCGGCAGATATTCCATGACGTGCATGTCAAGTCCGTCACTTACCCAATACAGCTCGAATTCGGTTTCCCTCGGAAAAAATATATGCAAATACCGTGCGTTAATGGTGCAAATGAACGCTGGTTAGCTCTACGTGGAGGCCTGTTGCATCGTAATGAACGTCATACAATGGTCGCCGGCCAGCGAAAAACACGATTTGTTGACTGCCGATGTTAACTGTTCATTAGCGATGGCTCTGACCTGGGGTGGCAAGTTTTTTATCGCCGAGGTCGTCTTGCTGATTAGAATGGTTGCATCGGATGAGTATTGACGGAGTCTGGCACAAGTACGTCATTACAATCTTGCAGCATGCTTGTTCATTTGCTTGGCGATGGCTTTAGGATTTTCATAAATTAGGTCAGGAAGTTGGGAATGCTGTTAGCAACAGTCATGGTCGAAAGAAAATGGCCGTCATGATGTGTATTGTCATTATGATATCACAACATGCTTGCTCATTTGGTTCAGCTTTTAGGTTTGGGTACATTTGGTAGAAAGTGGAGAGAGTAGTTACCTGTAGTCTCGGTCAAAATGAAGGGCATCATTTAGTTCTTCAGAAGCCAAGCAAAAAGGAGGGACAAGATTCCTCCGAATTTGATCGTGATGATGATGATGATGACGATGATTGACCTCTAAGCATGACACCCTCTCTATCAAGGGCACATGATTTGTTCTCAAATTTACAATTTGCACTCTGTACCCTTGACACCTCCCTATTAGGAACAGCAGATGTCAGTCCCAAGGGTGTCTTCAATAGAGAGGTTCTGTCGTATGTACAACCAGTGCTGCTCTCACTAAATTACAATCCATCAACTCATTAAGTGAAATGTCAATTAGAATGACTTAACTCAAAATTCTGAATTGAATCCACCACCATCATATTCCGAATTAAATCGATCAATTTAAAATTGATAACAAATTAAGAAAATTGCTTGGCCTGCGAAACAACTGCAAATGAAACAAGTCTATGGACTAGACCAATAAATCGATGCAAATATAAAAATCTATATGTGAATCCATCACTTATTTGACATGAAGAAATCTCGGTCCGCATTACCGGTCTCCCGGGACATCATTTTCCAACAACATTCATCATCTTCTAGTTGCCCTGTCAAGTCGGTGTCTGGTGTACTGACTATTTTACAATGACCCTGGTTGGTAGAGTCTTGACTGGTCTGAAGTTTGATGTTCTGGCCTTGTCTTGGTCACCAGGAAAGTGAAGCCACGAGGTGATACTGTGGTCGTCCCCCCCCCCCATCATCTAAAGCAGTGCCTTCAGTGTCTGTGTAATTGTTATCCTGCCCATCAGCAGCTGTTGTGTAGGAGTGATGTCCATTGGCATTGAGCAATGTTGACATCTGTTGAGCAGGGCCATAGCCAGAAGGTGATGGTTTGAGGGTCTAGGGTCACCAAAAACATTTTTCATGCAGATTTTGGAGGATTTTCAGACTGGGTACTAATGTATTTTGCCCCCCCCCCCATGACAAAAAGCTACTCGGGTGTTTGTTGTGTGTGAGAATTTGGAACTGCACCTCAAAATGTAAGAATCTTTAAATGGTAAAAACACTGAATTGATGCTCTTTGTGCTGTTATCATCAATTGAACATATTGAAATATATTTTTCTTGATTTTCTTAAACAGCTGAACAGCATTGCATGGTCGCCTTGAATTTTTCATTCACCTCTTCAATTTCAGCATACTCTGTGCCAAGAAGTCGCTGTCCATGTGATATCCTTGTAATTAGATCGTGGCATAGCAATCGCGATCGCTATCCGCCATAGCGTATATTAACGTATATTTATGTATACATTAATAGCATTGATGGAACAGATATCATATGAATTCCGATCGGAATATCGCAAATTAAGACATGAATTGGAGAAGTGCGCAGATAATTGGCTCTCCGAGTAAGACCCGCATCGGAACACAGGCAATTAATTATGGATACAAACAGAGAATAACTCATCAGCTCACTCAATATCGTCATATTATTGGAAAAATTGGGCATTTGAGAAAAAATTTAAGCGAAGATTGCCCGCGCAAACTGATAATTTATATGTATGCCTGCGCCGCAATCAACCGCTATTGTCGTGGTGTCATTATGCGGGCGTAACCCAGCGCCGTATTTTCATAACGTGCATTATCCCAGTAATGTAAGTCGCGGAATCATATCTGCATAACTGCGTTCTAACATTTATATCAATCAACGGCGGTAAGCCTGCAGTTGATGGGTTCAAGATGGCCGCCGCGTTCCTGCGATGTCTTGAGTCTAATTATTCGGCGGTGAATCTTGTTTGCTTAATATCATGTAAAACGTCATCTCGTCGATTAACCGCTATGAGAGCTGGCTCTCGGTCATCATCTGGAGGCTTGGGTGGAAAATAGCGCTAGCACCAGATTTTACCCTCCTTCGCTCTCAGGTGCCGAATTCCATCAACAGCATTGCAAATTTGCAGCCTGCGAAAGAGGTTTATTGCAGAGGTTGGTTGTTCCACAGGTCATGTGAAGTAGATGGCCATGAAAAAGAAAATCTAAATGAAATGTGCCAAAGTAGCAATTTGATAAAAACTGACATTGCTGCAGGGGCTGAGAATGCCAATTGCATAGAGAAATGAACAAGCTTTGTGAGCCAACAAGTTATAATGTATTCATTCCTTTAAAAGTCGCCAACTGCTCACTGATGCTGATGGCCTTCTCAATGAGTCATTGCCCATGAATAACAGGTGAGCATCCTCATTAGAATGCTTATTGGAGTATCTCAGATTAATGACTCTCCCCATTGGGGTTGATACCGATGACCTGTGTGACCAGGGAGGATTGTTATGTCTTTAAAGAAAACTGTCCAGAAAAATAGAGCATCGTATACCTTCAACTTCCCTGACCCTCAGTTTGTCTTCTGCAACTTCCCCTCACCCTTGAGCTTGTCTCCTGCAACTTCCCCCACCCCTCGACCTGTCTACTGCAACTTCCCTCAGCTTTTCTCCTGCGACTTCTCCCAACCCTCAGCTTGTTTCCTGCAATCTCCCTTACCCCTCAGCTTATCCCTGACAACTTCCCCTCACCTTTTAGCTTGTCACCTGCAACTTCCCCTCATCCTTCAGCATGTCTCCTGCAACTTCCCTCACACTTAAGCTCTCCTGCAACTTCCCTAGCTGCCAGTTGCCAAAATGCCCCCCTGCCACCAGACCACTTCATTTGGGATTATGACCTCTATTCTCAGTGTCAGTTGTGCCATGACATGCATGAGTGGCTGCTGCTGCATGACCGCCCTCCATCTCCTTGCTTATCTTGCCACGAAGGCTATCGATCGCCCAAAAGACCTGTTTACCATACCAAAATGGGCAAAATAAATAATCATGGAAAGGCAGAGCGGCCACAATAAGCCAATTACACACAAGAAATTTCTCCATATCGCATTTCTCATTTAACTAGCGCTGGCCATTTGGACAATCACTCTCATCAAGACAATGAATGGAAATAGCAATCAAAGTGTTGGTGAGTTCGTTATCTTAGCGCTGATCAGCTCGGATGATCAGCGACGAATATGATGCGCTAATATAAGATTCAGTCTTGTCAGGTGCAATTGTGATTCGTCCATTTCTTCCTGAGTTATCATGAATCATCGTGCGTTACGTCCTCTTGTGCCTGATTCATGACAATAATCTCTTTGATATTTGTAAAATTACTTGGATTTCAACAATGTCTCTGACATTTCTTTCAAAGTTGTTGGTTTTTAAAAAGCACTGTCATCATCTATTGTTGTGTGTCTTTTGGTTGCCTTACTCTTTCTCAATAAATGGCCATCCTTGGGTTGTGAGGTATGTGCTTTATTACTATCCACGTGAAGCAATGATCTTGTCACTAATTTAAGAAAAGCTTTGGTTTCATCAACAATGTTTGTGTCATTCCTTTCAAACTTGATTTTAAAAAGCAAAATGTCTTTAAGATGCATTAAATTTCTTTGAACAAGTGGTCATTTCTCAGTCAAAGAGTAAGGTAAGGTGTTACAATTAGGGCTAGGATTGAGGTAAGGCCTAAATGCATTTCTTTTCCTTTCTAAACCCTAACCCCTATCCCTAGCTGACCCAACCCTAATCCTAATCCTTGTTAAACCCTTAGGCCTACCCTAGCCTTTGCCCCCCCCCCCCCCCGCTCCGCCCAACCCCCTACCCCGCCCCTCGAGCACATCCCGCATGCCAACCCACGCACGGCCCTCATCACGCATTCCTGTCCAATCCCAGTATCCATTATACAATCCATCGATAGATCGCGCTGAGCCATCGACCGATGCTTGCACAAACGACAGATCCATAGATGGCGCTGCGCGATCAACCGACAGCGCAAATCAGTCGATGGCGCCTAACAATTGTACCGAGGCTATAAGTGTACCTCCTTACCTTATACATTATGGCCTTGTTACTGACCATGAGAAGCAATAATGCTTGTGTCACGTTTGTTTCTTCTTGTTCAAGATGGATGGAACTATTTAAAGGATTACCTGATCAGTATTTTGCAAGTGTCTCATCAAGCACTTGGCTTTGGCCACTGATGCTCAGCCACCTTGAACAAACAACACATTTCAAAGAACATGAAAATCTCGACCTCGACCAATGGTTTTGAACAGTTCAAGGCGTTGAACGGAGATTCTGAACGCAACTTCTTGAGGACGATGCCATGAGCCAAGGTCCTTTGGGTCAGATGCCCGACTGCCCTTGCCAGTAGGGCAGAAATATTTGTACAGTCGATGTAATGGAATTTTGGTTTTTTTCACTTAGGGCCTGCTCTCTTGTCCGAGTCCCCAATTACAACAAGAAAGCCGCATGTTAGCAAATTCATTCTTTGTGATAGTGAAAAAAAGCTGAAAGATATTGAGATTTGCTAATGAGCTTTATGCGCCTTGGCTTATAATGTCACTGCCAAGTCAAAAATTTCTGGCTGTGTTCCCTAACTTATTGTTGGCTGTTGACGAATAACATGAATTGTCTAACCTCACCAGTAATGGATACGACTTGGGCCTGACATTTTCAATACGATAGAATGGTGAAACATATAAAAATATAGAATTGGAATCTATCTGTTAATGTGGCGTAATTAACAACTTAATGACAAAGAACGCCGGGAAAAATGACATGCATTTCTATGGCATAGTGGGGTAATTTCTACTTTTGAAGGAACACGAAGCCAAATGGATTTTTTCCCTCCCGTTCCATAAAAGTTGTCTTCTCTGCCTCTGAGGGGTAGGAATGGTTGTATGGCGGTCGAGTGAAGAAAAATAACGCCTATTGTGAGTTACGGGGGAATTTGTTAGAAATGTCGATCGTACCAGACGAGTTTGCTTCAATCAGCTGAACATCCCATTCCTTTCATTATTGTCTTTGTTTCCACTTCTCGGACAAAAGACGAACATTAGGTAACATTTTCGCTCAGCTTTTCCATTAAATATAGGCCTACAAACGGAGTTACTGGTAGGGTGTTTTAAAAAAATTTCTCTCTGTTTTCACCCTTTGTTATATTTGTTCATACATAGGTTGATTTACCGGTATTGTACTACCTTACATTTCCAGAAATTATTCCGGTTCAGAACAATAGGGCTCTGACAATTATCTTCAGTCACGTCCATTAGCTCAGGTCCAAAGTTAGTTAAAAAGAAAATCTTTTGCAAAAAAATGTGTACTTCTTGGTTAAGAGTTGAATGACATCTGTCATGGACATTTAAAAAATAAAGAAATCTTCTAAAAAACAGTCAGGAAAGAGCTCTGATATGTAATGCTGTCTTAAGAATAGGAAGAATTGTAATTGTGTATGTGTATCCTTTTTATATGTCATCCAGAAATAAAAATAAGCTTTTAAGATTTACTTAATTATTTATTTCTTGAATCATCAACATGTCACCATGATGACAGTCAACGTAAACTCGCCATCTAAATTGTGAGATTCCAATTAAATAAGGTTGTGAAAACATCTGCTTGGATGAAATCGGCAGTCCTTTCCAATCATCGCAATCAATTGATCGATTATTCTTAGCCAAGGCATAAGTAATTTGCAAACCTGTTCAAGATTTGCTTAATACCGTACAGCGAGAGAAATTAATCAACTGATGAAGCATGTCCTATGGCTGTGGGGCAAGATAACTCATGGCTAGTCAAGCGTGGATTTATGGCAGGAAATATTAATTAGGCTTGGACTCTTTTGGTGATAGATGGGTGGGATGGGGTGAAGATGCCACAGGCTGGGTGAGATGCAGTGGGGTGGGTGAATGATAACCCCCCTCCCGAACAGTTTTGGTGACGAGTGGGGATGGGGTGAAGATGCCCCAGGCTGGGTGGGATGCAGTGGGGTGGGTGAATGATAAACTCACCCCCAACAGCAGGGGCAGTAGCATGGGTGAATGATAACCCCCAACCCAAAGAGTTTTGGTGACACATGGGTGGGGATGGGGTGAAGATGCCCCAGGCTGGGTCAGGTGCAGTGGGGTGGGTGAATGATAAACTCACCCCCAACAGCAGGGGCAGTGGGATGGGTGAATGATAACCCCCAACCCAAAGAGTTTTGGTGACACATGGGTGGGGATGGGGTGAAGATGCCCCAGGCTGGGTCAGGTGCAGTGGGGTGGGTGAATGATAACCCCCCTCCCGAACAGTTTGGTGACAGATGGGTGGGGATGGGCTGAAGATGCCCCAGGCTGAGTGAGATGCAGTGGGGTGGGTGAATGATAAACCCACCCCCAACAGCAGGGGCAGTGGGATGGGTGAATGATAACCCCCAACCCAAACAGTTTTGGTGACAGATGGGTGGGGTGGGGTGAAGATGCCCCAGGCTGGGTCAGGTGCAGTGGGGTGGGTGAATAATAACCCCCCCCCCCCCCCCAATAGTTTTGGTGATAGATGGGTGAGGAAAGATGCCAAATGCTGGGTGGGGCAGAAGCAGATAATAAATAATCTGACAATAAAAAATGTGCCCAATTTATATGGTAAAAATATATCTCTATATCACAAATATTCTTACAATTGTTGTGCAGAACTTTCCAGAGATTCCTCATAATTTATGGTCAATTTGCCAAGGAACTGATATCAGTAACAACAATAGGGTTACTTTCCTTGATGACGTCAGGTAATCAACTTGGGAACACTAAACGTCAGTTTTCTCCATTTGTATTAATTAGCGCTGCAAACACGCGTAACTCGAGGTGAAAATCTTGTAATGTCGCACCGTCATACTACACCGATTAATTTCTAAGACACTGAACATGACTTCCTCATGAAACTTGTCATTTTCATGCATCAGATTTTGAGCTAGTTGTGCAAATTTCCAATGTTTTTGACTCGGTATGTGGGTAGGATAGCGAATTATGTGCAATGTAGGTGTCGTTTTCTCCCCCAAAAAACCATCCTACTCCGATAGATAGCTAAATACCCATGGTCTTTACCTGAGTCACATTGCATGCACTTTTTTGGCGCATTCTGTACACCTTTTTTCGAATATTGTTCGAAAGACTTCCCTGAGAGTCATTTCTTAGGTTTGCTGTCACATTGATATTCTGTACTGAGGTTGTGTTTTTGGGTGGGGGGACTCATGGTGGTGGCAAATGTGGATTTTGAATGACTTTTCAGCATGTCTGTTTGAAACTGATGAATGAATAGTCAAATATATAAATATGTTTATTCGTACTGAGGAAATCTAGTACAATTTGAAACAGTAAGCAAGTTAATAAAATACAGAAAAGAACATGACAAGGTTTCAATAATTCTCTAGGGTGAGGGATTAGAATCAGGTGGACTCACATAATATGCGACGCTGGCTCTGTAAAAAGAGTCAATTCAAGAGCCAAGAGGTCAACTCAAATATGTCCTAATATTGGGGTTTACAATGATACAATCTGTATACATCAATAACACCAGAATAAACACAATTACACCAGATCGCCTTTCGTGATATCAAAACTAGTGATTATACGCATTGAGTTGCAACACCTACAAAACGATAAATTCGGAAAATTTTGCATTGATCTTTTATCCCTGGTACAACGAGTGACACCAGTATTGAATTACCTTTGTTGAATACAGTCAGCATGGGCCATTTGACTCGGGCTTAAAATAAAACTAAGCCTACACCTTGGATAATGCCTTGTAAATGTACTCTGGATGTGTTGGTGTAAAAACAGTCGAATCGAAGTAGAGATTAGACGTTTTACCTACAGACAAGCGATTTGTTCATCTTTCAACAGAGCGATAATTATCACAGCTTGCATCAATAAAAATCGCTTCTTTGAGGGTGCTTTAAAGCGCTTGTGAACACCATCAAATTGGCTCAGATTCATACATGTGTGTCTAACATTACGGGGGTACAGAACTTCAAACCATCGTAGCATAAAACACAAAACAACGCCTTAAAAAACCTTTTTGAAAGTGATATAATCAACATGGATGCAGCGTGTTAAATATTCGACATCAATAAATTCATAACTGATACGGTTGCAAGCAGCGCGCTGACATCAGAGGTGTAGAGTCACGTTAATAATGGGTATTTTACGGAAGGTGTGGTTGAACAGTATGACTCAGGGCTAGGGAGCGCTAACCCATTCATTACGAGATAACTTGGCCGCTAATTGCAGGCATGATCAATAATTTCTATGATTTTTGTCCCTTGTATCATTTCAACTTTAAAGTCTTCATGTACAGTGCATGGGGTCTCAATTAAGCGGTGCGAAAATGAGTGTTTGTTGTTGCTAGGACCTGCAATGTGTGAAAAAAGATCTCTTGTCTGCAGGTAAAACCAGTAGTCGCTTGATATTGATTGCAAGTCAAAGCGTTTACCAATTTCATGTCACATGCTCTGCAATGAGCCGTTTTTGTCACATTCGATTGGTTACCAGTGGGACATGAAAACATAAACATATGTATAGGATCACAACTTTCTAACTTGTTGTCACATAATCCCCACTTCTCAATGGCTGACCTCAGCTAGGCCTTGCTGTTGGAATGTGTGCTTCCGCCTGGTGTTAATTTGGTGAAGTAGCATCATCGCTTCAGTAAGAAAGTCTGTTCTGGATCTGGATCAATATGAGAAATGATCAGTACATCGCCGTAGGGCCTATGCAGCGGACTTAATTCCCTGACAATGTCTATGTTGGTGCCAATCTAGCGATTCAAGGACAGGGCAGAAATAAACTGTTCGCTCAACTAAAGTCTCAAAGTTTAATTGGATGTCCAACTCTAAAGAAGTCGCAAATTTTGAAATGTTCGGAGTTACATGTTATCATAAAATAAACTTTTCCAATGTAAAAGTTGTAAATCCTTGATTCAGTTTCTTCCAAGTTGGAAATATCTACAACTAATCTCTGACATCCAAATTGATGCTCATTATAACTGAACAAAAATGTCTCAATTCTAAAAACACGGCTCATAATAGGTGGAACTAAAGAGAATTTAAATAAGATATAAATGCGAAAGCCAATTAGTGACAATCTCTACCTAATTTCATTCACCTTTGATCTCCGTGAAAACAACGGGGCTGCCATCTTCAAAAATTTATCTCAAACCCATTAAAGATTTTACTTGGAGTAAAAGTGAAAAACTTTGTTCATTATTCAGGCTTAAATGATAGTTAAGACTAAGATGTAAAATCTTGTCTTAGAATTGAAGTGGAAAGTGATAATAGGTATAATGTTTGAGTAAGGTCCCGATGGGGATTTTAGATTCTGTTTAATAAAGCAATAACGGATAGGGTCATTTTTCTCTTAAGTTCAGAAAATACAGGTGAGTTGTGTATGAAACTGGAATGCTACGAGAGTTTATTGGTTCCTTCTGGGTACCTTTGGGGGAATATGGGACGGCGGGAAAGTTTTAAAAACAGCAGAATTTTCGGGATCAAAACCCATATTTCAGCAAGATTCAGGAAATTTCAAGAAGGGGAAGAATTGTGTCTGGATTTGTCAAAATTGAATAAGATGTACAGCCCAAGTCATAGTTGTCATCCCTAAGTTCGTTTCAATGACACGCACCCAGTGCATAGGTCGCGCGTAACTGGCCCGAAGGTCACGTGTAAAATACACGAAACATAGAGAGATAAGCGTGTCACTATTGCGTCATTGACGTGTCACTGGTGCGTCATTGACGCGCAACTTGTGCGTACGTTGGACGACGATGACGCGAAGCAGGATGGATGTCATTTTTGATTTGGACTGTAAAACCGAGATTTCTTGTCAAAAAAGCATCCAAGAATTAAAGGCTGGTGTCTCTGGCATACGTATGAAAAAGGCCCGACTTTCGCTGAATCGATTTCACCAAAAGGGCAGGAATTAGTGTACATGTCATGTACAGTACGTAACAGTGCTGAATATACAACCAAGTCTACCTTATATGAGTGAAGCAGACCTGGTCATGAGTAAGTCAGTGGAAAAAGATGTCTTACTGTTCTGTTCTTCATGATGTCATGAATCATTTCACAAATATTTTTCGCTGAGTTTATTAGTAATACACACGGGATTAAACATTATACGAGATTATAAAATCCATAGACGGAAATTTTAAAAATCCCGACTTCAATCATAAACTTTGCAAAGATTATCTCTGATGGGGTCGCGTTGCATATTAGAAATAATTAAAGCTAATGATACTAGAGCGACAAGGGAGTAACAAGAGTTTTAAAACCATAGCAAAATTTTTCGCCGATGCTCCTAAAGGATTATAAATATTGAAAACGGGTAATGAGGACAAAAAGTCAACTTCTATATTTGATCTATCCAGTCGCTCCGATGCAGCTATAGATCAAGAATACTTAAAGGAAACCTGTCACGAAACGCTTTTAAAATAGGGGATTTTGAACGGCCCGGTTAAAACCTAAGGCGGGAATAAGCTTCCATTGATAAATCTTAGCAGTTTCGAGTTCCCCTCAGGTAGTTGATTATGTGAGCAGGGCATCTGGGTAACATTGCATAACGTTGAGGCCAGTCAATGAACTGCATAGGAGGCAAGTTATTTCGAAATAAATATTTTGTTCCACGACTGGATCTCTTTAACATTCTCAACCTTTTGCCAACGTCGCCGATAATATCGGAAAGTTACTAAAGGAAAATTCGGTCTGCGTCTATTGCTGATCTTCCGATATGTTAGAATTAATAGTTAAAGAGATGCTGGATACATGAGTTGCATTGTCCGGATTAGTGCACTGCTCTAACCCTTTAAGTTTTTGAGACATTGAAGAAATTATTATCAAACATTGTCAGTTTTCGCTTAGCTCTGTGCTGATAACTTCGACTGTCCTTCATATTTCAAACCTTTGTAGGACTTGAGTCTCCAAAGCCAATTCATAAAAGTTGAAAACAGCTCCCCTGCAATTTTCAAATGCGAAAGCCTGAATTTTTATTTTTTTAAAAAGTATTTCATTGTGATATTCCGTGGTCATCATATGGCTTAAAGGAGCAAGTCACGTCGATGAAGAATTCTAGGCACATTTAATCTAATTGAAGAGCTCAGCTAGACGTCCTAGCAGCCAATATGGCCATCCTAAATTATCATTAATTCTGACCAATCAACCTCGCAGCGGTGAGCAGTTGTCCTGTGCAACGCTGTAAATAACGTCCAACGCCCCAGCGGAGTGAAATCGAAAATCAGCGTGCGACCTCTTCCCGACAATTACTCATTTCGCTGGCTGACCCCTCGTGAGCGGTATTGACGACCAGTGCCCTAAGACTAATTCCCTGTGTATAATTACGACAATCTGAGCGAGTTAGACCTTTGACTTGCGCCCGTGGATTAATCGGCGCATTAGATCACATCCGACTCCGGCAATGGAGACTTAGCGCTATGACTTGGCCATCACTTCCGTATATTAATTCAACAGTTAGCGCTATAGCGATAGCTATATTCCTGAAAGATCTTTGGAGACAAATTGATCTGGACGAATCAACCTTGGTTATCTGTCTAAGAGCGGACGCATACCTTATGGTTACAAATGTCATTTCAGCTTTGTGGTAATTTGAAAATATCTCGGTGGCAACGTTTTGAAAATTTGATGATCGCTGTTAATTTATAACCATCCGCGCGAAGGCCAAGTGACACTGGCAATCATTGGATTTTAATCCCTGGCTTCGTTTGTGGCTTTCATTCAATTTTCTTCCGCAAAACTGAAAATTATATCATCGCCCGTGATGGCGCGGTCTGCCATGCGGCGTATTCATCAACGGCGCAATTATATGTTGCGGATCAATGTTCGCTAAATTTATATCATTTCGTCACCCCACCTGATATTAATACATTGTGCAAATCAAGGAAGATCGTGTGACTGCCACGGAATCCCGGCCCTTGACAGCCGCACGGCACGCAAATGAAGATTTTCATTAAGGAAAGTTAAGAAGCTGTCTTGAGAAATGTAACATTAATGACTACAAAGTGTTTACAGAATTGATGAATTCTTCTGAAAATGATTTGATGAGTTTTTCTGATGATTTGTAATAATTTTGTGAATTTTAATCAAAGTGAAATATTAACCCTCGGACAATAGAGATATGTAGTAAGGAGTGTCATTCAAGCTTGGGCCAACTCGAAAACTAACCCTGCCTTTATAACTCGAGAATTTAGGCCTCAATGGTGTATTTACAATACCTGATGCTTTATGATATAGCTAACTGTGAAATTTTCGCCATGATAAAATTTTGCAAATTTACTCGTTTGCTCGTTTTCAACTGGCAATAAACTCAATATTGCATTTGTCACCCAAATTCAATGAGTAATGCATTACACAGTCAAACATGTCAAACGTGTTCAAAGATTTTGGTAGTTTAGATTTGGTTTGACAGGGCATTTCGTCACCCTCCTACGATAATTGCAGATTTGTGACAAAGAAAAGAAAATTCTTGTGAATATGTCACTGTTTACACTAATGATTTTTAAATGTGTTCGCTGACCAACAACTAGGTCAAGGTCACTGGAGCCACGTTCCTAAAAATAGCATTAAGAAAGCACGTGCTACTGTCGACCATTATAAAGAAAATGTTCAGGCACATTGAGATCTCTGAACGCCTCATCATCATACCTGGTTATTTTAATGATTAAAGTCAATGTTTTTGAAGCCTTGGGTCGATTTGAATGCGATCTTCTGCTGCTGATGAACCAGAATTGTGTTAATGACCCCCTGGTATCGTAACATTGAAGTCGAAATAATAAGGAGACCACCACGAAGATCATCAACTAATGAGAGTTGGTGGTTTCATTTCATTTTGGGTTGTTTTTTAATATCAGGAAAATCTCAAGTCGTCAGGAAAATCTCAAGCCCGGAAGGAGGGCTGGTTGATTCAGTGTCTTTGATTGTTTCATTTCGGAACGATCAAGTAAACGAAGAAAGAGAGGGCTGTTTTTTAGGGTGAATTCAAAAAAATCCTGGTCAGTTTTCCTGAAGATGTTCGCCTGGTACGCCATCCTCCTGTATTTGGAATATGGGAAAGACTGTTGACTGTGTTAGTGTTTTGTCCTGGGGTTCTCAACGTTCTCCTTCTTACTGTATCGCGCTTGCTACTTCAGACCTTTTACAGAAACTCGTAAAAAAATGTTGTCCGCAAGTGCCCGTTTGCTTGGAACATATTGCAACATCCAAATTTGAATCACTTCATAAAAACTGTCTGTCTGTCGCATATTTTTTTGATACACTGCAGAGTAATGTCGTGTAATCCTTAATCCCTTTGGTTGAAACACTTGATATGAAGAGAGCAAAATAAAGAAAAAAATATTCTGAACTAAAATCCTATCCCAATAATTTATACTTTGAGGTGCAAATGGTAAAAGGTCTCATTGAAGCTTTTTCAATGCACACATTTTGTGAATGTACTGTACTTCAATGTACAGGCAGTGCACTCACTCTCTTATTCGAAGTGAAATTATTTCTGTTCATCCTTTTATCATTTTACAATGAATCAGAGGTTCTTCCCATCGGGGTGCTCACTCCCAGACGCATTTTATTGAGAATCATCCTCAAAATGAAAAAAAGACAATCGTAGATTCTGCAAAATGGAAAAATGGGACTGTCGGGATAAATTCGATAAAGTCGGAAGACAATAGAAACGTCTGGGGACAGTAGCATTATCTCTTTTTTTCCACCTTTGTTTTTGAATCTGATCGTTCTGGCAGAAGCTTGGGATTTGTGCGAACTGCGATTATAGTCGCTGGTTGCATGCAATTTAAAATGCTCGTTTGCGTGGCGCATTTGCAGATGCCCCCACGAAACATTGGGCAAAACTGGTGGTATAAACTTTGCACGTGTCAGTAGTTATTTTTAGCTCAGCTGACAAGCTGAGCTATTCATATGAGTAAATGGTAGAATGAATGTCCGTCTGTCTGTCTGTCTGTCTGTCCGTTAAACAGGCACGTTTCAAAACTATGGCGGATAGGCGATAGATTTTCCCTATAAGCCATTTAGACCCTTCAGGACTCCTGAATAGACCAAGTGTGGGTCCGGCAGGATTAACAGTTTGGCCACCAGGGGGCAAAAAGCCTAAATCACAAAACAATTTTTTGGCGCTTTATTCAAGCAGATTGAAGCTTGAAATAAAGTTGAAAAGGACCGCATGCATGTAGGTCTTGAAACTACTAAGAGTAGTTTTGATTGATACTACCAGTTGGCGTTACTGAGCCAAAATCTGTGTTGACCTAGTTTAAGCTTGATTTGAATTTCCCGCTCTTGTATGACTCTGAAGGTTGTGGGTTCCAATCCCACTTCCGGTCAATTTTTTTTTTTTTAATTTTTACTTTTTTCACTTGTAAATACATTTTCTTTACTTTTTTGAATAATTTGGTGGGCGGCCATCTTGGTTTTTTTTTTCTATTTTAAAGCCTTTGCTGTATCCAGAGTGACATGAATTTTATGGTTGGTGTACAATAAGTCTCCTTTACATGATATCACATGGGCTTTCTATTTGACCTACTTTTCAAGGTCAGCCTGGCTCAGGCACTTAGATTTGACTAATAAGTGGCATATTTGTCACCATTTAAAAGTCTTTTTACTTTGGTATGTTTGCCTGATATATTGACAAAACTGAGGTTGAAAGAGATCTATCAAGTACTTTCCATGTTCATATATTTCAGCTGAGCGCCAGGCCCTTGGGCCTCTTGTTATGAAGTTGGTGTCGCGGGGAGATCGAGTTTAGAAACAATGATACTACTTGTAAACTTGTCCCTAGAGCTTCGAACAAAATTAGCACTTTTGTTAGCTGAGAGCAAGTGCCTCACTCCGAGGTGAAACAAAAGGCTTGATGATTCCATTCTCCCAGAGTTTAGTAGCTGGTTCTAAATCAATAGTGAGTATTGTTCATGATTCTGGTGGGTTCACCAGACGACTTTTTAGCTCACCTTTCAGGGGAGCTTATATGATACTGTGGCGTCCGTCGTCGTCCAGCATTTACTTTTGACAAAAGAGTGGCACGTTTCTTAACCACCTGACCTAGAAGGTTCATACTTGGTGTGTGGGTACCCCTAGGCAAGTCCTTCTTTCAAAATGAAAATTAGCGCAATTTGACTGCTTGTCTGCTATATGGGTGGCGCTCTTTGAAAACCTATTTTTGGCTATATCGAATGAACGCTGCTAGCAAGAATCATGAAATTTTTACCGTAGATCTCATAAGGGTGCTTGAAATATAACCCAGGATTTTGATTTGACCTACTTTTCAAGGTCACAGCATTCAAAGTTCGCTATTGGCATCGCCATTTAATAGGTAATAGTGGCACGTTTTGTCACCGTTGGTGTTACTGACTTGAAATCTTTGACATATGACCTCAGAGACTAAATTTCGATGTGATTTGATTCATGGATTGGCCACCAGGGGGCCAAAACACGAAAGACAAAAAGTGCTATTTTCCTGAACTAAAGGCTGGATCATTTCCAAATATTGATCATATGAACATCTAGTAAGGATACATGACATAGTACCTCCCTATCATGTTGACAGGTGAGCACAATGGCCCTGGCCGTTCATTGTGACAGTTAAAACACAGTATAGTGTGCCCTTGTTCAATCCGGCCCAATTCTTTTTTCAAACCAGGGGGCTTTGGCTACCTGGTTGCTAACGGTGGTTTATCAGAACCTAAAAAATTAGCCTTATTGTAAAAACGTTGCATTAACAAACTATGACAAAAGTAATTACTCATCTTTCAAGTGGTGGCTGGGGCACTCCTGAAAAACGAAAGGAAATATTTATAGTTGGTGGGCAGTTGCATTTTAGTTGAAATTTGACTCAAGCGCGCTCAGGGTTACATCGAATAGGCTGAAGACGAATCATTTAGTTGTTGTTGAATTCGTTCTCATCATTATGAAAGAATCCTTGATATTTTCAGGGGGGTGTGAAAGAAATTCTCAAGTACAGTGATGCTAAATAGTGATCTCTAAGGACATTTTATCAGGAAACCAACCTTAAAATGGTCCCAGGCTAATCTAGTAACATATCCTTGTATCAAAATTGAAAAACCTAAATAATCCAAAATAATCCAAAATAGAAGGAGGTCTTTTAAAGACTCTCATTTTCACACACTCTCCAGCCCATAGCAAAGCCTGAACTGTGCACCCACACCAGTTGAAACCAGTTGATCAAAATGTTTGGCAAGTCATGTGACCCAAGCTCCTTCATTCTCCTTTATTGTCTAATCTGATGTGTTTTGTCTCGGGTGGCCGGCTTGTAAAGCTTTTCATTGTCTTGGATATAACCTAATATAGATTAATCCATTCTTAATATTCATTGCCTTGGATATAACTGAGTGTATTTCACTTGCTATTAAGAAAAGCTATCCACAGACCAATGCTTTTCATACAGCCACATATGATTTGTGTTGTTGGGGGTGGGGGGCTGGGCTGCAGTTGTGTAGTTGCAATACAAATCTCTTAGCAGCAAAAAAAGAAAATTACCAGTCAACATCTAAGTATAGCTATTGGTAATAAAGTTGACTGAATTTCAGGGTTATTGAAGAGTGTACATGTTCAGAGCACACATGCAGATGAACCTAAAGTCCAAATAAACACAGGATCAAAGTTTGGTCTGATCCAATTCACCACTTGGCCAAATATGAAAACCTGAAAAGTTTTTTCTTAACTTTTGGCCGAAAAGAGATCAAATTCATGTCATAGGTACATCTAATGACCATGCATTATATGTCATCCTGCTAATTGGTTTGAACAACTTCTGAAGTTTGAAGAGGCCAGATGACTTAAATTAGACATTTTGATGTAAACTAGGGCACATATCAACAAAAGTTTGATATGGTGAGCACAATGGCCGTGGCCATTTCATTTGTCGGTATCGCCTTAGTGATGAAAATGTACTGATTATAATGAATGGATTTCAGATAGTAGCAAGAACGCTATTAGCAGAAATCAATTTGAGATTAAATCCTTGCGTCTTCTGCAAAACTTCAAACAAAAGTTTGTTAAATTGCTATTGTGGATGTTTAATCCTGTAGGGTAAATGTAGGCCTACTTATCGAATTCCTTTCAAATCCCCCTTCTTCATTTATCTGACTCTGTGCTGACGTAATTGTGAATTATAAAAATAAGGAAAAGTTGCTGTTTTCTAAAGTTATAGGTAATTGTTTTGAGGTAAACATGTAATGTAACCGCAGGGTGTGGAGGTCTGCTAATAGATCTAATAGCCTTTTATGTTGGTATGTTGACTTGTAATTTTGTGCGATCAAATTTCATCATTTTGTAATTCGTAATTTCATAATTTTAGTAGTGGGACTTTTCATTGTAATCCCAGAGTCTTCTGCCTAGCAGTTTTCGTTTTCAAGGGTAAGATGGGGTTGACGTGTTTCATTGAAATATAGAAATGTGTGAATATGTAACTTTATCTCTGCCGAAGAGGCGACTTACATATAAATAAAGAGACAATTTTTACTCTTTCATTGCAGCAAAACCTTTACAGATGCCAGGAAGGAGCAGACTGTCTGCGTAGAATCAGGCCAGGGTCAAAGTTGTCAAAGAAGTGCTGGTTACTATTTTCATGAAATTAATTAGTATATTAATATCTATCGTTGTTAGTATTGGCAGCTGCTGTTTTTCATCAGTGTAGATGTAGGTAAGGTCGTTGGAGATTCATCGGGTGTGCGTGTTTGAGCGTTGATTGACCGATCATTAACTCACTACCCACAGCGATTGCGGTTATCTTTTTTTTGCATTTTTTGTGTTAACAGGTGGTTTGCATATGATCTTGACTGTTATCAAAAATGGTAACTATACGTGAGCAAGATATTTTTGGCTTACCGCACTTATGAAATGGAAATGCATTATTGTATCATTGCTAGGTTGCATGGAGAGAGAAGCCGCAACCAGAAGGTCGGGATAAGGCTGCTTTAAGATAAACCTTTTTCTGAGAACTTCATCTCAAAGCGCAATCACCCTTGCGTAATTGATCATAGATCTGATTTGGACGCAATTGTTTCCTCACGCCCAGGTGTAGTGACATATGGAGACAGAATCACCACCCCCATGGCCCAGAGCTCTGAAATCCCAAGAACAAAGAACCACTTCAAGAGCTAGCCAACGTCCTCGGGCACCGTGGTGAACTATCGCTGCTAACTAGAGCACCAGTTAATGCTAATGCTAATTCACCATGGCACATCCACGGGAGTCTACAGGCAGTTAGAGTCCAGGGGTTTGCGATAATGGCAAAAATTTCCCTTTAGACAAAAACGCCGGGCCGAGATTAACGCTCATTTGCATAAAAAGTCTTCCTGTTGGCAATCAAGACGGCCATGGGCAGGGTGGATAATTTGCCGAGATACCCTTGGTTCATTTGGAGTATTGCGCCAAAGCTGAATCACTGGCACTCGAGTTTTCTTGATGAGTCCGATTGACTCTGATTGGCAAAAATTGTGATAGATTGGGATCTGCGTTCTCATGTTGAATTACCCATCTTATTCTAAGTCAACATTCTGACTAAGTAGCTAATTGCAACGCTCTCTGGATTCAATTTTAGTTAGGGCAATTCTGTGTGATTAGCTCTGGATGTGTGCTGAGGATGGACACTGGTCCGAGCATAATTCCGTTAAGTGGGTTGATGAAGACCGTGATGATTCAAAGTCAGGCCACCACAGAACATGTTCAAATGCCATTGCACTGTTTGCTGAATGAAATTTTTCGCTACACAAGCTCTTAACCTCACGTGTTGTGCCTGGTCCTTGTCATTTGTCCTACCATTAACAGATTAACACATCTTATACCAACCCAAGAGGGATTACGGTTGTCTTACCAAACCTCTAAACTACAGTAAATTTGAGCTGACCAGAAACCGCTCGGGTGCATGGAGCTAAAATGTGGAACAAACTGAGGTAGAGTCAAGGTTTTTGCAAACATTTCAGCTCCACCTGAGCGGTTGCGCTGAGACAATCAGTACCGACAGTGAGGTATCAATTTCTATTCTAAAATATCTCAAATTAAACAACGAAAAATGTGATTTTGAATGTTTTTTGACAGCTTCCACATTTTGCACCAACCCAAGTGGTTATGGTTCTAACCATAACCACTGAATTCGTTTCGGCATGGTGCATTTACACTGTAAAGTGTGGTTCGTTCTAAATCCTGGTATTTTGAAATCCATAGTTGCCAAGAGCCTTGAAGGACGTCCCAACCAGCTGAGTCAAGAGCCGAGAAAGCAATCAAAGAAACGCAATCAACATGTCAAACAAAACCTTTTACATCAGTGTACATGTTCATTACGCTGTTTGCCACTGATGACCATTCACCCTCGTAATTTCGCTCGGATGATTCGCCTAACTAAAACATGGCCGCAATCTCCATCGAGATTGCACGGCGGATATTCGCCGCGCAATCTCGTCCGAGGATAAGAAGTGTGCCTCATCTTCTCCTTTCTATCTAATTGTCAATCCAGAAAAATATGGAGTCGTCACCGATCTGTTCTCGGAGTTGATCAGAAAAAATTCGCGGGACTCTAGCCACCTCTGTCAGAGAAAAGACTTGGTAAATCGGATCAAAGTGATATGATGAAGGCAGAGGTAACTACATAATACCATCTTGATGAGAGGAGGAGGCTGGACCAGTGGAATCGGGGAAAAAAAACAAGGATACAAATAGGGACATTGAGAATAGTGACTTATCAAGGATCCTTGTATGTATGCGGATAAAACTCTGTAGAAAGATGACGAATTTTGTGTTCATTTTTATCCATATACGTTTAAGGATCCGTGATGATCAACATCCATATTATTGATGCCCCCTGAACCCTTTACGGGTGAGGACTGGAAATCTTTTGGAATGAGCATCACGAGAGGATATAAAGAATCATTATGTTAAAAGATTTTCTAGACATTTTTTTGGTAGCCTCTATGAAGGTATGGGTTTTAAGGAACTACAATAGGCCCTTTGCAAGATACGCCTGTACCTCGTAGGGTCGGCAAAACAAACTTTCTTTACAATAGGTGACGCCGGACAATGCCTCTCGACCCTAGGTGGTACCGGCGTATCTGGCAAAGGGCCTACGCCAGGCTCTTCACAGTCCTTTGAACATGTTGGACAAGACTTAACACCGAGATCCTCTCCATGTAACCTGTCTGCTATTTGAGACAAAAAAACCCTCAATTTTAACTTCACTTCGAAAATGAGATTCTTCTATCAAATCTGTGCAAAATAAAAAGAGAATACATCACAAAGCTTGTTAAGAAAACTTCCTCGATTGAACTAATTAAACCGATTAGAGAATCCGGTTAGAAAACAAAAGTTAATTAGACGGTCATGATTAAAATCAACTAAGCTAATTAATATTAGTGAAGCTTGTTACCAAAGTTGATTTGATAATTCAGGACTTCAGAGTGCAGTGTAAAGTAGGACTGGTAGTATATTCTGTCTTGTTTGAAAATATACGGCGTGATATTTTGATTTGATAGAATGCCCCAGTTTCACCGATCTGGGTTAAAAATAACTTCGTTGTCGCCTTCATCAAGAATTAATTGCTCAATATCAGAAAAATTGTTAATTTTGCCACTTGCATAAAAATGCTTGCCACGGGCGTCGCCAGTGGTGCGTAGCCTCGCCAGCCGCCCCGAGGCCTGGCCAGAATGTGCCGTACCCAATCAGATTTGTTAAGACGTCATAATTGAACGTCTAAATGGGTCTATAAATAGAACCGGAGACTTATCGAATAATCTCAAGGGGCCCATGTGAATGTCTTAATTTGCGATATGAATTTTTGACCGAAATGAGATTAGTTGGCTGAGCTTGATGAAGGCAATTTGATGACTGTCCGCTTGTGATTTGAGACGAGCGAATTTTAGCCGATATTATTGGATGGGTTCTCTGGCCAGTGTGGCCACAAGTAAAAATTCGCATACATGTAGATGGTAGTGTAATTTGACAAAAATGACTGTAGACTACAGGTAAATGCCAAAGAGGTCTATAAGATAATCTCTGTAGCAGTTTGGCAAAAATGGAGATATTATAAACAATTGTTTGATGCCAATCAATATGTTCGACTTGGCTAGAAAATGGGATGGCGACACAAGTTGTCCATGTCCGATGGTCCTGGCTTGGCCTTTGTGTCAATATGTAGTGATTTTTAAGCTGTTTTAGATTGGTTTATCTTGAGTAATTTCTATCATGTGGCTGTTTCCAGTGAATCGTTTTCTAGCCAGACTCTTTTGGCAATTATTGCCAACAATCTGAAACAGTAGCTCTACAAACTTAACCAACCTAAAAATTGAATTTTAAAAAGTTTGCTGGCAGTCGCTGTTGGTGTTGATTGTGCAAGTCTTGATTGCATGTTTCTTGAAGCATTTTGCATCTAATCATTTCTAGTTTCTACAACACCCCGAGGTGTTTCCCAAGGACAAATTAGTGAAATGAATAATTTACTTGGTGCAAATTTGATAATCTTACTGCGCGTTGATGGCAGAAATGATTTTGATGAACTCATGACGATTTTCTGTTACTCAATATGCCGATTCATAGCAATGAGAAAATTTATAATTTGTGGAATCTTGAATATCATTTCAGCAACAACCTTATATTGCACTCTTGTATGAAAATGGTAGATTTTAGGCCTAAAGCCTGGTCAAGAAATTTACATGTTTGGTTGACATGAAGTATACCTGATGAAAATTTCATGAGATACAATTTTAAGGCCCTTTCAAAAACTTTTCCTGACCCTTGTTGTTTTTCCTGTGCAAAGCAGATGGTTGTTTCTGTTGACAAAGGGAGTGTCCGCGGAGAAAGAGACACTGAAATTGCCCCGGGAATATACGTACCGAACCAAAGATCGAGTAAGAAAGACAAGGTTGTTGTCATAACAGTCGGGATGCACAAAGTATGAGGCCAGCAGCAACGAAATTCTTTCAAAGCATTTTGCTGGGACTACATTTGGATGTTTTATCATCAAAAAGAGCTGATAGTTTCAAGCTAAATCTCTCAGCTGCGCAGGATTACGCGCTAAACTTTTAGAAATTAGAAAGAATGGATTAGAATTAGAATTAGAAAGACTGGATTAGTCTGGAAATAAAGGACGCTGTTTCCATAGCTAGGAGTGTTTCTACAGGGTGTCCCGCATACTACTGGATGAATTTCTTTTTCATGCAGACCATGCACGTGATGTCTATACTGCATTCCTTTTAGGGCAATTTCAATATCAAAAGACTGGTACAAGGGACAGCAGTGCTTCTGATTTCAGTCGATAGAGGGCAGTCTCACTCTGATGAACAAAATGACACAAACAACTAAATTTTGCTATAAATGTTGGTTAAGAGGTTCTTTCATTAACAAGTTTTACCTTTTTTCTTGGCAATCCTCAGTTTTTCGCATGATTCCCCTACATGTATTGATGCACCTAGAGACAAAACCAACGTAAAGTGTACAAAAAATAAAGATGTAATGCGATATGACACTGATTACAAATAAAAAAATAACTGATTCAGAGCTCATCCCCGCAGTACCCACAAAACGTACAGTTTCCCAACACTGATGGACAGGGGACAATCACTGGTACTAACTCGTCTTAACAAGCCACAATAATTTCTCCAAACTGCCAATGGCGCTGTACACAAATCTACCGGCGGCGGCTGATTAACAAAATATAAAAATATCCCCTCAAATTGAGTTATAGCAATATACATCGACAGCGATTATAACTTTTGGCATCATTTGCATAGTTGATTGATATTTTTGTGAAATCATCGCTGGGTGTTTTCGCCAGCGTTGTCATTGATGAATGTCTTAATTAGCGTTGATCAAGATCGCAGCCTCGTCAAATATCTTTAATAGTTTCGTCATAATGCGGCGCGGGTCGTCCACGATCTCGAACGATCGCGCCGCGGAATGATTACAGTTTGTGATTAATAATACTTAGAAACATTGATGGATCTTCGCCTTGCATTCTCATTTTCATTACAGACATATATGCTCAGTTGCGACCAAGACTGATCGAAGCAATCTGCAAATGTGCCATTCTTTCCCGAAAATCATTCTGTAGTATATCATAAATGCAATCAGCGATGCCAAGTTTTATGACTTTTTTCATCGCATGTACTGTTTGGTCCTCAACAAAGTCGAGGTGCTTCTCATAGAATACGCCACCAGATAATTTACTAAATTTGTTTATTAACACCTTAACGGCCAAACCACGTAGATCTACGTGGCCCAAATCCCCTTGTTTGAGCTAGTTATCAGAGTCTCATAGACTTGATGAAGGAACTACGCCATCTTCAGGGCGAGGCAGGAACTGAAATGACAAAACCATTAAATATCATGATGAAGCTATTCTGACTTTAGGAATTTCTTTTGATGGGTGGTGGTGTTGGAAAAAGGGGTAATTTTGGTAATTTTTCAACCAAAAAATGAAATATAGTAAAAGAGTTTAGCTAACATAACTCTAATGATTCAAGAAGACCTTTTCTTGGAGAAGCTACTATACTAGAGACCTAATGCAGCAATCTCTTATACTTTTTTTTCTTGGGTTCTGAAGAGAGGGTGAAACACTAGCCGTGAAGGTGTTAACTAAAGACAATTAAAAGGTAACCTTTAAAAACAGATTTCTTCGTTTTGCAGTTGTCTAAAGAATGTCTCCCTGTTTAAGGTTCTTCAAGATCAATTCGAACAATTCTAAAACTCTCAATAATTTTCTTAAAAATTTTCTTTGCAAGATTTTTTATTGTTTTGCTGATTAAATTTTAATAGTAGTTCATGCCTATCGGCATCAAGATAACCTTCAAACATTGTTTTTGCTGCATAATTTTGCAAGTTTTAGGGATTCAGAATTTTTTTTCACAATTGGTTGTTCTTGACAACATTCTGAACTGGAAGGTTAGTTGGTTTTAAAGAATTTTGTCACCCTGGGGTGAATATTTCTGCTTCTTGTTCCTTCGTGGAAAACATTTGTCAGATTTGCGGTTAACGTGGTTAAAAATTCTATTAAAACAGAATATCATACCAAAATTCCAACAGATTTTCTTGTTATCTCTTAAAGGAGTAATAGTAACATACATGTATAATGCCAATTGAAAAAAGGTTGTCCAAAATAGTTGAGGCCTGTCTCCACATATGAATGTCACGCTTCGTATTTTGCACATGGTCTTTGTTTTTGGCTCACCGTAGGGGAGCCTATACAGTACTGCAGTGTCCGTCGTCCGTTGTCCGTCGTCGTCGTCGTCGTCTGTATCCTGTTTCAATAACCAAGGCTGTCAATTAGAGCATTTCATTCCAGTTATACATGTTATACAACGACAAAGCATCACTGTAGGTAATTTTTAAAATCTTCTGCATTTTCCTCAAAACTGCAGAACTTCAGAGGGCAGACTATGATTAAAATTGAAGTGTCCTACATATCCTAAAGGATTCCTAATTGTTAGTAATGCATATGAAAAAAAATTCTTGTAAAAGTGACGTTGATTTTTCTAGTCGTTTCGCTCGCCTGGCTTCGTCAGTTCTGGAGATGACAAAGAGAATTCTCGATAATAATTCATGGAATAAATCAACAACGAGAACCTCTCCATCCTCGGCCAACGACCTGAAAAAAATCTCCATCCGAAGCAACGGAATCCGGCGAACGCGAGTTTGAAATATCTCCGCAGTGGCTAATACACTCGTAATGAGATGCCGGGTCGGAGAAGCTACTGGCAGAACGCTCGAGGCAATTCCACAACATCTTGATGGTATTATGATGTCATTTAATGGGATCGGCAAATACCGCTACCACCCATTGAGAGATTTGGACCCGATTTTTCCGCCGCGCATGAATATTGCAAATCCTATTTTCGGTTGCGTACTGTGGGAGGCGTCGAGGAAATAAACTTATTTTTCATGTGGCGCATTTGGGGTATTTTCCTAACTGGATCAGTTTTAGATCGGGTGCATGTTTTCCTCTTCGGTGCTTTATGAATTTCTATCAGATTGTCTAGTGTTTCTGGAGTAGCGTGCAAATGATTGCAATAGATATGATAGACGTCGTCTGCTATTCAATATTGCCAATATCACCAGAAGAGGCGGGGTTGTCTTTGAATACTAATTGTTTTGGTCAAAGATGACCTTGACCGGATATAACACATTTGATCAAAAAGCAACATGAAGTTTCATTTTGGTTCTATTTCACATGATAAATGTGATCCATCACACTAAATCTGGTAGTAAGTCACCAAGCCTAGTATTGAGTAATCACTGACTATATAAAATCATGTTGATTATTTTCTGCTTTCAGATTATGACATGATAAGCCTCAGAAACACCATATCCAAGTATTCTGCCAGAGAATTTCATAACAAATTATTTCAAAGAACATTTTTAGTAACTGTTTGGGAAGGAAAACCATCATTGTAAAGCTGTATGAAATTAAATCCATGTAAAAGTGGTTGAAAGTTTTTGAGACACCCTGTTTATTTCAAACATGTAAGACAAACAAAGGAAAGCAATCATAAAAGTGATTTAAATATTTTGAGACACCATGTATATTTCAAGTACCGGTAAGACAAACAAAGGAAAGCAATCAGCGTCAATTTTGATGAAATCAAATTATTGTATCAGACAACTTGTCACACGTCACCCGGCCATCACAACAATATAATCGCAACCATTTGAAAAATTGCCAAGCGTCTTGAGGCTACGCTTACTGTACGATTACGAGCGTCTTACCCGTTACCCTCCAGCGAAACCGCTCTCAATCAGTCAAGCTAAAGATACGAGTACTCCGAAGACTTCCTATTGTTCCCCTGCTGTCTTATCCACGTTATCAGTATGTTTAGGTCAGATTTGCTGGTTGTCATGAAGTAGAAACCTTAGGAGAACGTTGGGCGTTGGCTATTGACGCAGGGTCTCTGACCCTGTCGATGTTCATATTTGCTGTAACTCTCAAAAAAGATTCTTAAATCGAATGGAAAAGTGAAGATCTAAGTAACCATTCTGTTGAAAGGTAGTTTATTCATTCTCGAATATGTGTGTGTGGTAAATAAGAGATAATATCATGCATCAAAATGTAACTCTTTTGAACATTTTCACTCACAGATATTTTCATGGGTTATTTCAAAATTCTGTGTCAATGACTTGTGTAGGTCTGAATACGAGTGCATCAAGATTATCGTTCTTTAGGCCCATTTTTGTTTAGAAATACGAGGCCTGTCATTTCCCCCGCAATCCAGCATCAGCATCTATTCGCCCCTGGAGTGAAACGCAAGACATAATTACCTAAAACAAACAACTGACATCTTCCAATACTTGGGATTAAAAAATGTCAAAAAGCCAGCAAAGCTCAGAGACGTTTTTTGCGCATGTATATCGTCCTTTGCATATATCTGTGGACGTCAGGGAGATAAACAACTCCATTCCATGCTAAGTTGGCCAGAAACCTCTGTGTAAAGTGTGTATCATCCTCTCCATTTCCTATCTCTTGATGTCGGGCAGATAAACAACTCGATTCTGTGATAAGTTTGTCAGAAAGCCCAGTGTAAAGTGTGTATCATCCTTACCATTTCCTACCTCTAGATATCACAAAAATATGGGATCTTTTCTCGCTTCCCAACAGCGATTTTTGGCCCATCCTTGTGTCTCAAAAAATGTCCCTCCTCATTTATCTTTAAACCATTCAATGTTGTACTCAAACTAGCTTCGCCCTAAAAAGACTTGAAAAAGTTTTAAAGCTTCATCTATTATGACAGCTTTTCAATACACAGTTGAGCGAACTTTTCAGTTGACACTTTATCTTTGCATATCATTATGAAAAAAGGTCTTCACGTGAACCCAATGATCATGGGCTTAATACCCCCAAGAGGAATCACCCTTGCTCGTGTTAACTTACACAAAACGTAGAGTACGATTTCAAACGATTCCGAGAGACTGGCAGCTACAATGATATTATTAGCAAATCAATGCTAATGGAAGAACAACTCTGACCTTAGAATTACGCCCGATTATGAACAAAATGAACATCAAAGTCTGCCGTCGTGTTTGAAACATTAGCACTGATACTCTTTGAAAAGGAAGATGGTGTTCCGCACAATACTGGAACATATCAATATGTTAAAACTCGACTCAAATTTCTTCCCTGCTAATCTGGTCATCACTGAGCGTGCTGGAAAAAAAGAGGTGTTTCATGAGTTAACGGATATTTCGCACAATCAACGCCAACGTTTCAGCCTACATTTTACATTACATAGACTCGGCCTGATGAACATGTGGACAATAGGGCCTGCAATAGGGTCCCATTGAGAAACTCGCATATGCTTTGATGATGCATCATCTACTTTGATACCTACTGAGGCGCGGTAAGGGCATTGTATTGCTCTATTAAGCTATCATGGCTGGATCCTGAATTATTAGAGGCTAAAACTTGCAACCTCTTCTGTACCGGGCTTCTGTACACTACTGGCACAAGTTGCATATTGGACTCGGTAGAGCTTTTGTTTTGTCTAGCACAAGACTAGCAAGTCGCAAATTGGACTATGTAGAACTGTGGTTCAGTCTGGTACGAGTATGACATATTTGACTTTGTAGAACTGGTTCAGTCTGGCACAGAGTGGCACATTGGACTATGTAGAACTGTGGTTCAGTCTGGCACAAGATTGACATATTGGACTACCTGTAGAACTGGTTCAGTCTGGCACAAGATTGACATATTGGACTTTGTAGAACTGTGGTTCAGTCTGGCACAAGATTGACATATTGGACTTTGTAGAACTGGTTAAGTCTGGCACAAGATTGACATATTGGACTTTGTAGAACTGGTTCAGTCTGGCACAAGATTGACATATTGGACTTTGTAAAACTGTGGTTCAGTCTGGCACAAGATTGGCATATTGGACTTTGTAGAACTGTGGTTCAGTCTGGCACAAGAATGGCATATTGGACATTGTACAGTCAAAATGCTTAAAGGCCACTTGCTTGGATAAGTGCTTTGTTTGATGGCTATCAACCATGAGTTAAACCCAACGTCAAAGAAACCGGCAAAAATCTAAATACTTGGTCAGATAGGAACCGTGATCGTCATAACTAGTACCAAATAAACCTAACAAAACCGCCGAAACCGTATACTCAGACAGAAGGCGACACTTACCCGATGAAAAAATATGTTGAGCGGTACTAAGTCGTTGGGGTGTAGGGTACAATCGTTGGTCAAGCTCGTGTAGCTTCGTCACTTGATACTATTGGTCAGCGAGGTGTGCCCATTCGTGGCTTTGGCCTTTGACAGGTGACCCCGCGGTGGCAATCAAGCACAATTGCCATTGGCTATCAGATTCGATGGATGCGAGATAAAATGACCTATTGGCAAAAAGGAACCTAAGGATAGAGTTCTTGTTTGGTATCAACTTTTCTTGTGGTCCGGTTTTTCGGAGAAGCTTCTGGCTTATCTTCCAGTTTGTTGCTTTCTGTGTGTGCATTCAGAAATATCTATCTCACAACGTTTTTTAATGACAAATTTGGGCCATAAGGGTTTTTTTTCAGTGCTGTGTTGCTTGGGTACTTAACAATGAGGTAGTGGCCCATGTTTTCTTTGTTTGCAATCAGACCAACACCTCCACGTTCAGAATTAGAAAAAATTGGCGCAAAAATCAGTAAGTGTCGACATGATATCGAAATGGACACTACAAGAGCCATTATATGTCATCCAGTAAAGATATGATATCATCTTTTGACATGAAAATTAGTAGCAGACGCTGTGATGTTTGGAACAAGTGGTGTTCTTCATGTTCTTTGAATGCTGGTCATGCTCAGCAGACGCTGGAGATGGCTACTGGACGCAACATCCAGGTTTCTGTCCCAACGTTTTTTTTTGTAGTATGTTGATCAGTGATATGAATTTCCTAGGATATGACTAAGTGCAGAAACAGCGATCTGATCAGGCCGCACACATCAATGATACTGTGAACTGCTTAATTGTGGCATTTTATTTTTGCGATTTTCAAGAATTTCGGAAAAAAATATAATTTTTGCAACTTTCATTGCGGTGGATTTGTAAATTTTCCAATAAAAAAGATTTTTTTTTTACAATTTTTTTTCGAATATAGCTTTTCCGTGAAATCCACGAAACGAAAATGCAGGCATAAATTTGTTGCTTTACTTTAAAAATTCTTACTTCTTTGACAGCCCACTTCTCATACTTAACAAGGGAGAAATAATGCCACAACAGTTTTAATCACCGTCTTCATCCTCCGACTAAAAGGACAATTATCCAAATAAAACGTCTCCTCCCATCGCAGACTTAGACATAATTGGTTGTGTTGCGAGACAGTCATATCGCCAACGGTAACAACATCGATTAGATTCGAGATATTTTCCGAACCGATTCTGAGATCGGTGCCGGAAACCATTGGGGCTTTCTCCCCATCCAATTAGAATGATTTCATAAGGATGACATTAAAATATCCCTTGGCTAAGTCAGCGTAAATTATACCCGAGATTGTCTTCTTAACTGCTTCGAAAGTAAAACAAACTTCTCAAGTCGGTATCAATTCAGATTTGAAGACATTTGTATGCATTTATGTACATTTTGCACATACAATGCACATGTGACTAAGTAATGTTGGTATGACGTGGAATTTGAATTTGAGGCATTCAGATTCAAATTGCTTTGATTTGATTGGCTGAGGTCAGCGTCTGGTGTCTATTTTGTTTACATTTTTTTTCTAATTTCAAAAATGAAATATACAATTGGAGTCTTTTTATCCCAAGGACAAGACAGGTTATATTTTGTATTTTATTACGAATTAGAAGGATTGAAAAAGACATTCAAATTAGAGGTTTTCGATTCAAATGCAGCGGGCTTATGTTATCCAGACATTTTTAATTGGCATAGTTTTCCATTCTTTTGTTTTATGTTCTAAAAAGGTATCAATTCTTTTACCACTTGATAAGAATAAACAACTCGGCTGTCAGCTGCATGGTATCAAAATGAAACACTAAGTTTGCCCAAATAGTTTTCATAACAAGAGTTCAATATGAGGGGGAAGGGGGGGGGTACCTATCCTTATTTTGATGTCCTCTTTCTAAAAGAGGGTGAATTTGCCGATTCCTGACACAATCCACTGCCGTACCTGAATCCAGCTAAAATAACAGCATTTTGACTTAAATTCTGACCAAAACTCTTGCCCCACCCCAATGTTCCGAAAGGACCATTAACCTCTCTGATATGACATGCAGAATTTGAACTTGAACATTTTCAGCTCTATGAACAATATCAGGCAATTTATGATGCAAGGTCATTTTGTTAAGACAACTTCAGACTACGATCAACGCAAAAGGAAGAAATGTTCTAATTGGTCAATTTCTGTTTCGACAACATGTCATATTCGTTGATTAATAACATCGTTATTTGCTATCAAAAACGATATTAAGATAATCACAAGGTCCCATTTCATTACGAGGAATAATTCTTCAGATATCCCGTTTTAGCTTAAGCCGAAAACTATTATTGCAACGCATCACATTATAGGGCAAGCTAAAAACACCAAACAATCCCCTGGAGTTGTCATACGAAATGAATTTCTCAAATTTTGATAATTACAAATTTACGGAAATTAGTCGAGGATAAATTTCAATCTGTTTGCCCGTCCCCAATTTTCGCGCGATCGTCATTATCAACGCTATCATCGCTTGGCTTTCCAATTATTTGCTGATAAGTTCATTTGAGGGTCGAAATCGAAATCTTCAGATCTGACCCAGGGACTAGTTATCGCAGATCAGTGGTTTTATCGTTATTGGAATTTTAGCGAGGGCAGTCGAGTGTGTCTGAGGGAGTATGTTGTGATGTTGTGATGTTGTGGCTGACAACAGACTTGGCGGAATGAAACTGAAAGTGAAATTTTTTCATGATAACGTCTTCCACTGTCAGAATTTCAACCCAAACATTAATTCATTAGATCAACTAAAACATTACCATTCATTTTATTTGATCACACGTAATGTAGATTTGTAGTAGATCCAGCAATTTGAGGTAACAACATGCCTTTACTCTTAACTCTAAAATGTCCACTGAAATATTTTGTTTTGAGACAGTAGTCCCCGTAGACCCGCAAGGGTTAATTCCATTCCAGAGGTCATCGATATACAAAATACAATTCTTAACGACATTCCAATAAAATTTCCAAATGATTTCGCCAAAGATGTGCACTTTCATATCACCATGGCAACGAATTTGGCTTTATCAAGTAGAGGCTATTGTTAGGTTAACCGGAGTTCATCAGAAGTCGGATTGTCACTTGGGTGTCGAGGAGAAATATGATATGAACACGGATGTGCGATTGTTTGGGTTTTTCTTGAATTTTTTAGGTTTCCAGTTATTAGATGAAAGAATATGTCCCACATCGAGAGAAAAAATCCGAATATGAAATTGATTTTTCGGCCCATCTTGTACCCTGACAAGACCATTCCCCTCTGTCATGCAAGTTTGATTTTGATGAGGTCACAAAAGATAATGGTTAGGACTTGTGTCTGCAGATGTGAGAAGTTCTAACATTTATCTCCTCTCGGTTACTTGGGCTACTTTAAACTTACTCATCTGCAATGTCAGACTTAGTTCAGTTTTCCCTGGTCTTCATCTGTGGCCTGATTACATCTATGGCCTGATATGAGGTGGAGTCATTCGCGCATGTATATTATGGCCACCCGGTAGTGACACCTGTATATGATTTTAGGGTGAAGACAGTCGGTTCCAAAAGTGGCTGAGGCAATTGCTTTGATGGATGCCCAACCACAACCACGTGGAGGACACCGCTTGTTCAGATCTCCCAGGGAGGAACGAGTGTCACGCGGGAGGTCACAATGCACACGCGTGAGCAACTCGACCTCATATCTGGCCATGTATACTGATCTTCATGCTCATGGAATGGGGTGCTCGTTACTTTTTCTTCTTCAGCGTTCGCTCTGCACTTGAAGGTGTATTCTCAAGGCGTATTCCTCCCGTAGGCGCGATGAGTTGACGTCCCACTACGGTCAGGCACCAGTTGGGTCAATTTGTCCAGTGACTCTGTCTTTGGCCAGAGGTGGAGTCCAACGCAAGCTTCTCATGTTTCTCACAGTAAAAATCAAGGTTTATCTTAACAAAAACGGCCATCAGTGGCGACTGATGGTCTCCAGATACAAATTCGAAGACAGCTGTCAACATTTTGGATAGGGAAACCCTAGACTTGATACTATCCATCCCTCACTGTCTGGCTAAATCACCGGCCCGGCCTTGCAATTCCAACCCCGCCATCCAGTCATTAGTCAATTGTTTACGGCCAGATTAAAGTGTACATTCAAAATTGAAATGTGACACCCCAATATATATCTATCTGGTTTATTGATCAGATGTATTGATCTTGGATATGAGGCATTATGTATCTGGTTGCTCTGGCTGTAGAACCGTGGTGTGAGGTCGAGATTTTAGCCGTGATTGCTGTTGGGCCAAATATTGCTGTCTTAAGATTACGCTATAAGATCTAGCTAAGCTTGTTATGGGGGAGAGCGTTTAATGTAGTATTTGAGTGGAGCTGGTCAGTACTCATACTACCGTGGTGTGAGGAAAGGAATTTTAGATGTGACGAAGAATTGTGGCTGATAAATATTGTCTTGGGAAAGGTCCTTGTACAGTTTTAGAGTGGCACTGGTCTTAACTGTGAATGGTTTTCACTTGACCTACAACATGTGAGTGACCCTGACATGATATGACCTCTTGACCTTGACACTCTGGCCTTCAAACTGTGATATGAACTAACATTCAAGGCGAGGTTCTATCTACTCTGTTGAATTGAAATATGCATTCTTGAGAGAAAATTGTGCCAAATCACTAGATTTCTGAGGGGTAGAAAACTTTCTCTGAGGACTCTGTGTTGATGTTCATGCTATTTACTCCCGGTTGTAGAGAAGCAAGTAGGATCAAGTTCCTTGTTCAAAGACAAAGACAAAACAACAGTACTGGTCTTAACTCTCAATGGTTTGTCAACAGTTATCCTTCCGAGAGTTGAACCCACGACCTCCTGATTACGAGCTCGGTGCTCTTACCACTATACCACCGATCTCCCCAAGTAAGTTCACTTGGGACGTGTCTAAAGTGACTTTTATCAACAGGTCTCATGGGATTTCTGATTGTGGTGACTTTGATTGCTAAATCAAGAAGAATTGGTCACGTATCATGCTGGTTATTGATGAGAAATTGAACTTTTAAATGCAATCAATGAAATGTAGCATGGTGATAAGAAACCCCAACAAAATCGTAACATATTTTTGACAGCTTCGAATTTTCATCTTAAAGTTTTTTGAATTTTTCAAGATAAGTTCTGAAATATATTAATTAGGATTCAAATTTAGTTATTATTGATGGCAAATTGCCCTATTGGCACCCCTTGGGACTAGTCCTCTCTGGACTATTTGTCTTAACCACTGATAAGGACATGACTTTTCAGCTATCGTTCTTATTAGAAAAACAACTGTTTGATTGTAAAATGTGTTGATTCAAGATGCAATGTTTTCATGTTTATAACTCTTTACCGATTGAAAGTCAGTTAATTCAATAAAGAGTAATGTGAACATGACAAGTGGCCCTCAAATGTAACATGCATAATCAGCGTTAAACATGTTAAACATAGTAGCTGCATTGGTTTATCTGAATATACATGTTGACCAGAATAGTACCAAACTTACTAGGTGAGCACATAGTCCCTGTAACATTTCAGTCACTCTAACTATGATAAGGACAAAAATTGTACTGAAATGATTCTTGATCTTGGTGCAATTATTTTCAATTGTAAATGATGAAGGGTAGATTGTGTGACATGAGACCCAAGAAACAATTCTTTTGTGTCAGTACTTTGCTGTGTAAATGTATATGAGTAAGTTCAGCAGTATAAATCAAGTTAAAGTGAGAGGAAGGTGCGATTCATGTCTACATAACTTGGTACAAATGACATGTATATTGAGCGACGAAAATGTATTACTGCACTGGTTCATCTGAATATACATGTTGAGGCCCAGAAGACGCCGTGACATCACTCCCTCGATGAGACAATTTGAATCTTTTAAAATTTTGATACAAGGTGATAGATTATGCCCTAGGGGTTACGCATCCCATCTTTGTGGTCGATCCCTGCGGAGAACTCCACAATCGAAACGCTTTCATCTCCGAATATAAGAAATTAAACCCACACGATGAGAAATATTAAAATTTCAGAGAAGCTTCTCCAGGTCTTATGCGACATCAATAAAAGATGACCCCTTTTTAAGACAGCGTTGTCTCCCGTATAATGAGTGTTTATCATACCTTGTCAGGCTGTACGTTGGGGACCCATCTATAAATACGTTAGGAGGAGGTATTCTTTGTTTGGTGTCGACCGTGAAGCTGGTCGGAATCTCTACAAAGGTTCCATTCAAGTGCATTCCTAATGTTCGATTGACTGGTTTGGTTATGATGTCTCGCTGATTTAAGCCGTTGAAGGGCGTCTGTTTTGGCTGACTCATTTTAAGGTCGAGTTTTCAAGGAGAAAGTACTCGTTTTGTCAAATTTACCAGCCCAATTTTGCCAGGCAAGGCAATTTCAGATATCTCTCAGCCACACTAGCTTTTCATCTTTGTCTAATGTTATAATAGGGAGGTTGAGAAAAGGGACTCATTACAGATCCTTATACGGATAGAAATGTACACAAAATTCTTCATCTTTCTACTGAGTTTTATCCATATAGGGTAAAGGGATCCTTGATAAGTCGCTGTTCTCAACCCCCCTAATGTGTGTCAGAGCTAAGAGTACGATACACAAACTCCATAAATTGTTCCATTTCTGACAGCATATCCTTCCTAGTAACCTTAATTAGCAAGCCATTCATGCTTCTTGTGCCTGTAAACCTCGTCCAATTCTCTCCAATTCTCCTTCAAACAGCTATCTGAAGCTCTTCTCTACTTCAGGAAGACAAGGTATCGACACCTGAGGAGGAAGTACTAGAGTTCCTCTTAGATGTACAGTAGAACCTCTATATTAAGGACATCCTTGGGACTGACAAATGCTGTCCTTTATAAGAAGGTGACCTGATTATAGAGGTCTGATATATGCAGTGAGATAAATGCTTTCCATTTGTGTACCCGTTCTTAAACATGTTCCCCTCGATTTATCTTTTCAGGGTTGATAGGACGGAAAAAGGTTCCCGGGAAAATGCGCGCCTACCTGAAAATCAAGAGACCCGAGCATTACCGAGCTTTGGTTGAATGCGATGGCATGGTTGAGAGCAACGCCTAACAGGAGGTATTCATTTCCACGGATGTACATGCCAGACATCCGTGTCATTATGGATGTCCACTTTTGATTTGAAACACTTTAGCAAACTTTGCTCCTGTGTAAAGAAAGTTTGTTAATGTCAGTGTCCCTCCAAATAAAAGGGCCAGCGAGCTTTGGCTTATGAGACACTATTTACTTCCAAACTCCTCTCTCTGATGCCAGGTGCCTGGTGAGAAGGTAGTTGGTACCCTATATTAAACTAGCTTGCCAGAATGTAATGTGCTTCTTATCATCCCAAAGATTTGTGATGCCAAAAAGGTTAGCCAACCTATTCTTTGTAGCGATGTTTCAATCTGTACAAAACCTTTGGTACCAACCCTGCCTCTGCCCTAGATGATGTTCTAATGACTAGAAATGTTTTCATGTAGTCATTTCAGCTTGTAACATCTTTAAAAATCTTGTACCTTGTAGATGACAAGCTAAACGAACCACATATAAATGAAGTATCTTTCATAGTAAGGTAATCAAAGAAATTAGAAACATAAGTTCATTTTAAGAGTTAAATTCGATGATTTGTCATTAGTATACATTTCTTCTCAAGTCCTCCTTGATCTTACAAGTAGCTATAACATGACCTGGACCGACAAATCAACGGCTTGAAATCCTTGTTTTAGAGGATTCACATTACGAATCACGACTTAAGTGTATTGGATAGCAAGAGGAGATGACAACACTTCAGTCGCTCACGTAATGTTTTTGTAATTTCAAGTGGCATGTCTAACGTCAAGAAAAACCTAAGGTAGTTAAGGAGGCAAAGCGTGACAAAGTCTTCCAACATATTTAGTGTCTTAAACAACACTTCAGGTCAAATTTCGATACGGATAAAATATCTCGCTAATTGCACTCTGCCGTGAGTGGATAGATCGTCTATGCAAGTTTTCGAAGGCGTTAAGGTTGTTTGCTTACGTCTTGAGGTGTTTTGTTTTGTTTGTTGGTGGCGCTAGTGACACTAATGATAGCATGGTTGCTCTAGTTCATTACCCGATGATTTTGGGTCTCCACTTTTTGGGGACTTTACAGAAACTGCATGTTTCGAGTAAAAATGATATGGGATTCAGATGCTGAAATTCTTTTGCAGATATGGACTAATTGTTATGATCCTTTATCAGGTTCTATAAGCCACTAATGCTGTCAGGCCAATAAGACTTCGGGCATTCTGAAAATGCCTATACTTAAACTAGGGCCGACCTGCTACAGCAGTAAGTGCATGCATGCCATCTTTGCTCCTGTTTGCTGAACTATAGGCGCAGGCAATGGGAGTTTGGGGTTGAAATGAACCGCTCTTTTGGGGAAAATTCATTTAAATTGACCACGTAAAACCGCAATGACATCTTTTTACCACAAAAGTCCTTTTGTTTTTGGGAAATGCCCCTTCCTCAGGCAGAACCCCCTCGAGCAGAAACCCCCACGAGAAATTCTGGCTACGCCTATGTTTGCTAACGAATCGTAAGCTTTTGTAATAGCATGTTAAATCATTTCGCTCGGCTTTTGTAATAGCATGTTCAATCATTTCATTGCATAACACGATAATTTTGCTTTTATTTTTGCACCCATTCCAGCGCAAGTTTTGGGGAATAAGAGATTGAAAAATGTCAAGATATTTGTGTAAAGGAAACCACAATTTGTACTTTAAGGATGTATACTTATCAGTAATCTAACCAATTTTCTTTCAACTTATCTTTTATACTAAGTAAGTTTTTTGTATATTGTAATGATCAAGCAAATTCTAGAAACAAATAAGATATTGACGAAAACCATTGTCATGTCGTGATGAAATTGTATCATTTGATTAAAAAAGTTATGGTTCGTAATGTTTCAATGAATTGTATTCGAATGCCATTTTTGGCTCACCGTAGGGGAGTCTATACAATACCGCAGTGTCCGTCGTCCGTCGTCGTCGTCGTCGTCGTCGTCGTCGTCCGTCGTATCCTAGTTCAAAAACAGTGGCACGTTTCTTAACCGCTAGGCCTATGAACTTAAAACTTTGTACACATGACCCCCTAGGTCAGATGACCCGTGACACTAAATTTCTGTCCGATCTGATTCTCTACTTGGCCACCAGGGGGCCAAATGTGGATATCTAAAAAGTGTGATATCTCGCTTATTAGTGGCTTGTTTTCGATGAAACTTTTGTTGTAGGTACTCATAGCAAATATACATCTTATATCATACGGGTTTTTAATTTGACCTACTTTTCAAGGTCACCGAGGTCATGTGGCGTAAATTGGCCGTTAGAGTGTAAACTATGGCACGTTTCTTAACCACTAAAGCTATGAACTTGAAACTTGGTACATATAACCCCCTATATCACATAGCCTCTGGTGCTGAATTTCAGTTTGATCTGATTCTCAACTTTGCCACCAGGGGGCCAAAAGTGGAAATCTAAAAAGTGTGATATCTCGCTTATAAGTGACTTGTTTTCGATAAAATTTTTATGGTAGGTACCCTTAGGAAGAATACATCACATATCTTACGGGTTTTTAATTTGACCTACTTTTCAAGGTCACAGAGGTCATATGGCGTAAATTGGCCGTTAGAGTGTAAACTATGGCACGTTTCTTAACCACTAAAGCTATGAACTTGAAACTTGGTACATATAACCCCCTATATCACATAGCCTCTGGTGCTGAATTTCAGTTTGATCTGATTCTCAACTTTGCCACCAGGGGGCCAAAAGTGGAAATCTAAAAAGTGTGATATCTCGCTTATAAGTGACTTGTTTTCGATAAAATTCTTATGGTAGGTACCCTTAGGAAGAATACATCACATATCTTACGGGTTTTCAATTTGACCTACTTTTCAAGGTCACAGAGGTCATATGGCGTAAATTGGCCATTAGAGTGTAAACTATGGCACGTTTCTTAACCACTAAAGCTATGAACTTGAAACTTGGTACATATAACCCCCTATATCACATAGCCTCTGGTGCTGAATTTCAGTTTGATCTGATTCTCAACTTTGCCACCAGGGGGCCAAAAGTGGAAATCTAAAAAGTGTGATATCTCGCTTATAAGTGACTTTGTTTTCGATAAAATTTTTATGGTAGGTACCCTTGGGAAGAATACATCACATATCTTACGGGTTTTCAATTTGATCTACTTTTCAAGGTCACAGAGGTCATATGGCGTAAATTGGCCGTTAGAGTGTAAACTATGGCACATTTCTTAACCAGTAAAGCTATGAACTTGAAACTTGGTGCATATAACCCCCTACATCAGATAACCTCTGATGCCAAATTTTGGCTCGATCTGATTCTTTATTCGGCCACCAGGGGGCCATAATGGAAAAAGTAAGAAGTGCAATATCTTGCTAATTTTTAGCTCAGCTGACAAGCTGAGCTATTCATATGAGTAAATGGTAGAATGAATGTCCGTCTGTCTGTCTGTCTGTCTGTCTGTCTGTCTGTCCGTTAAACAGGCACGTTTCAAAACTATGGCGGATAGGCGATAGATTTTCCCTATAAGCCATTTAGACCCTTCAGGACTCCTGAATAGACCAAGTGTGGGTCCGGCAGGATTAACAGTTTGGCCACCAAGGGGCAAAAAGCCTAAATCACAAAACAATTTTTTGGCGCTTTATTCAAGCAGATAGAAGCTTGAAATAAAGTTGAAAAGGACCGCATGCATGTAGGTCTTGAAACTACTAAGAGTAGTTTTGATTGTTACTACCAGTTGGCGTTACTGAGCCAAAATCTGTGTTGACCTAGTTTAAGCTTGATTTGAATTTCCCGCTCTTGTATGACTCTGAAGGTTGTGGGTTCCAATCCCACTTCGGGTCAATTTTTTTTTTTTTTAATTTTTACTTTTTTCACTTGTAAATACATTTTCTTTACTTTTTTGAATAATTTGGTGGGCGGCCATCTTGGTTTTTTTTTCTATTTTAAAGCCTTTGCTGTATCCAGAGTGACATGAATTTTATGGTTGGTGTACAATAAGTCTCCTTTACATGATATCACATGGGCTTTCTATTTGACCTACTTTTCAAGGTCAGCCTGGCTCAGGCACTTAGATTTGACTAATAAGTGGCATATTTGTCACCATTTAAAAGTCTTTTTACTTTGGTATGTTTGCCTGATATATTGACAAAACTGAGGTTGAAAGAGATCTATCGGGTACTTTCCATGTTCATATATTTCAGCTGAGCGCCAGGCCCTTGGGCCTCTTGTTAGTGATTCGTTTTCAATAACATTTTTATGGTAGGTTCTCCTAGCAAGGATACATCACATGAGTTTTTGATCTGACCTGCTTTTCAAGGTCACAGAGGTCAAATGGCGTAAATTTGTCGTTTGATTGTAACTATGGCACGTTTCTTAACCACTAAAGCTTTGAACTTGAAATTTGATACACATGACTCCCTACGTCATGTAACCTCGGACACCGAATTTCGATCTGATCTGGTACTCAACTCGGCCACCAGGAGGCCAAAACTAAAATAGGTAAAAAGTGCAATATCTCGTTTATTATTGACTTGTTTTTGATGATATTCTTATGGTACTTACTCCAAGCAACGATACATCACATGTCATACCGACTTTGGTTTGACCTATATACTATACATGTACAATGTGTCTTAATCTGGATGAATTACAAAGCACCAAATATCTATACGGTGAGCACAATGGCCCCTGGCCGTTTCATTTTCACTTATCCTGTTTCAGAACAAATTTGTTACTAAAATTTGTAAAATAAATGGAAAGTGAAAAAACCTACATAATAAAGATGCTTTAAATTTCACTGCACTCGTTTTGTTTCATAATTATTCCTGCATGTGCTTTTTCACATCCCATGCTGCAACTATACCATCCCAAAGCTTCTGCCTTCTCCAATCGGCACAATAACACTTTCAGAGCGGACAAACGCCCCCAACACCTCCGGATCCTCTTCAGACCAACAGAGAAGAAAAAAGCTTGAAGAGATGGCTCATAACTCGCTGTACCATCTACAGGAACTTTTGAACGTCCCTTTTCTCATAGGCATTTTGACAGACAACATTGACAGACAGTAACATTTATTGAAAATAACTGACTGAAAAAAGTTCGTTTCAAGTGTTTTAGGATGATCTGTGGAAAAAAGGACACTTGGCGATGATTAGCTTCAACATATTCCTCAGCGAATCTCTACTCTGTGTTTCCTCACCACAAATCCTTCTCCTCCTTCCATCATCAATCTTGTACCCACAACACAATCTTTCCACTCATGCACTTTGATTTCAAACAAACCGGAGGAAAATTACTCTGCAAAAATCTATTCACGAAAGCTGGTCATTCTTGTCGTGTGAGCCTCCGAGACAAGCACGAATGGATCACTTCCAAGACGTGAACTCAAAGGACGGGAAACTGTGAATAAAACCGCGAAATTCTCCTGGGGCCGAATGACCAGCGATCTTGACAGAATGTGCGATATTTCTGAAAGAATCGTAATCAACAGGGCTGTAACTCTCGGGATTAAACCAATGTTTTGCATTAATCTTATTCTTTGTACGGCGACTGCGGTCAGTTGATCTCCTCGGCCTACACTCGACTAACAGCGCTGATTTTAATGGCGACCGACTCTCCACTGACAGCTGGAATTTTTTCATACAAAATTACAGGAAGCGAGAAACGTCTCATGGGACACCATTGTAACATATTCACCTTTGTGTGGCGGTTTTTTCCCGATTCTGCTGACATGTTTTGCCAATGATAAAACCGGCCGCTCCTGGCTTCGTTTAACTTATGGACGCCTTGACCTTATGTCTGACCTCTGACTTGGCTGACTGCGACTGCTAAGCTAACGCTAGGCTAGGTTCACTGTAGAAAAACAACGCTATAGACTCTGATTGGCTAATCGAAACATATTGTGGGAGCTTTTCATGAAGTGATTTTGAGGAAATATTTGTGGCGGTTTATGTTAGATGATAACAATATACAGTGGAGCATTCTAGTGAAATGATGATAACTGAAAAGACGAATGCTGCCATGATTTCTGTTAAGAAATTGATTGCGGCAAATTTGTCATGCTACAGATGAAAAACAATTTCTAGTCCAAATTTTTTTTTTTTTACTTGTTTTTTTTCTGCTCAAAATAAGGAAACATCATCAGTCCAAAAATATTTTTCAACTTCTGAAAATGTTGGCGCCTATTGTCTTTGTAATTTGCAAATCTTTCCCAAAAAAGGATATTTTCACTTACAACATTTTGGTAGATCACTAATTTAAAAAAAAAGATTTCAACCAAAATTTGTTTATGAATATTATTTTTGTGAATCTAGTTTATTCACAAAATCAGCAACAAAAAAAAATCCCAATTTTTTGTGTTTGCAGCATTGTAAGAGTGAGGTGTAAATATGAAAATTTCATAGGAGTCATGCCAACTCAGTTGTTGGATTTATCCAAACATGATGCTTACATAATACGGCTAATCCTCTAAGGGTTAACGGGTAAAAAACGGCGGGAACAGAGCTCAACTTCATCATGCAACACCAGCGATGACAACGAGATGAAACAAATAGATGATCATGTTTTAATCCGTAAGCCAGTCGCTGAGGGAAACAGAGTTGCAACACCAGATTACGACATTTAAAACAGATTTCAAACTTTCTGGAGGTGACATTTCAGATGGCCTCCATTGTTGACAGGGAATGTTCGAAATTGAAAACGACTGTCCAAATGGTTAATTTCGGCGTTTACCCTTCACTTGGAGGTGTTATTCCTTCTTCAAAGGCGGGATGAGTCTTTTTGCATGTCACTACGTTTAGGTGCCAATTGGCCTAATGGTTTTCTCAATGACAGTTATGGAAAATAATTGTTTGCAGTTTCCAAGCACCTATATATGTCACTCGGTGCAACATTATCTGTCGTGGAGATTAGCAAGGCAATGGATGGTTTAAACCAATTTCTACATTTCATAACTGCAAAAAGGGTATTGATTGTGTCTAAAAATTCCAACTTTTTGTTGAACAGAAACAGGGCATAGTTTAATATTTTGTTTACGCACAATTTATCTGACACCATTCTGAACAAAAATATCGACAAGTCCTAGGATTAAAATGTTTAGTTAGACTTTCTTTTTATACATATCATTATCTAATTTCAAGGGGATTTATATCGAGATTAAATGGCTGAAATGCCCTTTTGCGTTTGATAGTTATTAGTCATGGAGCTATGTTCAAATCGGTTTCAAGTGACTGTTAAAAAGCCAATGATGCTTTTGCCATTATACACTCGTGTTTGTGAGAGAACTGTTCATCATTGGTTGATGTTACAAAAGGGTGCAATATTATGGGTCTCTCTCACAACCTGCAACGTGTTTTGTGAAAGTCATATTTATTTATATTAATATTCAGAAAATATCAACTTTGAAAATTTTGTAAAATGATATTTAAAAAAAAGTTGCACTCTTTAAAAGATGGTGCAAATTCGTTCTAGATTTGTACCTGGTATATCACTAAATGCCAGGTTGAAATGAGCAGATTGGTAATTCCCGCCATTTTGAACTCTTCCCACCCAATGACTGCAAATTTTTTAGGATGAAGTGCTCATGCATGCACTGTTCCAAATTACATAGCTGAGCTGCATGTATTAACTTTGTCTTGCCACCTAGTGAGTTGATATGGAACAAATCTTAAGGCCTTTCATTCATTTCAACCTGCACACATGTATTCATTTTTTCCTGCCACCTAGTCAGTAGATATGGAACCAATCTAAGTCCGTTCGTTTTATCCTGGACATATCGGATTAGGCTTGGCCTTTGAGTAAACCAATCAATGGAAAACTGCCCGGATTAATTACAAACTCGTCAATAATCACACTCTCATTAACCGATCGTTTATGAGGCAAACCCTGCGTGATTAGTCGCTTGTAATCAATCAATGCTCCTATCATCATCGATACCTCAGAGGAATTAGCATGTAATGGCCGAGATTAATTACTAGGCTAAGAACTGGTCATTTCTAATGAACGATAATGACAGAGGAATGGTCCCAATTCATGGGGGTAGCTAGCTTTTTGCTCGGGGAACGAAACTTTTTGAAATTTTTTGGTCAAAATCAGGGTCAAAAACACATTTTTCGGTGACCTCTCGGGGCATTTTCCCCTCTGCCACCGCCCCCACCCATCAGCCCCCCCCCCGCTTTTGACCCCCATGCACAATTTAACACAGCAGCTTCCCCCTCAAGAGGTATAAAAGTCATTATAATATCAAAATTACAAACAACTCAAAAGACAATTAACTGCGTGTCATGTTCCTAGCAAAGATAATGAGAAAATAACACAGTTCAAAAACATCAATTTTTCTTCGGTGGTGGAATGTGATGAGGAGGAGAGACAATTGCTCCTCAACATATTGGGCCAACCCTACGAGAACCTGAGAAAATAATTATCATTATTATGAAAACTAATAGCATTCTGTGTCATATTTCACCAGTTTCAGCATACCCGAGCACGCAATTTTGTCAAATTTTCTAAAATAGTTGGGAATGCCAGTAATTTGTGTCAATTTGTCTCTGATAATTCTTATCTATGAAGAAGAAATCGGCAGTGCTTTGTTATTTTGGTGCCAGTGAAATATTGTCTTTTCTTGGGGAATTCTTTAGTCTCTTGAAAAAAATAATCTTCGTTCACCGACCTAGGACAGGTTCTAAAGTGTTTTCACAAATAGTAAAGGCCACAAACCTAGAATATTTGCATTACTTAAAGGGAGGCTATAGGCAGGAGCAAGTTAGGTCAGATTAAGTTACACGAAACTTCCAGTAGGGGTCTCCTCTAAAAAATGAAGGATCTTAAAATGAAGAACCTCCCTTAGCGGACCCCTCTAGTAGGGTTGACCTCTATCAAGTACTCTGCATTTGGTCCCAAATTGAAACTTTCCATTCAATATGACTTGTGTAATCAGGACACCTCTCAATTAAGGACATTTGTCAGCCCCAAGGGTGTCCTTAATTGAGAGGTTCAATTGTACTTCAAAAACTAAGTAAACTTTGCCCAAACCCAGCCCAAGTCACTTTCACCATGACAATTTTTGTGCCAGCCATGTTGTCATGTGGATTACAAGACATCTGATCTGCCATGTCGCTTTCAACGATTTAGTGTCAAATGTTACCGTGAGTCATTTAAAAGGTTTTATCACCTCGTGGATATCGCTGGGCAGTTCTTTATCGTATGGACGAGAGATTTTCTTCCATCAAGTGCGATAAAAATGTTGTTTAGGGGTCCGGTGCCGTAATTATCTCGTTGTGCGGAAGACAAGGTGTGATTAACCCATTGCTAGAAAGAATTTTTAGAAAAATTAAAGAAGAATGATGAGCAAGTTAGAGTGGTTTATGCACTGTAAACAATGGTATGCTGCAGCTAAGGGGTTTTAGAATATAATACAGTAGAACCTCTCGACTAAGTACATCCTTGGGACTGACAGGTACTGTCCTTGATAGAGAGGTGACCTGATTAAACAGGTCAAATTGAATGGAAACAACCAATCTGGGACCAAAGCTAGAGTCCTTATTGGATGGAGGGTGTCCTGATTAGAATGGCGTCCAAAAAGAGAGGTTCTGCTGTACCACCTGGTCGTGTTATTTGCAGCAATTGGGCATCGACATTAATGGGTTAAAACAACAATTGTTCCAGGAGTTAAATTTGAAGGCAGCCATCTTTCCCCGCTCGCCCAAGAAAACAATGATTGCCACAATGATCCCCTCGCAAGATCACCAATACGTCAAAATAGATGCGGATATTTTAACAAGAATATGTTGAGATAGATCATCAACGAATGAAAAATGAGGCGCTATCACAAAAATATGTATACATGCTTCCAGTGCGATGACTTTCCATGCATAGCTTATGAGCCGTCAGTGAGAGTCGGAATATGTAATCGAAAGTTTCTGGGGTAATTATCCGGGTTGCAATTTTGTGGAGGAAGTTTGGTTATGGTTTGGGTCATTTGTTATGGTCGGAATTGACCTATGTGACCAGACAATGTTTGTTAATTTCAGATGTTGTAGTCAAGATTTTGATTAGGGGCCATATGGTTTTTGGCCATCTATTACTTCAGAATTGATTGTGTTTGTTCATGGCCCAATGTGGAAAAGGGACTGTCTATTGACGAGGGCTACTGACTATAAAGCATACTATAATGATGACCCCCCTCGGCTACATAAGGGGCTGCATACGCATTGCAGTTTCTTCATGGAAAGGAGTAGCTAAGCATGAGCAAATCAATGAAGTTTTCAGGGTTTGTTAACATCTAAGACAATCATATCTTCCCATTACATACATGAATTTGGGTCATTGTTACATGCCAAAAACTGCTATTCATTTGTCCCATCTCTGAAAGCTCTGACCTGAATAGTTCAACTGATCTTACCAGAATAACCTTGTTCCTGGCATAAAATAATTGCCTAAGTGAGGCAGTCTGAATGTTGAAGGGTCTACTTGGGGACAAGATTGATAGAGGCGGTCCCCAGAACCTAAAAAATACCCACCAAAATACCCACTGATTCCAGGCCTACGAGTCGGGCCATTCCCCAGGATGGTTCGAATCGGCACATGGAGATCAAGGCAACATCTCTTGAGAGTAAACACCATCATTCATCATAACTTGCTCCCAGACCTCTACATGTCAGATGTATTCTTTATGAAGCTAATTGTGTCCAGATATATCAATTGTATTAATCTTGGCTGCATTGGAAGTCACAGATTCTTCTTTATAGTCGGGCATTCTTCATTATAACTGCCCGAAGTGTGTTGCTAATTTTTTTAGCTTGGTCTTCTTTATTGGTAGAAGAGCACTTGTTCATGGATCTACATTCAAAATGCTCGATGGGGTGTTTTTTATAATGGGACAGGCAGCCCCTCTACCCATCCCCATGACCCTTCCCCACGGCCCACCCCCACTCCAGTTATTGCTTGTAAGAAACAAAGGTCTTGTGATTCCATTTGACCAACTTTGGAGAGAAAATGACTGTGAGATTCAAATTTGAAAAATCTGAGGAATTCATAAGACAAAGCAAAATTGCTTGCTGTTTGATGCTAAGTGCTAAAATGACACAAGTGTGGTAATGTTATGAAATATTTGCGAGAAAATTGGTTTCTTGAAGAAGAAAAACGAGTCTTTGTTTAAATAATTTAATAAATTCCTACTTCTTTTTTTATATTAAAGGCAAGACATTTACAATGGATTATAGTTCAGACCTTAAAAAAAACAACTCTGAAATATGTACTGTACGTTACAAAAAACCTACAACAGGCATCTCCCATCCCCGACACCTTTCCTGATTCGATGAAGAAAAAAATTGCATTTCTCCTTCTCTTAATTTAAATTGTGTCTTATATTGAACATAACCAATCATGACAGTGAGGTTGTATCCTATTAGAAAACCGTCATTTAAAAACTGTCGCCTCGCCTCCCTAGGATTACAGCTAATTGAGCGTCTATGTGATTTTGCCCTGGGTTCCCCACAAAAGTAATTTAGATCTTTCTGAACCTAATCAGGTTCCTCCCCATTAATAACATAAACCAACAAAAATATGCCATGGGGTTACGGTTAATTGGAAATGGAATTTTATCACACATTCAATTATTTCATAAATTCGCTATAAATTTGTAAATTTGTATATGTTCCGCAAACGCCTTGACGAATGTTAAGCTTAATGTATATGTGTCGCTCACACTTAAGCCGCTAATGTTAAGTTCATTTAAATCTTCCTGAATTAATCTCCGGCTAGGAATTGCTCAGACAGACTTTCTTTGATGTTTGGCGATGTCACTAATTACTCTTTGATGAGAGATTCGTTAGGAACAACTTACCTTTGCATGCTAATTAACCCCCTAATGTCTCAATTGATTGCGTTAAGTTGGTTCGTTTGTCAGGTAAACAAGGTTCATTAGGATGTTTAGTCGTTTTTCACTTTAGGAAATTTAGCTGTTTTTCACTTGTCTTAATGTTCTGTGATATCAAGAATTCATAAAGACTAGTCTTTATTTATTCTTGGTGATATTGATATTTATACCTGCTCCCTTATGAAGAATAGAGAGAAAAACTGGCCAAAGGACACCACGCTGTCCACAAAGCTCTAGGGCTCTGTGGTGGAACTCTCTAGGACAGCTGACTTCATTACCGAAAACAGACCGACTGTCTAGCATATCTCAAAAGTTTTAAATGCAGAAAAAGAAGCTTTGCCCTTGTGAGCTGTTGAAAGTTCTTCTGTCGGTCATGGTCCGGGTGGCCTTGCTTGCATGTCTTCTTATATGCTGCTTTGATGTTACATTTGGGCAAGGTATTCTTGTACTAGTTTACCTCCTTCTTTTGCAAGTTTGTCAGTTTCTGGAACATTATAGTGAGCTGGTGTCTACTGCAATGCGAATCTCTTAGTATTAAAAAAAACAAGGATCAAGAAGCAAATTCAGTGAGACACCAGTACCAGTAGCAGCAGTAGAAATTTTTCATACAGCATATTATTCTTGTCCTAGTCTACCTCCTTCTTTTGCAAGTTTGTCAGTTTCTGGGACATTATGGTGAGCTGGTGTCTACTGCAATGCAAATCTCTGGGTATTAAAAAAACAAGGATCAAGAAGCAAATTCAGTGAGACACCAGTACCAGTAGCAGCAGTAGAAATTTCTCATACAGCACATTATTCTTGTTCTAGTCTACCTCCTTCTTTTGCAAGTTTGTCAGTTTCTGGGACAATATAGTGAGCTGGTGTCTACTGCAATGCGAATATCTTGGTATTAAAAAAAACAAGGATCAAGAAGCAAATTCAGTGAGACACCAGTACCAGTAGCAGCAGTAGAAATTTCTCATACAGCATATTATTATTGTCCTAGTCTACCTCCTTCTTTCGCAAGTTTATCAGTTTCTGGGACATTATCGTGAGCTGGTATCTAATGAAATTTGAATTGCTTGGTGTTTAAATACCAACGATCAAGAACCAAAAACCAGTAACCAATAGCTGTAGAAATTTCTCGTACAAATGCTACGTTCAAAACATAGGTGCGTGGGCGGGGAACCCATCTCTGGCGTCATCGACAATATGGAAAATGCAAAAATTCCCGATCAGTTTCTCATCGAGTCTTGCTCCAATCAATTTGTTCAGAAGCGCCAATGGCACCCACTTAAGCTTCTTTTTTGATCTGTCGAGTGCCTTGGAAGCGATTGTGTCAGATATTGCGGTGAGAAAAAATGCGCAGACAGAACGCCTCGAAGAGGTTGTGAAATATTTCGCGCATGCCATGGAATCATATCAGCATTTGCATATTTGTTAAATCCTATTAGGAAAGTAAAGTGGATTTTATCATGACGGCTTCAGTGCCACAAGCCTGAAGTTAAACTTGTGTGTAAACTTTTTTTGTTGGTGACTGAAAATACCAGTAATTAGCAATGAACTACATCAGAACCTCTCTAATTTGGACACTGTTGGGACTGACATATGCTGTCCTTAAGACGGAGGTGTCCTGATTACAGAAGTCAAATTGAATAGAATACCCTTTGGGGCCAAAATCACTCTCCTCGATAGAGAGCAGGTGTCCAAATCACTGAGGTCAGATTGAATGGATATCAATATTGGTGTCCTGATGTCCTGCTAAGAGAGGTGTCCCTAACAGAGGTTCCACTGGACTTAGTTCTCTTAAAAATCATTATGAGTAGAAGTGAATTTCTTAATCAGGTAGGGTTACCAAAAATTTGTCCCAATAGCATTGTTTTAATTTGTAACCTTTCGAAAAGGCTGTTCGTTGTCAACATTCAAACTGAAAACCAGGAGATATAAACAAAAATAGTTGGAACTTCCAATAAAAATTTATCTTCCTTGTGGATTGGCTTTCAAGAGGAACGTACAAGACACTAACACTCTTTATTCATAAGCAACAAAAAATGACTTTTCTCGGCCCATGGCATGGTACATATAAACACCACTTCGAGTAGATAAGAAGTCTTAATTGCGCATGTTTCATGATCAAACTTCCTGTAACTATATATATATTCCCAAGAAATGGATTTTTTTTGTGAAGTCTTTGAAAAAAATGCGAAATATGCTTGTAAGTATGTGACTAAGTAGTCCTAGGCTGTCATCTTGGAGTCTTTTTGTTTGAAGATTGGAGGATGAAACTTTGAACTCTTGAACTCCTTCTGATGTGTGGTTGGGAGTTTTATTGATGTATGAATACAGAATTAGATGAACTTGTTTTTTATGTTGAATCTTGAATCATCACATCAAAGGGGTCTAAACATTTTAAGATATAAGGCTTGAAGTTCCATTTTTTGTTTGCTGTTTTTTAATCGTTTCCAAAATTTATTTTGGTTCGGTAGGTAAGGCTGATCCTCGTGGTGAGGGCCCCGATTTAAAAAAATCTTTGAAATTAACTATGAAATTTTAAAATTCTTTCAAATTGACCAATGAATTTTGTCAAATCTTTGAAACTGGCAAGGGTTTTTAATGTAGAGTGTCAAGGCCTCAAATATCAATCACATGCCGGGGACCTGAAACCTCAATGACAAAAAAGACATTCATTGTCATTGGGATGAACAATACTTTGAACTTTTGACCTCTTATGGTTGTTGGGTCTTATGACGTCAGATAAAAGGATGATTTTTTGAATCGGGGAAAAAAATAGGCCATTTACCAATTATAGACCTCTCTGCCTTTTATTTCGAAAAAAATTAAAGCTTCGATTTTACCATCAAAGGGATTCTTTTTGGTACTGTTGATGTGATAATATGACAAGGGTTTCTTAGTCTTTAATAATTTTTTTTTTAAATTCACTCCAATTGTCCTTGATTATGATCAGATCAAAAATTTCTTAGAGTGGATTTTTCTCGAAATCAACAAAAGTCAGGGCAGTGAAAATTTCCTGGTTTGCCGAATATATTCGTACTTTTGAGTGGCTTTGTCCATTCATTGTCCGTCCAAATTTTCCGATTACACTTCTCCCAGCTTACTGCTCAAAGCGCTATTCTTGAGTCGTCTCCCGCACATTCCCGCGTCTTAATAAGATAACCCGGTGCACTCGTGGTATAATCGTACATTTTGTATTCGCAATTATTCCCACGAAGTTGAAAGCATTAAATGAAAGTGACAACCATAAGCCACCTTATCGTGTTATCTCGTGGCAATATTCAAGATTATCATGCAAAATCCCCAGCAGCCAAAAATGCAATTTCGTCAAGTTTAAGCTCGCAGAAATGAATCACTGATTAAGATATTGTTCTAAAATCTATTTACTTGCCACGCATCATGACGTACTCTACACAGCCTGTTATCGGAAACCGTCTAATCAGCGAAATAGGACATCTTCTCAGAGTCATCGCGGAATGCACGTCAATAAGATATAATTATAGGTCTATATGCCAAGTTCCGTTGACATTATTCATCAAGATCAATAACTTATGATATTGCATATTTTCGAGACGAATTCCCAAAGAATAGCCCGCGTTTGGATCGAATCACCGCCGTAATTAACACTTATTGCGTCCCCTCTTCTTCAAACATGATCTTAGGTTATTGGGTAAAAACTGTGCTCCATCAGAAAAGATTATCATAGGTCACATGACCTTCGCGCTAATTACAGGGTGGGCTGGAAGCGAAGATAGGTAATTAATGGCTTGATTCGTCATGATGGCACGCAGGTCTCCGCTTGTTGTCATGGTGTCAATTGCGATGTCATGTGACATGTCAAGCGTGGCATTGCTTTTACTTTCTTATAAAGTGTTGCTAACGTTATTGACCACGGCAGCCAATAGAAGCTGGCATAGATTGTGGCGGTCGTGATTTTATCGTCCAATCTTGAAGATAAATGACTACGGGTTTTGTTTTAATGTGAGTGGAATTTGTAAATGTTCGCCAGTTGTGTAGCAGGGCGGTATTTCGTTGGTGGCAACTCTCCCAAAAAACATGTTTTTCATGAAGATTTGGCCCCTTTTCAGACGCAGCACCAAAAAAGTTTTAAAAACCACCTTCACTGAGCTGGTATTTGTAAATACTGCCCTCTGGAGGTGTTTTTGGTGATGTCATCAGAGATGATTTTTGGCAAGTTTGCACTTTCAGTTGTTGATTTCAACTGCTTGTACCACCTCATCCATTAAAAAGACTCGAGAAATATCAAATACATCAATATTGAAGTATTCTAATAGCGTTAATTGGCACTGAAAAACCTCCGAGCTCAACCAAACATTATCTTGGATCAAGCGGCCCAAACACCTTCCAAAGGTCTTAAGTTTCAATTAATTGCGTATTAAGCCCGTGAATAAATCAGCGCAGAACCCTCATCAATTTTCGTTCCACTCTACAATGGCGTTATATAGTCTTATCGCTATTTCCACAAAACATCTGGATTCCTTCGCTTGTTCTATGGCCACCTACAAAGAGGTCATCAGTTAATTGAAACGGCTTATGGCGCTATGGAGAGATGATTGATTTTAGATGCCAGAACAATACCGACGTCATCTGACCCCGAGATTTGATCTCGACGTAATCAAAGTTGTCACGACCTATAGGGGATCGCTGGCATGTCGTGTCAACCTCTAGAACAGCCCTCTATGGCCTGTGTATTGTTTTCTATAATGGAATGGCGTAGTATGTGTCAGGTATCTAATCCCGTCAACTGGCGAACGCGAGCATTCTTTTACTTGCTTTTGTTTTTTCTTAATAGCCTTCTATTGTGCCAGGAAGAGAACTTGAGAAAGTCAAGAGTTCTTTTTGCGAAGAAGTGTTGTTCATAGGGCAAATGTTGATGAGGGGATTTTGATTAACCCTTTCGCTGCGGGTGACGTGCATAGCAGGTCATGTCATGTGTTGCCATCGCGTGCCGGTGCCTTGGACTAAAGCACCCCTCAAACAAGCCATGCAACTTTTGTTGCAGGAACTGATTCTTGTTGCAGGCAACTGCGGTGACCACAACAAACAAGTAATTCGTGTTGCATGCAGTCATGATCACACACACAGTGGCAGAAATTGCACGTCTGTATGGTACTTTAGTCACCAGGGACTGTGACCCACCTGGGAATTCAAAGTCATTGTGATGACCTTGTTTTTACTATGTTTTTTCTCAGTCTTTCTATTTGTTTGCGATAAGCTTATCAGGTAACCAGTCGCATTTTGTTCACAAAAAGGCTTAAAAAGAAGGCGATTCTTTCCATATTGTTTCGATATCAAGTGGCCAATTGTCATTCTAGTTACAAAACAGGCTTAAAACTGAAATGGCTTTGTTTTGTAACTATAGAGTATGACACTAGGAATGACTCAATCTCGATGGTCACGCAAGTTCAGCTCTGTTGCAGGTCAACAGGGACAACGGTAAGGTACCCACTGGGAATGGTGAAAAAGGTCATGTTTCTTCGGTTGTTGAACTCGAAGTGTTTCTTTCTAGGGTATTAAGGAGCTGGTCATCAGTCTTCATCTGAAAAAGAGTTTGAAAACGATAGAGGGGATAGAATTAGTGATTTAACCCAGATGGACACGCAGTTGTTAGCGGGACCGTCATGGTGTTTCTTTCAAATTATAAGGGTGTCATGTGACTGGTCAAGTTCAGGAAAAGGGATTTCGTAACCGGTCATGTTTTGTTCTCTTTGATTCTAGGGTGTACGTTGGATTGTGAATCCCCGTGACTGGTCACGCATGTCGCAGTGCTGCCGAACCCTCCTGGGAACGCCAGGTATGGAACATCGCTTGTCATAGAGTGTGGTGAAATTGACTTAGTCGCACTATCCAGGTAATTATCTTTGCATGTTCCGTTGTTCATTTCTTAGTCAGCATTATTTTGCGTGCAGTTTAGTCAAAGGCATGTTAGGGGGGCGACGACCCCCCTTTCATCTTGGCACCAGTGGTTGGCACACCGTAGGGGAGTCTATACAATACTGCAGTGTCCGGCGTCATTTGTTGTCATTGTCTGCATCCTGTTTAAAAAACAGTGGCATGTTTCTCATCCACTAGGGCTATGGACTATACAGAATCCTGTAGGTCAGGTCCCCTCCGACACAGAATTACAGTCCAGTCTGATTCTCGACTTGGCCACCAGGGGTCCAAAAGTGAAAACCTAAAAATTGTGATATCTTGCTTATTATGTGACTCATTGGCTCACCGTAGGGGAGACTATACAATACCGCAATGTCCGGCGACATTCGTTGTCGTTGTCTGCATCCTGTTTAAAAAACAGTGGCACGTTTCTCATCGGCTAGGGCTATGGACTATACAGAATCCTGTAGGTCAGGTCCCCTCCGACATAGAATTACGGTCCAGTCTGATTCTCGACTTGGCCACCAGGGGTCCAAAAGTGAAAACCTAAAAAGTGTGATATCTCGCTTATTATGTGACTCATTGGCTCACCGTAGGGGAGACTATACAATACCGCAGTGTCTGGCGTCATTCGTTGTCGTCGTCTGGATCCTGTTTAAAAACAGTGGCACGTTTCTTAACCTTAGACCTATGAACTTGAAACTTGGTATACAGAACCCCCCCAGGTCAGGTACCCTCCGACACAGAATTATGGTCTGCTCTGATTCTCGACTTGGCCACCAGGAGTCCAAAAGCAAAACCTAAAAAGTGTGATATCTCACCTATAAGTGACTGATTTTGGTTAAGATATAATCGGTAGGTACTCCTAACAATGATACATCACATATCATACGGGTTTTTGATTTGACCCATTTTTTAAAAGTCACAGAGGTCCAATGGCATAAATTGGCTGTTTGAGTGTACCTATGGCACATTTCTTAACCGCAAAAGCTATGAACTTGAAACTTGGTACTTTTGGGAGGAAATTCTCTTGATTTAACTGGGAAAGGTTCTTGAGTTGGAATCTCTAATAGTCTCTGAGGGAGTTCACTGAGAGCACAGAGATTGTCACTAAGGCAATGCAATGGGGAAGTCTGCCTTATTGGAAACGGTACCCATCAGATCTGGAGGCTGTGTCTCCTGGGAGACACACGATCTCTGGTCAGTAATCTCTAGTTACCAATGTGGGTGAAGAGTGACCATGCAATCATCATTTGGCTAAAGAATAAAAGGGATGGTCTTTTTGCAGACGCTACGATAAAAGGTAAGAGGCCCTGATTTTTGTGATAGGCACCCAATCTTGTCACAAAACCTTTATTTTGGGCTGGTGTGTAGAACATGCAATTTGTGTTGTTTCATCTTCTTAGCAATAATAACCTAGTCTAATAACAATCATTTTAAAAACGGCTATTTGTCACATCACACCTCACGATTCCAACTGAACCTATATAAGACCGCATTCCACTTGGCGACTAATTCCATATTTTTTTCTCGGGGGAAAATTTGCGGAGCTGCGATGTTCATCTAAAAATCCATTTAAGATTTAGTTGGAAACTAATAAGATCAGAAAGTTTCTGATGCATTTGCGAGAATTGCGATAGTCTGCCGTGCCACCTCCATTAATTTGGGTAATTCGCTAGAAAAATGTATCATGCGCGCTTCGAGAATTTAATTATGATAATGAGGAGGCTTGGCGAAGGTACTTATGTTTTTCTATAAACAAATTGACGGCTCCGATGGATATTCTGTACTTTGTCATTTTTGAGCGAGATTGTATTTTTGTCACCGACATATTGCCGCGACACTTTTTCTGAGACCGTTGATGAATATTGTCGTGCAGCGGTGATGGGTTACTAATTGGGAAGGTTCAAGTGTGTTTTTGGAATTCTACATGAGAAATATCTGATGGAATTTGTGTATGTCATAGATTTGGAGAAGAAGATATTGTAGTTGGTTTATATATTTCAGTTTGAAAATATATTGTTTTGTGCGCTTAGCAATTGGGTCTATCAATTTGGGAAGAAGTTGTTCAAAGCTCATGGCTTTCTGGCCATGTTGGTGGGCCGAAATTCCCTTTTCAAATCAGTTTTCAGTGACCCATAACAAGTATTTCCTTCCCTTCGCAACCTTTGGCCCTGCAACTCATATTGAACAAAGTCATGAGTCTAATGAAGTCCCGGATAACAGTCTCAGATATCGATGAATTGAAGATTTTTTTGTGTTTTAGACTGTGGAGACTGTGGAATTCCTTTTAAAGTTACAGCCAGCCGCCACAGCCTTGGTGGTGAACACACAAACTGTGGGGCATAGTGGTGAACTGGGTAAGGTGTCCAACTTTCAATCCAATGGTGGTGAGTTTGAACCATCTGGTCACCACTTTGTACAGAGGCTGGGCTTAAAAGTGCTGTATCAGCAGCTCCTTGGTGTCCCAGGTGTCGTAAAGTGCTTTGAGATGGACACTGGTCAGACAGAGCACTATATAAAAGCTGTCATTGTCATTAGAACAAGGTAAAACAAAAGAAACTTCTACGATTCTGCATTATTTAGATTCATCAGCGATGACTGACAACTTGAAGAAATGGATCTTCTGGACCTTGACATCGTGCGACGATTTTCACCCATCCATCACTCGCATCTGATTAGCCAAGACGACTCGTACGAATATATGATTATGAATCCGCACGCTTCAATGCTGTTTCTACATCTTCGGTCACGACCTACCTACGATTATGGTTATCAAAAATTAGCCGAGTAATGGCGTGGGATTCAATCAACACCTTTTGTGCCACAGTATCTAATTCTCCCACCTGCAATCACAAAGTCTCATTTCCCGATTTGTGCGAAACAATGGCACGGATTAGCGAAAATGAAATTATAAGGTTAATTTACGCGGCGTATTGGGTGTGCACGGTTCGGCGATTACGATGTTTGATGAGTCGGGATATATCAAGTCCGGGATGTGACCAGTCAAGGGGCCTGATTGGACCATTTATTTTCATTAGGCAACTATGACAATGTATAATTGGTTTAGTGTGACAAGATCTGGCTGGTGTCATTCAAGTTTACTCTGGTCACGAATGGTGTGGCACTAGTGTATGGTTTGTGCTGTGGGCTTTGTCAATTTCACTATGAAATGCATTTGAGAAAGGTTCAACCTACCAGAATCAAGCTAACTGGTAAATCAAACAAACAAGCAAGTTTTGTTGCTGTGACGTAGACATGAGATCTTTCCAGTTACTGTCGATGGTGTTGTCTTGTTTTCATTGCTATGTCGCAGGTCGCAGTGATAAAAATTGCATGTTTACGGATCGCTTTTACTGTCGCCATCCCTGACAATCGGAAGCCATCCTTGCTAAATGACGGCTGATAAAACAAAACAAATCCAACATTTCATTCGCGAATAAAATCTTAACTATCGATTAATTAGATTTTTTGTGAGTACAAGTGGTTAAGTCGCTCGTCATTAATCCTATTTTATTCCTCAGCCCAGATTTGTCAGTGTCAATGATGATTAATCCGATGACAAAATGTGCTTTATTCTCCCCCTGGCGTCAATTAATCAGAGAGTTGATACCACAGAGCGAGAGGTTCGCATCTCTTTGTTTTTGATTGCTTAATTTCTTTGTTCACTGATTTCAATTTGAGATGGAGAAAGAGAAATGGTGTTATAATTACCACGACGTCTTACCCAGAACTGATTCGAGTTTTTTAAGCTGGAAATTTTGTAATCGAATTCTTAGGGTGTAAATTAGTTTAGGATCAGATTTGTCTTTTGTTGGATTTTGCATTTCATTGAAATTATCAATTTGAAGAATATTTTCTCAGCCAGGGATGTCAACTACCCAAGGTTCAGAGTATTTCCAACACTGAATGCAAGTATACCAACATTAGTGAGTTTTCGCAAATCCCCGAAACGCCTGTGCGAACACCTAACACATTGTACGACATCATGATCAGGCACTCAAACTATGGGATGGGCATTCGTGTTAGCCTGTCACGGCTTTGCAAAAACTCCATCTACAACGGCCCCTCCTCCACGCCCAGTCATAGCTTTTCAGGGAAACCTATCTTTGTCAAAGTTGCTTCCCTGAGTCGGCCTGATAACAAAAGTTCCCCCATTAAAAAGCAGTTCTACGTTAGAATGCGATCACGACAACCCTATATAGTGACTTGTCACTGACCGCACTCCCCTTTACCGCAAAGATACCACTATGAGTGGATCTCTAAATATCACTTGCCGACCCCCGGGACACAATCAACAAAAATTTAATTAAACTTTGACCAAATAGTCATCAGTGAGGTATGATTTCGGCGGCAATCAAGCAAACAGGTTAGCCACAAGAGATGGACACTAACAATGCTCGCGCGGCCAAACGCCGTTGCAGAATTTTCGATATGATATGATGGGCTCATTACCATAAAGTTCATTAGCCCTAGTGATGCTATGTAGAATTGGTGCATTTCAAGTTTAGAATACTGGTATTTGGTGTACATTTCCAGTGTAACTTGTACAATATCCACTTATCATGCCGGTCTGCTTGGTGAAATCAAATTTCAAGTTGGTTTCAAGAAAAATGACTAAAAATTTGTTCAGAAATGCATAGAAAACCGTGTACGATGTACACAAATGTTCAGTCAACTGATTTGGTATAAAGAATTTTGGAGTCTGTTCATTTGCATCTTGAAAAAAGATGCACAGTGTTGTGTATATCACATGTTCATGGATATTTGTATTGTTGGAGTGGTACGGATGCATTCCGATATCCCCGATATGACTTTCCATTTTTCCCAAGTCCAATTAACATGCATTGATAGAAATGCTTTGCGGTCTCATTAGAACGCGATCTCAGCATGAGAGCCAAGCCGTAGAAAGGCAGCCAATGATAGACCAGTTGTTCATTACCATATTCTTCATTACGGCGATATGCGGTTGTTTCATTCAATCCGCCTATCCGACCACGCAAACAGCATCGGTCGAAATGCAAGGTTGTAATTAGGAATCTCTCTTGATTGTATCACAATATTTCTCATAAATATGATAGAGAAGTCATTTCCGCCGCTTAATCACCAACGGATAATAGCCCGGTTTCATGCATATGGATTACCTTTGATAAAATGGCCAAAGGAGTGTGGATTGGGCACTCCTTGGTAATGGCTGGCAGTCATTTTCTGCAGGTTATCTCGGTAAAAAAGCATTTTCATTTGGTGCGTTTGGTCAGAAATGCATGGAGATAGGGATATCATAAGCAAGTTATGACGCTGCAGTGAGTGATTTCAGTGTAATAGCTCTCCAGGCATTTAAGCATCATCATAAACTCTTGCAACCATTTTCTGTCAGTTTAATCTCGGAAAGAATGCCTCTTGATTAAGTTCATTGGGTTTATAAATGCAAGTGCAATGCTTCATCAGAAGTCATCAAAAAATGTGACCATGATTTTGTCCGAAAAATGTCAAGAAGTGTCATTCTGGCCCTCTGTGAGCGTCTTTTGCCCCCCAAGACCAAAGAGCAGGCTACACCCCTGCCATTTCAACACACACCTCAGCTCAACCTGCTTACAACCAAGTATAATCTATGCTTACTGTACTAAGCGATGTACATACTAGTATCAAGTAGCATAAGTAGTCTAGTTTTTTAGTAAAAATTCTCAGATACCAACACATCTTTTTCATCATTACATCCACAGAGAAAACCAATTATATACTGCAGTACCAATACATTTTTCATGCTCTTCAATGGTGGTCATTAGGGGGCAAACATTCGGCAACAGCCCGAACGTGCAGCCCATATGGTCAATTATTTCAACAGGAGTTATTAGTTTTGGTTGGTCTTTCATTAGATTGAAGACTCTTCCATAAAAGTTTTCCCGATTCGACAAATTATCATTAATACTAATCGTCAATATCAAACACTAATAAATTCACATGTTCTGCTCTTCATGGTCGTTATTAGTGGCATAAGTTTCCATCTCGAAAGAAAAACTGCTCAAATCGTCCCCTAAGTCAACTTTCTATAGATAATCCAAATTTCGCGTAATTGAAACATATAATTGGGCCAAGAAAATATTGGATGTCACGTTTGGCTATGAATGCTAAATTAAGCTGAAGGGGATTGGATGGGCCAAGAAGTTTGTGATGAAATGAGTTATATTTGGAATGGAAGAAATATGTACCATCTCGTTGATGGGAAATTATGATAATTGGAATGGGATGATATGGCGAGAATTAGCAGATGAGATTGGATAAGGACGTGGCGGGTGATGGACTGACGACGTTTAGGTTGACCTCCGCGATGACTTAGAGTAAAGGGCGTTTGCTAAGTTTGTCTCTGAGATGGTTTTTGTTTTAAGTAGAATCTTTGCTTCAGTCGGCGCACTCACAGAAGTGCTGGACAGAAAACGTAGGCACTTTTAAACATATTCATTCACAAGGCAATTGATCATAACAACATGAGGTGTCAAATGGGGGACAAAAAAGTTATCGTACCAAATATAACTTTTCTTAATCACAACATTTCCATTTCTTTCAAAATCTTGATAAGCACTTTCAGATTGCTACACGATTGGTAATATTTTAGGTAAGCAATGGGGTCTCTCCCAAAAATAGCATCTCTACCAATCAAGATAACCTAAGCTTGTTGATAACCCACTGAAATGTAAAGTTTAAGGTTATAATTTTTTGAGGGAATTCCAAAAGCAACAGGGAGTGGACATATTTTGATGATTTAGATGAATTTTGGGGTAATTTTGTCCACATCTTTAGAGTCAGACTTGGCCAACCCACGCATGCTAATCAAATCCAAATCTCATTTCACATTAGTTGGTTTAATTCTCATCTTGGCTAGAAAGTCTGCCAAGATAAGTCAAAGACGAGATTTCGAAAATCTCCTTCCTCAGTTCGATAATTACAAGTCATCCGACAACAACATGTGTTCAAGACTGGCCGAAAATCCAATCAGAATCTTGATAAACCGGATCACGCAGCCCAACCGATTCCTCATTATGACAAAAATAAGCAAGCGACCACGAGAAAATTAATGCTCGCGTCTTGATGATTTCACAAAATCTGCATTCTCAATATATATGATAATGCCCACATCGAAGCAATTTTCCTGATAGATATACGCGGCCGCCGCAATTGACAATGGTGTCATACGCCAGCTACCAACAAAGCCAGGCCCATCCGTCAAACCTGAGGATGAGCGATTTCAAATCTCAATATTTCACGAGTGCACTTAGCCAATTTCAAAGCTTTAATGTGGGTATTTCAAGACTTTGTGGTGTCTTGATGTCCATTGGTATCCTACGGTATGGGGAGTGATGCGGTTGTTAAGAAGATTTCCTCATGTTTCATCCGTGATTACTGGCTATTGAGTACAAATGGAAAGGTTTGGTCAGACTCTGAACTCTTTAAGACAAATACCGTAATATTTAGATGATGGGTGTTATCTGTAGGGGTGTTGTAATCAGAAAACCATTTGTGAATGCAAAAGTGTGAACTTCCCCATCTAAAATTAGGAAGCTCACAGCACGTTGGGCAAGGCTTTTGGTACCACATTTGTGTTCAGAGTTTCTGGCTGGACCAGTGAAGTTTTGGAGGAAGAAATTTTCTCTTGCATAATGGTCTATTAAATTTGTTCATTGCTTCATTACAGCATTCGTGGTATTGGTCAACATATGAGCGGATGACTTTAAAGAGTTTCAGGGTCCGGAGATCGTCGCCCTCCCAGAAACCCCAAAGTGACAAGAGAACAAAACACTGCTGCCCCCTGGAAACTAACTGCAAGATCTAAAATACGAAAAATCAGTGGTTTTCAGTCGATTCTCAGATCAGTCATAAATGACAGATAAAGTTGGCCTTAGATCTGGTCAGTGGTCATTTAAGTCCATTCCTTGGTCGTCAATCATTGAGTTCATAAAGTCCATCATCTATCATCCTAAGATGGGCAGGATCACCATTTAATGGAGTCGGGATCAGCTAGACCAAATTAATGGTTGGCTTGGGTGTTTGAATTAAGATTTGATAATTGTCGAGTTATCCCCTCTTGTTTTGTGAATTATTTAGGTGTGGCTTACAGGGGGTCAGTGACTTCGTCGAGGTCAAGAGTTGAGATGTAGTGTGAAGGAAGTCCAGTTGAGGATTCAACAGAGTCTTATCATGTGCGTTTTCGTCTTCTTGGGCAATCACCATGAGTGTTTATGTGTTCTCATGCAATCACCATGAGTGTTTATGTGTTCTCAGGCAATCACCATATGTGTTTATGTGTTCTCATGCAATCACCATGAGTGTTTATGTGTTCTCAGGCAATCACCATGTGTGTTTGTGTGTTCTTGGGCAATCACAATGAGTGTTTATTTGCTTTTGGGCAATCGTCATATGAGTGTTTGTTCTCACATCATCTCAGGCAATCACCATGTGTTTATGCAGTCTTTGGCTTTCTTTTGTCTAAGCTTTGAAGTTCAAATTAACTTTGTTTGAGTTTGTACAAGAGAAGAAGACTCATCCTTGTCTTGTCTCCCAATCTTCTAATCTCCGTTATCTTTCATTTCAGCCTCTATAGATAGTTTAGTACACCAGACTTTCTCCGTGGCTTCTTTTATGACATGTAACAATAAATCTCTGTCTAAGAAAACCACCAATCTCAACGGCAATACAGATATTTTGGTCTGCCACTATTCAAGAAAATTAGTCAGAAACTATCCTTTCTAAAGATGAAAAGAGCAACTTCATTAGTGGCTGGGGCTTCGACAAAAGACTCCAAATTTCATCACTAGTCTTTCTTACTGTGGTTTCCCACACAAAAGACCATTTTCTCCATTTCGTTATTTTACTAATTTCGCATGCATTAATTTTTACTCATTATTTCACAAATCAGTTTAGCCAACTCAACTTCATTTCGCTATCAACAATGGTCGCATTAGCGGTTCCAGATCGCGCAAGGCTTCTGTCCGCAGTATTTTATCTTGAGTACAGGAATTGGAGGAACGCTAATGACTTTAGGCCAGGCAAAGTTAACTTTCTGTTTGATTTACGAAATTTATATGAGAAGAAGTCGGGATATCAGTGCCTAGTACCAGACATTTTGGGATAAGAATCAGGTTGTGATCATCAGCTATACCTCTTCTGTTTTCTGTCCCCGAGTATGATACCAGAGAGCTACATTTGTAAAAATGTGTAGTGGAATGTTGTGCCGTGATGGAGTCCTGTAATGTCGAAAACGGGTGTGACATAACCGATGGTCATCATCTGGATTAGAAAGCTGTGAAACAACAAAATTTCTTTGTGTTGCCCGATGATGAAGTCTCGGAGGTTTGCACACCAACCAATTAGAGTCCGACACTGGCAAACTAATATCGTACAAAGATGGATTTGCATAAGAAGTAGGATATTGATAAAATGATAAGGAGCGACAGACCTTGTTAATTTGGACCGAGCACAAATAACAATACGGGTTGCAGCGGTCCGGGGAGGACGTAGATCATGGCGCGAATATAAAGGATGTGTCACGCCTCGAAAACGAGGAAGATAACACGTTAATTAATATTCATATTAAATATTGCGTCCGAGGGACGATTTCTGGATGTTGCGGTGATAAATGGAGATGAATTTCATCCGAAGAAGGGAGCTAATCCGGGACGTTAAGTGCCGTCATTGTGACCTGATTCGCTGGCATCATTAGGTCGGGACGCTCTTCCATCTCATTGGTGGAAGTGGGTTCAAGTATGTATCATAAGCTGCGGCCAACCCTTCAAATATTTCATCGATTTAAAAAATCCACTTGGAGCGACTTCTTTCACATAGAAAATTAAAGAGCATAATCCAATCAAAAATATACCTAATTATTCAAATCGAACCTCGATTGTGTTTCAGCATAAGTACATGTGGCAAACCCTCAAACATTTCATCAAAACTTATAAATACTTAGAGCATATTCATTCTTATGATAATTCATAGAAAATTGAAGTGCATGGACCAAACAAAGATATAAGCAATTATTCAAATTTACCCCGGATTGAGTTTCATCAATTTGCATTGCCAAACAAATACTGAGTCGAGAGCTCTTTACACAGAGATCAAGTTTATAAAATATGAGTTGTATATTCACTTAATGGAATGCCAGACTAATTGTCTTAATTGTGTTAATTAGAAAAGTGCTTCCATTTCCTCAGTCTAATGAAGAGGTTGAGTAAATAGCAGACGGTATTGAGAATCATTTTGTAAACATGCTTTGCTTCCTGTTTTTTTGTTAGTCTAATTCTAGTGAGAGGCTGCTTGCCCTGTAAAATTATGTTTGCATATAATTTCTCCTCTATTAATACCAATACTTTGTAATGAATTGAATTGATTGCTGTAGAAGAGTTGAATTGATACTGTCATTCTGAAACTTTTTACAACTGTTTGTGCTCACTTTTGGATGAATGTCTCTGGTGCCATTTATACATGAAGAATACAAACATTAGTGATGGCCTTGCATTATGTTACGTTACTCAGATATCCATTAAAAATTGTTAAAGGAGGTATACTGCTTTCAGTTACTACTGTTGAGCATAGATTAATCTCTTCTTACAACCGTCTATAGTTACAAAATTCATGCAAAGAGGGCAGTTCTACAAGGGTTCCGGGATCGAGATGCATTTAAAAGTTACATTTGAACCTTTTATGTACAGTTTTGGATGTATTCACGTAGCGACCTCAACAACCTACATTAATTCACTCTGCCTACTCCTTTAATTCAAATATAAAAAATGAATTTCATTTTCAATTTTTACAAGACAACACCCTTCTGAGTTATCAAAACCTTGATATCTCATCAGCCAATCAACACAAGACACATTTACACTGTCTTAACTATCTATTGATGAATTTCATTAAACTCCAATATCACTCAATCAAAATATCAATTTAGCAGCAAAATTTAACCCAGATCTTTTATAGACTATATTAAACTTAGCATACGTGTCGGTATCGGGTTATAAATTCTCACATATCATAATCAGTAATATCATAATCAGTAAAAATAAACTATTCTTCGTGAAATCAAAGTATAGATTAAATGCCCACGTACAGTTTCGCGTAACCAAAGGTGTGACCTACATCAGTCGGCGCCACCGACCATTGGTTGCGATGGTCCCACCAATCTCCACAACAAAGACGAGTTCACTTACAATACCCCTGCCCCCCTTAGGGGACGTTGACCACACCCAGCGTAATTAACTATAAGACAATCCCCATAGCGCATTGAACGACAAAGACAAGATAATGAAATGTTGTGTGCTCATCACTTAAGTCATCTTACAACAAAAACAAAGTGCAGTAACATTGCTTTGGGGCATTTTGGTGAAATTCCATCTCATGTCAAAAATGACGGAGCATTGTGTACAAAATACAGAATTGTACACAGAAATGTACAGGGTGCTTTTCAAGTTTGATTTCTTCCCGCGGGTATAGGATATTATTACATATATATTATGGCTAAGAATCTCACTACTATTAAATCGACTATCTGTATATTTGCCTCAAATTTCATTTGCTTCTGATGGATAAAAATGAGGAAGTGTCCAATCTTGTAATTTGAGGAACGTTGATTGGTTTGATCGAAATTAGACGGATAATATTTTCGTCTATAAATAACTTGTTCCTATGAAGATGTAATTTTGTTTTGCCCCCGGGGATGTAGAAGTCGGCATTTTATCGTAGATATTTTGTAATTATGTACGTTTCGCAGCAAGTTTTTAAAGATCTGTGTACATTTCTGTTTGATGCAGAAAATTCTTCTTTTTTCTCTCAGAAATATGAAAGCAAGTCGAAATTTGTCATATGAGTTGGAGCTCTGTAATTTAAACCTGAAGCCTAAGTTATAAATATGATACAAACAAGTCGAAAATGATACGAGATTGTTTCACTGATACAAGAAATTGGAAAAAAATTGAAATAATATGATCTAGAAGCACGTCAGAATCCAAAAGCATTTGCCCTTGAAGTGCCCCAAGGGTAAAGGCACATCAGCTCACAGTGCAGGGAAAAATTAAATTTCATAAAAAGTAATCGCCATCGTACGCTATTTAAAAAAATATTTGTGATGGGAAGATAATTATTTGCTGTGTGAAGCCATTAAAAATGACGTTCCTTCAACATCAAAGTGGTGAGCAGGGTATGGGGTATATAGATATCTAATGTCGCTCCTGATGACTTTTACGGGTTTAAAAATATTTTCTTTAGTTGTTTTGCCCATGTACAGTTTAAGAGCCAAAATGAGTGCACCTTTGACATGTTTACATACCAAACTGGAGGTCAGTGGTTGTCTAATCAAGACCACTTTATGTAGACTAAAAATGATGACCAAAACTCAGTGTCAGCCGAGGGTTTTGGTTTGCATGAATTCAGAAGGTGATGAGTTCAAGGAATTAATATCGAGGTGGTGGGCCTTGCTTGTCTAATCAAGATCTTAAGTAGAATGAAAATGCCGACCAAAACTGGTCAATTGTTCATCAACTTAAAGGGTTGTTTGCTGCCCACTGACCCACTGGATGTGGCGTTTCAGGTGATGACATTGATAATTGTACCCCCCCCCCACACTTCCCCAACCTTCAAGGGGGTATATTCCGTATCATACTGAACATATATATACACACTGTGTCCGCAACATCTGCTGCCACTGCCCCAATCTCGTCTAAGACATCCACCAACTCGCCGGACCCACTCGAGACCAATTCTATGGCTCACATTAATTGCTAGATGAATATTTCAAAACACTTCAAGATGGATGGAGGCTGTAGCCGGATCATGACTATGAAGATGAACTATGTCTCCGAGAGATAGCCAGTGTGGTTTATGCACGCCTTGCTGCGAAGAATCGGCCGTGATTTGTGATGGGAAGACGCTTTGTGAAAAGACATCAGGGATGGATGTAATAATGAAGAGAAGGCAGGGAGGTCAGTGACAGAATGGTTAGAGTGTCAAGCTAACAATCAGGTTATCACGATTGTTTTGTCTTTGTGTCCTTAAGCAAGACACTTCAACCTAGATTGCTTTGTCCTTCGAGTGAGATGTAAAATGAGGTTCCTTCTGTGTGTGAGCTAGAGGGCAAGTTAAAGATCCCACTAAGTGAAAAACATGAGTAGCCTGCAATGTACTCTACGTCTGGCTAAAGACAGGTTCACATGGCCCGGCCATTAGACATGTTAGTCCCAACCAGTGCCTAACTGTTGCCCCCAAAACTTTTGTGGCATGCAAAAACACTCCTCTTGCCTTCCGAGGAATACTCCCTGGAGAAAAACACCTCCAAGTGTGGAGCCAACACTTGAGATGAAGAAGAAAGAAAGATTGAGGAAAATGTGAACCTGCGTAAATCGAAGACAGAAGTTACTATGAAATTGAGGACATCCTCAGTTTGAAAGTCCTCCATTGGAATAAGCAGGGGCCGCCATTCGTTATAGCGACACTGAAGTCCACATAGATGGGAATTATACAAACTTGATCAAAAACCTTCAACCAAGGACCCCACACGTATGTACATGTACATACGTGGCGGACATAATCTGCCAAATGAAAAATCGCAAGTTTAATTTTTTGAAAACTTTTCAGGAATAGCAAATTTGCAGACGTTTTAGCACTTGAAGTACGGTACATGATTCAAGATCGCAGGAAATGCGTTGATTAGTTGTCTTAGTGTCCTTGCATCCCCATGGCCCCTCCCTCCAACAACCCTAACCACCAGGGATCCCCTGATGAACAAGCTTAATTGAAGGACTCTCCATTTAATTATATAGTTTCCAGTTGACCGGCGCCTTTCCTTCAACCAGTCGCAATCGTCATTGGCTCGAGCTGGTTGGCGATCCCATCAGTTGCCCGAGCCCACGGGCGACTGGTCAGCTCATCGTAACCGGGCTTAGTGAGATGATTTTTCTGTGGACCTTATGATTTTGTATTATCTCGTGCGGTATTGATGAGGCATTGTGTTGGATGAGTCTTTTATCCTGGAGGTCGAGGTCAAATCGAGAGGTGAAGGTCATTTTTGATGATGTTCTGAGTCAGTTCAATTGGCATTAAATATTTACATGTCAGTGAGCTTTGGAAACTTTTGACCAATTCGGATGTTTGGAACCCAACAACATTGATTGCCATCATTTGAAAAATATTTTAAGAAACGATATCAATGTTTTGGAAAATTTGAATAAATATGTAGCTATACGTCACTCATAACACTATTATGGTTTAAGAATTGATCAGAAATACGATATATACTTTGATTGGCTATAACCCTATATTTGTTTTCATTGATCTTTGAGCACCAAAATGCCATGGGCAACCGTCGTCTCTGATGAACCAAATTAGAAATTCCCTCCTATTCAATATAAGTACATTTATTGTTTTCTCTTTTTAGTTTGACTTCCATGTTCGTCACTAGTTGTTGAGGAGTCGTATTACATATTGGGTCAATTTCGAACCAAGTTTGACAAACACATGCAAACACTTTGTACATCTTTCAGTACAAAATATATGTATTTTTATTGTGAACCCATATGGCATGACTAGGCTGGGAAAGGACATCACATGATTTTTTTTTTAACATGTAATTTTTTTCGTCAGGAAATATCTCGGTCAATGGGCTTATTATCTCGGTGGCTCGAGATAAATAACTCGATCACTCGAGATAATATCTCGATCGCCCAAGTTATTTATCTGTATCGCTCGAGATAATAAGTCCATCGATCGAGATATTTCCTGAAAAAAATTTGTTCATGTTAAAAAAAGAGCATGTGATGTCCTTCCCAGCCACCGTACATGCCAGTTTGAAAATTATGAAAGCGGATCAAATTTGAATAATCTTCTTAGATTTTGGCTCACGCCAATTGGTAAACAATATTATGATTATGACAAGTTTCATATTCAGAGAAGAACAAATGATGGCATTATTGGGGCTGTTTTGCGAAGTATCTCTAGAGGTCGGATATCTTGAATAGTGTCAATAAGACCACATGAAAAAAATTGTTTGTGACAGCATTCTATAAAAGTGATTGCAAAATAGATACAAGGTATTTTTGAGAAACATCCTGTATATGGATATATTTTTTGCCAATATTCAAGTGCTGTGGGAGTAGTAAAACAAAACTATTCGAAAGATTGCTTTAAAAAATTGCATCCTGCACCTATGAAATCTGATACTGCGCTAATGTAACTTAATAATATGCTGTTTCTGTTGGGGTTTGCAGTATCCTCCACTGTCCATTTTGGTCCAGTAGGGGGAGGGGCCGGGTCAACCAATTCAAAATTAAAAATGTTTACCACCAGACCAAGAAAAGATACCAGCACATCATAGTCTTTGAATCTGTAATGGTTATTCCACCAGACCAAGAATTATCCAATGCCAGACATTTAGGTTGAAAAAAAAAACTGGAAAATTCAAGCTTACCAGCTGACAGAAGAAAAATTGAGTGGAGAACCCTGAAGTGAAAAGAAAGGGAATCAGAAAGGAAATAATCTGAAAAAAGTCAACAAGAGAAAATTTCTGTGCAATTTCGGTAATGAAAGAAAACCAGGGCTGACAGTGAAATTTGATACTGTCACAAACGTTGTTTCGGTTATGTTGAGGGTTAAGAAAAAGATGTGGTTGAAGGTTTATTTGTATCTGCAATCAATTACCTGTTCGAGAGGAGGGCCAAAAAGGCGCTGACCCCTCAAATTGTCTTCCTGGTCAGTCTGAGTTTATATAGCTTGGCAACTTTCACATAGAAAAAAGCACTTAAAAACCTTTTAGCTTAATAAGAATAAGAAATGAAGACGGCATAAACCTTGCACACTTTGGCCGGGGTCTATCAAAAACCTGACTCTCATTTTGAAAACAAAATGACGCATACCCAGTGTTTTCCATTGCGATTAATGCAGTGGACGGAAATCGTTAAAAAAGATAAATCTGCAGTCGATGGTTTTTCTCACCAGAAGTAATTAATTTAGCTGTCCAGAATATTAATGTGGGACACGTTCGCTGACCGGTCGACCGGTCAATATTGGTCGTTTGCACTTCAGTGCCTTAGGAAAACTGATGGTGATTTTGAACATGGTCGTATATTGGAGAGAAAGTGGATGACCGATGAGCGTCTGGGTGTGGAATTAGTTAGAAAATATTTTACTATCGGAAAGAACTGACAGGATTTATTGAACTTATCTATGGATTCATGAATTTGAGGCATTATATTGTTCTTTCTACTCTTAATGTTGTTGCAAAGGTGGCAGCTCTTCTCTACTTTCAATGCAGCTCTGAATGATGCCTGAACACATCCTGGAAGAGCCCTCTGATTACTGAGGGGAGACCTGGAAGGAGTCCGCATCTCTCCAAGGAAAGCTAGTGGGAAGAGAGGTAGATTTGCGTCACACTGACACGTTCTTGAGGACCAACAATTCGAAAATTAATCAGTCGAATGCAAAGAAGAATAAGAATGCATCAATAGGTGATTTCTGTCTCGTCAACGTTCAATGCAGTCTTTCTGGCGCAAACCTTGAAAAAATGTCAGATGGTAGAATGTTCACCCAGTCATGCTGTAGTGATGATTCACTTGACAACAAATACTGCATTTTAAGACACTTGTTAAAAATGGAATGGGGATATGCTTATTACTGTGATAGGGATGAAAGGCTGACTCAACACCCCTATTTCCCCAGTCAACATGTCCCAAGACAGTGGAATTGGGACTTGCTTATTACTGTGATAAGGATGAAAGGCTGTCCCAACACCCCTATTGCCCAAGTGAACATGTCCCAAGACAGTGGAATTGGGACATGCTTATTACTGTGATAAGGATGAAAGGCTGTCCCGACACCCCTATTGCCCAAGTGAACATGTCCCAAGACAGTGGAATTGGGACATGCTCATTACTGTGATAAGGATGACAGGCTGTCCTGACACCCCCTACTGCCCAAGTAAACATGAATTAACTTTGAGGTAGACCACAGAAGACGACTCTTAGCTTGTTGGGTCATCTTTTATCTCAATACTCTCAAGAAACACTAACTAATGGGTTAAATAAACTTTGTTGCAATCCACAGAAGATGACTCTTGGCTTGTTGGGTCGTCTTTGTCTTCAATACTCTCAAGAAACACTAACTGATGGGTTAAATAAACTTTGTGGCGATTAGAGAAGCCGACTAACTCTCACCAAAGCCAAAATATATTGCAAAAGTTGCTGAACCAGAATCCCACTTATGGTCAACCCGATATTGGCAAAATTTGAAATTGTAATCCAATAAAATGTCAGACCTCGTGACCTTGGGGTGCCGTTCAAATAGACAAGGTTGCGTTCATTACCAAATGAACAAGACGCCAGAAGCAATCTCGCAATTTCTCCGCACGAAAAACAAAAACCTCAAATTAAAGACTTGCAGCACATTGTACAGCGTTCTATTAAATTTCTTAATTGTTCCCGAAAAGAACTTGAGTAGTCGTGATCTACGTTGATCAGGAGCGATTCCAGTGAGCGCCTTCAGGGTACGGACTCGAGCCCTTTGTAGACGGTGATGAACTTTTCATTAGTTTTTGCCATTAAAGGGGCATTAGGAGAATCCACAGTTGTAGGCTGACATTAGAAGATTCTCATCTCAAGATTATTGGCACTGACACTAGATCAGATAGTGGCTTGTTCTTTAATTACATTTACAATTCGTGAGATGTTTCAAGTCGGGAAAGTGCCAGGTTAATGCCGATTGTTAACTAAGGATGTTCTAGGCTCTTAGACATGATTCCTCCTCTCGCGATCTTAATTACGACAGTAACTTTTGATTTAATTGGACTTGTAGTTTTGCTCGTGTGTGGCTTCGGATGGAATGGGAGGAAAGACGCTTTCAGTGCAATTTGATTTTCTCTGGAACTAGGTTTGTGAGGTGAGAAGAGATGAAAGTTAAGAAGGGTGATCAAATCGTGCAGTCTGTGGTTGAGAAGATTTAAGCCTTTTTGTCATATTCGAAGCTGTTTGCCAAAAGAATTCAGTCACAATAACAAACATGAATAACAATTGTTAGTCTTGAATATCAGGAGGTGAACTTCACCGCGGTGGTAGGATGCCGACTTTGTTGTCCTCACCAATGCTGTTTTCATCCCGTAAGATACCCTTGATTATAATCACCGGCTTGTGGTTGTTTCTTCAAAGTTTACCTAGGCCTACCCTCTCGAAATGCGTCAGTTGTGAAAAAAATATTTGGCTTAAAACCCCCATACATTAGTATTCAATTGGACGTGCTTTTTAACAAGTGTTCATTTGGTACCATTATTTTTACGATTCTGCCACTTTTGTGTAAAAATCTCTGGAAAATCTCATCAAAATTCCTTCATTTCTATGAGGATAAAAGGTAAGTGAAGCAGTTCAATCACAATGAAATCACAATAGCAGACGCCAGATTGGTCTTGAATATCAGGAGGTGAACTTGACCGTGGCGGAAAGATGCCAACTTGGCGTTGGTTGTCATCTGTGCACTATCGATCCCCGTAAGATACCCTGATTATGATCACCGGCTTATGGTTATTGTTTCTTATGCTGCGACAATAGGAATGTTACTTTGATACTTGATGAGGCTGACTTGATGTTGGATTTCTCTCTGTGTCAGCCAAGGAGGGAGGCTACACCAAATATTTTGTGTGTTAAGCGGGCAGCTCTACCAAAAACCAATTTAGGCGAGTGGAATCAAAATCAAAATCGAAGGATTAAGATTAGATAAAAAAATAATAACAATTTTAATTCGTATGCCAAAAATGGAAAGTTAGTGTGGGAGGGTCCACTGAACATACAAAAAAAATTGCTGGACAGATGAAATAATTGATGTGGCCTGATAGTTCTGTGTAGGCTGGGAATTAGCGTGTGTCGGAGGAAGCGTGCCCACATACCTTTGTTTGAAGTTAGGGTATTCGTATCTGGCTTTTGTTACTTTTGAGTGCCGAGAGATGCTGTATCATCAAGGGATAATTTTTCTGATTTGATATTGAAATAACCATGCTATGAAACAAAATGTGCTTTCGAATATATACAATATGCTGCAGCTAGGCAGGTTTGTTGATTGCCAGATTCTGTACAACGTTGAAGATAAACAAATATGAATTTGGCATAGGCAGAAACAAAATATTGAGATTTTGTATCTAGTTATGCAATGCCTTTATTATCATACCTGATTGTAATGCTTTGTAATGTATTAGCTTGTGTAACCCAAATATTTCCATCCCTGGCGATATTTTATTAGACAGTACTGAGAGCAGAAATCTTTCTTTATCTGTAACCTGAAATGACCCCTTGTAACTCTGTTTGAGTTAACCTCCGATTGGTACAGTACATTGGTGCCCATGACTGATGACGCAGACATCCCAGAATATATGAGTATATCCAATAAAAATGAGCTTTGCCTTATTATGATTATAATACTCCGCCACAAATATGATTCCTCTTCCCGTTGGGCAGAAAACAAGAAATTATCCGCTATTCTCCGACTTGAAATCAGCCCCTAACGAGATTGAAACCCTGTCGTGAAAGAAAATTAACAATCAACCTGTTCATTAGACGCCAGCTGGGAGAGATATATCCGTAAAAATCTTCTGCTGGTGTGGTGGGGTCACTGAGCATGCCAGAGGCTATGGTACTGGTTTTCTCTTCTACTTGCTGTGGTTGGCGGTACTTAGCTACTTCTGTTTGGCACGAAATAAAAAACTTGATCTTTTATTTTCTTCTCGTGAGGCAGTGATCTGATGCTAGACATGATAGACTAAACAGAACTGGCATATGCCAGCAGCTTTTTCACTAGCAGTGAAATACAGTGGTAAATACTGGGTCATTTTGAGCATAAAGCCATGCTGCCTAAGAAAGGGCTGGAAGTATACCAAGCCTTAAGGTGAGGGTCTCGTAGCCATAAAGATGAAAAGAGAGCTTAAAGGGGTCCATAGGCAGCAGCCTGTTGGTCAGATTAAGTGTACACCAATAGGAGTCTCTCCCACCTCGGAGTAGATGGAAAGTATGCATGCTTGCAAGAGGAAGATATTTGATGATGAATCGCCCAACACATCCCAGGCCCCCAACTGTGTACATTTATCACTGAACAGTTGAAAATGATTAATTTGACCCACTAGCTCCTGCTTGTAGTCCCCCTAAAACCTTGTCTTCAAATATACAATGTGTGTATTCTGTAAGGCTCTCGACAGTGCACATCTCTTGCTGTAGACCTTTTGACCATTATCTACCTGAACAATGAAAAATATGTCTTCCAGTGACCTCTGGGGAGGGGGGGGGGCTATTTTAGTTTCTCCTTATACGACAAAATGCGTTTATCCCTGTGCTATCCTCCCATCTAACTGATAGGTGAGCACTAAGTGGCACCGAGCACTGTTCATTTGGAATCCATGTTGAAAACCCCGACTCATAATATCATTATACATGCGTAATCTTATTCAGCAGAGGTAATTAGATAAAACCGTAGCCACCTGGGTCACAATTTCTCCATACTTTGAATAAATATTAAGACATAATTGATCCAGCCAGAAAGATATTTATGCAAGTTGCTCAAAACGGTTAAAATGTTTCAAGTGCATTTCTTGAGAGGCGTGAAAAACGCGGCGGACATTCTGGCTTATTGATCACATTGTCGATTGCTTCGTGCACTGGTGCCGGACGGATGAAATGGACATTGAGGAAATATACGGCATTTATTGCATTGGGTTATGAATTCTGTAACACTACGCTGTAGCCTCAGATTTCTCAAGTGGCGGGATGACAGCGGTATGTCGGCCAATAGATTGAGATTGAATTCTGTGTTTGCTTGGTGTGTTTTTGAGGGGAAGTGTGTTGGAACTAGTCATTGCCCTGGAGAGCAGCAGTACATGATTGGTCAGTGATAAATTGAGAAATTCTCAATGATGGGAAGTGTTCTTTCTTTAGTTTGTTAACAGTTAAGGCCGATGAAATTTGATTACATGGTTCTTATCAGTCAGTTTTAGGAGATGGGTGTGGGTTTTCCCATATCTTTCATATCTTCCCATATCTTTCATCTTTCATCATTAGTAAAAAAGGTGATTTTCATAGTGAAAAATGAAAAATATTTAAAATAAGTTCTTCAGCCAACGTTTCACATATGTACCGAATATGAATTTCTACAATGCCCATGTGAAGGCAGATATAGAAATACTATATGAATACCAAGTTTCAGCCAATTTTGTCACCATTAGATGGCAGCACCGTACTGTCAATAAGGACTTGACTATTGGCGTCTGGAGAAAAAGTTAGCCAAGTGCATTTCACCGATGAAATGAACATGATCAAATTCGAATGCACAACTCTGATAAGCTTACTCGGCAAAGTTAAATATCCCGATTGAAAACACGAACAGAAGACTACTCATAATTCATGCTGCAAAAAAGGCTATTAAACAGTGATGTAATCACCATTAAATTACAATAAAAAACACAGTAGTCGGTTTAGTTCAATTAAGATTTAAAATAGGGCATTACACTGACGTTGATTTCAACACCGCAGCGTCCCATCTTGATGCAGATTCTGAAGCATCATTTGCAACTTCAGGAATTAACTGAGATATTTTTGCCGCAAATGAGAATTTTTGCGCATTAGAGCGTTTAAATGGTGATGTATTAGTGATTCCTGGTGGAGTTAGCGGGTCTATATACCGACGACGAAGGATTGGAATTGTATGCAAAATTGTCATTTCTTGAAATGCGTTCAAAGAGAAGGTTGTGGAGAATGATGAGGAACTGATAAGTCTCATTGTTTGACAAGAGGCATTTGGGTCACTTTGAGAAAAAAACTTTTTAAAGATTAAAATCTGACAAAAAAAGAAAAACAAATGGTGAAGTTAGAAAGTGCTGATCAAAAGCTTTCCAATGAATGGTCATGTTAGTAGGTTTAGATTAACCCTAGCCTTTCAGTCCCTTTCTAGTCGCTTTCTAGCCCCTCCCCATACACTCTAGCCTTTCAGCCCCTTTCAGCCCCTTTCTAGCCCCTTTCTAGCCCCTCCCCCATACGCTCTCTCCTTCAGTTATGTGACAATGAACAAAGTGGACTGACTAGGCATCTTTTGTTGGTCCCATCTGGAAATGAAGACCAAGAGCACTGCTCAATATGATCATCAGTTTCTGAAGTTAAGGTCCCCAAAACAATGAACAAATTTGTTGTTTCTGAATCATCTTCTTATGTGGGTAACTTCACTCGTCATGTTCATGGCAAATAAGATTTTAAAAATATTCATTGAGAACTCGATGAGATTCTTAAAATTAGGCAATAAGAGGTTCTGAATACCTGCCAGTTCCACAATGACTGCACCATTGTTAGTTTGCAGCAAAAGAGAAGGCGGTAGAAATTAAATTTTCGTGTTTGAGAAAAATTTCAGTCCACGATAGAAAACATGTGAAGTGAAATGAAAGATAAAGGCTGGTTGTCCAACAACCATCGACCAAAAGATGAGGGAAAATTAATATGTTAGTTTTGACTGGCAGCTTTTGACAAATTGAATATTTTTTATCACAATTTATTAGCTGTTGAGTTGCAATAAACACTTCAGGAGAGCGCAGGTTGAGGCCGAAAGGATGTCAACTGTCATTTAACCCTTGAAGGTCCATCATTACCCTCATAATCGCCCTGATTGTCCAATTATATCAACATGATCGAGGAACTTTCCAAAGACGACAAAAGTTCACTGATGGCCTGAAATTGAACCCACAACACTGTTGCTACAGAAGTAGACTCTAGTGTTGGCAAAATATCCCACAAGGCAATCAAGCCCTAGTAATGCTGTCTTATTAGGGGGTTTATTGCCAGAAGGTGGCAGTAATAGTTATCGGTCCATTACTGTAATAAAGTTCCTAATTGCAAAATTAGAGAAAAGCTGACAAAATTACTTGTCAAAGCTTACAAACATTTCAACATGAAAATCAATCCCCAAACCTTCAAAATCTACTAGCCGTCACCAGAAGCCATTATGGGATGTTGGAATGTTGTCAAGATCTGCTAGCAGACGTCAAGGCCCATTAACACTCCCAATAGCCACATTAAAAGAACTGAACCTTCTCCTTCAAGTAGCCAAGCATTGGAACATCAATACTTAAACCATATACATTGAGGAAGGGGAGGTTTAGTTCAACGTTTTACTGTCTGCTTGAAAAATTAGGAGCTATGCGGTGTAGCGGCTCGGGTCTCTGACCAGCGGTCAAGAGGTCCCTGGTTCGATCCCCTTTGTTGGCGTGCGACTAGGCATATCTCTTTGCCTTACATGACTTACTTCACCCAAGTAACTTTAATTCGAAATGCAGACACAAGTCTTCCAGGGTCACATCTTTAGTCCATGAACTTCCTTAAAATCGCCTTGAAAATTTGAAATCTACAAGTTATATTGCAGCAGTTTTAATAACGTTACCCTGATATAAAACGTAGAGTTGAGCTTGCTTGGCCTCGGGTCAGAAGAATCACGAATGTTCAAGTCTGATTTGAAACCGGCTTCTAAACCCGATGCCATCGGAAAGCTCTTCAACTCTCCTAATGAACTTTCCATTTAAATCCATCCCGGCGGACTGGCTAAGTGTTATTAGATTTAAAATAAATGACTACTTGTATATAGGGTTATGGACACGACTTCCTCGGTCTTCGCTATCAATTAGGCAGGGGGTGTCGGGAAACGAGTGCAAGATAGACGGAAACTAATTAAAGACGGTGATCTATTAACCAGAAATGTAAATTGTAACCTTTGGTGTCGGTTGGCCCATTAGCTAGATGGTTTGACACTCTCTGAGACAGACACCTTGGTTGACCCGCGTGTTTGTCTGACTTGTTGACTTTTAATGACTTGTAAGTTTGAGATTATGAGTTGCTGTTAAAGGGAGACTATAGGCGGGAGCTAGGTAGGTCAGATTAAGTTACACAATTCGTCAAGAGGGGCTCTCCTATCTCACAGTACATAAAGCTATTAATGCTTGTATGAGGAATAATGATTATGATCAGAATTCAAAAACTTGACTCCTCTTGTCAAATGATCCACCTTTGAACCGGGTGCAATTTCTGTGTTTTTTGATACGTTATTTCAAAATGGGCTCTTGACTGGAACCAAACAAAATGGCTGCCTAACTCAAATTGGCCGTCGTAGATACTACAGATTGCCATTGTCTTATTACAGACCCGCCTCTCCTTATCATTTCTACTTGACCGTTCAAATGATTCCCACTTATTTTCAAATCCAAGATAATACTTCGGGAATTACTTTTTTATAGTATTGTTCTTTGGGCCGTGAACCTGATAGACATGTGAGAACATTAATTACGCCTACCCCCTTCTGCCTGTGTGTTCATTCGGTTTCCAAATCCCATGAAGTCCTCTCCAGATCAAAAATGTAATTAGAAGACCGGTCTCATGCCAATTTGAGCCAAACTTGTAATGGACTATATACATTACCTGTGTTAACAGTTCATGTCAATGTCACAGGTGAATGAGCTTATTATGCAGTACTGAGGCTAACTGATACTTTTCGTGTCGACTTGAGCCAAAATTGCAATGCAGTACATTTCTTGTCAACTTAAGCCAAACTTCCAGTGCATAACTGTAATAAAGACAATTGAAAACTGCAATTGCGCTTGAGCCAAGATTGCAGTGCATTACTCAAGTTTACATTTCATGTCAACTTTAGCCACGATTGCAGTGCATTACTCAAGTTTACATTTCATGTCAACTTTAGCCAAGATTGCAGTGCGTTACTCAAGTTTACATTTCATGTCAACTTGAGCTAATATTGCAGTGTATTACTCTAGTTTACAAGGCATGTAAACTCGAGCCAGAATTACAGTGCATTACTGTAGGCCCCAAATTGCGCTACTACATGTATGAATTCTTTTGTAATACTTTTTTTCTTTAACATCAGATTGACCATGAGCGATCCCAGAGCTTAATTAACTTCCACATTGAACAAGACCCGCACAGTCTACCATACCGAGTCACTTGAACCCTGCCATTGGACGCCGTCCCCGCAGAGCGATTCGCCTATCGCAGAAACGCAAAGGTCACGGCAGACGAGTTCGTAATCTCGACGCGAAATAATATCTGGTCACTTCTGGTTGAAGATGACGACGTGTCACATGAGAAAGTTTCGGAGGCAACGTCGGTAAAAAACATATTCATTAGTTTTATCACATAACGGTCGAAAGGATCAATAACGCTATCGCGGAGATGGGCACGCCATTATAAATGTTGACCCAGCGTCGCATTATGTCCGAACGCTATTAATCTCTTAAAGCAACGACGAACGGCCTGATTAATCCCCGCACGCATCTTCAAGAGAACGCAGCGTAAACATTACAGTTTGCACTTGTAGGAACATTTCTTAATTAAAACACTAATGGACCTTGCGACACCCCAGTTCAAACGTTCGAAATGATTTAGGCGGTAATGGTTAAATAAAGATTTCCCGATGGGTCGGAAGGTGGAGCGTGATGTTAGCCTTTAATATCTCGATAAACATCGGTTACTTGTGTTGAGGAATTTTCACTTTGGTCTTGCTGGTTTGGTTGGTCCCCTCGTTGACACAATGTGACGAGGGCGGGCATCGGGCGAAGGTTAAGCGTGATATCAGCGTTTAATATCTTGATCAACATTGAAGCCTTGTGTCTAGAAAATTGAAGTGCACTTATTTGGCTTTGACTAATTCAGTGCGAGAAGAGTTTCAAGTGCTATACCGATGGGGTTGCAATGCACTGTGACAGCACTGGACTGATTCCTAAGTGCCTGGAACCTGGTGCCTATGCCGGGGCAAACAAACAATCAAAACCAAGTCAACAAGCTTGTGATCAACTCCCCTCCATGGGGAATTACTAAGTCACCAGGCCAACAGACTGAATTCGTCTGGCAAGTTAGAAAGATCAGTCGAAGTCGGAGCTGCTGGGCCTATGAGGGAGTTCTCACCAATTTCCGAAATGCCAACACGAACACCTATCCATTGTTCGACCTCCTGATAATGATGTTGAACAATGGGATAGCTGTTCACGTTGACATTTCTGGGTCTCTCCGAAAACTCCCTATGATACACACGCCCAAGAGCAGAGAATGCTGAAGAAGAAGAAAATATTGCGTGCCTTTAACTGGTTCATTTGAGAGTCAAACAAAAACAAACACATGTGAAATCAGTCATCTTTGCCGACCAGCTCTGCCAAGCGGAATTAAAGACCTCTGAACCGTGCTCAAATTCCCGTCATATTTAATGAATATCTATAATAATGCCGTTGTCGGGTTTCAAAATATTCAATTGCCTCGCATCACCTTGGTAACTGGGCTAGGTTATTTACTAACAAATCTCTAGAGAATATATAAATGTGTCTAGGTCTCATGCTAATATTCACGCATTTGATAGCCAATATTGAATGATGTTTTATAGATATGGGTCAAGGCACTGTTAATGTCTTGGGGTAATTCGTTTGGAAGCACCACCATATTTCACCCCACCAAAGCAACCGTTTTCAGTTGGGACTACTTGGTATGGTGTCGGGCATGTTTGCCATGTTTGGTGAGGTTAAGAGCCTTGCCAAAGGGACCAAACTCAGGTACCTCTGCAGCCTTAAGACCCCCAGCACACAACCTACCACCACAACACTGTCCTCTATCAGCTATCACAACTTTACTCCACTCTTGGTCAAATGCCTTGCCAAAGGGACCAAACTCGGGTGCATCTGCAGCCTTTTATATAAAAGAAACCAACACATAACCAAATACAACAATCTCTCCTCTATCACACAGCACAACTCTAGACCACTCTTGGTTAAATGCCTTGCCAAAGGGACCAAACCAAGTTTGGCGTATCTTTGGAGACTTATAAGACCGCCAACACTCAAACCACTACCACACCATCATCTCTTTCCTCTCACATCACACCAGTCTCCTCCACTCTTCATATGATATTAGCTATGCAGCCAGCAGGGAGCATGGCTAAAGAATTAATCAGTCTTTAGCAACATAATTGTCTGACATTCATCAGCGTCAAAATTAGTACTCGGCAAACGTGACCTCCACACCTAACCAGATTGGTCACAAGCTTTCTAATATACGAGTAAACATGATTAAGAGCTCTCTAAACGCGCAAGACACTTCTCGTCACTGTGTATTTGTTCTTCGACTGATATTTTGAATTCGTAAGATCGCCGTGGTCATTATTGGTCCCGGGCAATGATTCAACCTGTCAAGTTATCGTCCATGGCTGCCTTATAAGTATGCGGAGCCCGCGCAAGTTTTGTTATTGATGTTGTTGAGCAAATGACGAAGACGCTATGATCTCCGTTTAATTGTTTTGCTAATATTTGATTGGATAGACCCTTGTGCGTGTTTCGGCCGCCTGGCTGTCATGTTGACCGATTCGAGGACTATTGTCTATGGGGTCGTGTTTCTTCATTTGGATTCGTTGAAATAAAAAGTTGTTAGTGTCCTGCTCATTGTTGTTTACACAGAGATTTAGATTTCATCTTGACAGCAATAATCATCACTGATATAAATCAGTTGTCACGTTTTGCACATGTTTGTCACCATGCTGAGAAAGTAAGTGCACCTCCTCATATTTTTGAGGGCCATTGTTTATGGTCTTAGGTTTCAAACATCTTTTTTATGATTTCAAAAAAATTGAGGCCTCTGATCAGAAAAAGTGGTTGCACTACTGAGTTTTGTCATTGGCCAATAACCCTAACCCCAGATTCTGAGAGCGCAAGACGTCAAGACTATGCTCAATATTAGGTTAGACCCAGGAAGCAAAGACAGCCGGAAGCACCCTGCAAACAAGCGACTTTCATCGCTGTAACCTTTGATCATGATCGCGCGTTACAAATTGCTCACGTTTGTGTTGGTTATTGCCGTATCTGCGACAAGAATCGGTGAGCACTGCTATCCCAATCAATATCAAACCCTGTGAGTATTGGTTTCACGCAGACAAGCAATCTTTTTCTCACGAATTGGAGCGATAATTGTTGCAGGTGGCGGCAACAAAAATCACTCAGATTGCTCAAGGGTCCAGTAAGGACCACCATGATTACGAAAGTAGACATCCATGACCATAATTACATTGTATCTGAGTTATATGACGAAAGCCCATATCATCTTTGATATGGTTATTGCCAATATCTAAATAACGATTCCAATCTTGAAATTAAACCTCTTTCTTTTCATTCGCTGATTGTGCGATGACCTCTCCGGCTAATACTGACATGGGGTACGGACTCCCGCTCCTGTTTGCAATCAGATACAGCGTTTGATGGCCGACATCAATCAGAAAATCGATGTTGCCTCCTTGATAGAACCAATCACGAGCCTCTTTTGATGCGGACAGGTGTGCGCCGGGGTATTGTTAAACTAGAAGACGAACTTAGATTGTTTTTGATCTCATTTTAACGATTTCGTTAATGATACAGAGCCATACATACATATCTTTAAGTTTAATTGTAATGGCCTACGCAGGTACAATTAGGAAACGACAGGCCAATTAGAGATCTCTTTAATTCTATGGTGTAATGAGAGTTACAGTTAATGCTTTAACTCTTGCTTACTAACCTTGGAGAAAGCGTTATCCCAATTGCCGAGGGCAACTCGGCAAGTGGGTTTGCCAGATTCAAGAAAAACCTAAACAACAGGAATTTCATGGATGTAGTACTTTTTTAGGGTGCTAATGTTCAGAAACTAATAAAAGAAACTTATTGCGATAGTTTAGAGTTATGTATTACCAACACCTGTCCAAGGACTAACTATGCAACATTTGATCGAGCATCCCTGAGGCCAAAAAGACCGGACTGGAGGCGAACTCAGAATGGTATGACACCTAGGATGCATTTTCAAACTGATCAAAATCGATAGGTGTATCAATTGCGGCTTAAATATTAAAAAATGGTTAAGTTTAAATCAGGCAATTCCAACAAAAGACAAAACATATCAAAATGTCATGATATGTCCAATAAATGTATTTCTATGACCATCTATCATAATTATCCATTTACAAATTGATTTTTGATATATTTGATATATTTCTCTTGACCATGTAATCTGGTTTGAATAATGGTGGATTTGTGGAAGTTAGCCCTTGTCAGAGATAAAAACCTTATGAAGTCCTTTGGAAACTTTTGAGACAAAATGATGTGGTTTTGAATGTAATCAAAAATTCATATTTACCACTGGATAACTGGTGAGTTTTGAAAGGTTATTCATGGAATTCTACTACAGCTGTGACTGTCTTGTGTAACTAAAGATGCAACTCTTCTAAAACTGCAGTTCTCTCTGCAGATACAACTTGATTTACAACACCATTCCATAACTTCACATAGGAGTCTCAGACAGAGAACTTGGCCAATTATGCAGTTATAACTTTGACTATAACTGCAACTAAGACAGCAGGTAATTACAATTGTAAATGCAGTTATAACAACAATTATGAATGCAGTTATAACAACAATTATGAATGCAGTTATAACGACAATTGTAAATAACCTTATAACTACTATTATAAACGCAGTTAAATCAGGCACTGATATGATATGAAATTAACTTTTATATAGCGCCTTTCCCACTGCATACAATGTTCAAAAGCGCTCATCACACTCCAAAATGTTCTTGGAATAGGACAGTTTTCAAGTTCTTTTTGAAAGTGTTCGAGTCAATTTCTTTCCTCAAGGCACTGCAGAGACTTTACATGTTTCTCCAGTGTCCTGAACTACATGCTGCGGCTACTCATACCAAAACTCTGATCATAAATGCCTTTATCCAATTAGTAGAAGATTGATGTCCAGCCATAGCCATGTTTTTGAAGGTTAATTTTGAGATAGCACCAGGCTATCACGCACTATGACAGATTTATATGAGGCGTGTATTTGCATTGGACGCCGCGTATTTAGCTGATGCACTGGCCGACATTGATTAAAGAGATGGGCACTGCTTGATCAAATTAGCGACTGTTTTCTTCGCGGTACGAGAGTTCTTTGTGCATATTTTGTCAGTTTTCAGTGAAACAGTCAACTTTTGCACACAAGCCACCTACACAAGCTACCAAAAGTCAATGGCTAAATTTGGCCACTTTGATCATCTTGGATCTGGTGCCTGTATTTTCGAGCCCTTGGGTTAGTGTTAGGGTCTGGCCTTGCTGATATGGCTGATGGCAAAATTAACCCAATCCAGACCACAATGAATTTGCGGCTACAGTTTGATCAGATAATTTCAGTGTTCTTGTTCTTGACACGTAATTAGTGAAGACGAACGGACCACTTTGACGGAGATAGATATCCGTCATCCTGGTATCTCGTCGTCTCGGGATGGATAAATTAACAACTGACACCTAAACTTTTAATCAAATGATATCATCATTAAATCAGGTTCTCTAACAAGGTTTATGCCTTAACGAACAATTTCCACTATCTCCTATTTCAATCGAATGGCAAATGAGGAGTTATCAAAATTACCACGATCATGAAAATGGATCTTGGCACGTTCATTAAAAGCCAAACCAAAATTGGAGAATGCGAATAATGATAGTTTCACCAGGATTTCTAATAAGGAGGTTTTAATTCGTTTTTTGGACTAATTGCAAATAGGGTTGTTTTTGCCTCTCCGTATCCAGTTCTCTATGTCATGATGCTGTTCGCTAGTTTTAAGGAGGCACCTTGCTAATAAATGAAGTCCCAAATTTTTACCGTAACAGCATTGACGCTTATAAAAGCTCCTCTTGCTATGTTCGAGATAAACTTTTTCTTCGGTGCAGACAACAAGCTTTCTATAATCTCAGTCCTTTGTTCTTCTTCATGCTGAATATTGATTACATCAGTTTTCAAACTCATCCTTTAATTGATGGTAGGATTTTCTCCACAATCACTCGCCATTAAAATCAGCGCCAGTATGACAGGCAACTAATCCACTGATCTGTTTTAATCCGTGAACTATTGGAAGTTCTGATCATGTGACCTCTTGGTAATTTAGTCTATGTGACATGTTACAGTGCTCGGGGAATTGATACTTATATACCATGTTGAGGTGGGTCAATCCAAATGACTTGCATAGAGCCTCCATGACGCAGGATGTTTTTCCAGTCGGCAAATTGTGGCCCGCCCAGGGCAAATAGTACCCCATCTTTCAGTCAATTCCCCCTAGCGACCGAGGGGCACGTAACCAAAAGATGCTTGCCATCCACAGGCCCCTTATTTTCAACTCTCTGTTGCTCAGATACCAAACTCCAGTCATATTTCCCAAAATAAAACTTGTGTTGCAGGAGGTGCATCAATTCCAGTGAAAGAGGTTGTGTATACGACTGTGTCATCAAAAGGGGGTTAGGATGAAAAATATGTCGGCAAAAGCTGGAGCGGGCTTTCAAAATCTCAGGGTTCAAGTGGAACACATGTAACAACAGAGAGTAACCCCCACCCGGGATACTATCAATCTCATCTGCACAGTTCACTGCAGTCACATCGCTTGAAGTTAGCAAGACTAGTGCTGCTATCTGGCCAAAAATGACTGAACTACAACAGCATCGAACGGAAAGGAAAACGACCAATTATTCTTTGCACTTGGTTTGTCTTCGTCTCTTCTGAGAGCTGTTCATATTCGAGACCTTATTTTGTTGGTAAGAAAACTGTCCCGGTGAAGGGTCTCGGAATGGACCGTCAAGTTGACGTTGGAGCTAACATATTAGCAAATGGTGATATCGTCTTACTAGCAACAGAATAGCGGCTAATATCTTTGCTCGTCATTAGCATGTCCAAGTCAAGGCGAGTTAGCCTGAAAAGAAGAATGTTATGACTCAAGTCGGTGGGGAAATAAAAATGTTGTCTCTGTGGTGTATGTTAGATGTTGCTGGTTAGTTGATCTTGGCCATCTCCGTCACAAACCAGAGACCTACACATCCTAAAAACTGACATCTCGTGTCATTTTCACCTCTGCTGAGGGTCATCCCAACCTAATTTGACTTATATAACCTTCAGTTATGTATGAAAAATATACAGGAAATATTGTCAACTAACTTTGAAATCAATCTTGAAGAAATTTCACTTTCAGTTGAACCCTGAACACCTGTATATTAATGTACTGTACCATACACAGAAAACATACACCAATTGATATCTAGCTACGTTGAAACCGGCGATAACAATTGCAATTAGTGTCCACATCACGTAATTAATTATTCAGCGGAGTTCCGTCTTGTAATTTATGCATCCATGTCACAAGACAGATGAAAGGTCTTTGTCTTCCGTTGCCTAGGTCACCGTTAATGACGTCCGGTAATTAGTCACATGGTATGGCTTCTGTTGCAGGAATTTTTGCCTGCATTTAGAGTATAGCGCTGAGATGCAATTTTAGCTGTCATGGCTGGGTTTTTGTTGATTTCATTTGTATTTTAGTATTCAACCCCTTGCACCATCTCTGGTTAATCTGTGGCAGTCCGTAGGTGGCACTGTTTTAAACATGTCGGCTGGATGCTTTCAAGACAGTCGGGGAAGTCACTGCTAATTGGCTGTCAACCCCTTCCACCATCTCTGGTTAATCTGTGGCAGTCTGTAGGTGGCACTGTTTTAAACATGTCGGCTGGATGCTTTTAAGACAGTCGGGGAAGTCACTGCTAATTGGCTGTCAACCCCTTCCACCATCTCTGGTTAATCTGTGGCAGTCTGTAGGTGGCACTGTTTTAAACATGTCGGCTGGATGCTTTCAAGACAGTCGGGGAAGTCACTGCTAAGTGGCAGTCAACCCCTTCCACCATCTCTGATTAATCTGTGGCAGTCTGTAGATGGCGCTGTTTGAAACATGTCGGCTGGATGCTTTCAAGACAGTCAGGGAAGTCACTGCAAAGTGGCAGTCAACCCCTTCCACCATCTCTGATTAATCTGTGGTGGTGCATAGATGGCGCTGTTTGAAACATGTCGGCTGGATGCTTTCAAGACAGTCAGGGAAGTCACTGCAAAGTGGCAGTCAACCCCTTCAACCATCTCTGGTTAATCTGTGGCAGTCTGTAGGTGGCACTGTTTTAAACATGTCGGCTGGATGCTTTCAAGACAGTCAGGGAAGTCACTGCAAAGTGGCAGTCAACCCCTTCAACCATCTCTGATTAATCTGTGGTGGTGCATAGATGGCGCTGTTTGAAACATGTCGGCTGGATGCTTTCAAGACAGTCAGGGAAGTCACTGCAAAGTGGCAGTCAACCCCTTCAACCATCTCTGATTAATCTGTGGTGGTGCATAGATGGCGCTGTTTGAAACATGTCGGCTGGATGCTTTTAAGACAGTCAGGGAAGTCACTGCTAATTGGCTGTCAACCCCTTCCACCATCTCTGGTTAATCTGTGGTGGTGCATAGATGGCGCTGTTTGAAACATGTCGGCTGGATGCTTTTAAGACAGTCAGGGAAGTCACTGCTAATTGGCTGTCAACCCCTTGCACCATCTCTGGTTAATCTGTGGCAGTCTGTAGATGGCGCTGTTTGAAACATGTCGGCTGGATGCTTTCAAGACAGTCGGGGAAGTCACTGCTAATTGGCTGTCAACCCCTTCCACCATCTCTGGTTAATCTGTGGCAGTCTGTATGTGGCACTGTTTTAAACATGTCAGCTGTATGCTTTTAAGACAGTCAGGGAAGTCACTGCTAAGTGGCAGTCAACCCCTTCCACCATCTCTGATTAATCTGTGGTGGTGCATAGATGGCGCTGTTTGAAACATGTCGGCTGGATGCTTTCAAGACAGTCAGGGAAGTCACTGCTAATTGGCTGTCAACCCCTTCCACCATCTCTGGTTAATCTGTGGCAGTCTGTAGGTGGCACTGTTTTAAACATGTCGGCTGGATGCTTTCAAGACAGTCAGGGAAGTCACTGCTAAGTGGCAGTCAACCCCTTCCACCATCTCTGATTAATCTGTGGTGGTGCATAGATGGCGCTGTTTGAAACATGTCGGCTGGATGCTTTCAAGACAGTCAGGGAAGTCACTGCTAATTGGCTGTCAACCCCTTCCACCATCTCTGGTTAATCTGTGGCAGTCCGTATGTGGCACTGTTTTAAACATGTCGGCTGGATGCTTTCAAGACAGTCAGGGAAGTCACTGCTAAGTGGCTGTCAACCCCTTCCACTATCTCTGGTTAATCTGTGGCAGTCTGTATGTGGCACTGTTTTAAACATGTCGGCTGGATGCTTTCAAGACAGTCGGGGAAGTCACTGCTAATTGGCTGTCAACCCCTTGCACCATCTCTGGTTAATCTGTGGCAGTCTGTAGGTGGCACTGTTTTAAACATGTCAGCCGGACGCTTTCAAGACAGTCAGGGAAGTCACTGCTAATTGGCAGTCAACCCCTTCCACCATCTCTGGTTAATCTGTGGCAGTCCGTATGTGGCACTGTTTTAAACATGTCGGCTGGATGCTTTCAAGACAGTCAGGGAAGTCACTGCTAAGTGGCTGTCAACCCCTTCCACCATCTCTGGTTAATCTGTGGCAGTCTGTAGGTGGCGCTGTTTAAAACATGTCGGCTGGATGCTTTCAAGACAGTCAGGGAAGTCACTGCTAATTGGCTGTCAACCCCTTCCACCATCTCTGGTTAATCTGCATAACTTACCGCAATAAGTATGTTTGCCTACAGAAAAGAAATCGACAAATTCGTGATGAGTTATGCACAAACAAGCTATGAAGTACCCTTGACTTAACGAGTGTTGATTGAAGTGCCGACACTAATTGCAGCTAAGTATTTGGCGATGATCGATAAAAAACATCGTAGTTAGAGGCAAGGGAAATAAATTCGTGCTCGGAAATGAGATTTTTTACCCTTTAATTATGGTGTTTATGGTAATTATCACGTTGTGTTATTTTATACCGTGATGAGTGTTGCCAGGGAAATTGTTTGAAGGGGTATTTTTCTCTGTGATGAAAAACATGTATTTCAACATACATATTGAATGGTGTGTTTACTAAATATCAGGATTCAATATCAGATTGGTTAATTGTGTACATTTCGACACGTCAACTTTCAAACAAAAATCTTAGTTCGTGTCCGAAAGCTCTTACAACAAGAACTACGACATCTTGCGATGGGGGAAAAGGCCATATTATTGGAACATCCCTTACTTCCTCATCCTGAATGGAGATAATGGCAAGTTAAGTAAAAGCCAGCGTCAGTGAAAAACTTGCTTTGATAAACAAGGCCTAGGTCAGTTATGCTGCTTTGGCTGGCCTTTTCATTCCATGCCTATATTTCCCCTTTAACCTATTCTCTATTCACTGCTGCATTGCAAATATGGCGATGGGGCTTGAGTGTATATGATGCCTATATTGTCCCTTTAAGTCACGACCATCTTTGGCTCATTGGTTCTTAAATTTGTTAAGGTCCCTCCCAGCTCATAGACGTTTCCGTAATTGACTGACATTCTTTAAATATCCAATTTCGCTGGTATCTTTGGGAATACTTTATCACTCGGATAATTCCTCATTGCTAAGTCGTGACCCAAGGCAAGTGGTCCCTCCGGACCTGTGGGTCTCTAATTGCGGCATGGAGGGTCTAGCGCGGCATTAGTGGGTTTGAATTAGACTAAATTGGGTGAGAGGAAAGAGAAAAGGCACAATTGGCAAAGATTTCAGCTTGACTTTGCCCAAATGTCACCTGTATTTTGTGTGCGGTCATGTACATTGATGTATATATGGATCTGTCAAATTTGATACGAAATGGCTAGAATGACTGATGTTGGTTTTTAGGATTGCCTAATATGCTTGAGGGTCGATGTCGCACTTCTTCATTTGTTTTGTGAAATGATTGACACCTTTGTCATAATGGAAAGAAGGTCTTGTTTTTTGTTTTTGTTTCATTCCAGGCTTAACCCTTTAGTTCAGAACATGCATGATTCCTTTAAAATTATGATTTGATAAGATGGTACCATCAAAACCAGAACACACCAACTGATGGCCAGAGTCCTCTATTAAAACATGTGTACATTACGTGTACATTGTTGTGCATAGGTTTTGGTGAAAAAAGTACTCATTGGACCAATCAATCTGCACAAAATTTTATACGTGTCAAGAAGAACCATTTGCCAATAGCATAATAAAGTTTAAAAAAATTCCAATACCGATTGCCTGAGAAAAAAAGATTTCCGTACACCATATCCATCAAAACGTCACTGGCGCATTGATATGGCCCTGTCAAAGTACAAGTTCTAAACTGACCAGTGAGACCACATTTTCTTAAATATATTATCAAAAAGCATATTTCTGTGATGGCCTGACTCTGTAGATTAAGAATCAACCACAGATTGAGAATTAATTCCACTTTGGTCCATCCCAGCCATGTATTTACCACAACTTGACATTTTGATAAGCTCTATGTGACTGTGCCACACTTCCGGTCGTGGATGAATACAGGTCTCTGCCCTGATGATGGAGAAGTGGGGCCAAGATGACCAAGAAATTGGTTTATTGAACCTATTAGTTTTGACTCTGTGCAAATACAAAAGTATTTTGTTGTCAAATAGCTCATGAATTTTGATTGAACATGTTGAGTAGCCTCTAATTGTCTCAAGTATGAGTATCATATAATCAACTTAACAACTTGACAAGAACTCAATTAAATCATTGGTTATTTGTAAACGATATCCCAAATGAGTTATTTGCTAAGTGAAATTAGTCAAAACACTCAAATTTTGACGAGAGTCCTTAGCCTTAATACTAGTCTATTTGCTTGGTAAACTGAGATGGAACTCTATTTTGCAAATTGTATATGCTTTTCATATCAAATGGATTCATTTCCATACTTATTTGATAAATCAGGTCAAATGTTGTTAGGAATCTGAAGATGGATCAGGAGGGATGTCCAAGTCTTGTTATTTTTTGTCCCTGCCCCTAAGCCCCTTGGGGGCTACTACTGTTACTATGCTCACTATACTCACCATCTACAACCGCCTGGCCGGCAAAGTAAAGGTGCTCTTCAACTTCAATGGTACCTCCCTTAGCAAACACCTCTCTAATAAGGACACCATCTCTATTTAAAGGACACTAGTTTTGGTCCAAAAATTGGTTGTTTCCATTCAATTTGACCTGACGGTGTTTTATCAGGACACCTCTCTATCAAGGACAGTAATTGTCAATCCCAAGGGTTTCCTCAGCAGAAGGGTTGTAGTTTTTGTACTGTATTTTACACAATACTTGGCAAATAAAAAAACAAGGGTCTTCTCCACCGATGATGACAAAATATTACAAATGGAAAAGCTGTGTCGAGCTCCTGTGCGCTGATTAAGTTTGCTAATTCCGCCTTTTGTCCCCAAGTAACAAGATAAAAGTGTTGAATTAAGCTCTACTTTATTGCGCTACATTCGGCGACGAGAGAAAAACGCTTCCAACTCGTACCGATGGATGTAAACCCCCAAGTGGGAACCAGAACTGTTTCAAGACGCATTATTCTATTAAGCCAAGTGAAGCTGTAGAATCTTCGCGCTTTGATTATGCGATTAAGATTTGCTGTCTAAAAAAATAGCGGAGAAGTACTCTTGTCATCAGTTGTTCTGAACAGGTTGAGTTTAGATTTGAAAAACTTTGATGATGAAACTGGCATATTAGCAAACTTTGGACCTCTGGTCCCACTCGTCAACTGTCAGTATATTTAGAGAGATTCTTCTGGAATATTTTTTGGGCTCTCGGGGTGCCAGGGAATCGAAAATGAATTATTTTCTAGAGGTGGAGAACCAGGCCAAGATCCTAATAGGGCTCGGTTCCTTCAACACTCAAGCGATTTTGGCTTGGCCCTCCAAATTTGCCTCAGATACTTGGTAATTACATCAGTTCTGGTCCAAAATTGAAAAATCTTCCCACTGATGAATACTACTGGATGGACACACATTTTGATATATGAACCTTCTCGTGCCTTCTGCCTTGGCAAGGCCATACTGCTAAAGATTGTTAGAGGCAAACAGGCTAATAACTGAACCTCAGGAAAACTTCCATAGTGGCCTGGTTTGTTATGAATAAGTGCCCTCAAAACCAAAGTGTCACCCTTTCAGGAAAAAATATCTTCGAGTAGTGTTTTAAGAGTCAAATCAAGTTGGTTTGTTCAAAATTCCATATTTTAACTTATGACTGGTTGGAAGTTCATTGCAAGCAATGTCAAAACAAATATCAAAATTGTCAAAATGATTCAAGTATACTTTTGTATTTATTTCTTGTGCTGGTTTCAATCAAGCCCGCGCAATCAAGTTAACATTTGCATGCAAGCCACAAACCGTCACCCCACCGCATCCTAGATTGACAATTGGCACATCAAAGCCCTAACTAATACTTGCCGGAAAGAAATTACAATATCTTTTTCATAAAACCCCACACCTTTCAAATCACCACTAATCTAGCACCCAAATTGCCAACAATTAAAGTTTAGGAACATTGGGAATTCGTGTTTAGTAATGGATATCGTGAACTGTTTGATCTCTCACCACCTAATCGAGCGAATTTTACCGGTTCAAAGGGCGCTAGTTACACAAATTAAGGAGTTTTCGTGGTTCGATGTTGTCGGTTTTACACTTGAAATCTTAATACGCTACCTCCTTCATTGATCAGACTTGAAATGGCCATCTTTGAATATTTTCACGGAATCAAAAACCTTATTGATATTTTGTTTTTGATCTATGAAAGGTCGACTAAACAAATTTAGGATCAATTATGGATTTCTTTGAGGTGTTCCATCGTGAAATGTGATGATTGATCCCGCATGCCTTGGGGAGAAAGTGGCACAATTAGTGAGAGAAATTTTTCAAACATTTTGGAATCTCTTATAAAGACAAAGGTTCAGCCTTTAAACCATGACTCTTAATTCTTTTTTTCTTCAATACTGTGTTTTTAGCTCACCTCTTAGCAGAGGTGAGCTTATCCCATACCGTGGCGTCCGTCGTCCGTCGTCGTCGTCGTCGTCGTCGTCGTCGTCGTCGTCGTCGTCGTCGTCGTCGTCGTCGTCGTCGTCGTCCGTCGTCCGTTAGCAGGGCACGTTTCGTAACTGTTAGAGCTATTGAGTTGAAACTTGGTACACATGTACCCTTATGTAATGACACCTGGGAGACCAAGTTTCGGTCCGATTCGTTTCATGGTTTGGCCACCAGGGGGACAAACGTTAAAAGTGAAAATATGCAATATCTCCCTTAATAGTAGTCGGGAAATTTTGAAAAAAATATGGTAGGTACTTCTAGCAAAGGTGCATCATATATCCTCCGGGTTTTTGATTTGACCTCCTTTTCAAGGTCACAGAGGTCAAATGGTGTAAATTAGCCGTTAGGATGTAACGATGGCACGTTTCTAAACTGCAATGACTATTGATACCAAATTTGGTACACATTTACCCCTTAGTCAGGTGATCTCAGGGACCAAAGTTTGGTCCAATATGATTCACCACTTGACCACCAGGGGGCAAAATCCAAAAACCTTAAAAATGTGATTATTCCTTAACTTCTTGCCCGATTGCCACCAATTTGATATCATGGGTACATCTAACCACCATACAGTATATGTCACACAGGTTTTTAATTTGACCTTCTTGTCAAGGTCACAGAGGTCAAATGGCGTAAATTCGCCGTCAGGCCGTAACTATGGCACGTTTCTTAACTGCAATGACTATTGATCACAAATTAAGTACACATGTACCCCTTGGTCAGGTGATCTCAGGTACCGAAGTTTGGTGCGATCTGATTTGCCGTTTGGCCTCCAGGGAGGGGGCCAAATCCTAAATTCTTCAAAATGCCATTATTCCTAGTAATGACTTGCCTGATTGGCACCAATTTTATGTCATAGGTACATCTAATTCTAACAACCATTCAATGTGTCACCCGGGTCTTCTTTGATTTGACCTACTTTTCAAGGTCACAGAGGTCGAATGTACTGTAAATTGGCCATTTTGGGGAAATTGTAATTGCTTGGACCTACATCAAACCTAACACTACATGACACAAGACCATGCTCTTTGTCCATCTTTCCTCCACATGAGGTGAGCACAATGGCCCTGGCCATTTCATTATAGTGGAGTACAAATGCTCGTAACCAAAATACTTTTGAATTTTTTATGTCAAAAGGAGCTTCGGTTTATGGCTTTTACATTGACCCTTATAGGCCTACGGCGTTAGTCAAAAATGTCAAATCTGCAATAGAATTTGAAAATTTCTAATTGCTATTATACGTACTGAATATAACCTTCAACATAGACGTTTTGTGGACACAAAACAATCATGTCATTGATGCTGTACCGAGTAGATAAAAAACAACACAGATGAACCACTGGCCGAATCTCTATCTTTATTAATCTGTGGTCATTAAACTTGTCCAATCACCTCACAACATTGGATAAAAAAGGCGAAAATGATTGGACTTTTATGATTAGTGCCAGCGACCCTATTAGATGCGAACAAAGGCCGTGCCACTGGCAATATCGAAAGTGTCATTATTTCTGAAAGACATATATCAGAGTACTCGAAGGGATGGTCAATTACTCGTCTTTTTTGTCTACATGGTCATAATCTCTGCTAGTTATTACGCGAATGCTCAGCGGGCCGGTTAGAAAGAACGATGGGGCGATGCCTATTACTTGCTGGCTATGATCTATCTGTTCTTGTAGTTAACGCTTTGAACCCTGACCCTGAGCTCCTGCAGAAATCCTGAAAAATTGCAAAGTTTGATCAAGAAATTTATCATTTTGGACCTGCCAAATTGGGACTAATGGACTGTGAGGCAGTATTAGTAGCATCATGTTGTCACGTGCCTTCCCTGTTTACTTCTGGACACATCATGAATCGTATTACTAGGAGCAGCTCCATCCATCAGGAGGACTGCTTTTCAAGAATACAAACTTCTTAAGCAGTTATCCTCCTTGTTTCAAAGATTTCATTGAAAGTGACCATGAAATTTTGAAAAAGATTTTTGAAGTGACCAAGATTTTGAATGTGAAGTGTCAGAGTTCTTTCTCTGAATCCTGGATCTGCCCATGAATTTGGGTCTTAAATCGTCATTTCTCCGTAGATATGACCACTGTCTGAAAGGTGTCCCAAAGAGACACTGGACTTGTAACATATAAGTGTTAACTCGTCAATACACAGATACCTGTCCATGTCCCTAACCCAACAACATCAACATTACCTCCGCTTCTCATTTACGGCAATTATCCCGGCTACAATTAAGCATGTTATTCGCAGCCATTTTTGCCGCTCAGAAGCAAAGGGCACCAACATGCCCGGGAGTTGGTCTAATCGTGCTCAACTCGGAGGTTAAATGGCCTGACCTGAGATAATAACCCCATCACCATGATAACACATTCACTTTGTAATATAATTGCTCTTGATGTGTGAGGAAGAAATCTCGTGGCTCGGAGCCCGAGGGATCGGGCATCAGAGGTATTAGAGAGTAATGGATCGTGTGGGGTGGTAATTATGCCCCAGAATGTTTGAAGACGCTGATGATAGAGACCATATACCATGTTCGAGATCGAGTCTTAGTGGACTTTTTTCTTGGAAGGCTTGACCAGTGTATGGGTTTGTATTGGTATGAGTGAGTGGCAGATTGTTGGAGTGTGGCCATCTCGCACCAAGGCAGTGTAACCCATATATGTGTTCTAGATTTCATCTTCTTGGCAATGTCACATATCCAGTTTCCAGATTCTCGACATCAATTCATCAGTATCATTCTCAACCACAATCCTACAAGACATAATCCTGTTCAATGCTAAGAAACATTCGATTCACTTGCACTGAAACAAGTGCCCCACCCGAAGAGAAAAAAACACGCATTAAAGAGCTTACCTTCCCAATATCACCAACCTCATTGTGGTAAACACAATTGAAGTTTTTAATTAGCGGGCAAAATTAATTGCATCATTAATATTGCATCGTTAATCCATAGTTGTGGAAAATGAATTTTTGCAATTAATCGGATCTTGATTAGCACCAAGTGGTCCAATTCTGATTAGATTGCTAATTGTATAGGATTTCTATTTCATCTTGAGTGGAAGACACAGTACGTCATGTCCTGTACATTGACTGTATGGGTATATTTGTATAGTAAAGGTGGTGCATTGTTTGCTAATTGTACAGCATTTCCGATACAACTTGAATGAGAATTACAGTGTATTATGTACAGTGATTATACAGTTTGTTTTGTTATAGTTGAGTTGGTAAATACTAAACAATGCATTTCATGTCAACTTGAATTGGATCAGTTGCACATTACCGACAAAAAATGTACGGTTTAAGCAATTCTTGTCTTGTTGGAAACTTTGTACATTTCATCATGAAAAAGGACAATGACACGTAGAAAATAATGGACTGATCTCGTTATAGCACGTGAAGCCACACACAAGTGACAGTAGTTGATTATTGTTTGCGTGCGTGGGAAAGGCCGTCCATCGTTTTCTGTCAATTTCTTTGGATTTTTCCCAAAATGGCCAAAAAGAATTTTGCGGTAAAATAATGATCGGCATGGTATCTCACCAGTTAAAAGCTTTTATGATTTTCAAGAAACTGTCATGACTTTAAAGAAAAGCCTTAGAATTAGCTCATGAGGAATACGGATATAGGGCCTTTAGCTAGTGTCTTTGACGTTAATGAGAAAGGGCAAATTACTCGCTGATCCGACCAAATATGGCGGCATCTTAAGACGCAACGACCACACATCCTTCTTGATCCCCAGCCAATCAGCAATCTCATAATGTGCTTACTACGGCACGCCGTCAGCCTCGGAGCTCTATGACTCTCTATATCATATTTCATATTACTTCAGATAACACAAACGGCCAAAGCCAAACTCGCCACTAATTATCCAATCGCGCGAACCTGGTGTGACAATTTGTCAAAACGGATCAGTCAGAGCGCGTAGCAATATCGGCGGACAAATGTAATCAACGACCACTGATATCACCGCGGCAAGAACGCCATTTCAAAATCTGCATCAGATAAACGTTAATATGATGTATCCGTGGTATTACCCCCGCTAAAAATTCCTGTAATTAGGAACACCCGTGCCCTTTGCGCGGTGTGTTGACCTTGCAGTACTGGTCAGTCATAAACAATACATTGCCCGGCAATTTCTAAGCATCTCGATACAAAAAATTCTTATTTTCGGCACTGATTTGGCCAATATTTCATCTTAATTGCCTCGGCTAAGACATAAACCAGATTCCCATCATAAGTGCGGTACTCCCGGCCTGGGTTATAATGTAATAGTCGTAATGACCGATCCAATCGCCAGTCGAGTGGTCAGCTATTTAGGCAAAGTATGGAATTTGCATGTCTAGTTAATGAAGAATCTATGAAGATTAAAAGCGATGGTGGCCAAAGTGGGGTCATATTCGCTAATATTCTCTCCTTGTTGTATGGGTCGGTGAGGTCAGTGTTTTGTCGCTCGTCTCAATGAGGATGGAGATGACAATGCTGTTTTCTTGAGCTGTTGCAATTAACTCGGAGCTGTGGTCATTCGCGATTGTCTGTAAACTGCTGGTGACGTATGCTGGCAATGTCTCTTGGAAAGCGCAGGAAATTCTGGGTGAACTATAAGACAAATGCATCTCTCCGGTTCAGCCTCGTGGCAGTGATAGGCCTACAATTTTCCAAATGCAAATTAAAAATTGGCGTGTATTTCAACGTCTCTATTCATACACGGTTGTTGTTAACTGGTCTCATCTCAGTCTCCATACCAGCGGAATCAGGCTACATTTTGAGTAAATATGAGTTTTTGATAAAAAATATCACTGGTCCTTCTGTTTCTGAACTGACATACTGACATACTGGTAGCATAACTACTGTACAAAACTGCACACTGGACATGTGCTCCTTTTCATGATAAACTGGAGATGGACTTAACCTTTAAGTGAAGGAATTTCCTGGTCATAGACATGGCCTGGAACTGACATAGCCGAACACATACATACTTATTTGAATATGAATAATACATTCGTGTGAGACGGGAACACTTGGCAATCTCTCTTGACGATTTCTTACAATTAGAAACGACTGTATCATATTCCTCTCTTGGCCAATACATTGTTAATATGGGCTGAGATTCTGAGTCCTAGAATGGTGATTGTATTCAGTGAACTCACTCCCTTGGAGGAATTGACCATTCAGTTTGCCAGGGAACTTGCTGTTGTTCAAAGGATTGCGGAAGCTGGTGCATCACTGGGGAGCCCTTTGCCTGCATTTGACATTTCGTGTAATGTGGCTGTGAAGATGACATCATAACAAAAAGAGAGATTTTGGATGTCAAATGTACATCACTGATCCACGTGGCGCAGGTAATCATCTCCTACCTCTCTCACTCATTCTCAAATGTTACCCACGGGTACCACTAGACCTCAGCAGGTTGCGCCCGGCACTGCCTTGCCCAGCCCCAGACAACCTTCCTCCCTCATTCACACCCTTTGCAGCCATGAGAGGAGCATGTGATTGACTCTATACAACTCAGTGCAGTATCATTGTGTGTCATTTAACAAATAATTGAAACTCCTCTCCTCCCTTACGAAAAAATCCATATCTGCTGGTAGAGCTTGCCTGTGCAGGTGGGAGCCCTCGCTGCCTTGCACAGCTCTAAACAATGGAGATGTCCCGGCACGAAATGGATAAACGATTCTCGTGTGTCCCACTTATTAGCCAGTGTTAATTGCAAACCTTGTTTGTAGAGAACGCCAGAGCAAATTGCCATCAGCTCAGATACTAAACTTTTTGATTGCTAGTAAATAATGCATCACGATTGCTTCGAGTAATTATAACCGTTGTCGAGAGATTGGGATCTGTGCAGATGCAGTGGCACCATCTATTGATATTTAGGCCTTACTAGAACAGTATTCTCTTAAAGGTCCAGTCCCTCCTATTTTTCGAATAAGTCAACTTCTACCGTACCTTCGCAGGCTAAGGCAGTATCATTGTGTGTCACTTATTGATGCACACTTTCAACCAAGCCACCTCAACCAGCACAAGTTCATATTTACACGAGAGGAAAATTTCAAATTCAGATTTAAAATTTTTGAACAAACTATTCCTTTAAGATGGCGATAGATTTTCATGGCCTTTAATGGAAATATCTGACTGGTTAGTTGAACCACTTTAAGGTGATATTAGGCTGCAGAATCTACCAGATTGTTCTCAGCTCACTGAAAGATCAAAGAGAGGTGACTAAGCCTGATTTAAGACAAATTTTCCCAGCCACTAAGATTGAATTTGTTTCAGTCTGGGCAAGAGGTTGGAAAATTGTCATCCGATATTGGTTTGAAATGGATTTGGTTGGAATGTATAGTTTAGTTTGGTGCATCAGTCTGATATGAAGTGTGGAATTCTCCATAAAATGTCTTATTTCAATCAAGAAATATTGATCTTCTGTAAACCCATATATTTTTAAACCTCTTATTTTTGCAATTCGCCAAAGTCTATAGGCCTATTATATAACATTTTCACAAGTTTGATTATGGTAGATAACAACTTTATTTCAGCTTTTTCAAACCAAAAAAGTTCTGCCGTACGTGAAATTGTTTTTTTGGACATTCTCCTCATGACAGTCCTCCATCTTCATCTGAATGAAAATAGATTGGAAATACAGTAGGACCTCTCTATTAGGGCACCCTCCAGAATGACAAGTGGTGTCCTTAAGAAAGAGGTGACCACCTAAACTAGTGTCCTTAATAGATTTTGTTGATAGACGCTATCCTCGATGAAAATCCTAAAAGTTCGTCTTGATAATTGCATTCTTTGCCGGGGAGGACAACTCCTGACTAGACGAATAAGACGGTCGGATATATTCCTTTTTCCCGCATCTAATAAAATCCTTCACAGCTTTCCTAAACTGCGATCCGGCGACATAATACACCAAGATATTAGCACACGAGTTCAGATCTAGAAATAGATTAGAAATCAACATGAATCGCCATGAATATATTGGGTTTAACACTTGGTAAACGAATGTATCAATACTGTAGATCATTCTGAAAATCACTTCCGGAAGTGTGCAGATTACAAACGTTGTTGCTAGAGCCGCAAAAAGGAGAGTCACATCCTTACTTTTTGCTTCAGATTTTGTCTTTTCTTTTAAACGCTTTGACGCTATTTTCAAGCGTTTGATCAATGATATGTTAAGGACGAACACTATTATCATTGGAAGAAGTGTGTTAAAGAGGGCCTCCAAAATGAAGTATGCGGGTCCCTTTCCGTGGCCGGTGTGGTCAGTGAGTACAACTCGAGGTCCTTGGTATGTTATGTTCGTTCTACAGTCCAGCCAAGTCCCGTATTCTACTTTCCATATCACTGGAATTGAAAATGCAATTGCCACACAGACAATGGCGATGACCACAATGCATAACAATCGTGAGGTTAAAAATGCTTTGGCTTTTAGCGGCATACGTAACGCAAAATAACGCTGGCAGGTCACAGCTGCGACCATCCACAGGGTCACGATCCGCGAATATGTATAACAGAAAAGGATGAACTTGAACCCGGGCATGTAAAAATGAAAATAGTAGTTTGCAAGTAATCCGGTGTGTTCGTGAATTGATGGTAAAACGAATGTCATGATGCTATTCATTAAAAAGAATGCGTCCGTCAGTGCTAAAACCTGGAGCGCCCGCGTTGTTGAGCGTAGTCCAGTCTTTAACCGTCCTACTATGAAGAAACAGAGGATATTCAGGATGATCCCGGTCGAGTTTAGCGGCAGGCTGATGAGGAATCGGACCACTAGGTCCATTGTGAACGTCTCATTGTCAAAGATTCGGAGGTAGGCATTGTCAATGTCGGTGCAGTTTGTGTCCGATCTGTTATTATCGTCCATATTGGTTGAATTGAAATCCAAAGTGTTTAAGTGATTGTGGGTTAAAAAATGGAAACATTGACTCTGAGAATTGGTATCAACAGTTTTGGTAACACCTTAAATGTAGTTGGCCCATCCTGGGAATAACATTTATGCCTGAACATTTTGAAAAATCTCATCTTGTGAATGTTCGTCACTGTTTGATTGAATTCAACTGACTACATGCTTTCGATATCCATTTCAAACTTAGTCATCAAGAATACATAATGAAAAGTGGACCTTGGACTTTTACCAACAATGTTGGCAGCTTTAGTGTAAATCTGTAAAGTAAGGTTCAAATCTTCTCCTGGACACTCAAGATATATTTGTTATGTCATTGAAGTATCCGGTTCAAACTTCCTACTCCACTTGTGTAGCATTTCAGTTCTGTTGTTTCTGAGGACTAGGTCCTTTCCGTAATATTGTGGCCTCACTAAAGCTGGTTTCCTTTTCGTAATATTGTAATATTGCTTCACCAAGGTTGGTTATTTCTTTGGTTGACACCAATCTTCTGAAAAGATATGAAGAGAAAAAGTACCATTAAATGAAACCTGTCACAAAATGCTTACAAGTGTAGGATATTTTGAACAGCCCAGTAAAAACCTAAGGTTGGAATAAGTTTAAATTCGTAAATCTGAGCAGTTTTAAGAATACCAGACAGTGGCACAGTTCTCAAATAGATTTTTATCCTTCAAATAGCATCACCAATTAGGAAGATCTTAAAAGACTTAATCACATTAAGTTTTCCTCTGTCAGTTCAAAGATCCTTAATAAACTGTCTTCAAAGCTCTTAATTTAATAATTTTTTCAAAAAAATATTTGAAAAGGTGAGAATTTTGTTGACACCTAAAATGAGATTATAAAAAGTCTTGAAAATTGTTAATTAACTTTTTAACATGTTCAAGCTAACTATACTAAAATGTGTGTACATTCCTCTCAATACAGTATATGAATCTACATCAAAATGAGGTGAAATGAGCCAAATGACAACTCAAAACTGTGGAGTACATCAATCCTCTCTAGATTACATATACATGTATCAATGTACACAAATGTGCACAGATTCCCATCCACTTTAACATGAAATTACCCTTAATTATCTCTTCATCCATTAATCACCTTTGACAGGTACAACTAACAACCTTGCGTTGTCTTCAGATTTTTTCACACCTCTGAAGACTTTTCGTTGACAAGTTCGCTTCGTCATTAACGATTCATTACAAGATCGTTTCAACTCCCGCAGAAGATGCGATGTGCGTTTACAGGTCCCCATTTCCTCTTAATATCTCCTCTCTCAAATCAAAGCAACTGCAAATGTTTTGTTAATTAGTCCCGGCATTGACATCGCCTTTTCTTTGAGCGGAGTGTCACATCGTTAGCCTAATCAGAGGACAAAGGTCTTGGAAAAATTACCGCTGCTTATGTTCTTCTGCCTTTGCTAATCTCTGCCCTTTAGCATATTTAGCAAAATTGGGACTTACAGCAATAGCGTCTAAGGACTGAGTATTGTATAATTTCTTACATGTACTTCAGTCAAATTTGGCCCGTGTTGATGGATAGTAAGAAACAGGTCTGGCAAATCACAACATAGATGGTGAAACCCATTCTCCACAGGAGTCAATCAGACTAAAAATGCCCCCTGGTCACCAATTCATACTCACATTGAGGATCAAATTGCAAAAACACGTGCTATCTAAAATGGAACAGTTCCAAACAAAATGTTTTAATGTATCAGGGTAACCATGTCACAAACTTTCGCGTGACCAGATGCCCTTGAAGTCTCACAAAAAAGAAATGGCCTAAAGGCAATTCAAGGCAATGGAGGTTACTTCAAGCAGGGACGAAACAACGTCATCAATAAATAGAGTTCCGGCCCAGCGTAAGGAGAGTGGATGAAACCCTAGTGAAAAAAATATGAAATTATTAACCTACCAGTTTCTAACTCTGTGTGATACATCCATGTCCCTGCTTATGATTGCTCAGCCCAGGCAAATGAAACGATACGATTTGTTTGCAGAATGTTGCCTGTATTTTGCTAATTAGATGATGGATTGGCAATCGGTAAACAATCAGCAAAATGCTCCTGGTATTAAAGCATGTCTGGCACTTAATCAACACCGATTAATTAAAGATAATGTAAAAACTCAGTGTGATGATATCGACTCATTAAAAGACTTATGTTTAGAGTGGGGTCTACTTGTTTTGAGTATGATGTCAAAGTACCATGGTCAGCCTCGTCCCCCTAATTCAGTCCTCAGGAATTAGGGAAGGTGTCTTCAAAACTAAATGCAAATTTTACAAATTTGACACACTGGAATTCTGAAAATATGGTCCTCGAAATACTTTCTATTACGAAAGGTGTTGTGAGGTACGAATTCAGTGCTTCGAGTGTCAAGACTGGAAATATCGGTTTAGAAACAAGCCAATGATAGGAAGAGTTGTTGTTACCAACATTCCATCCGGGAGGTATCCAATTTTGGCAACCTGAACTTTTAGAACCTGGCAAGATCCTGAACCTACTGCCTAGGACTATAGCACAGCATACACTGACCTGCCGATCACTCATTATGTGGCCTGTACATATAATTGACCCAATTTCAATCTGTTCGGCCTTGAGCAAAAACAAATGTCCATCCAATACATGTACGTCAATGAGCCATCTGAAAAAAAGGCGTGGATTAGCTCCATCAAACCTAAAATTTTAGCAGGCCCTACCTAATCAACAGATTTACATAGCTCAGAGGTAAAACTCCAGGTTTGCCACTTAAGGACATCAGCCTCCTCATGAGTATTGGATTCGGTGACAACAAAATGTTAGGATTTGACGTCCAGAGAGGTTCTACTGTACCAACAAGCAAACTCAAAAGAAGTACCTACCAAAAGATATGTTTCCTCCTGATCAAGAATGATGAGATAAGCCAGCGTTATAGAGCAAGTCCATATTCGTCAAACGATCCAGGAAGAGTATCCTGCTAGTGTAACTGGACCAATTGTTGCTTCACAAGAAGCTGCAGTGATATGCATTATCACCAAAGAGCAAATTAAGAAGTTCCAACAATGAAAATGGAGTAAAATACAAACCCTTGTCAGTGTGTTACAAGTTCTGGTCTGAGAAGAGGTTCCAACTACAAATATGGAGTAAAAAAGGGCAGGAGGCTCATCTGTTACAAGTTCAGATCTGAAGAAGAGGCCCGACTACAAAATGGAGTAAAATAAGAACCCTAGTCTCATGTGTTACAAGTTCAGATCAAATAAGGGACCAGCATTAGAAGTCCATGTTTATCATCAGAGTATCTTATTGTCAACCACAGTCTTATCTGTACCTACCTTCATGTGATAAATCTGTGATAATGACAGAGGAAAGGACACGAGCTGGAGTCTATCGCCGCATAAATTGTCTTAAATGTTAGTTAGAGATTGATAAGTAACCACTAATGAGAGACTGTATCCTGCCAACCAGCTGGGTCCACTATCTATTAGGAGTGCTTTTCATGTGACAACATGACCAACACCATGCTGAATGATGTTCACCTTGGAGATGGAAGGTTCTTGGTTGTACAAGAGACAGGTGGCTTGTGGTTGTACAAGAGATAAAAGTTTATTGGTTGCGGAAGAACCAAAGGACAAATGAAACTTGGTTTTACAAGAATGAAAGGACAAATAAATAGTGGTAGCACAAGAATCAAAGAACTGATGAGCAGTGGTTGCACAAGAATCAAAGGACTGATGAGGAGTGGTTGCACAAGAATCAAAGGACTAATGAACAGTGGTTGCACAAGAATCAAAGGACCAATGAGGAGTGGTTGCACAAGAATCGAAGGACTGATGAACAGTGGTTGCACAAGAATCAAAGGACTGAGGAGCAGTGGTTGCACAAGAATCAAAGGACTGATGAACAATGGTTGCACAAGAATCAAAGGACTCATGAGGAGTGGTTGCACAAGAATCAAAGGACTGATGAACAGTGGTTGCACAAGAATCAAAGGACTGATGAACAGTGGTTGCACAAGAATCAAAGGACTGAGGAGCAGTGGTTGCACAAGAATCAAAGGACTGATGAACAATGGTTGCACAAGAATCAAAGGACTCATGAGGAGTGGTTGCACAAGAATCAAAGGACTGATGAACAGTGGTTGAACAAGAATCAAAGGACTGATGAACAATGGTTGCACAAGAATCAAAGGACTGATGAACAGTGGTTGCACAAGAATCAAAGGACTGATGAACAGTGGTTGCACAAGAATCAAAGGACTGATGAACAATGGTTGCACAAGAATCAAAGGACTGATGAACAGTGGTTGCACAAGAATCAAAGGACTGATGAACAGTGGTTGCACAAGAATCAAAGGACTGATGAACAGTGGTTGCACAAGAATCAAAGGACTGATGAACAGTGGTTGTTAAACAAACAAAGGACCAATGAGGAGTGATTGTACAAGAATAAAAGGACTGATGAGGAGTCATTACACAAGAATCAGAGGGACAACTGATATTGGTTGCACAAGGCATGTTATATATCGGTTGTGATTTCCCTGTTCGTGTTAGTCTGAGTGGAGTCGCTGACAACAGGGAAGTAGAATTCCACACTTGATTTGTACACTTAACATATTTACCTAATTGAACCAAGCATAGGTTAATCCAAACTTGATCAAATGTGTATATATATTCCGGTCCAGAATTGTTGAAGAGGAAATGTTGTTGTTGAGGATTGCTGAAGTAAAGTTCCTAGAACTGGGAACGTCCTTGCCGTTCAAGATGCAGATCGTTCAAAATTCAGTTTTATTAGAATCAAGTGGCAAAAACGTCCTGCACAAATTGTTTGTGAGAATGGGATCACTTTCTCCGTACCTTTTTAATCAGATTGAAAGGAATGTCCAACGAAGTTTTTGCTATGCGCCTGATCCAGCGAAGTATCACCAGAAAGATGTAATGCGAAAGCTAGGATGAGCACCTGTTGAAGAAAACGTTGTGACCTTACCACACATGAACCCTAGATAAGGATGACGAGGAAATAGGAAAATGGCATTCCAGTTAGGGAAAATAATAAATTGGGCGATAAGGAAAGAAAATAGCTCCCTAATTGGTGTCCACTGTATTCCGAGGATTGGCCGTCACTGAGATTTCGGAAGTTGCCAGATAAATACTTCCTACATGGAAGCCATAAGAAAGGAAATAAGGTCGTTTAGCCAAATAAGATTAGTATAAGAATATATTTGGTAGGCTAGAGCTGATCGAAATGTCAATAACATATGACATTTCATTATGGCTAATTAGTGAGAATGGTGAATTAATGAAAAGAGCTTTTATGAAGGCCCTGTCCAACTGGGCACTTAAGGTTAAAAAGCCCTCACACTCTCTAAATTTTCTCCGAAGAGAAAGGTTTCCCAGTTTCTCCTAAGAAAGTAAGTTAAGAAGGGAGGGGTCATGCAATCAAAAGCACCAAGGCCCTTGACATTGAGAGAGGTAGGCCAACAGCCAATCATATCTCTTGGCAGTGACAAATTGCAGCTGATTGGCATTATACTCAGTACACCCATGTGGGACAAACTTCATATTGAATCTTACAATAAAAGGAAAGCTGCAATATAGCTGTTGATATGTTCCTTTGGAGGTTGGGATGCCAATAACCATGCAGTAGGCCCCAAATACCATTTGGACTTATTTCAGACCATCTAAACAAGGACAGTAGGTGGCTGGCTATTATATTACTTGGTCACCAAACTTCAGTGATGGGGCAATGTATGTCAACAATAAGGCAATTCCTCAATAGAATGATGGTTGGAGGCCCCTTATACTTGATAGTATGATACACTGGCCTATGTATGTTACTCCAGGGTTGGTATCCTTGAATGTGTTGAAAGGAGCGTGGCCCATAATTCATGCCCAACACCTCTGGCATCACCATCAGTCAATTACGGTTGGAGGTAGGCATCCAGCAGCTGCAACTGCTGATTGCGGCCAGTTGAGTTGATAAATAACTTTATTGTAAACAGCCATTATTTGTAGCCACCTACATCAGTTTTGGACATTCATAACTCACAGGGTAGAATACAGTAGAACCTCTCTATTAAGGACACCCTCAGGACTGAAAATGGCTGTCCTTAATAGAGAGGTGTCCTGATTAGAGAGGTCAAATTGAATGGAAACACCCAATTTGGGACCAAAACTAGTGTCCTTAGTAGAGAGAGTGTCCTTAGTAGAGAGGTGTCCGCTAAGGGAGGTTCTACTGTACTTGTAGTAAACTCTCAGTTTTGGCCATGCAACTGTACCGTGAAGTCCTGAAAATATATGCTTGACGGTATTCATAGGGTTAATTCGGTGTTTGACAATAACATGCATTATCTGTTGTCCGCCTCTTCGCCATTTGATATGTCCTATGATTGCATCAAGCTGTTAAAATAACACCTGTTCGATTCAAGGTCCTGACATCTGATATCATTCGATATCAGATGGTCACATATGCTTTTTGATTGGCGTGTCAATTTCAGAACCTATAAAACTAGGGGCACACTGTTTTCCTGACTCTTTTGCGGCCCACCTTCCTTGTAAACCCGTCGCTCCCCTAGGGTAGTCTGTGCTTGAGTTTAGCCAACAGTCTACGGCACCAGGTCTCCTGTGGTTAGTAGAGATACCCAGGACTCTTGAGTTCACAACCTACATGTCCGCTGCAGTCTTGGTTAATGGTGGCCTGAAAGTAAAAAAATCAAAGTTCCAACATCTCCCCAATATTATTGGAACCACTGTTTTATAGTTTCTTGATAAATGACATCTATGACTGCAGTTGTATGATACAATGACCCTGTCAGCATCCAAGAGTATGTTTCCTGGAGTGCTGGGCAAACAACTGGTTACATGTATGTCAGATATTTTGAGAGTATGGTCAATAAGCTGATGGTTACAAACTGAGTAGGCTGTGATGTGGCTTTATAAACCTGTCAAGGTGCTTGTTGTAAACTTGCTATATCTTGACCACCAAGGTGTTTACGTCTTGTCGATTCATTGTACATTTCACTGTACATTTGAAGAGAGAATAAAACCATGGTGCAATGAAACAGAGGACACTTGACGTTTAACTATGATAGATATCTGGTGACCTTGATTTGGCTACGATATACTAATATTGTAGCTTTGATAGACTTGTAGTGTTGCTAGACTTGTAGTGTGGCTAGACTTGCATTGAGACTGTGATAGATTAGCAGTGTGTTTGCATAGTGCCTATGAAAAACTTGCAATGTATTTACATTGTGGCTGTAAAAGACTAGCAATATGGCAAGAGCCTTATTGTCTTGCACTGGCTAAAAGGCTTTCAATGGAATTATGCAATCGTAGCCATAACAATGCGTATATGGCTGTAAATGACTTATAAGGCTGACGATACATAGGCCTCATTCGTTCACTTCCCACATGTCACGTTCCCCTTAATGCGTTCGTTCCTCACTGAATGCATGCCACAAGGCCGTGCATTCACCGAGGAACGTTAAGTAAAGCTGGAACGTGACATGTGGGAAGTGAACGAATGAGGCCTATGTAACGTCAGCCTAAAGTGGCCTTGATAGGCCAGAAGTTGGATAATAAAGAATTGACAAGTGGCATTGGGAAACTTGTACTGTTGCATTGATTAAATTATAATTCTGGCTAAGATAGACTTACAATGTCATTAGAGAGAATTGCAATGAAACTAGATAGACTTGCAATATCACTAGCTTGACTTACAATGTCACTGGATAGACTTGCAATATCACAAGTAGACTTACAGTATCACTAGATAGACTTGAAATGTCACTAGACAGACATGCCATGTGGCTATGATGCATGGCAATGCCCCTAATGTCAAGTGGAAACCGATAAACAACACCATCAGATGACACCTGGCTGATGCCATCTCAAGAACCAATTCAGGAATCAAAACTTTTGTTTCACACCTTGTTAACCCTGCTTGATTGTCGTCTAATTTCTTGTATTATTCCTTCGATCACGGTTCCTGATTTTCATCAAGATTTTCATCCCGCCTCATTAGGCCGTTTCCCTTCTATAAGTCATCAATCATCGCGCTTTAGGATTTGTTCGATTGTCGGAGACAACGTTTCATTGAATTTCTCATCATTACTGGCTAGAGTTTTAATTTCCAGTGCTTGTTTGTTGTGATTAAAGGCGCAGTTTGTTTGTGTATATTGTTGACATGCGTCCCCCTAGTAATTAGCAATAACCATAGCTACAGCGGGGTGACTAGACATACTCTTGTGATGAAAATTCCCTTTTTAAGTATTTCTTTATCAATCTACATTTAAATATATCTTTAATGCATATTCATATAATTTGCAAATTGGAAAATTTCAAATTCAGATTTTAAATATTTGTAAAAATCTGGCCTTTAATAGAAGGATCCCCGATAAAATCTCTCATCATCTAGTCAGGATATTGCAGATGCGTTCTGGCGAGGGCATTCCTGTGTTTTGTTTGCCTCGAGCGAGTCAACATTTCTAATGACTATTTGCTATCAGTGTGAACCGGGGGAATTTCCCTTTTTATCCGTGGTGGATCCGAAGGTCAAACAGGTTATTTGAAGGTCAAAGAGAGCTGTCCATTGATTTGTGCGGCTCACGATCCAAGGTTAGGGGTACATTCCGTAGGCACATGCGATGGGAACCGCAAACGAGCAAGTGAAGTTGCCTGTGATCACGATTTCAGGTTCGAGTGACCTAAATCCCTCAGTCTTATGCTTTAGGTTAGTCTGATACCCCCCCCCCCCCCCCATGCTACGAGCCACACCCCTGATAATAAAAGAAAACTTACCATTAAGTTATCTCATTTAGGCCAATGCAATCCTCCAATATACTTTCTTCAGATTCAAGTAATCACTAAATTCTGTTGATAGCTCCAGCGTGGTTAACTGCGCATTATGTTATTCTCATGGAGAATCTATTCCCAAGATTCCTGAGAATCAAGCAGGTCTTCCAACTTGCCAAGCTGGCCTGTCATGGGAAAGGTGAAGGTTTTTCACTAATGTTGGAAAAACAACAGTATTTGCGCGAGTCTTCAATGAAACGACATTCTCTTCCTGATTTGCATCATGTTGAGAAAAATGCTCTGCCAGTTTGTACTTTGGATAGCAAACAGATTGCAAAATATGCTTAAACTGAGTTCGTTGGCGCACTAAATAAAGTGTAACCTGGTGGTTAATTTACCTCCAAATTTATTGCCTAAGTCACTATCTTGTCTATGTTACCTGATGCACATAAATTCTTTCATTAATAGTTTAATTTAACAACACACATCTAAACCGTTTTTTTTCTTCTGATGCAAACATTTTTCAGTCCCAGGCACTGTCCAGGGCAGGTTGCTCAGTAAGTTGGAAGTTTGAATACGCAAGAGTATGATAAGATTCTCGGTCAGTTCCAGGATGTAATGGGACTGATTGGTAGGAAATACTGACTGCTTCTTTTGGGACTCTCTGAAGCAGATGTTCAGCTTATTACTGGGAGAAGGGCAGAAATGGCAATTCCATGCAACGAACAAAAAATAAAAGACTACACTAAATGAAGCCATACTGAAAGTTTCAGGGTGATGCCTTATTTGAAGTTGCTTTGCTGAAAGGCTAAAAAGTGGTAAAAATGGATGGAATGGGCTATAAGTTGGTTAAAAGACACTGTCCCATAAAGGTGTTAATGCATTATTCTTATGCTTTTAGGTTAGCCTGAGACTCCTCCAAGGTACAGGCCCCAGCCCTTAAATAAATGAAAGAAAACTTACCATTCATAAGTGATCTCGTTTAGGCCAATGCAATCTTCGAATCCTTTCTTCTAATACATGTAATCACAACATGTCGGATAGCTACGTTATTCTCTTACTACTGGAGTGATTGATAGAAAATACTGGCTAATTTTTTTCTCGCCTAATTTTCTGAACAGTTCTGTGTCCGAGGTTGTCTTACAAACCCGAATGCAAGAAGAACTGCTTGTTTTTTTCTGCCCACCGCTGTTAACACATCAATCTGGCTCGAGCTTAATGATAACTGGGTAAACATTACGTTGCTATAAGCATTCACAACAATCTCTGGAGAGGTGGCCGATGCTTAACCGCAGGTGGGGAGGGGGAAAGCCGTGTACTACCTTTCCTGACTTACCAAGTGATCAATTCATCACTCTATATCATCTAGAAATACAATCACATTGGAGATATATTTCCATGGGATGGGAGGGTATGTTTTTGGATCACCCTGTAACATGATGAAAGACACTGAACTGAGAAGGAGAAACTGTTAAACTGCATTATAACAACAACTATTTTGAGGCACCCTGTACGCTTGAACTTTTTTACCATGCCAATACACCCATAGCAGATCGTTGTATCGTCCCTCAAATGCACTCAATCCTGCTCTGGAAGGATGCATGCCGCCCACACAACAGCACTCGTACTATCGAGTCAGATCCCATTGGCATGCCGACAGCAATGCCAACGCACTAAAAAGATAAAGTCCACATCCGCTTCTTTCTTCTTTATGTGGCCAAATTACCATGACATATCTTATGCAGAAAGCACCACCGAAAAAACGCCAAAATGCGATAGGATATCTTGCATCTATTAAACAGTAATTAATGGCCTCACCAGAATAGATATTGTATTTAGCAAACGTTGGGATTTCGTAATAAATCATTTAGGGTTCGCTGGTAGGGATCTTAACTGGTCTTTTACTAATGAGGTGAGATTTATAGCGAAGTGTGTTAATGAAAGGTTTATTGCCACGCTGTGGTGTATGTTGAATTTTCATAGTTTCGCATTTGAATCGGCAACCTGAACTAGGTAATGATGATGAAAACTGGGGGGAGGGGGAGGGAGGGGGGTAATAAGGTACCTCTGTTATCTGTTACCTCATCCTGTATAGAAGGTTTTGGGTCTTTGTAAAACCAAACCTTGATTTCTCGCCATACAATAGGGTAGGACACTTTCTCAGAAAAATGTGTTCTTTATCCAGATTGTGCCTCTTTTGAGACAAAAAGAGGTGCTCTGCCCCCTCCAGAGAGCTTATTGCCCCCCCCCCCCCTCCCCACTACCAAGGACCAAAAGTTAAATACCGCCCTGCGTTATCACCTTACAGACCCAAGCTCTTGCTACACATGACCTTGACCCCTGCAGCGTATAAGAATACATTCCATCAATGTCCGTTGCCTCTGCGCACCTTTTCTAATTTACCATGTGTTTTAAGATAATAAAGGAATTAATCACTCGGACCCAGCGGGATGACCAATAACACTGCGGAATCATGCCCCGCACAACAAGAAAGCGCGATCAGAATTCATAATCGACACCTCCTATGACCAGACACAACACTGAGTAACCAAAACGGTGAAAATTTTCAATAGAAAGCGAATAATTCCGGATAATTCCGAATCCATCATTTTTCGCCATCTGACACTTCTCATTAATGGCCGGGAAATAGGTAATTTTCTGCTTCGGATTCGCAAATGGATTTGAGGTGCGGAGTACCTCATGCAAATAAATTTTCTTCGGCAGGAGATCAAGAGTGTGATGGGTCATTAAAGGTCAAACCGTGGATGGGATTAGCCCATATGATGTATCACACCATGGCTGTTTTCAATCACTTATCTTTTTTCTTGAGGGAAATTTTAGTTTTGTTGGGTGCTGTGACATGAATCGGTATTGTGTCAATATCTTAATATTGAGAATCCTCTTGGATGGCATTAATAAGTTTGATTTGACTTGAAAATTGTCCGAAATATTAAGCATTGTCACAACCTATCGGCATTATCATTCATTACAAAGCTTTCAGGTCATATTGTGATGGTGATGGGAAGTGTCCATTCAGCTGAAGTCACATGTAAGAGCGGCGTGGTCTAGTGAAGGTCTCAGACTCATACCCGAAGATCGTGGGTTCGATTTCCGGCTAGGACTGCTCGCTTTGGATCTTGGAAAATCCATCTGCCCTACTTTCCCCACCCCGCCCCGGAGTGATGAGTACCAGTTCAATTGGGGAGTTATCCTGCGATGGACCAGCATCCCATTCAGGGGGAGTTATACTCCTGAAGTCGCTTAGTGCTATAGAATCTTGGATAAGCCCCAGCTCTGATGAGCCAGTAATTGGCTCGGGCTGTTGGCCCAACAGACTTTACCTTTTACTTTACATGTAACGTGTGGTGTTTCTCCCTTGCCCTTCTTCTCTTGTGAGTAATCCTTATGACCCTCTCCACCCCGAGTCTCATGTCAACTGATGACAGACAGAAAAAAATCAGGCCATCTGTTTGGACACCGGTGACTCGTCCATACGAAGGTAATGACATTACCCTCCGAGGCAACACTGGTCATAGGAACTCGCTAAAACATACCCGAGTTAATTTTGTCACCGTACTTCTTTGTCTAATGAGCGCTAGGAGCCGCGTTAGGATGAGAAAAAACGCTGTCACTACCGATTTACCTCGCTAACACTACAGCTTCCCGGCCTTATCTCATCAAGCAGTACGCGCACATCTCACATGACAGGCCATCGCCCCAATGTCGGAGGTTAAAAACGAAATTAACGCAGATCGCCAAAGACAAAAGCTTCATTAACTGTCAGGAGCTCGACGCCAAGAGCTCTGTTGGAAAGAACATCGAACTCGGTTCTTATGATCAAAGATGATTGTGACAGGCCTCCGAGGGCATCACCAATCACCAACCTAATTGTGTCAATTAGCCGCGTAGAATAAAAAGAGGGCCTAATTAGCGTATGCCACTCAGAGTTGTAATTAAGAGCAGCTGATATACACCTTGGATGTCTTCAAAGTCTTCAAGGGATTGCTTGTCAGTGCGTTGTCATCCATGCACGAGTTGGGGGTTTAACCCGTGAATCTCATGATTCAGAATTCGTCTCTCTTCTTTCCTTTTGGAAATCTCCGATTTGAGCTTTTGCAGCCTTCCCTTGTATTTAACATGTAATTGTTAGGCTTACAAAAAAAGGGGTTTACTTGGTCAGATTCCCAGCCATAAAGGCAAGAGCGTTCGTTATCTTGTCCAAAAAATTGGCGTCCTTCGATACTTTTACCTTAAGTAGTGTTGTACAAGTAAATCCTAAAATGCTACTTCGGGTCATATCTTCTTTATAAATATCACCAATAGTTACACTAAGTACAACATAATGAATACATTCGCCCTCGGTCTTTGCATATCGCCATTCCTTAACTCTTCTTGGAGACTTTCTGATATTAAAGACTGACTTAACATCGGCCTCATGATACTGTCCACTTTTTGCTGCACAACGAATGTAATTAATAATGCATGGCCAGTGTTGCCATTAGAGAAAACCTGACGTTAAGTCCACCGCTATTTTTCACTTGGCCGTGTGTCGGAATTCTAATAAGTATTACTTGTTAGCAACTGTCAGCTAATTGGGCCCAGTTATTAAAAATGCCATTTGTGTGGCGCAAGAGGTATTGCTTCTAGCCTTGTGGAGTCTTTAGTGGACTGTGTTGGTTAATTTTTGATTCCGGACATGAAGTACTTGCGTTTGGCATGTACGGTTTGAGAAAAGTGTGATATTGCCAAGAAAGTGGAGCGGAATGAGTAATTTAGTTTGTTGGTTCCTTGAAAATGTCATTTGAGTGGCTGTTGCAGTTGACCTGTCAGCTGAAGACCCTCCATTGACTGATCATAGCCCATTTGAGCTGTCGCCTGCCAATCAGCCAGAGTCAGTCTATGTTATTTATCATACCTGTAGATCAAGCTGTGTTGGACAGCAATGATGCAGGCTAATCGAGCTGTTATTTGGGAGAAATGCAATGAAACACCTTGATCGGCCTACCACCTTTGGTGGGCCAAGTATCATTTGAGTGGCTGTTTTCTGTCTGCAAACTGTCTGCCTTGTTCGTGGGTAAAGATTCAAATTAATAAGCCAGTAACGATCCGCAATAAACTCACCCAAATATTCTGTCAAAAGATGTTTAAAGGGGTCAAAGGTAATCATTTGAGTTCCTTGCACCCCTCAATTTCACCATACACTAAGGATTTGGGCTAGTCTATTGTAGCCCAGGAGCTGTACATTCGTCATTATAGTTTGGATCATGACTTGTAATTGCCTCAAAGGACCATGGCCACTCTCAATGGAGGGATGGGTTAGTGATATGGGTGTAGGGTGTGGGGTGGATTTGACCAGTGGGGTAAGTTGGCCGCGAGGTAGGAGTCTTCTAAGAGGATACTTCAACAGGGTTCTAAAAGAGATGTCATACACTATTGGAACATTGACACGAACTAAAACGTTAACATGAGTCAGTATAAAGTCCATTGTCACTAATGAAAATGGCTCCATTTTGATTTTTTTGGTTTATTGCTCCTTAATCAATCCCTCTTCAGATCATCTTAGGATGAAATTGACATATTGTCAAACCTTTTGTACCCCTGTGAACTTTCATTAAGAAATCCATCAATAAAAAATTAAATTATCTTTAATTCCGCACAAAGGTTTCTGACTTCATTGATAATGTCATATTCTGTCGTAATATTAAATCTTTCGCTTTTGAAAAAATTGAATTTTAATTTCACCCTCAGAACCATATTAGAAACTCACAGACAACACTCAGGACATAAAAGCAAGTCATCAAACTTAAACGCGAAAATCCAATTTGAAAATTTTCAAGTGATCGCCTCGAGAATATTTCTTAAGTTTATCCTTTTATTTTCGTTGATTATGTCGATAATTAAATACCATATATGTCACAGCCTCAGGGTGCATCTAGGTCTGCGGGTTAAGTACGCGCCACTTACAATTAACCTGCGTAATTTCCCTAGCTAGTGTCGTCAGGTTCATCAAGCGAATCTTCCCCGCGACCCATCTTTGCAGTAATTAACTTTGCCACTAATTGCGAATCCATGCCATCAAACTCGCAGTGACTTGATTAAAAATCACACACGCTAATGGTGTTGCGAGATTTTATTCCAACATCTTTTGTGGGTGATTTAACGTCCTATAATTCTAGTGCGCACTCGCGCAATTAATGCACAGAATCGAATTAGTATTAATCAGCTCCGTGTCACAACCTCTGTGTCAAAAATCCACCCTAAAAAAACTAAATTCCACATACAATGTGTACACAAAATATACACATATTTTAGTCAAGGTTATATTGAAACGGACTGAAATTCCATATCGACTTTACTAAAAGTCAAAACCTGTAGAAACGTGTATACATGATGTACACTATCATGCGTCCTAGTTATGAACACTTTTGACACCTCCGACCCATCCCCTATTATCTCCACGGAGCAAGGGGTCATGATTTCTTGCATCTCGCGATTGACCCTGGAATAAGATTAGCATCTTATGTTAGACGTTGATCCATTTTTGTACACAAGATGACGGGTATGTGCCCAAGAGATAATGAGTGATTGTGATGTCTGGTCATTTGATTGAACCCCAAAGAGACCCAAAAAATGTGAAAATTAAACTTGATTTTTGAAGTGTTCCAATTGTGTAAATATGAACTAAGTGTAAAATTCAACAATGCCCTTGTGTAGACTGATATACAAAGTATAAATGTCAAGTTGATTGGCCCAGCGAAAGTGGCCTATCATACAGGTATGCTTGAACACAGGACTATTTTGATCACAAGTCAAGCTTGGCCAAGTTCTCTTCCTGCACGTAAAACCTACCCAACTGGACCCCCTAGCTCTTGCCTATACTCCCCCTGTATGAAATGTTGGCTTCGACAAGACCCGGTAAAGGCATCTGTGATACTAGGCCGATACTATCGTTTATATTGTTGTCCAAAGCTATAACCATCAGCACCTCAGGAATTTGCTCATGAGACATCATGAATCCTTCCACTGTGGGGCAATTTTCTCACTGTTACCCTCAGTATTTCTACTCTAAGTTCTGTGATGCACTGTTTCTAGATCTGAGATTTTTTGTCCGTTGGGAGCTATCAGTAGCAAGACCTATGAATCATGTCGATAGTCTTATACCGTTAGAGGGCAGCAGTGCATAGTGGTTCGTGTCTTCACAGAATTAGACTTGAGGAATTGATAACAAACTCGGGGTATTGGTTGTCCCATTTAACCCTGTGAGGTCGGAGCTAAAATGTAGGCCCCTCAGTCAGCTCACCTGAGCGTGTTTGTTGAGAACACCAATACCAAAAGTGACTAAACATTGAAATGTGGTTTTGACTGCTTCCATATTTCTCTATCAAGAACACAGATTTTATTCCCAACCATTTCCATTCAATATGACTCTTTAGTCAGAAAACTTCTGAATTAAGGACAGTATATTTCAGTCACAAGGAGGTCCTTGATAGGGAGGTTCTACCGTATTATCTAGCTGACCAGTTTCAGTCATCTTAGAAGTGATTCAGATACAAGAACCAGAAAAAGAGGGCGCCCAGATTGCTTTACGTCAATTTCCAAAAAATTCACAGTTAATTTCAAAGAATTTTCTCAATTTGGGGAGGCATGCCAGATGTATTGCCCCTGGATGTCTCATTACTGTTATTTGACGTAAAGGTTTCAACATTCAGCCACTGGGAGTCGCCACCACATTCTTCACTAAAGATAATAATCTTAATGGGATGACCCCGAGGTTATGCACATTTATTCACCAAATTCTTCATGATTTAAGTGCATTTAACGCTCATACATATTTCATGGGGAATATTAGAATTTGCATTTCGGCTACAGGGGTGATATCTTCATGGAAAGATATGCCAGGTATGGGGTCGGTAATGTTTTAATGTTGATTATTTGATTCTGGGGGGCCTGTTAGGTACTTCAGAGAGACAAGAGGGTTGGGTTCAAGTCAACGGGTCATCCCTTAGGGCCATTGGTGAAATTTCAAACCCAGATTCTTAGATTGTGTCAAATTCTTAATCTTAGGTAAATCTGTATAACATGCCGCGCATTGAATATTGTCTCTTGAATTAATCACTAAAAAACTTGACATTGTGCCTTACTGGTCTTTCTTCTAAAGCTCCCGCAACAGTGCATGAGAGACATTTTTGTTGCAGAGACCTGTGACAATTATCTCATGAGACAAAATTGCTGATCTGTGTAGGTCCCTGCAACCTGTCTTACAGCAATGTCTTGTTTTACCTGCAATAAAAAGATTGCTCAGTGCAGCAATGTTTGTTGCAAGTCGCATTGATAAAAGTCTCTCATTTGCGCGGCCGTTAAAATACCAACCTTAAACATGTCAAAGAAAAATGGCAATGATTTGAAACTTGTCTTTAGAAATATAAGGGTTAATCGCCTCAAAGTCGTCACATTGCTATACACATGTTTCCGCTGCCGAAAACATATCATTTCATGCATTTATAATCGACAGTCGTTCTGACCTTATCTCAATCATCGGGCCAAGATATTAGTGCGCCATGTTCATTAGTGGTGACCACGACCCACCATCGCTAAACCGAGACCAATCGGGCATGTTCAAGTGCAAGAACTCGTGTGGACGTCAAGACAATATCACGAAAGATACATCTTGCATCCATGAGGGAACTAATAGATACTTGCCACTAACTAGTATATGAGAATTATCAGTCAGATCTATATGTGAGCTTCTGCCTCAACTGGCCGCGCGAGTCAACACGATAACTTAACGCATTTATCTTTTCTGTTTCAGTGGGTCCAAGTTGAAATCGGTTTTATCTTTTAATATCGTGGATTTGAAATCAAAAGTCGTAGATTGTGTCCATTTGAGCAAAAACCGTTGCGATGCCAGGATAATGTTTTGACGTTTCCATCACTTATGTTTGGATGGTTTAACGAATCTCGTCTGCCCCGACCAATTATTTTATCAATCTAATTGGAATCATGATGATTAAGTCAGCTGAACTGAAACATTCGCCTTAACCATGTAAAATCATCGCTAGAACATCGCTGGTGAACTTGATCAGGGTGTTTTTCCAATTAATTTTCTGAGAAGAATTTCGAAGTTTTGTAAAATTTAACGACTTTTAAAGAGTTTTAAAATTTAAAAGGGAGACTTTATCTAGGAGCCAGGTGGCCAGATTGGGTTTTACAAAGATGCCTATAGATGTCTCTCTACTATCTCACAGTACACCGGCACTATCCATGAATAGAATTGCATGACACGACATCATTGCGGCACATTGCGTAGTAGAAGCGCCAATCATGTGTCATGATGCACTGGCCTGAAAAGCCAGTCTATCGCAGTGAATGGTTGAGAGTTAACTGCTGATTAGTACTGATTAGTAAGTTATAATTAGAGTCTCTGATAAATATGTATATATGGGTACATGTACATATAGTTCTAAATGAATAAATGCTGCAAACCAGTTATGGTCGTCCACACTTGCCTTTCCAAAAGATGCATAAAAATAACTTTTGCCACAATTCTGGAAACAGCTCATAACTCATCAATAAGATGATACTGTGATGTGAGCAGATTAATTAAAGCAGGAGATAAAAATGATGAGTCTTCCAACCCAAAGAAGCGGTCTGAAATCAACCAGAATCGGCCAACTGTTCTTGCATGTGGTTCAGTGGTCTTCCTAATGAATTATCCACCGCCGCGAAGATCTTGCTTAGATCTCTCGGAGACGATGTCGACGTGATTATACAATAAAACAATTATTTTAAGCATTTCAGTTGGCGAACTCATGCGAGAACACCGTCATTCGTCTTAATTAAAAGCGACTAAGACACTGTCATTAATTATATGCGAAGATTAAAAATTGGTCTGCAGAATATAATATATCAGTTGACTTCAAACGATAGTTATGTATAGCGGTGAAAATTTCATAATTATGCAAATTTTGATTAGCGATGTGTCTTCTGAGATGCAAATTTTAATTAGAATTTTTTCTTTTGTTCTTTGTCTAAAGGATGATTAGTTGGTTTCTTCGTATAGTAATTAGACGAGATTAAACTTGGATGCTGGATCCAGATGCAAAATCAGGGACTGAATTTATAATTTGTCTGTGACTTTATGTCAACAATAGAGAGGGGAATCGTCTTTTAGCAGTACACAAGAAGGGCCGAAAATTGTTGTTGAGAATCGGGATGTCACACCCTTTTTTGGCAGGATTCACAACCAGCAGTAGATTTCGTTCCGATTAGGCCAGAGTTACTCATCAAAAATCGATTAAATTAAATAAGTTTCGCAGGGGAAAAATAAAGAGATGAAAAATTGGTGGTATCTCAAGTTACACCTGTCCAATAGTGAATAATAAAGTTATAATTTCAGCAAATTTTAACTGAAATGAATCTAACTCAAGACCAGCCTGAAACCCACAGATGATATTGACGAGACAAAGTGCACACCAGCCGAGTGGTCTGCCACCGCCAACGATTGAACAAATGGACAAAATATCAATAAATGCATTTTAAGAAACGTCAAATTATTTCTCGATACATTCTGAGTGCCGGACACTTTTGGATTGTCTGGGGATGATTGCGACTGTCTCAAGGCCAGGTTTGCTAATGCGGGTGACGGCCGGGATTGAAATGAGCTGACATGATCAATACTAAAGTTTCAAAGTTCCGACGTGGGCAGATTTTATGGTCATGACCTTGATTTGAGTTCCTGAAGTTTAGACTTTTGTTTTGAGTTTCACTGGATGGTCTTGAAGTATGAGATTTCATACTTTGGAAAAGGCCTGAAATGGCATCTAAGAGCATCTAGAAGTGTCATTCATTGAGTCATGTGAACTCCTGAAATCAAGAATGCACAGGTTGTTTTCAAATTGCCAATTGCATGGACATCTATGTGACGTTTCAAAAATTCCTTTGCTCAAACATTACTCTCGAGGCGTAACCAGTGAAATTTAACAATCTGGCCTGAGAGTCATTTATCTAATGATCAGACGCGAGTGTTAAAGGGTTAATACTCATTCATCACTGTTGGTCCAGCAGTGTCAAATTATCTATTAGCAATAAGACAGATCTCCAGCATCCAGAGCACTAACCATTGTCAAACGTAATGAAGTTTTGTAAATTTCTTAGGACGGTCAAAAAGATCGATCATTATTTTCTACAAGTTTGGCAAGTTCATCAAATCTGTTTCTGAGTTCTTTCATTTGTTTTCATTAGGGAGAACAATTAAAGCAGAATGATATCGTTTTGGGGCGTTCTTGGATTGCTGGACGAGTAGTGAGTGTCAGTCGGGAGGATCAGTTATGGAGGAAAAATATGAATATGATTTATTGATATTGTTATTCTTAATGCAAGACAGTTTTGGATGAATACATCGGGTCTCCTGTTTCATTGTGGTTCCATTTCCTTATGGACAGAGCAGTGTTGCTTATGGACAGAGCAAGGCTGCTTATGGACAGGGAAAGGTTTCTTATTGACTAAGCAAGGTTGCTTTTGGGCAGAGCAAGGTTGCCATGAACAGCGCAAGGGAGCAAATGGACAGAGCAAGGCTGCTTATGGACGGAGCTAGGTTGCTTATGGACAGGGCTAGGTTGCTTATGGACAGAGCTATAGGTTGCTTATGGACAGAGCAAGGCTGCTTATGGACTGAGCTAGGTTGCTTATGGACAGAGCAAGGCTGCTTATGGACAGAGCTAGGTTGCTTATGGACAGAGCAAGGCTGCTTATGGACAGAGCTAGGTTGCTTATGGACAGAGCAAGGTTGCTGCAGTTTACAAGTTTGTATGTATGCGTACTTTTTAGTAAATATTCTTATCCATTTTGAACAGATTACTGGTTTACTGGGATCATAACGAAGAATATCCCATCAGCAATTATATGAAATGAAAAAAATCTAATGCAGGAAAACTGAGAAACCCATTACGGAAATGACATTAGTTTGGCCGCAAAAAATTAAAGAAACAAATATGCATCGTGAGAATTGACTGCCCATCGAGTTGATTAATTAGATATAAACTAATTGGATTAAGAAATGAGATGGCCTGCCAAGAAAAATTATGACAAATTTTGCCCCGATGCTAACTTGGACGTTTAGAAAAATGCTACGATGACCAATGATGGTGCAAATGTCATTTTTTGGTGCGAGATGAAAAATGTCTATTTAATCAGCGAGATATTCATCATGGAAAATCAACATTTGTACATTTATCAAGAATTAAGATGAATAGTGGTGGCTGGCTTGGTAAACAATCGGTCAGCAAGAATTGTCTGACTTGAAATTAGTAGAGTTTGTCAGGTCTTTTGGAGAGGAACATACTTTTCTCTAATGATTGCCCTTTGTCCCCCCCCCTCCCCGTCAGGGCCACCCGTCTTGACATGAATTGCCCTGAACCCCAGCAAAAACCATGTGGCATCTTTTCCCCACAACTCGGCGTGCATTTTGACTCTCAAATGAGAACTTGACAACTTGCTCATTCCACTGAGTGTCTCTTCTGACTAGATGAAGAGACTGGTCACTCCATCTGAGAGAAATGCATGGAACTACAATGCTCCTTCCCGTATGAATCAGCGTTCCTAACCGAATATTGATTACTTTCTGTATAGTGTTGATTTGAAAAACAAAATGACAGAAATGATCAAATTTCATCTGATACATTCTCAGAATGGTATCATACCCTTTCTCAAAAGTTTACTTATGGATATCATTTAGCCCTTGGGGAGCACTGTGGCACAGTGGAATAGGGTCTGACTTGTGATCAGAAGGCCATGGGTTCGAGGCTTGGTCAGTGCCACTCTGTCTACTCTCAACTGGCCTGAAATGGCCAAGTGTAGTGCATTGCCTTTGGTTTCTGAAGAAATGTTTTTGTATTGTTCTGGGGTGTGAATGTTAAGCAATGTAGTAAGCTTACATTATAAAATAGGCCTACTGTACAAGAACTTACAACTTGCAATACCCCCCTGCTCACCCCCCCCCCCCCCCCCCCCCACCGGGCCTAACCATACTTTGCTACACTTCTTTATATACTTTTGAGTGCAAATGCGATGACGACATTACCGCACGGTGTTTATGACCCCGAGGATAATAAGATCCCGTCAGTAAACAAAACCAATTAACACAGAAGAAGTTACCCACAAACCTTGCTAACGAACGTTGTAATTAAGTTTAACACAAATTCAAATTAAGCAGCTCAATTTCTAAATGAATAAATCCACACTAAGAGTCGTTAGAAATGAGATGTAGCGCTTTATTAATCTCGTTAGAAGAGTAAGCATTATTCAGAAAGGTTCGTTAATGCTGGCTTCCTCCTAAGGTCTTTGACGTTTAACGAGCTTAATTAGACGCGCGTTTTATTTCTTGGAGCAAGACTGTGACATTTTCTTGTTAACATTTACTCTGATGTCATTATTTTCTAATATTATGAGATACAGGAGTAATTACTGGTTGTTTGTTGCCGTGACAATGTAATAAGTTTTGTTAAATAATAATTTCTTATCTAGGGTTTGGGACATTTATGTCACTCTTTGCAGAGAGGCCATCTCATATTTTTCAATGGGGGGTGGTGGATTCAAGCACATTGCTGAACCATCAGGATGATCATTATTTTGCTGTTGACCAATATCCCTACTTAAAGGAAGATTTCGCCATAAGCCTACTAGAAGGAGAAATGAACCAATATGCCTACTAAAAGGATAAGTCTACCAATATGCCTACTTAAAGGAGGAGTATGCAAGATAATCCTGGGTTGGAACTAATGTAGTTTACATAGTTCTTGCATACTGCTTGGGATGCACTGTAATTGTTGACGCTTATTTTGTTATGTACATCATGCATGCCGACACTTCCTCGATATACTTTTCCATTCAGATTTGTCAAGAGTTGAACCCACATTTCATTTTTTGGGGGGATGAGCACAATAGCCCAATCCATTTCAGTTTCACATCGAAACCAGATTAGAGGGTAAATTTTTAAACTCCCTGAGCAATAACTTCAAATCATAATGAAAAAAAAGATGATTCGAACTGATATAGTTTAATGACTCTTATCAGAGCATTGGCTCTCATCTCCCACAGCAAATTAGACGAACTTGTATCACCTGATTTATCCCGCGCTTAATTCGAGTTAATTTTAACGTGGCCCGATTCTCTATCTCTTTCTGCTAACATGACTTCGAATGAGATAATTCCCCACCAACATGAATAATAAAAGCGTGCATTTGCTTTATGGATGCAATTTGTGTTTGGTTGTGATTAGCTTACCAGTAGCCGCAAGATACGATCGCTAACGAGATATAATTAAAAGAAACAAAGAGATTTAATTGAGGCAGTCTTCTGTTATCTATTTAATGGGTGGATGTTATGGATGTACCATATATAACAGTCTGGAGATTAACCTTTGGCGATAACTGTTAAAGGGGAAATGAAATATTTGTCGATGTGTTGTGGGGAAAGGGGGTACAGCCCCACCCAGAGAGCTCCACTTGCCAACAAGCATAACTCTCTTTCTGGTGTATTATATGCACTGTTCACCCATCCTCACTGCGCTCAATCTTACTTAACTTCCAGCTCTGGGCCAACGAACTACTATACCATAAAGTAAATCCTCCATGGCCGGTGGGTTAAGCCGTGCCATATAACGGTGGGTACAGTACATCTGGGATCTCCCGTGTCCTGAGGACACAGTTGGACCTATAGCCTCGTCAATCCAAGATATCATCTCGTATGAAATAAACTGGAGCCTGATGAGGTGTTGAGCTCGGGTGATAACCCGTAAGACTTCTTTCTACTTTTCTCCCAAGTAGAGAAAGGTCATGTCTGTGCCAAGCAATGGGTTAAGATAGTAGCAATTATATTTCAGATGGCCGATTGACATTTATTCTCAACGAACACGTCATAATATTGAGACACACCTGATAAGATGAGGAATTCAATCTAACTAAGTGATTCTCTAAAAATTTGTTTTTATAGAATTTTGCTCATATATGATTGCGAGGATTAGCGATTAATACCTGTAACAATCTATGTAATTTAGAAGTGTAATTAGTCTGGAAGGTTCGTTTTGTGATTAATGTGAGTGCAAAAGTTCGCAACAGTTTTTGTCTCAACATTTCCTGGACATTTCTGCTAAAGTTAAGGCCAGGGTTGATAGTCTGATGTCAACTAAGGAATATCTTTTCTTCTTTCGACTTCACACTTTAGTCTCGTTCTGTCCTGAAACCTTTCAGTAAAGTTCAGATGAGTCATTCAATCAGAGTCACAATCAGAGCTTTTCTGACAAGTACACTTTTATCCACCAGGGCGGAGTAAGGAAAGTTGGGCCTCTTGACCGCTAGCCTATAGGAGGGACCTGGAAGTGCATAACTGCGGAGCTCATACAATGCATAGAGGTTAAAAAAACTCAGACGACATCAACCTCTTTGTTGGAGATTGAAGTGGCGTAATTTTTAGGTGTAACATATTGTAGTTTTAATATGTATACATCATATTGTACCATTGAAGACGTTTAAGATATGATTACACCCAAGGCTATGTGACTAACAAAGGTGTTCATTCAGATCAGTGAGAGGCTAAAATGATACTAATACCTCGAACACAGAGAGAGTTAGGATGGTTACTCTAAGGTCATACAAGCTTATGACTGACAGAGCCCTCTGTTATTAACACCTCACACTAGCAACCCCCTGATTCTCGTCAGTACCAGCATGTAACATGAAGATCATTAACATTGGCAGCCTCGCGTGAAAAACAAAGAAATTGCTGCAACCATTCGCATTGTCTCTGCCATCGGCATTAATTAGCGTTCAGCAAAACATCGGATCGTAACGATAATCATGGAGTTCATTGCCAGTAATTCTACCTCATCGGCGCATAATTGCCCAAGTGTAATTTTCATGTTAAAGCCGCGGCTGAGTTTTGTTCCAATGGGGGATTTTTACCTGCAGTTTTAATGATTTTTAGAGCAATTTGCCTCTGTAATGTTCCATGCGTGATTACGCTGGAGCGGTACTAACCTAACTTTGACTGATTTATGCTATTTTGCACCTAACGTAAATTGTGATATTAAATCTATGATTATACCATTATAAGGAAATAATCGTGATACATGTATTGGATGGGGTTTCTGCTCATATAGAAGGTTTAAGGAATTAAGATCGCACTGGCTGGTCTCTGTTCTAAGATCGACATGGGGAAGGTGGAAGAAAAATGTTGGCCCAAACCTTAAGCACTTTGGCCAAAGGTTTGGGGCAGAATGTGAGCTTAGATTACACCTCAACACTTGCCTCTTGAAATTCGGCAAGAAATAAAAACAAAACAAAACAAATACAAAAAACAACCTTACGCTGAGGGGAGTAGGGTTCGATCTTCAAGTGTTGATGTTGACACCAATTGCTGTCTACAGCACAGGACACAGAAAGTGTTCCCAACTTGATAGATTCTGAGTAACTTTCTCTCATTCCCAAGGGGTTAATTCAACTCGATATCTCACACAATACCAGTGGACCAACCTGACAGGCCGAGTTCCCAAACGATAATTCATCATCTCGGTGTTTGTTTCGTGAAACATTTGATTTGATCATCTTTATAATTGGTTCAATATCGTATATCAATTCTCAATTGGACATGTATACAGAATTCTCTTATCCGACAAATCATAATTTGATCCAATCTATAGAGATGTGTGTATGAAGATAATTGGACACATTATCTGGCTAACGACCAATTGTGATTTTCCTCGTTTAGAAGTACTAGTTTATTGGCTTTAGAATATTTGTGTACTTTTAATATTATTGATAGTGTGGGGGCTTCAGAATTTTAATTTCTTTGCCGTAGTTTGACACTTGATCTTTTTCTGAATTGCCTTTTCAAAGTTATGTGATTTACCCTAGATCACGACCAAAAACGTTAATATTGGAAATGCAGTCAACCTTTTGATGTGTTTGATCCCATGACCTGTCTGCTCCAGCTAACGCTATGTCACCACACCTCCAATGATGCAGGTCTAATTCCTTGGCAACCTGGAGACATGTCGCAATCAGTGCTATTGAACCTGCAACCTCTCTGACCTGAATCAAGTCTTACACTATGCCACCACATCTCAAACAGTGGGGCTAATTGAGACCTGCATTTTGCCCTATCAATGTTGCGTGCCACCACAATGAAGAGACAGGCAACCTTGAGATACCTTATAATATTTCAGAGTGGGGTAATGAACATGATTTCTCGTATTGATCAAATTAAAAAACCAACGCGCTAATCAAGTTATACCGAGTCGTGCACAATACTCGGCCAAGTGAATCACACACCTTCGGTGTCATATCCCTATTAGTGACAATAAACCGTTGCAATGGCTGTGGATTTCGCTAAGATCAAAACGATCGTCGCTGTAGGCTTCCACACGCCCCGATGCCGAACCTTGTCTTCTATCATATTTAATATGCATTAACGCTTCGTTGCTTGTATCATTTTAGCAACGCTGATGAACTTTTTGCGGTCGGATGGCTACGGGTCATCAGAAGAAAGATTGGAGATCGTGATATTCCGTTCATCTCACACGAAGTTGACTAGAAGTGTCTTGCATTGGTGTACATGGGTCTATAGAGATACACAGGTGTTTCTCGCTGTCTTAGGTTGGGATGATCTATAGGTTTCTGATATACAGATTAAAACAGTGTCGTGTGATTGATCCGCTGATATGTATGTGGCTCGAAATATTAATAGAATTAATCTGGAAGCCTTTTCATCTTTCATTAGCGCTACTAGGATGAGGGTCTTGAACCGAGCATCGATATCGATATTATTTTTGGACGTGTCAAGAAAATGGACGCCTCTATTCTGGCGTAATTAACACATAAGAATAATGGATGATGCTCTTTACTTCCTCCAACTGGGTCTTGCTCTTTAACCCTCTATCTATATATATCTTGTCTTATCACAATTGTAACGGTGGGGTTTCGCTTTTTGGCGAGCGCGAGGCTTCCAAATGTTCTGGAATGGAGGAAATTAATCACTTGATGAGCACCTCTGCACGAGGTCGCCCTATTTCCAGTATCTTGCCATCAAATAATCAAGAGCTGCTGTAGTCCAAGAACATTTTGCCTTGAGATAAGCATATTCAGTCGATCTGATTCCAAGGATCAGTTTTCAGGTGTTTTTTCCCCAACAGCTATCACTTTACACACTTTGTTCTTTCTGACGACGTCTTATTTCATAATTATTTCCTCGGCAATAAAACACGCCGCACCAATCAATAGCCTGCGCACGATCTTTCGTTTTTTTCTCGGCAGATCGCCACCGCGACACATTCACTTCTCATTACATACTTCATGCACAATCACACTGCAGGTCAGAGTTGCACGGTTCATCACAGTGTCGCAGACCCCGTCGATATCTTCTGCACCGGTGGTCGAATATCCCCGCTGGGTCTGATCACCTTTAGAAAAACCATCCCATGCTAAGTCTGCAGGCCAACTAGTACATTTTATACAAGAAATTGATTCAATGTACAGTATTTCTTTGTCACTTTGATTTGAAATGGATTGTAGCTAGAAAGGTGTAAACATATAATAAACACGAACACAGCCACAGCAACGTTCAAAGCAAATTTAATCAACCCACCCAGTGATTGGGGTTAATTAGTAAAAAGCATCCACAATATGATATTGAAAATTAATAGGAGTGCATTTCGGGAGGAAGGCGATGTTCTCTCGGGCGAAAGCAGGATGTCACAGATAATGGTCTAATATAGATCCGCTTTGATCTGTGGGACCTCGGTTCGTTAGGGGTAGATTAATTAGGTAAAATTCATCAATAGTTGAAGGAAAATCCATATCGAGTTGTCTAATGTGTCATGAGGAATTGACCCTACCCGTCTTAAATAATAACTGTCTTTATATTGATAACTGCCCGCGGGCATTCGATGATTTCTGTCTTTTATGATGTTGAATGTAAACTTGTCTTCTGTTGGTTGCGAGGCAGCTAGCGAGGCTTTTGAATCAATTTATAGTTCAAACTCACGCCTGGCTAGATTTGGTCAGCAAAGCGTTACTTGGGAATTTGTTATTTTTGTCATTGTATTTTCTTCTTCATTGATTGAGATGAGAATTCTGGTCAATGGTTTGGCAGAAACGTCAATGGATGGAAAGATATAGCTAAAGTTATGAAATATGCTTTTGCGTTAAGTTTTTCTTCACATCACTTATAATAAACGCCTCATGACAAGTGATTTTTGTCACTGCGATCGACGATGGAACCATTAGAACTTGACATTAGTGATTAATATCTAACTAATCGGTGGCCTACAACAGTTGTCATGTTATCATGCATGGGTCTGTCACTGGTCGCATCGACTAAATTGGGACTAAATCGTTGTATTTTGTGTGTGCACGTGTTGACTTATTTAACATTTTTGAAAACTTTTCCGACAAAAAACAAGGATTTTTTGCAATCCATTCAGTTAAAAAAAAACCCACAAATTAGGAAAAACCGTTTTGGAAAAAAATCGCTGTCTGCTACGTTCCATCAGAAATGATTAGATCATCTGAGCCATAGCCACAATATGTGAACTAATCATATATTGCCTGGGTCCCTGAAACCCACAACATGAATTATGAGAGCAAAACCTTAATTAATGAAATATACTTAAACCTCTTTGGTCTCCATGACAACTGGATATGGTCTGTGTGGGAAGTTAATCCCGTGATATAGGTATTTAAACGGGAAAGGTGGAGGTGAAAAGTGTGTGAACCTTATGGCAGGGGCTTGGTGGTCTCTTGTGGCAGAGGGTGACCAGAGGCATTTCATCTTCAACAAAGGCCTTATATGGGGGGGGATACAGGTACAGTAGAACCTCTCTATCAAGTACAACCTCAGGACTGACTAGAGCTGTCCTTAATGGAGACGTGTCCTGATAAGACACCGTCATGACAAAGTGAATGAAAACTGCCAATTTGGGACCAAAACTAGAGGTTGTCCTTAATAGAGAAGTGTCTGCTAAGGGTGGTTATGATACTGTGTGGTAGAGGGCTACTAGAGATATTTCATCAACAGAGGCCATATACTTTGGAACCTCTCCATAGGGACATCCTTAAGACTCACAAATGTTGTCCTGAATAGGGAGGTGCCCTTTAACATTGGTCAAATTGTATCACAACACATTTGGGACAAAAACAACTGTCCACGATAGAGTGTCCTGCTAGCAGAGGTGTCTGCTAAGGGAGGTTCCACTGTACTGGAAGTCACATCTGTATCCGAAGAATGTGACCAGTGAGTTGTGCTGTCCTTCATTATTCTGAAGCTTGCAATCACATCTCCAGAAGTGAAATCTTTGTTCGCAGTCGTAATGACTTGTTTCTTTGTCCAGTTTCTGGCGAATCACTGAATGACATTATCATGTCTCTGTCCATCACAGAAAAAAAATTCTCGTCCTTATGTTTCCTTATATTCTATACTTCCAGGTCGAATTCTTAACAAATCTGTCAAACCTGCCGTCCATCTGAGAAACGTCCTTTACGGTTTCCTGCCGGGGTTTCTGTCTGCTGTGGAGATGATTACACCAGTCACATGATGCAATGTTGAAACCTTGCCGGAAGATAAAGATCAGCTCATCTGGAATGTGGACGATACTGTCGAATTCGCGAAACAGCAAAGTTTTAAAGAAACACCACAGAGGCTTCCAGACTGACCCGTCTCAGAACTATGGCCTATTCAAAACTAGGGACTACCACATCAGGCCAGTGTGACAGTCATTATTGTCCGCACTGCATGAAAATAAAAACACACCTCACATTCGCAATCTGTTTTCTTGTGTCCATGTCTGGGCGTATGATCTTAGATTGGTTTTTTTGCCAAACGACTGTCGATTATTTGCACTGCATGAACTTTGAGATGCACGATACTCACATATTCTAACTAGGAGAAGACCTAACTACACACTATGACGTAGGATAATTTTTGACTTTTCTCGTAAAAATCAGGAAAAAGTTGATGTAGAGAAACTGTTTAGAAGCCAGAACACAAGATATGCCTTGTTTATTTCAGAATACAGCGTGACATTGCTCAAGTTATTTATTGTTTGCTGTAACAACACTTGATGAAAATAAATGACGATGCTTGAAAAGTATTCATATCACACACGAACCACAAAGTTAATCCACCGAGTGCCACTGCTAACCATAGCACTGTCAAACCTGGTCCTAATTGGAAGACCGAGAGTAAAGTTTTCAAACCGCACTTCGAAAAGTTAATTCCACCAAGTGAAAAGTTGTCCAAAGGTACTTATAACTCCCAGGAACCACCACGAGTAATCTGACCCCTGTGACTTTTCCGATGCTTCTGAAACGGGCCTCATTACGGACAGCGTTACGTTTAAGAAACCGTACAGAAAAAACAAAGCCTCTTTTGAAAACTTGTCAAAGTACTTATAATTCATAACTTGTCAAAAAGTACATCACCCACAAACCATGACGAGTTAATCCGTCCCGGGAAAGAGTTTCAAACCGCGGACCAAGCATTGATCAAATTCATCATAATTCCGACTGAGTAGCTTGTTGGGAAATTTGACTTGAAATGTAGTTGATTAACGTCTTGGGGTCAAAATAAGAAAAATCAATGAGAAATCTAAGTACGGCCGGTTATGTAGTTATGAATTCTTAAGTCCTGCAACCATTTGACAAATTGCCCTATTACGTTTGTGAAATTCATGGAGTATTAAATAAATTCCCCCTAGAAATCAGAATTAAGAAAGCCTCTCGTGGCTAAGAAATTACGCTGGGCTCTGAACAAAAACTGACAGAATGAACCATCGAACCCAACGGACCGCATTAGGCCAGCGGTTCGTGACTATTGTTCTTTATTAACATACAGACCATTTCTGGAATGTTAATCGGCAAAATTTTTCTAATATAACGTTGGAATAGAGCGACAGGATATAAAGTGGTTCAACTGGTCAATACAGGTTGTATCAGAATGAGTGCAGATGCATTTGGCTCATGGCACAACCAGAGGCAGATGTGCAAAACATTTCCATTTTGGCCCAGAATTAATGCAATGTTGGACTTGTAATCAATCAAATAATCATCAACATCTTATCCTCATTTGGGATTTTGCCAGAGATTTGGACTTCTGCTAGGGATTAAACTTTTAGTGAGTCCCCTGGCAGAGACAATTAGGTACGAGGGACCACTGCTTTTAGTCTCATTTCTGCACCTGGTTCTCTTGGTTGTGATCAGTTCCAAGTAATTCCTAGAATTCCCTCTTTTTCTCACCGCGTCATTTGTCTGTCGAAAACGCCAACAGGTGAACCTTTTTAGGATCTGTTAATCCAGTATTGATCATGCCAATGTTGATCTTACTTTCGTCAAGTGAATACTTGTAGTAAGCAAGAAAGAACACAAAAATACCGAATCGTTTTATTGTTGAAAATTTGTTACAGAAATGAAGGACTCTTGATTGGAATGTCATATTTATATGATGGAACATGTCAGGTTTCAAATAAAATAATACAAGGAAGAAATGTTAAGTGGCAGCTAGTAAGACTAGCACTTTACATCTTAGACTAAGGTAAATTGCTACAATTATGGCCCAAGCAGATGCTAGCACTGGGGCTATAATTGTCCCAACCTACCTCACAAGTATTTTGGCAAGCATTGCTTCATTGATACATCAGCTAGCTATAACATAACTGTTTGTAAAATAAATCTATCATTTAAACAATAAATATCTCCTCCGCCATATTTTATAGTATAAAATCTACAAATGGACGGATCTACCGGATATCGCATAATATTGTGGATGGAATGACTGAAGTTGACATAACATCTGTAGAAAAATACTTTTAAATTTTGCGAGCTAAGTCGAGAATCTGAGAGACAAGTAATGTCAGCGTTCATGTATTCCTTGACGTGGATGCCTCATATGGCCTGGAACCTCAGATATTTCAGCTTGAGCCAAGTAGATTTAGTGAGATCAAATCTAAAACTCGAGGACTTATGACTGCTTTATGCTCGGCAGGGATTTCTTCCTGTCCTTACTCGACCCAACAGAAATGGCTGGTGAGACCCTATCCACCAACATTGGCAGTGTCGCCGATGCTTTTGCCCGCAGCTTCAATTTCAAACTCTCATTTTCTTCCCGAAGAGTAGTCAATTCACGTTTCAATTGCACAAACTCTTTAAAAGTCTTTTGGTCACGGTCTACACTAGAACTAGTCGGAGATCTCTTATGGGCAAGCAATTCATGCTTCAAAAGTTCAATTTCTTCTAACATTCTTGCCTTCTCCATCTCTAACTGCCTAATCCGTTTGACCAGTTCTTCAATCTGGTCTTTCAAACCGTCCAAAGAATGTCCATTTTGGGCACCGACATTTGACAAGGCACGCTTTTCCTTTTGCAATTTTGCGAGTTTGTGTTTGAGAATGTCGACCATATTGGCACTTTCTTGAGCATCACCGGCTTCGTCAACTTCACGTTCCATGCGTCCAATCTTGAATTGCATTTCTTTGTTTTTCTGCGCAAGATCCTTAATGTCCTGCATAAAACGTTCATTGTCCGCTTCAATCTGTTGGAGTCTCCTGAGCTCAATCAAAAGGTTTTCGCTCACGACTTTATACTTCTCGTTTTCCGCGAGGAGGTTTTCGTTTTCTTCCGTGACGGCGTCCAGCTTGAGGGAGTAAATCTGTAACGATACAAAGAAACAGATGAAAGGGTCGCTGTTTAACTTTGCTGATTTATGGGCAAATGATGTGCAACTCTGTGCCGTTTTGTAAAAGCAGACTAAGGACACGATCTTGACGACAAAACTCAGATGTTTTTCTGCTGAAAGAGAACTGGACTCTGTATTCGGGAATTTTTCTCTTTTTGCTGGAAAAGAATAATTGGAATGAACACCTCAGACATCTTTCTGCTGAAATATAATCTCTGGAATGGATGAGCAGCAACTCGGCAAACTCATCGTCACCCATAGCGCCAGCAGAGATTCATAACAGCCCCATTTGATCTTCCCTCTTCAAGTCGTGTAGCTACAAATCACCCCAAATGACAAATAACCCGTAATCAGCAACACCAACAAAACAAGCTTACAGAATTGCCCACCACTGCCCACTTCCCCGCCAAACATTCATAACAACGCTATTTCATCATTTGATCTTTCTCACCCTTCAAGTGATGGACAGCCTTGCCCAATCAATGCAATTTAATTCCTGCGCTGGTCCGACACAATATCGACCCCGAGGATTAATTTCCCCAAGATTAAGCAATTTCGTGATTATTGCACCAGTAACGCTGTCAAAAGTCATACATAACACTACTGATTAACCCACAGTTCAAAGCGGAGCCATCACTTGCGGCCTTATATTAATTGCACGCTCTACCATGTTGTTCATTATCCCAAACTTTGAAAATATGGTCGTCATGGAAACGGTCATTTTATTAATAGGATGCGACCACCGGTTAGGCGCACAGATGTACCATGTATTCTTTAATAAGACTAATTTAATTAATGACACAAAATCTTGCCGGGAAAGATCTTATGAGAATAATATTTGTCATGTTGATTTGTAATGTCAGCCAGGTGGCGGAGGTCACCCAATCTCCGACCACTGATACGATTTGGCCAAAAGGAATTTATACGACGAATTTTTTTCGACTGATACTGTTGGTCAAGATAATATAAATGAAGATGAGTTGTGTGGGTTGCCTGACCACTTCGTTTAACCCTTTAGAAACTTTGGCAGAGATTTTGAAAAAATATTTTTTGATAGCAACAAGATCAGCACATTTTAGATTGGGAATGTGACTGCACATCCTATGCAAGAGATTTCAATCAAATTTTTTTTGATACCAACATATCTGCAATTTTTGATTGGTAATGTGGCCATAGGTTCTATGCCATGAAAATCAAATGCTGGTCATCATAACTTCATCAATTTTGAATCAAGATCCAATTTTCCCATCTCGACAGTTGGGGAGTGTCTTGCTTGATGTAGGAATTGGACCCACAACCCCGAAGCTACAGACCAGCATCACGTGACCAGGTGGCAGGAGAGAGACTACAAATACAACATTGGGAAGGAGAGTCTGCGTATATAACACATTCAAAACTGCAATATGAAACAACCGTAGCAACGAAAACCTCTGTTTAAACTGATACTGCCCCCTGCCAGGTCAAACTTGCAACAGATACCAATCGCATTCACAGCACGACCAATGCAACTCCACAATTGTCCATTACAGACGCATGGAATGTGCAGCACTGGCAAAAACACTTTTTCTACCGTGGTTTTTCACCGTGATATGGAGTGGCCGTAGAAAAGAAAAGTTGACATCGTAACGAAGTCACTGGTGAATCTTCTCGTTAATTGACAGGGAGAAAATTAGGCCATCATGAGTTATTTATTACATTTCGCTTGAATATTCCCGCGTTCTTGAGGCCAGAAATGTTGTGTTTATTGGTTTTTCAATTTCTATCCTTCCATAGCCTTTTCATTACTATGAACAAGGTGACTCAAACTATCGACTTGCGGAGCTGTTAAATGGTCACAGCATTGGCGACTCCCCCAAAACGAACACACAAGCTCTGTTGTATCAGTATTTTAACCTAAGAATGACACTAAAATACCTTCGGAAACGTTAAATTATACACCAATGGCCTGACGTTTCTTTTCCTTACCTGCACCGCTACGAAGCACACGTCAAAAATCCATGTATTTTATCAGAAAATGACAAGTGACAGGTGATCCTGTATTCCGCTATGGAGGGGACAGTAATGGAATTAATCAGTAGTTCGATAATTACATGGCCTGGCCACTGTCCACAGGGGTTAGAAGAAAGCAGATTAATACGGACAACACCGATGCGTTGGACAGCAAATTTGGCCCAGAGGTCACCGGTAATCATTTCAATTTTCATCCGTTAGTGGATGCTGTCGTCATCGTCTTATTAACCGTGCTGATCAGGTTCTGGTCCATGATGCTGGCACTGATGTGCACTTCTTATATCTCATTAGTGTATTTACATCTTCCAGAAAATGATATAAGAAATGAGAAGACAAGACGAACACATAACCACATTTTGGCACCAGTGGTTTTCAATATACTCTGCCTCTCGAAATTGTATACCAAGTATGAGTATAACACCTGAATCTCAGTATGACGTAACCATTGTGTAGGGAATGGAAGGTGTACAGGTTCAAATAGCCCAGTACATCAGCAAGGCATGGCTGCTCAACTGGCATTAGCAGTGACGTTAGCGTTAAGTCCCCGTGCTACTATTTTAAATGAAATTAACAGAAGGATATAACACTTAGGTGAGCTACCACTGGTGTTATACTCCAACACCGATTGGGCAACTGGGTCCGCTGATTGAGGAACTGAGCTAAGATAGACTACTAGCTGATCAGCTATCCTTTTGAATACAACGTACAATTATAGAGGGCAGCATATCATAGGCACATCATTCAGAAATGAGGTGTCGATAGTCATTTGTTTCAATTCCACTTAGGTGGCAGCACCCGATGGTCACATCTTAAAATGCGGGCTGATTTTGGATGCTGACTAATCTTAAGTTATCTGGCATAAGTTAGTTCAAATATCTTGGACAATATAGGTGATAATCATTCATTTTGGCCTGTACTGACAAAAACATTAACAAAATAGAAACAAACAAAACATGCATTATAAACTCCATCAACTGATATACTAAACAATAAGGACTCTCACATGCTGTAAAATCAGGCAGGAGCCAACCGCAGAAAAAGGACAAGCATATTTCTACCATGCTCCTGTGCCATTTCTATTCAGTTTGACCTCTGTAATCAGGAAACCTTAGGACAGCATCTGTCTGTCCCAAGGGTATTGAATACAGAGGTTATACTGTATCCTCCCCAAATGGTTTATCTAATGAAGGACAGACCAGGGCACCAGCCTATCTCAGATGCACAAGGCCAACGAGGGGAGGGGGGGGGATTGGTAAATAAGGTCACTGATCACTAACTTAATGATTTAACAATTCTCACCTGTGCTTTTCCTTCATTCTCAGCAAAGTTCTCTACTTGCACTTCCATCCTTTTGTTCGCTACGAGGAGTCGGGCTATCTCATCCTTCAACTGCAAAACAAGATTGATTGATAAGTCGGGCAAGAATGTTGACTTGGATTAATCCCATACTTTGTGGCCCTTCAAATAACCGTAATATAGGAGAAAGGAAATCCTACTATTTATTATGCGCTTACGCTTTTGGGGCAGTGTGTATTACTGCTGGTCCTGTCAAGGTATCATATCTGAAACATTCCATCACTATCGGACACTTCTTGCATTTTGGGAAATAAGGTGAAAAGTGAGAGAGAGCATGTCTGGAGGCCAATAAACTTGCAAAAACTGCACATCAGTTGTTCTTTTCAAGCTTTCAGATTAAATGTCTTCCTAAAGATGGTCGTTTTCTCTAAATCATCTCAATGGAACTTGAAAAGTATTGTACTTGAAAGTCCACATCTCTCTAAATTCTCGAGCAATGGTCATATATCATTTGTTATTTTAAAGGTGGAATTCCCGCCAACATAATGGAGGGTGCATCATACGATACGGCACCCTCTATCAAGGGTTGTGGGTCGCTGATCCTGCTACACCAATACGCAGAAAAATACTCACATCCTGCTTTTCTTCACTCCACTTCTTTTCATCTTCCATCTTCTCCTGGACGACACGCATCAACTGGAATCAAAATGAAAAGTCGGTCAATCAGAAAAAAATCCACCTGGTCTCTGTTTGTTGTCACAAATGTACTATTTGCATGTAGCTATTAGCTATTTGCTACCAGTTATATATTCCCTAAAGATCCATAATGATTGACGTCATTTGTTCCACACAAAACAATGTTACTCATTTGCATGGATGCACAAAATGGCTCAAGCAATCCAATCTATTGACTTTCATACAGAACATTCAATTGACATGTATTCAATATTAACAGTTCAATCCAATGTTGATTATGTTTACAATATTCAATAGATTTGATTGGGTCTGATGGATGGTATCAACATCAACAATAAGTGGTCAACAATTCTTTATGCTGGGTTGCGATGCAAACATTACATTCAACAGTTGGTATCAATAAGAATAACCCGAAAAGTCGGCCATGTTTTTCCCCCACAACAATGCTCGACCACAGGGGGGGCGCTCATCTGAAAAGAGGCGAATTCTCACCTCGGCTTTATGTTTCTCCAGAAGCATCATGTTGATTTCGTCCGCCCTCTTCAAGTACTGATCCTGTATCTGCTTGATCCGTTCTCGACTCGACTCAGCCAGAGCATGGAGCTCATCACAGTTCGACATCTTTTTCTAAAAGAACAAAAAAGGTGACATTTTGAAATGATGATCATGAAATTTGTCATTTTGATTTTGCACACTACTTCATCCAGGGCCGAGCTATCATCAGTCACTCTTTCCTGGAAGATATACATGCAAAAACTAATCAAAATCTGCCTTGCTGTAGCCCAAGCGACTCATCAGGTCGGCAGTTATCCCGGATTCCCTAGCACTACGCGACAAGGAGTATCACTACCCTGGATAGGATGATCATCTTTTGTATGTTAACTTTCCAGTGAGGACCGGTACCCATTTATATTCCTGGGTGAGAGAAGAGCATATAGGGTTAGGTGTCTAACTCATGGACACAGAGATAGAACAGCATTGATCCTTTAAGAATCAAACCTATGACACCTGATTTATGAACCCGGGTGCTCAAACCAACTATATGCCACTGATCTGCCAAAATGTATTTTCATTTCAAACTGACTGCTGCTATTCTTATGGCGAATAAAATTCCATACCAAGTCTATTGAGTAGGACTCCGAAAGAGGTTACCCAATCCCATAATAGAAAACCAGATTCGTTCAGTCCCACGCTATTTTGACTCGTTTGAATCGGAATAAATTGTTCCGGTCAGTTTGTCACACCACCAACAGAAGAGAAGTTTTTATGTGTGTGGCAAATATTGAGCAAATATTGAGCAAATATGACCTATGTTTTTACCATTTGATAGACACAAACAGTCAGTGTTTGGATGGAAGGAGCCAAACAAACCCAACTGCTAAAAAAATCCAACATTATGGGGAAAGACATACCAAAATTTCGTCTCTATGCATATTGGCCATTGATTGAAGCTGTCTTGGAGAATTAAACATCCTGAAGGTTGAAGTGACTTCACACAGTCACTATCTTCCTAATTTCTTTCAGAAATGGCACAGTGTTTGATCAGGATGTGGCACGGGATCCCTCTGAATTTTTCATTGACCAAAAATCGAGATTAATCCCAAGGCACGGTGTGATATCATTTTTAATCTCAAATGGTTATACATTCCTTATGTTGTCCTTCCAGGTTTGCCAAACGACCAGAGATGATATACCATTCAAGGTTTTTAGGATCAGACTGAGCTAAATTCAAGAATTGTCAACAATTTTATATCTGATTGGCAACATGGTGTGCAGATCACTCCAATACACTTTCGTTCATCAGCACGTCCGATCAGGAAAATTAGAAACTTCCAATCAACAGCAAAACAAAAGCGGAAGAGAGAAAACAAAGCCACACTTCAATCGAAAAGCGGAATGTATCTATTTTGTGTTCAATGAAGTGTGCATTATTCAGGTGTTTGTACATGTAGTGATCCAGTATTCCATCTGCTTTCATCCACAACAAGAGCAGAAATAATGACAATTTGTCATGTTTGTAGAAAATGGTTTCGAAAGTTTATCACAGAAATGCAAAATGTGTGATTATCGCTCCTTTCGGTTCAAAGGAAAGTTTGATCTAACTTTTGTATTCCTTGTTAATATGAAATATGAAATCACCCACTCTGCTTCACGACCAGATTTAATAAGGTATTGGCAACATACCATGGTCAATTTGACAATGTTATGCACAAATATGTATAATGTAAACCTTAGAACAAATAAAGACAAACAGGACTGGTTATAACATGTATAATATGCAGTGAAATGCAGAGTTGCATTGCCTCATAAAAAATGGATTTCATTACTATTATATGTGGTAACAAGATCCATAAATCTACGAACAGATTATATGACAGGATGTTTAATTATTCAGTGTCTATGATATTGAACCGGTACACGCCATGCGCACTTCCCTGCAGAAACGGCAGTGACAGACTGATCGCCAATTCTCATTGACTGTCTTACACGAATACCTTGAGAGTGCGCCACTGGTATTTTCTTCCTACTGTGCAGCTCTGCGTCGAATGTGTCGGATTCAAAACAGAGGTATTTTCACCGGAAATAAAGCGTTGAGATTTTCAATAAAAAACAGATTCAAAACGCAAGGAAATGACAGTAGCAATCCATAGGAAGACAGTAGATACAGCTAGTAACTTGACAACACGCAAACTCGCCCTACCTTCGATGAGACGAGTCCAATAAAGGATCTCCCCCTGGATGGCCCGAGAACCCATCCTATATCAGGCAGTGACCCACTTCCACCCATCCGCTTCACTTTTCTGGCACTGAATCCTGACATAATTGAGAATATTTTTTCAATTCAACACGTTCACTGTAATAGGTGTAGGAAAGAATAAAGAAAGATGGACATGTATGATGTCTTCATAACTTGGTGCGAGCTACCACAAACAATATTTCAGATAGCACTAGTGGAACTTAGCTGCCCCAAAACTTTTAGCATCTAGATATAATAAAGAAACTTTCTAGTTCGGGCAAAATATTTCATTATATAACACTAACAGGCCTTTCTCAAAATACATCCGGACAAATTTGTTTTTTAAACTTGAATCAACAATATCTAAAATTAAACACAATCGTAGGGATTAGTGTTTAAAAGCTTTCAGGTAATCTTTATGGCTTGAATCGTTATCACAACATGAACCGGTCAAAGAAAATATTTTGCTATGCGCTTGTTTTCTGTTTACATTTTGAGTTAAAATACCAGACAGTTAGAATTTAAATGCTCATTAATTCTGTTTGATATGGTAAGGGCGCGGTGCTGGTAATCAAGGCTGATCGGCTTCGACACACCAAGTAAAAAATATTTGGACAGGGGATCTAAACCTGTCCGTCACATTTGACATTACCCTTTCATGTTATGGCTCTTGCCTTTTAAGGTCAACACATGTACAATGCCTTAAAACTTGTAAAGGATTATGACTGATTATTTTAGGGACAGTGCTGCCACCTGGAACGTTGCAACTCCTGAGAGATTTTACAGTACAGTCAAAGTAAGCATATTTAGGACCGCCTGATCACACTACTATTACTGCAGAGGAGAAAGCTTCCAATCATGAACTACTTTGAAAAACTGGAGGGAAGGAATGGTGAACAATCTGACTGGCCACAAGGCCCAAAACTCAAAGGGGGAGTGGGGGCAGTAGGTGTCCCCCTCAACATCTGCTTTCACTCGCCAGAGCAAGTACTACAAAAAATGTGACAGAAAGTTATATGGAGGGTCCCGACAAGGGGGGGGGTAACCTCCATTGCATTGGTAAAACTATCAGCTTACACCTACAGCTAGGAGAGTTCGGGGGTAGGGCGGGCCCGACATAAAATTAAAAAACCCTGAAGCCAGTGAAGGGGGCGAATTAAGTCTGTGACTTCACATATTACTCATGAAGTCATGTACTACCCTCAAAACATCAATAATTACCTCAAGCTCCTCATTCTTTGCCTTCAATTCTTTGTTTTCCGCCACGATTTCTTGAAGGAAAGACAAGGTTTCGATGTGTTTTGTTGTCAGTCTTTCAGTTTGTTCCGACACATTTTCTCTAGGAATTCGACCTTTTTTTGAGTAACAGTTTGTCGACATTGCGATTTTAGGCTGCTCTGATCGTACATATAACTTTTGTCTTTCGTTTAATGTGTCACGGATGCCTTATTTTGGCAGAAGTGGTAAGAAATCTGGCAAAAATCAAGTAAATTTCACTAAAACTTTGACAAGCACCGCCATGTTGTAAACAATGGCAAATTGGACTATCTTTCCAGAATTCGCGTTTCGTCCTGGTTGTTGTTCTAAAAATAGATACAAATTGTTGTTATTGTCGTTCCGCGTTTTAAATTTTGGCGGGAAATTTGATATACTTTACAGCATGCATTGGCACATTCATGAACATTTATCAGCTTTTAATTGCTATTACACGTCCACATACTTTAAACCGTATGTCCTGTGTTGCATCAATAAAGAGTCTATCTATCATTTTACTATTTAATATTCAGATTTATTTGCTTTATATCGAACCATGCTGAAGGATCTCAGTCAACTCGCTGGCCCCAAGTTAAGTCTAAGCCTTGCTATAGAACTTCGAAGACAGCTGTCTTTGAAGATCTATAGCATGTTGATATGTGCATTGCGCAGGTCAAGCTACAGGACCTATCCTCTTGAAAGGCCACACCTAACGACAGCCAGCCCACAGGCCTTTCTGAAGGACTATTATGATTCCAGGGATTTTCCATTTGATTTATATTTATAAACTGTAAACAGAAAGATAGTCCCAAATCATCATTCATATCATGATATAGTCCTTCACAAACACCTGTGGGTGTGAGGTACGGTACGTTGGTCTAATTATCAAGGTGCAATTTTCCCTGCCTGTGGATTCCTTCTACCCAGCCAATGACAATGACAGTGTGAAAGTTATTAATAGCAAGCCTGTTTAAATTTCAGTTGATGGAACAAGATGATATCAAGTTGGTGGTTTGTGTGTCTGGTCATCACAACTGTGATTCATGGAAATAAAGGTGACATTTTGCCAGACGGTGCCCACAAAAGTGGCCTCTCAATCATGTCTTCTCTCACATTTTTCAGTACCCAAGGCCAAAATGGCTCTAAAAGCCCTAATAACTGTTGAATTCGCGGCCTGAGTACACCAGCAAAATAGTCATAATAAGAGATCAGCATAGCCTCAGACACAATTTGGTGGCCAACAGTGGCAAGTTGGCACATGATTATACTTTTGCCTCTGGTCATCTCAATTCCACGCCCAAGTTTCCCTTAAATAAAAATGATTATCTGAGTTTTTGAGGTTAAACTGGGCTATTCGCTTGTCCTTTTAAAAAAGAGAGTTTTTGGCCTTTCTGAAGTTCAAAATTTTGACTTTATTTAGGCCTACTTTGGTGATTCCAATCCAAGATATTGCAATATCCTCAGTTGTGTTAGTTTAATTTCTGTCTTTATGATCTACAAATTCATTTCACTTTCAGGGATACTGTGTTGCATTAAATGGTTATCTTTTCTTCTCAGGCATTTTGATAAATATCTGTGAGGGTGAAGAGGAGACTATCTCGTGTACAGGGAGTGAAACCATTTCAATAACAAGCGCAGACTATGGACGAACCAGCGACACAATTTGTGTGCAGCAATCTCGTTCTTGGAACACGTCCTGTTCAACACCATACGCCAAAAGCATCGTTGAGGGATTGTGTATGGCAAGGAGACAGTGTACTCTTTTCGCAAACAACGATAATTTTGGCGACCCTTGCACCGGAACACGGAAATATCTATCTGTTGAATATAGTTGTGACAGTTAGTAGTTTGATTTATATATCTTATTGTTTTAAGATGTATTTTAGGCCAGGTACTAAAATTGGACAATTCATTCTTGTTCTTGCCCTGATTTAGGCCAACGCCTGGAAACAAGTTTTCGTAATCGTAATTACTGCACTACGTCATTGTGTATTAGTGGATTTCTATTTAACAGGGCCACAAGTAATTACAAATGTACCCTCATCTCTGTTCTCTCTTTAGATTCTCAAGCGCATCCTATTCCAACTCCGTCAGCAATCTGGCCACTCAACACGAATAACAATGTAAAGGACCGCTCTGGAAATGGAAATCACGGATCTAGTGTGACAGCCCTCACCTCAATTATTGGCCCCGATGGAAACATGGGTTCAGGATATCAATTCAGTGACACGATTCACTTCAATCTGCCTTCAAATAGTGCCCTCTCAATCAGCGGGAGTTTTACTGTCACAGCCTACATAAAGCCGCCGTCCACTCAAGTGACCAATGCTTGCCGGGTATTGCGCTGGTCTCGATCTGAGAAGCCTAATTCACCAGTCGTGAATGTCAAGACACTGAGTCTTCAGGTAGGGTATACCTTCTGATAACTTGCAACTAATTGCCCCAAAATAGGTGAGCTTATCAATCACCCAATAAAACTACAGTGGAACCTTAACTTTTTTTGACTGTACCACATGGCATACAGTACTAGCTACGTGAGTAACTTTTTCACAATTGCACATTTCTGATGGGAAATTTTTTCTTCAGTTGAGTTTGACATTTGGAGGAATAGAAAAGGACACAGGAACATTAAATTTCAACCTATTTGCCGTTGAAAATCAGTGGAGCTTCGTGGCCTGGTCTTATAACTCAAATACCGGAGATGCGATTGCCTGTCTTAACGCCGAGTGTGCGACGCAAGTGACCCACACCAACATTCCTGTCTCAGGAGCAGATGTATTAGAATTGGGGAAAGCAGACTCGGGTTTCTCTTGTGTCGTGATGTACAAGGAGGCGCTTAATGAAACACAGATTCAACTCTACAAGGATGACTTCTGCTTTCGAGGTAAGCAGCAGACGACTTTGGCAAATGTTTTCATTTCCCAATGTAACACCTTCCCCAGTCAAATTTCGCGTGCAGGAAATCTTCGCGAGAAGGTACTGCTCACAAAAGTGAATATCCTGCCTCGAATATCTCTTGCTTTTGAGCTAGAATTCCATTTCATTGTTGCAATGTTTCCACAGATGCATTGCATCCAACCTGTTGATTTCACCATTTCAGGGAGAATTTGTATTTAAAATCTTAAAGCAATTATTAGAACTACCTCAAAATAAAGTGAAGGCAACATTTTTTACAGGTGGAGGTATTCCGACAACATCAACAACCACCACCACCCAAAAAAGTAAGCAAACCCCAACATCTGAGAGATACCAGCTCCTTCATCATCATCACCAGCATCATCAGCCTTGTTTTGAATATGGAATTGCCTTGATTAGGATATGGAATTGCCTTGATTAGGATATTGAATTGCCTTGTTTTGCATATTGAATTGCCTTGTTTCATATATTGAATTGCCTTGTTTTAGATATTGAATTGCCTTGGTTTGCATATTGAATTGCCTGGATTAGGATATTGAATTACCTTGTTTTTCATATTGAATCACCTTGTTTTAGATATTGAATTGCCTTGATTAGAATATTGAATTGCCTTGTTTTGAAAATTGAATTGCCTTGTTTTGAATATTGAATTGCCTTGTTTTAGATATTGAATTGCCTTGATTAGAATATTCAGTTGCCTTGTTCCAGATATTGAATTGCCTTGAAAAGGATATTCAGTTGCCTTGTTTCAGATATTGAATTGCCTTGATTAGGATATTGAATTGCCTTGATTAGGATATTGAATTGCCTTGTTTCAAATATTGAATAACCTTTGGATCGTTTATTCTCATTCTCACCGTGATTCTCCCCAATTTGTCCTGCATCTTCACATCTCTCCTCTCCCTCTTTAGGTGAGCCATGCCTCTTGTTAGCCCCGAGGGCATCTGGAGGCGGACCACAAGCTAGTCCTGAGCAGTATAAGAAGATGCGCTCGATAACCCTGGAAGGGAAGCCGCTGGTCGATTGCGCTGAGGTGAAAGAGACAGCCTTCTTGTGGACATGTCATCGGAATGGCCAGGACGAGGTTGATCTCACATCCTTGGCGTCTCGTACAAGTCCTCTTCTGACAATCCCGCCCAAATTTTTCCATTATGGGCTTTACAAGTTCTTATTCAAGGTGCGTTGTTTTCTTGTTTTATTAAAGGGAGGCTCTAGGCAGGAAGCATGTACGTCAGTTTACAATATGCGATGGCACCAACATCGAAACTATTTATCATAATAGTCCGCATTCGGTTGTGTGTTCATTTTTTTGGGTCGCCCAATAAATTATTTTAGAGGAAATTTTGTGCTCGAGTACAGCCAATGCCAATTTCTCTATTTCTGGCTATGACCCTTACAACCTATTTTTGACAGCAGGTAGAGTAGAACCTCTCCATTAAGGACACCCTTTGGACTGACATGCTGTCCTTATTACTCATTAGAGAGGTGTCCTGATTACAGAGGTCAATTTGAATGGAACTGACAGGTTTGGGACCAAAACCAGTGTCCTTATTAGAGAGGGTGTCCTTAATAGAGTGGTGTCCGCTAAGAGAGGTTCCACTGTATATGCAATATTTTTTCAGGTTTCTGTAACGACCCTAGGTGATTTGGTTTCCCATGCAGAAGTTGCTCTTTGGATAGAAGTTCTCCCGTCAGATCTCAAGGCAGAGATAGCTGGGGGTGGCGGCAGAGCTATTGGTAAGTACAGTAAGGACAGGCATAGCTCTGATCCTAAAGAGATTCTCCATCAGATAGCTGGGGGTGGTGGCAGAGTTGTTGGTAAGAACAGTTATGACAGGCATGGTCTTTATATTCTATCGGATGTATCGGGTAGTCCAAACCTTACTCCCCTCTTGGGCAACCAAAACTTAAGTCAAGACTGGCATAAAATAGCCACTTTGGTGATGGAAATACATTACTTGAAGTGTAATGCAAAAACGGCCACATTATGATGTATCATCATTCCAGGTTGGTCTGCTGCCTTTGTCCTTGATGGGAGTAGTTCCATGGATCCGGACGCGGAAAACAGTGAAGGGCTTACGTTTGCCTGGAAGTGCACCGAGCTAACTAGTGAAAACTTCGAGGCTCTTGACTTTAACTTAGGTGAGAGTGACAGGCCATAGATGAATACCAATTCTCAGCTTGCTGGGCCATACCAGTCTTCATCAGGAAACTTGTGTAATGATATTGGCATCATCCTGAGCTTGATATGACGTAGTGTCCATGAACTAAACCTTGGATTAGACCCTTGCTGCCTTACATATCTATGGCGCTCATCCCCCCTGCCCTCTTGGGACATAAGGCCATAAAGAAATCTCTCTGCTACGTCTCAGTCCTTATTGACTCGGATGCCTCACCACATCACAATGAACTCGGCCGTCATCATCCTTTTCCATCTTGTCCTTAGGAGGCCACAATTCCTGCTAGATTTGGCTTATGAGATGCTCTCAACTCTCAAACTCTTTCCTCCAATGCTAACCAATATGTCTTATTGGAACAAGCTAAAGACTGACCTTTAACCTTGAGCCTGATCCAGTCTTAAGACATTTGCCTTTAAAACTCTGTTAACACGATTTTGCATTACAAACTCTACAGAATATTTGTAAACTTCAGATTGTCCAGTACCCCTTACTAGCTCTGTGACGACCACAGTTCCTGGAGAAAGTCTAACCGCTGGAAAGACATACGTCTTTCGGCTGGACGTAAGCAAGGCGGGTAGAGACACTGTCCGTAGTTATCAACGGATCACAATCGTGCTTGGTGACCCATTGCAAATATTTGTGGAGTGCTCACAAAATTGTGAAAACAGTCTCAACCCTTTGTCTCGCTTGGTGCTGAAAGCGACTTGTCTGACTTGTGAGGGACTCCAAGGTTTTGATTATGAATGGAGCATGCTACCAGGACAAGGGAATGTGATTGAAGATTTGGACTGGGACAGAGACACGTTGACAGGACGAGAGAAGAGTAATCTCGTCGTGAAGGCTGGTGTCTTTAGTGGTCAGCAGTCGGAGGTCTATTCCTTCAAATGCACAGGTAGGTCTTGTTAGGGCGTCGTATCATGGCTCTGGTCTCCAAGAACCAGTTTTTTTTTCTTCAAGCAAGCTCTCTTTTATGTGGTGTATATCGGTTGTGTCACACAACCAAAATTTGTTCTCGGTACCAAGTGTATTACCAGAGAACTAGAATGCTCGAATGTATGCAATTTTTATTGTATCTGTCAGAAGAAATGTTAAGACCTTTGCCTCGTGAGCTCACTGTAGAGCTTTGCATTTTCAAAATAGGACTAATTTTTCAGCATTTTTGACCATATTTTTTGCAAGTAAGGACAGTTCTGTGGACATTTCCAAAAAGAGTTTTGCTGCTTTATGCTTTGAGCACTGTCGCATCCCTGAATAGAACACCAAGTCGCAATAGAGATGGCTCTTTTTGCAGCGACTCACAGAAAAAGTCAGGCCAATGGGTTTGCATTGCATACAGTCACCATCAACACAGCACCAAGCCCAGGTACCTGTACCGTATCTCCTGCAAGTGGTTTCGCCCTACAAACCAAGTTCAGCATCTCCTGCACTGGCTTCTCCGACCCTGATGAGCCATTGTTTTATGAGTTCAGCATTCGTTCTGTGAAGACAGGCACAAGCACAATGTCAGGTAAGTTAAAAAAACATCCCTTAGCATAAGCAGTCAGGGGGTGTGTACGACTCCCTTCTAGGAAAATGTTTGAAATCGTTGAGGAAAAGTTCATATTTGCTGAAGTTCATCTTGAAAATTTACTGGGAAAAGGCTCTTTATTTTTGGAAAACAACCCCTCCTTTGCAAGCTCTAGTAGGTCACTGTTGTTTTGCATGTGTCTGTTAAAAACAGCTAGCTTGATGGGAACAGATAATCTAAGATTGGGCCTGACTCGAACAGGTGACATCGAATCCACAGCAGGCTTGAACTCCTTATTGAGTAGATTTTGAAGAAAGCGTCTTGGTTCGTTAAAATGGTTCGTTAAAATCTTTGCATCAACTTTGCGATGGTGCTTGGCTACGATACAAATTAAATCTAAAACAATTTGACTTGCCTGATCTTTGCAAGCAGTATCCTAGTAACTGGTTTTCAACTCTCACAGATCAAATGATCTACCACAGTCTAGATGGGTCCATGGCACCACAGTACCTACCCCTTGGAAACCCCAAAAATAGCTACGCGCTTGAGATCGTTGTCTTGGTAAAGGATGCATTTGGAGCAGGTGTTGAATCAACTCTGTCTGTGACAGTAAGTGTTGCTAATACATGTGAGATAAAGTTCTTCTTTGTGGTGTCCCTAAGGTTGTGACTATGTCTCCGAACCTGATACTTTTCTACCAAGATCTACAAGTACTAATCAATATTCTAATTAACATATCTACTTGTGCCCATGTGCCACGGAACCGATGACCGTGGCACACATCCTGACAAAATGTGCGAGATTGGCAGCTCTGAGAAAAGACATCTGGCCAGAAGGTACCAGCCTACAAGACCAGCTCTATGGAGACCTCCAACAGCTGCGAAACACCATAGAATACATCAGAAGATCGGACTTGACTGTCTAGAGTGAACGAGAAGAAGAAGATTAACATATCTGATGATGGAGATACTTGACCCTTTCGCACGAGTACTGCAAAGTCTACAATTTGTTGTCAGTTTGTTATTTTTGTCTCGTATAGGTTGAGAAAGCAACGACTGCTCCAGATCTGCAGAATTTTGCATCAGAAATCGACCAGTTGATGGTTACGGGAAATTCTCAGACAGCCATGCAACTTGCCGCAGTCGTCGGTTCAGTCTTGAATGCGGAAAGTGAAGAAGATTTCGACGACAACATAGATGACAAGGAAAAGATCGATGCAAGAAAAGCGGTAAGTCCTGTTCTTGTCTCGAACCCTGTTGCTTGTTGGGTCCCTTGGTTTGAATAGGCGAGAGGTTATATAGTCTTTGGCAGTTCTCACTCTCCACTTTCAGTTGAGGGAAACCCTCATAGGGAGCCTGACAGGTGTTGAGGTTGACTCTATCGACAGTCTCAAGCAGACGGCATCAGCGTTGAGCATCGTAACGAATTCAACATCGGAACTGAGTGCTGCGTCCAAGGCTAATGCAGCAAACACCCTGATTAGACTGTCATCTTTCTTGAGTTCTAAAGCTGCAGACTCAAGTGCTGATGGAATTGAGGACTCATCTCGGTAAGATTTTTCTTGAAGTCAAGGGACAGCACTGTGAACTGTTCCATTTCTGATATCATGTCACACCCCTGAACACAGTGTCACACGCGGGAGCAAGAGAAGGGTTGCTAAGACAGGGAATTAAAGGAATGTTCTCTAGTGCGACAGGTGTTAGTACCATGTCACATCTTTAACTAGGGAATACAGAATCTTAGAGCCCTGTATGAATATTTGCATTCTTTATTCAAATTTATTTTTCAGACTTCTTGTGAATGGTTTGTCCAATGTATTAGAAGCTGTTATCGCCACTGACGTTAAGAATGTCACAAGCCCAGAAAGTGAAGAAGAAGTTAAACAACAGGTAGAGACTCAAGGTTATTTCTCTGATATGACCTCTGTCTTGCCAGTGACGTCTGTCTTGGGAGGCCTTCTTCTACATCATTCAACTCGAATTGATGTATACAGCCTGTTTTAAAACAAATCTAACCCCTTCAGTACCGAGAATTTCTTTGCGTTGGAGTATTTTTCCATCCTGATCAACTAGGGACATGCTCTCTTTAACTTTGAATTCCTAACCTATGAAAGTGGTGTGCACCAAATTTAGACTAGTAGCCACAACGAACAGCACCAACCTCTCACCTAACACAATGGTTACCGAATGAATATCGTAACGTAAAATTCTATTTTAAAATTATTTTGATATCCCCTTCCATTCCAGAATCGTAATGTATCCCTAGTTGCATTGACCGCCCTGAAAGATGTCAAGAAAGCGTTATCGACCAATAAAGTGGTCGGGGAGAGACCAACATACATCAAAACAGACACATTAGCGATGGCGCTTGATAGGAGGGATAGCAAGGATATCTTCGGCAGGACATTTAGCAGTACGGAGTCTGGCGATACAAGTGTTAGCAGCGTCAGAATGCCAGCGAGTTTACCAATAGGGGACAGTGCAGTGCCTATGAATATTGAGGTAAATGAATGCTCAATTGTAAAGACACACGCTGCATGTACAAAATGTAGACTTACATAGCGCTAAATCCAACTGGTATCGGTGTCTCAAAGCGCTTCACCTTTTTTACCCTAGCTATTGGCCTGTGCATTCATTATTCAAGCTCTTCTCTCTGATCCAAGCTGCAGCTCTGCATCAGCTCTCAGGACTAACGTTCATAGTCTTATCATTCCTGCCAGTTGGGTATCCTTTACTCCCTGCTGGAGAGAAGCGAGTGGGGTTAAGTGCCTTGCACAAGGACACAAAGACAAAACGGCGGTAATCTTTCCAAGAATTGAAAACCCACGACCTGACTATGAGTCCGGTGCTCTAAACCTCTATGCCACTGACATCCCCATCAGGTGGAATAAAGAGGATCCCTCCGACAGCCTGTTTATTATGTGGTTCCTCACTTTGATTTCAGATGGTGGAATTTCACGTGAATCCATTCAATTGGGCGGACAACAGCCGCGACATCAAATCGTCAATCACCGAATTATCCATGATGAGAGGCATCGAAGAAATCAGATTGGAAAATTTGGCCGAACCCATCAACATTTACCTGCCCCAGACGCCTGTGTCTAGCAATCCCGTTGCCCTGAATGTCTCGACGACAATGATGGCATATACGGAATTTGAAATTCCGCAGAATCAAACGACGATGTTTGTAAACCTGACGCTGTTTTCAACGAATGCGAATAAAATAGCAAATCCTCAGGAGGCGGGTGTGAATGTCTATGTACGTTACGGTCGGAAGCCAAATCCATTCCAGTACAACTTTAAACTCGGTAACTATACCAGGTAAGTCGTGTCTGATCTCTGCACAAGTAAGTCTTGTCTGATCTTTTTAGCTCACCTCTTAGCAGAGGTGAGCTTATCCCATACCGTGGCGTCCGTCGTCCGTCGTCGTCATCGTCGTCGTCGTCGTCCGTCGTCCGTTAGCAGGGCACGTTTCGTAACTGTTAGAGCTATTGAGTTGAAACTTGGTACACATGTACCCTTATGTAATGACACCTTGGAGACCAAGTTTCGGTCCGATTCGTTTCATAGTTTGGCCACCAGGGGGCCAAACGTTAACACAATACATGACACAATACCATGCTCTTTATCCATCTTTCCTCCACGTGAGGTGAGCACAATGGCCCTGGCCATTTCATTACACTTTGAAGTTGCTTATATATACACTTATATAACAAGACTTTAATCTGACTGTGATAGGCTTTTTAGCTCACCTCTCTGAGAGGTTTTGCTTTGGCGTGGCGTCCGTCGTCGTTGTCCGTTAATTGGGCACGTTTCGTAACAACTCAAGCTATTGACTTGAAACTTGGTACACATGTTTCCCATGTAATGACACCCGGGTGACCAAATTTCAGTCCGGTCTGATTCCTGATTTGGCCACCAGGGGGCCAAAACTGAGTACGGACTCCTGCATATTGATCTAGCAGGTGCTGCCATATTCAAGGTTCGGACAGCTCCTGGGAGAGTTTTCAGTGTCATATATGTAGTGGGTGCAGCCATACAGGTCGGGACAACTCCTGGGCAAGTTTACAGTGGGGACCTATGGTGCTGCCATATTGATTGTAGGGACGGCTTCTGGGTGTGTTTACAGTAGTAGGTACCAGTACACGAGACAGAATGGGCTTGTGCTGCTTATTCAAGGTTCGGACAGCTCTTGGGTGAGTTTACAGTAGGGACCTATATAAAATGATGGAGTCAGTAGGTGCTGCCATATTGGGGGGTTCAGACCACTCCTGGGCGGGTTTACAGTAGAGGCATGAATTTACGTGAAAAAACATTTTAACAGAAGAACACACAACAAAATTCAAATGACATGACATACAGCATACTGGTAGTTTATTATCAAGGTAATTTGTATGTTTACTGTACATTCAGTTATAAACAATATCAGCAGAGAAAATACAAGAACAACATTTAAAAAGTTGATTAAACCAAAGAATTGGCTCCATGTTTACCGGTAAGAAAATTGTATTTCTGATTCGCAGCTTGGTAACTCAGATTGTGTCATCTTCCTGGAGAGAGAGACCAGTCAGTGCCTAACCTTAGATACGTTGCGCCTACACCTACCACACTCACTGGTCCCCATCCTATCACTAAAGCCTACGTACACTAACGACAAGGCCTGGACGGCACTTTCTGCCTGTCAAGGTAATAATGCTATCAGAACCCACAGGCCTGACCCATATCTATCCTAGCTATAATAAAGAACATGTACATTTACCTAAAAAGAAAATATCATTTTCAAAATTTGAAAAAACTATTTAAAAGAAGAATATATATATTGATCAAAATCAAAGACTGAAATGAATAAAAAGAGACCACGAACTCAGAAAATAAAGATTCTATACTCCGGGCTCAGGAAGATGACACAATATTCAAATTTATCGGTGGCAAAATCACCAATACCAGTGCAGTGGAATACCAGCTCCCCCCCCTTGTCAAAGCGTTTAGGCTTTAAAACATTTCATGCATTATTTCTAAAGGGTACAAAAATCATTGATTCACAAAAGAACATGATTTAGGACGGTGACATTGTGGTTTAAAAGCAAAGCATGAATATTTGTCTGACAATTTGTTGCACACATTATACATGTACTACAGTTATTGACACAATCAAGAGTATCCAGGATGTTGTCCAGCATCCAGTTGCTCCATCGGCATGAGAGCCAAATTACCAAGCCTTCACCTTTCCACTTGTTAAACCTTAAAATAAAACAGAATGACATAATCAAATTGTAACAAAACTGATCATTGGCAAGTTTTTTTAAAACTTGCTAGAAATCCTCTATTGCATCCTTATTGTCTTCCTGTTATTGATGTTCTTAGATTATTCGGGGGCCAAGGAATGCATTGTACTTAGATCCAAATGTCTAAAAAACAAAGCCTTCAAAAATTTAGGTCTGGAATGTAATGGTTGTTGTCTGTAAAGGTACATTATATTGCATAGCCATTGCTGAATCATTCCATTCCTAAGAAACCTAGATGGCCTGCACAATTTTGTGCCCAAGCTAATGACAGGATTAATACACCAACATTATACGTTGGCTCTCCACCTCTGGTTGGTCATTCATGGTCAACCCGAGTCCAATTCCGAGATCTGCAAGTGCAACCTTCACCTGGCTTGTATACCTGTGTACCCGTCGTATACCTGTCCTTGTGTTCCTGTAGAATGCTTGAACCTTAAAATATGAGAATCGGAAATGATGCATTTATAGTGACCACTAGCAAGAGATCTTAAATCTTGCCGATAAATCTGATGCCTAGCAAAATGTCTTAATTTCATGCCGAAAAAATCTCTGATATGCCTAGCAAGATATTTTAAATCTCACTGAAAAATCTCTGACCCTTAGCAAGTTATCATAAAACTGGCGGAAAATAGCAGGGTTGAGAAACCTACCTTGACCTACCTCAACTCCAATCATTCATAGTCATCCCCAAGTCCATGAAAATCCAAGATCCGCTGTCCTTGTGTTCCTGTAGAATGCTTGAACCTTAAAAATATGAGAATCGGAAATGATGCATTTATAGTGACCACTAGCAAGAGATCTTAAATCTTGCCATTAAATCTGATGCCTAGCAAGATTTCTTAAATCATGCCGAAAAAATCTCTGATGCCTATAGCAAGATATCTTAAATCTCACTGAAAAATCTCTGACCCTTAGCAAGATATCTTAAAACTGGCTGAAAATTGCAGGGTCGAGACACCTCACCTTGACCCACCTCAACTCCAATCATTCATAGTTATCCCCAAGTCCATGAAAATCCAAGATCCGCTGTCCTTGTGTTCCTGTAGAATGCTTGAACCTTAAAAATATGAGAATCGGAAATGATGCATTTATAGTGACCACTAGCAAGACATCTTATATCTTGCTGATAAATCTGATGCCTAGCAAGATGTCCTAAATCATGCCGAAAAAATCTCTGATGCCTATAGCAAGATATCTTAAATCACATTTATAGTGACCACTAGCAAGACATCTTAAATCTTGCCGATAAATCATGTCTTAAATCATGCCAAAGAAATCTCTGATATGCCTAGCAAGATATTTTAAATCTCACTGAAAAATCTCTGACCCTTAGCAAGTTAAAACTTGCTGAAAATTGCAGGGTCGAGACACCTACCTTGACCTACCTCAACCGAATCATTCATAGTCATCCCCAAGTCCATGAAAATCCAAGATCCGCTGTCTTTGTGTTCCTGTAGAATGCTTGAACCTTAAAAATATGAGAATCGGAAATGATGCATTTATAGTGACCACTAGCAAGACATCTTATATCTTGCTGATAAATCTGATGCCTAGCAAGATGTCTTAAATCATGCCGAAAAAATCTCTGATGCCTATAGCAAGATATCTTAAATCTCACTGAAAAATCTCTGACCCTTAGCAAGTTATCTTAAAACTGGCTGAAAATTGCAGGGTCGAGACACCTACCTTGACCCAACTCAACTCCAATCATTCATAGTCATCCCCAAGTCCATGAAAATCCAAGATCCGCTGTCCTTGTGTTCCTGTAGAATGCTTGAACCTTAAAAATATGAGAATCGGAAATGATGCATTTATAGCGACCACCAGCAAGAGATCTTAAATCTTGCCGATAAATCTGATGCCTAGCAAAATGTCTTAAATCATGCCGAAAAAATCTCTCATGCCTAGCAAGATATTTTAAATCTCACTGAAAAATCTCTGACCCTTAGCAAGTTATCATAAAACTTGCTGAAAATTGCAGGGTCGAGACACCTACCTTGACCTACCTCAACTCCAATCATTCATAGTCATCCCTAAGTCCATGAAAATCCAAGATCCGCTGTCCTTGTGTTCCTGTAGAATGCTTGAACATTAAAAATATGAGAATCGGAAATGATGCATTTATAGTGACCACAAGCAAGAGATCTTAAATCTTGCCGATAAATCTGATGCCTAGCAAGATTAGATGTCTTAAATCATGCCGAAAAAATCTCTGATGCCTAGCAAGATATTCTAAATCTCACTGAAAAATCTCTGACCCTTAGCAAGTTATCATAAAACTTGCTGAAAATTGCAGGGTCGAAACACCTACCTTGACCTACCTCAACTCCAGTCATTCATAGTCATCCCCAAGTCCATGAAAATCCAAGATCCGCTGTCCTTGTGTTCCTGTAGAATGCTTGAACCTTAAAAATATGAGAATCGGAAATGATGCATTTATAGTGACCACTAGCAAGAGATCTTAAATCTTGCCAATAAATCTCTGATGCCCAGCAAGATATCTTAAATCTCACTGAAAAATCTCTGACCCTTAGCAAGTTATCATAAATGCTGAAAAATACAGGATCGAGACACCTACCTTAACCTACCTCAACTCTAATCATTAGCAGACATCCCCAAGTCCAGGACAATTCCAAGATCTGCAACCTATCCTCCACTTGGCTAGTGTACCTATAGACTAGTTGAACCTTTCAAATATGAGATTTCGAATGACGCATTTAAAGTGAACACTTGCAAGATATCATAAACTTGCAAAAGAATATCTGATTTGTAGTAGCAAATATTTCATCATGTGATACAGTCGGGGTTACATCATAATGTGCCAGGTGGATGCAGGTAGGAACTTCATGCAAGGTAAAGGCAATTATAGTGCTTGGCAGGTCAGGAGAGTTAAGTTGGGAAGAGGGGGCAGTGCAGTCAGTGCGGGCAGTGCGGGCAGTTATGGTGGTGAGGAGAATGATATAACCCTGACAGCACCAAACATGAAACAGTTGCAAAGATAAGAGAACAAAAAATATCTCTTTAAAAAGTATCTTTTCTGATTTCAAAGAAAGCATTATGCATGTGTCTGTGATGCACAGTGGTTGACAGTTTGTAATGTGTGAATCTGTCAGCACAAACCTGTGCTCTGGGTACACTCCATGCTCAAAGATCTCACGTTGGGCTTGGCTGTCTTCCTTGAGTGTGCAAGTGGGGCCATCGGCATTCAACGATTCAATAGGCTCATGAAATATGCTGAAAGATGCAACATGATTACTTAAATAAACAGGGCTCAAGCATAAACTGGTCTGATCAGAGAGATTGCAGCTAGTATCCAGTGCCAGACGCTGGTACCACAGTCGACTCATTATCTGCTCCGTTAGAGAACTACTCCGACGTGATTTCCTGAAGCTGCTTTCTCACCTTCTCTTGAAACCGGCACAATTCTGGGCTCGTGAGGAAACTCAGGGCTCAGAGGTCTTACCTTGCCCTCACCGAAAAGCAGTGTGATATCAGTCAGGATTCAGTCAGGTTGCAGTGTTACCTCACATTTTTATGGCAGTGTTGAAATCAGTGGAAAGCAGTCATAGGGAGTGTTTTTCAGTCACGCAATATCAAAGCATACAGTATACAGCAATCAAAAATAGAGGTTAGGGAGTCATAAGCAGTGGTAAGACAGTCAAAATCAGTGGTAAGGCAGTCAAAAGCAGTGCTCATTTAAATATTTAGGCTGACTGATTTCCACTGCTTTTGACACTGAAAATGACTCCCCACTATGCATCATGCACAGGGCTGGCAGTGGGGTTCAGTGTTAATTTAAATATTTCGCAGCACACTGAATCCACACTGAAACACCACTGATTTTGACTGCCATTTCCAAAACCTCTTGGAGGGAGCAGTCATTTTCAGTGTTAATATGAATAATTTATTTAATGGCATGCAGGCACGGATGCCGAGAAAGGTTTGGGGGACGTGACCCCCCTGTGCTGATGACAACCAAAGAAATTGTTCGAAAAAGCAAAAACTTCTAGCGAACTGTTACTTTTGCTGTCCTATTTTAGACGGTGTGTTTGCGTCCAATATGGCAGTGATGACGTCATCTGCACAAATAGAGGACATCGCCATTGTATGATGACGTGACACAGTAAAAAGATGACAAATTCACGTCCTTGACCTACGTCATTGCAAACTTTGTCATAATGACAGTGGTCAGATGGGGTTACTAGACAATTGAAACGACACATGGCACATAGCTACTGTCAGTGATGTCAGGGATTGAAGCTGGATCAAATTGACGTCCAAATAAAGTAACTGCACGTGGCCTGTAGAATAATGATCTACTGATTGATGTGTATTGAGCTCCCATGCAGATAATTTGCAGTGTATGCATACATTACAATTAACACCTATAGGGCCTACAGTAGATGCATGAAGATACATGCAGATATCTTGCAGTGTATGCATGCATTACAACACATAGGGCCTATACAGCCTTCTTGATTTGCTGAAAATACAACTTCAGTGTCTGTCGAGATTACCCTTTTTGCATTCATTTGGCTCCTTATGTGTTCCAATTCAAACTGACTAAAACTCCCCTCTTCTCATATTGAAATTCGGGTAAATATCGAGAAATATGAAGAGGTACCATGATTTCTTGAATGTTTGACTATCAAATTCAAACTTACAGCTTCCTGTCTCAGGTTGCATTATGGGTGATATTTAACACTGAATTTGACTGCAATTACCACTGCTTTACACTGCCATCAAGTCTTAATCTCACCAGTCATAAAGCAGTGGTTTTCAGTCATGTTGAAAATGCCACGGGTTTCGATCAGAGTTGGAGAAGTGGAAATCAGTGGTCTTTCAGTCATAGGCAGTGTTTTTGAAATACCTCGTTCATAATGATATGCAAGTGGCAGTGCTTTGCAGTGGTCTTTCAGTCAAAATCAGTGGTTTTAAAACATTAAGAAAAAATGATATGCCTAAGACAGTCATATGCAGTGGGGGTTTCAGTCAAAAGCAGTGTGATGCAGTCATTTTCAGTGCACTGCCTTTCGGTGAGGGTGGTTGTCTTCCCTTTGTGGACTAGGTGGGCCATTCAGGGACAATTTGTTGAACTGCCGGCAAAGGTGCTGTCAAAAGTGTTGCATCAAGTACCTGAAGTGATCCAAGCTAAGAGTCGAAAGAAAAAGATAACCATGAAACTGCAACAGTTCACATAAGCGTCAGCCGAAAAGTTAAAGAAACTAATATTTGATGTTTGGCTCAAAGATTGTTGATATGTGACAACACGTCATGTGGGTCTTTGTAAGATTAGTTTTCTCTGCAACCCAAGATGGAATGATGAACATCTTTTGTTCAACCTGGTTTATTTATCAGTCAGTTTATTAGTTAGTTACCATTGTTATGCCTTAGAGGGGGCAGAATGGAACTGTTTAGACAAGAAGTCTCTCCAACAGCCACAAGTTTCTCTTCAAAAACATCTCAGCAACACGTATAACCCAGGTAATCTTTCAGCAATGGCTGACGAGTAGGTTGGGAATTGTGTGTGATCAGTTCTCTCAAAGACACCCAAGACAAGGATTGAAATCTCGTGTTTATAGGCTAACAATGCAAACACTTTCCGGCACCCGGTACAGGAAGCGAGTCGCCCTTCGCTAGTCCCCGACTTTGACACCGTTGCGAACGAATCAATTGATTAGCGGAGTGGTCCTAGGTGTCGCCGTGGGGTGTTGTTCCGGAAATTCTTTGTAAAGCCAAGGAACCACCATCTGACATCCATAACAGCATATTCCCTTTACACTTGTTATAGTCGGGTGTACACCACAGTCGGGATGGCGGTGCCAGACAGTATTTTTTTCACTGTCGAGTTTTGAGTTGCTTTGTATTTGACCTCTGCCTTACTGCTGACGGATGCCTAACCAAAAATAGAATTCATTTCACTTTCAAATGATGAAGTTGCCAAAAAATGGTCAGAAGCCGCTGAGGCTGTCAAGGACCATGATATTCCTATCTTTGAAGTTCTCTGCAACCCAAGATGGAATGATACACATCTCATGTTCAACCTGCTTTCATTTTGCAGTCAGTTTATTAGTTACCACTGTATGCCCCCAGGGGGCAGAAAAGCATATGACATCACATCATGTGGGTCGTTGCGAGATAGTTTTCTCTGCAACCCGAGACAGAATGATACACATCTCATATTCAACTTGCTTTCATTTTGCAGTCAGTTTATTAGTTACCACTGTATGCTCCTAGAGGGGGCAGAAATGCATGTGACATCACATCATGTGGGTCTTTGCTGTCTTTCCAACAGCCCCAGGTATCTTATTGAATACATCCCAGTAACACGTTCAACCCAGGTTATCTTTCAGCAATGGCTGACGAGTAGGTTGGGAATTGTGTATGGTAAGCTTCTCAAAGGAGTTATTGCTGGTGGAGATTACTAAGGTTCTTAACTTCAGTGTGACTGATCAACAAAATCTGTATTTCTGAACAAAAATCTACTGTGATGAGAAGATAAGAAGTCTGTATCATCTGTCAGGTGACCATGAGGTGAACAAAAGCATAATCTGTTTTGATTGGGAAAGTAGAAAAGAAGTTGTACTTTACCCAACTTGGAGCAGCTAACACCAAGGCTGACGTGCCTCTGGTCATCGCCAATGGAAAAATGGGAAAGAAACTCCTTCGAAGAAAAAAGAGGGAACAGAATATTCAGCTGTTTGAAAGCAGTTTGGACGTTACCCTCCAAGAATCTACTGGCTACTAGGCATAAAAGATAAAATTTCGTTCCTCAAATTTAGATAAATTTGATCAGGCAGTTAATGAAAAATGAGAAACAATTTTTTCCAAACACCTCAGCCCAAAGACAGCCTGTGCACTGATTCAAAATGCACTGGGCAGTGGTTCTGCTAATTAAGTCATGTGACCCCCCCCAACCCATTTGATTCAATAGTCTATGCCTGTATTGACTAGGCTGGCCTAATCCCTTGTCCATTGTCCCGGTGTCAGGCTGCCATGCCACTCCTTTAGTTATTGTCCACACAATAATTCTGTGACATAATGGTCAGATTAATTAGTTTTGTTTAATGGAAAGTGTCACCAGATAATGTTTGGTTAACACAATTATTGAGGGTTCTGCTCTTTGAATTGAATTTCAATTCAGATTCTTTATAGATTCTATACACCTTTCCAGAAATGGGGTGCTGAGTGTCCGAAATAGTGATGTCATAAGGGGAAACTAGGCCTTATGGTGGAGGGACAAAGGAGATAGTCATGGTTGACCAACACACTTGAATGCCTTTAATAACGGACAAGGGGGAAAAAGTTAGTTCCAATGCAAGCCACCAATTTCGGGAAGCATGCATACTATTTGGATCTGCCAAGAATCCAATTACGGTTATTAAAAGACACACTGTACATACACAAATGTGATATCATTTTATTACTATTATTATTATTATTAAAAATATAAAATGCGCCGACTTGGTTGCGAGCCAAAAAAGCCGTCAAAAGAAATGAGTTGATGGAAAAAATCTTGTGATCATTCGGTGGCTTCCTAGGGCTAGGCCATAGATAACACGCACCTTCGTATAACGCGCACCCCCCGATTTTAGGGCTTTCTTGGGTCATAAAGCTGCGCCTTATACGCAGCAAAATACGGTACTATAGATAAGAACTGTGGACCAAAGAGTAGAGAGGCACACCTCTCCAGTGAATCTCTTGGCCTAATTATCGTTGGGGGTCATCCATAATTATCAACAAGCACTTGTGATTTGTGAGAATATTGCATTGGCTTTGACAGGGATATATTAATTATATAAGGTGTATTTAGAGCTGGCTGAAACCACTCTCATCTTGAACTTCAACAATGATGATCTGTCAATGCTGTTGATGAGACACTTTTGTCATGTTGAAGGAATACACCCAGGGTGCTGCAGGTCTCACACTGATCTCACCGAGACAGCTGAATCCAGCTTCCAATAGCATCTTCCTCTATGGTCATTAAGAACTTGATCCATTATCGAATGAGTTATCAAGTAATTGGGTGATGGCCAGGTTCATCAGGTATAAAAATGACTGTTCACAGGCAGTGCAGAAATTGGCTGTTTCCCAGCAGCATAAAGGCTTACTCTTCCACGTTATTTGAACTGGGTATGTCTAAGCCAGCTCACCAAGGAAGTAAAGTACAAAGTTAGAAATCTCACCCAGTTGTGATATTTCAAACATTGCGACACAAGCTTACATAATATAGAATTATTTTGACTATTATGCAAACACGTTCTGTCAAAGTGCTGAATTGTCAAGATAATCTTCAAAACAGTTTTCTACTTCGGCAAAACATGGATGAATTATGTGTCACTTTAATTTGATGCACAAGTCAAATGACAACGGTGGGGATGTTGGCTCAGACAAGCCATGTAAACAAAACTTAAAGATCTTCCTTTCAGCCATCTTGTTTTTCCCCGACTTCATCAATAATCTCTGCTCTTGCCTGTAATCTGCAACCTTCATGACTCAGATATGGGCAGGACAGTTTTGCTGCTAACAACCACTTAGTGTGCCTGATGTTGATTGTTAGCTCACCTCTCTGAGAGGTGAGCTTTTGCTTTGGCGTGGCATCCGTCGTCGTCGTCCGTCGTCATCCGTTAGCAGAGCACGTTTTGTAACTACTGGAGCTATTGACTTGAAACTTGGTACACATATTACCCCATGTAATGACACCTGGGTGACCGAATTTCAGTCCGGTCTGATTCCTGATTTAGCCACCAGGGGGCCAAAACTGAAAACATAAAAAGTGTGATATGTCTCTTATTAATGATCCGTTTTCAATAAAGATTTTATGGTAGGTACTCCTAGCATGGATACATCACATATCAGACGGGTTTTTGATTTGACTTACTTTTCAAGGTCACAGAAGTCAAATGGCGTAAATTGGCTGTTAGGATGTAACTATGGCACGTTTGGCCTCCAGGGAGGGGGCCAAATCCAAAATTCTTCAAAATGCTATTATTCCTTAATTACTTGCCCGATTGGCACCAATTTTATATCATAGGTACATCTAATTCTAACAACCATTCAATGTGTCACCTGGGTCTTTTTTGATTTGACCTACTTTTCAAGGTCACAGAGGTCAAATGTACTGTAAATTGGCCATTTTGGGGAAACTGTAATTGCTTGGAACTACATCAAACCTAACACTACATGACACAATACCATGCTCTTCATCCATCTTTCCTCCACATGAGGTGAGCACAATGGCCCTGGCCATTTCATTATGTTTGGGTTAGATATCGAGAGCTTTTTTATTTCATTATTAGATATGGTAGCGAATATGTTGCGTACATCCCAGCCTCTCTCCTCCTCGAGCGAGGAACGTACCACCTTGGTGTGTTGCTAAGGAACAAGACCAACACTACCGCGTATGACCTGATGCTGTCTTCCTCCAGGTCCCAGTGTCGTTACTGGGACACTGCAGTGGAGACGTGGAGGGGACAAGGATGCTCGGTATGTTATAAAGAATGAGACAGTAGAACCTCCCTTACTGGACACCTTTCTATTGAGGACACCCTCTCTATTAAGGACACTGTTTTGGTCCCAAATTGGTTGTCTCCATTCATTTTGGCCTCTCTAATCAATCACCTCTCTACTAATGCAAGTATCAATTCGTTTCTTGTACCCCCCCCCCCCCCCTCCTCAAGGGTTGTTAAGCTATCACCACTAATCTTTGCCGATGCTTGAGTAGTATTTATTTTTCCTTTAGTGAAAATTTGGCGAAGCTGGAAAGAATAAGGATGCTAGTGTGTCGATGTCTTGTCGAACATACAGCCTTACCCAGTAAAATTAGTCCGGTTACTTTATATGATGGTGATAACTGATATATTGTTGATGGTGATGTCTTGACGAAAGAAAAAGTAGCATTGGTGAAAAAAGGGTGATGCTTGAGTCTTAAGATGTCGTTATAGGGTGATAAGGTGTCGTACCCTTGAGGAGGGGGGGTACAAGACACGAATTGATACTTGCATAAAGACAGGTCAGGCCGGCTGTGTTAAGGACACTCGTTTTGATCCCAAATTTGTTGTCTCCATTTTGACCTCTCTAATCAGAACACCTCTCTATTTATCAAGGACAGCATTTGTCGGTCCCAAGGGTGTCCTTAAGAGAGAGGTTCTGCTGTGTTTGTATGGCGCCCATTCCACTATAAGATGAGTTTGTTCAAAAGTATTGGAGTCAAGAGTCAAACTCGAAAATTCAAACACTTCAGAAAAAAATGATGCGAGGTTCAAACACAAAATCGCTACATCAGCTGTTCATTTTAACGCCTTTGCTTCTAAGATTGCAGCAATTTCTTTGCTCTTCTTGCTTAAGGTTGGACCTGATACCATCCCCAGCCTCACCCACTGCCTCTGTACCCATCTGTCGTCATTTGGCAGCACGTGGTTCGTAATGCCGAACAAGCTCAACCTTGCGGAAGACATCAGCAAGTTTCTGACGTTCTGGGAGAATCCGCTGACGATTGCGTTGGTGGTTGTGCTGACCATCATCTATTTCCTCATGCTGGTCTGGGCAAGAAGGAAAGACAAAGTTGATCAAGAAATGGTATGATTAACGATACGTTTGAACATCCCTTTTGCAGATGCCTTGGCATGACACTTGCTATTGGGGACGCTAAATTTGGTCTAGAATTGGGTATCTCCATTGAAATTCACCTAGGATATCAGGTTACTTCTCTAGTAGGACAGCATTTTCAGTCCAAGGGAATGTCCTTAAGGAATTGCATAAAGGTGCATTTGGTTTGGCGCCTGAAGGTGGAATGTTAACTCCTAATTTCTCCAAGATGCTGTAAATGGACATTATATATCAGTCTCTATGAGGTCCATGTCAAAAAAACAACAAAATTTATGCCTCTATTTTCCATTTATGCCTCTATTTGCATTTGGTTTGGCACCTAAAGGTGGAATGTTAACTCCTGATTTCTCCAAGATGCTGTAAATGGACAGCATATATCAGTCTCTATGAGGTCCATGTCTAAAAGGATTACAAAATTTATGCCTCTATTTTCCATTTACTTAACCGCCCTATATCATTTCAGATTGGTGTCTTTGAGCTCTCTGACAACGATCCCCTAGCACGACATGCATATCTGGTGACCGTATTCAACGGTTCAAGAAGACAGGCTGGAACAACTTCTAATGTGACAATGACACTGTTTGGTGAGTTTGGATCTAATGGCTTCACTTGTGACATTAACGTATTCCACATTTATCTGGTGCTTTTTTCAACCCTATGTTAGTCGTTCTAATGCGCTTTGACTTATTATCAGTCGCCAGCTCAACTCCCTGATTGATAATGTCAATAGTGTTGATGATGTGCGAGATAAGGAGTGACCCCTATTGGCAACTCAGTGTAACCTAATCTGACCTACCTAGCTCCTGCTAATAGCCTCCCTTTAAGAATACTTTATAAGGGACTTTGTAATGCTACAAATCATTCATTTCTGTTTCAGGCTTGAAAGGCAAAAGTGAGCCGCACTTGTTGCAGCACGCAAACCACAGGATGTGTCAGACAGGATCAGTTGATACTGTACTGCTGAGGACAGAGGAAGACCTGGGTGACTTGACATCCATCCGACTCTGGCATGACAACTCAGGCACAAGCGCTGATTGGTGAGTAGAGCTACTGCTTGTTCTCACCACAGGATGTGTCAGACAGGATCAGTTGATACTGTACTGCTGAGGACAAAGGAAGACCTGGGTGACTTGACATCCATCCGACTCTGGCATGACAACTGAGGCACAAGCCCTGATTGGTGAGTAGAGCTACTGCTTGTTCTCACCATAGGATGTGTAAGACAGGAGCAGTTGATACTGTACTTCTGAGGACAGAGGAAGACCTGGGTGACTTGACATCCATCCGACTCTGGCATGACAACTCAGGCACAAGCCCTGATTGGTGAGTAGAGCTACTGCTTGTTCTCGTCACAGGATGTGTAAGACAGGAGCAGACACTGTACTGCTGAGGACAGAGGAAGACCTTGGTGACTCGAGGTCCATCCATCTGTGGGAGGACAACTTGGGCGCAAGCCCTGATTGGTGAGTATAGCTACTCGGGACAGGGTGTAGATTAATTCAAGATAGGTTTAAGAAACACCAAAGGTAACACGACAGGATCTTTGACATCTAATGAGATTGCTAACACAGCCGTTTTATCTTTTCAGGTTTGTGAGTCATGTGACAGTCGAGAAAATGGAGACGGACGACGAGTGGGTTTTTCTCTGTTACAGCTGGCTGTCTGTCAATATTGGTGATGGGGTCCTTGACAAGGTCTTCCCTGTTGCCACGGGGGAGGATCTGAGACAATTCAATCACCTCTTCACATCAAGTATGAGCAGGTAGGCAAAAGAGGAGACTTTCGTCATCAATGGCTTCTTGATTTGTAATGTAATCCTAAAGGGTGTCAGTGTGGCACAGTAGTACGACTGACGATAAATTCAGCACCTGTCACCTCAAGAGATTGTAGGCTTGACTCCTTGTTGGTGTACGATATCATGTGATAGACCCACTGCCTGATAGCGTATGTTTCCTCCCGGGTCACTGGTTTCCCTCTACAATACGTTTAAAATCACCGGATACATTTTGTCATCTTGGTTGCAGAGGTCTGAAAGACTCCCATCTCTACTTCTCCATCTTTGTGCGGCCGCCCACGAGCGAGTTCACGCGAGTGCAGCGTCTCTCCTGTTGCTTCTGCCTGCTCCTCTGCACCCTGCTGACGAACATCATGTTCTTCGGAGTCGAAGCAAACCCAGAGGCCCAAGGGATACCAGATCTGGACTTTGGCGCATTTGTGTTCAATTGGCATTCATTCATTATAAGTAAGTGGCTCAATTGGAAAACGTAGAAAGTCGGCTAATGCACTGGTCATGCCGAATCCCCTTTTCGCACTCCGTTCCAACCAAATTCCTTTTTCTCCTGTTTCAGGTATCGAGAGTGCTCTGATCGTCTTGCCTATTAACATTCTACTGGTCGAGATGTTTCGACGCCTAAGACCGAGGCAATCGAAAAATCATCGCTTAGATGAGAAGGAAGAAGAGGTTGGCCATCTTGAGGCCATTAAAGCTCAGGTTCAGGATCATAAAACGAGGCTGTACGCTTACTTCAAAGATTTGACAAAGTCCGGAGAATGCGAGCCAGAAGTTTTTCTCGATGATTTGAATAAGATTATCGGCGATGAACTCGAGGTTGATGAGCAGAGTGAGTTGCTGCTGTATACTGCTGATGATTTAGCTGATCCTGACGCTGGTGGTTCAGCAAGTTTGGGCGGTGATTCTTTTAATTCCATGCGGGTTTTACGATCTGACGATTTCATGTCAGATGGTGGTGCATCAGGAGCAGACGTGCAGCCCAGCAGACGGCAGATTGATGAAGTCCGTCAAAAGGCAGAGTCAGAATCAGCGTCGCAGGTTGGTGATATCAAGAGCCAAGATAGGCCAAGTGAACCACGAGAAGATTTGAAAACTCCCCGTCTGTTGCCTTCAAATTTGAATGAAAACTCTAATGCTTGGCTCAAGAAGGCAGCTAATATTGCAAATATGAAGCCGCTTACCTACAAAAGAACAGAAGCGATCTCTTTTAACAGACAAAAAACCAAAGCCCAGTCGAGGTCTTCTAACCGACGGCAAACAGAAGCCCGATTGACCTCTTTTGACAAACAACAAACAGAAGCCCGATTGACCTCCTTTAACAGACAGCAAACTGAAGCTCGGTTGACCTCCTTTGACAGACAGCAAACTGAAGCTCGGTTGACCTCCTTTGACAGACAGCAAACTGAAGCTCGGTTGACCTCCTTTGACAGACAGCAAACAGAAGACCGATTGACCTCCTTTGACAGACAGCAAACTGAAGCCCGATTGACCTCCTTTGACAGACAGCAAACAGTACACCGATCAGCGCCTTCTGACAAACAGCAAACGGCGGCTCCACCTACATCCAGTGAAGATGAAAACGAGGCTTTTCACGAGCTTGCTGATAAACTTAGTAAATGTCGTCAAGTCCTTATAAGTTACCTGTCAACAGAACTTGCGTATCAAACACAGGATGTTGCCGATCTTTTGGAAGGTACATTTGAACATTCTGTGAATCTAGACCATGATGAAGGGGAGATTAACGAGGAGGAGAATGTCTATAAAGCAGGTAGAACTAGGAAGAATCCTCTGCATGGTGTGTCGGACTATTTGTTACATGTCCAAGAAGCGAAACACATTGTGAAAGAAAAGGCCATCATTCTTGAACTTGATGATACAGATGACGTCACGGGTCTTGCACGAATACAGAGATGCTGCCGATGGGACGGGATGCTGCCATGGTGGTTTGTTTACATCGCTTGGATCTTGTTGTTCCTCGCGGCCGTCAGCGCGGCCTTCTTCACGATGTTATACGGCCTCAACTACGGCAAGGAGAAGTCGTGGAATTGGTTGCTGACGGTGCTTGAGACGATGTTTATGGACATCCTGTGCCTGCAGCCGCTGAAAATCCTTGTCTTAGCGTTGTTCTTTGCAGTTGTGTTGAAGAGAGGACGTGATGAGGTTTTTGTGAGGGCAAGGCAGCTTACAGACTGGAAGTGGAAGCCACGTGAGTACAGGACTCTTAGCCTGACTTGAAAGGGGGACAGGTTGTGCAGATACCTCTTCTTTACACGGAGAAGTCTTTGTTCACTGTCCTTTTAGAAATGTCATGGTTTGTGATGTAAAATTAGGGCCTAGTTTGATGATTTTAGGTACAAAAACCATGAAGGGGGTCATTTTAAAACAAATTGCTTGGAGGAGACAGTGTCTGTCCATGATGCAACATAACAAGAAAATGGGGTGGAATGTCTCAATTGATAGTTATACACCCAATCATCATGTGTTATTGTGAGTCAGACCACCATCATTTCTAAAACATGACTTTCTCTTAAATATTCCAGTGAAAAGTTTAGAGAGCAATTGGCTGTTCTACCATCGACAGCATCTGCAGGAGATGAGGCATTCGGATCCAAAATATAGGCCACCACCCGAAGCAGACGTGTTGAAGGCCAGGCAGCATCATCACCAGCAGAAGAGGATGATGGCCATTTTGAAAGAGATCATTGGCTACGTTACGTACATCTGGGTGATATTGCTGATCGCATATGCTCAACGGGACCCGCAGTCGTATTATCTTGGAGACTTTGTCGGTAAAACTGTATTTGGTAGCAGCTTTACAGAGGTAAGTTGAATTACAACCTGTAAAGTTCCAAGTTGAAATATACCATGCAGTCAAGATGGTTAATGGCTGGTCCCTTTGTTGAATTTATAGCCCAAGCCAAAAATAATTCAATCAATTATTGTGTTTTACAACATTTCATCTAACATACGTCTGCAGATCAAGGACTTTCCGTCTGCTTGGGAATGGCTGAACACGACCATAGTGGACAGTCTCTACCCCAACACTAGGCCAGGCTTCCTGATGGGCGAATCCTTGTATATTGTGGGACAACCTCAGCTGCGGCAGGTCAGAGCACTTACAAGTAAGTAATAGTGCGAGGCCCAGATCCAAGGGGCGCACTGAGCGCACGCCCCATGCTAATTCATGAAAATCTTTGAAATTGACTGTGAAATTTTGAAACACACGAGTCTTGCAATTTGGGAAGCAAAAGCGCACATAAATCTCACAAAAAATTCCACACTCATGCATTGACCATTAAATTTCTGAATTTAGTCCGCGCCAAATGAAAAATGAGCAAATTCGCGAACGTTTGGCGTTGCAACACAGTTTACAATATCCCTTCTTTCGTCTCTCACTTCCCCACCAAACTTCTAAACAATTCCTCATCAATTGTGTTCTTCATTTAGGCAGCTGCTCTAGCTTTGGTGATATTGTGGTTGGTGTGTGTAGAAGAGATGCCGTGGGTGGGTACACTGAAGACACCTCAGCTTACAACCTGACGTGGTCCTGTCCAGTTGATAGATCACCAGCAGTCATCTCCAAATGCTCCAGGTAAGTTGTTGTTTATCAGACGTGATTTCAGCCCAGTGAATGGTTCAGCAGACATCTCCAAGCTGCCCAGGTCAGTTGTTGATTTCAGCCCAGTGAATGGTTCAGCAGACATCTCCAAGCTGCCCAGGTCAGTTGTTGAGTTCAGTCTGGTGAATGGTTCAGCAGACGTCTCCAAGCTGCCCAGGTCAGTTGTTGAGTTCAGTCTGGTGAATGGTTCAGCAGACGTCTCCAAGCTGCCCAGGTCAGTTGTTGAGTTCAGTCTGGTGAATGATGCAGTTAAGACATCTCCACACTGCCCAGAGGTCAGCTGTTGAGTTCAGTCCAGTGAATGGTTCAGCAGACGTCTCCAGGCTGCAGTCCAAGCAGCCTTTTTTGTCGTTTTGGAGGGGGGTTCAGAGCGATATGAAAAAATATTTTCTCCTGGTATCAAGCAATTTTGATGTGATTGCTGATAAGAGTGAAGCAGATTAAGTAACTGGTACTTCATCTTTCAGAAGTTTATTGCTTTTTTCCGTGTGATTGTAATACAGACGTGCTCTTATTTCAATTTCTTATTTCCAGGCTCCAAACGGCTTACATCTACCAGACAGGTGACACCTTGCGCAGCCTTCCGTTGTTGGGGCAAGTGTTCTCATTCAGCGGTGGAGGTTATATCGTCCGGCTAGGATCGACAGGAAACGACGCTCGGCAGGTCTTAAGAGACCTTCATAGACAACTCTGGTTAGACAAAAACTCCATCGCCATCCTGTTGGAGTTTACCGTCTACAGCGCAAATACGAATCTATTTTTAGTCGTGACTGGTGTTTTGGAATTCCCCGACGCAGGAAGTGCTGTTGTCAGCAGCATCCGGCAGCCAATCAGATTGTATCGCTACACAACACCGGTTCATGTCGTCGTCCTTGCGTGCGAGATTTTCTACTGCGCTTTCATGATTGCGTTCATTGTAGCAGCAATACTGAACATAAGGCGTGAAAAATGGCAATATTTCCATAGCTACTGGAATTGGTTGCAGGTGACCATTATTTTGGTTTCCATAGCAACCATTGTTGTTTACATACTCCGCAGCGTCGAGACGACCAGACTGCTTCACCAATACAAAAATGACCAGACGCAATTTCTTAGCTTTGCTCATTCAGCATTCCTGGATTCCATACTCGGATATCTGATTGCATTTCTGGTCGTCTTGGGAACGTTGAAATTCCTCCACCTCCTACGATTCAACCCACAGATCTTTTACTTCCTGCAAACACTAAACACGTCATTGGCAACATTGAAATTTCACCTCTTAAGTTTGTTGATTCTCTGGTTTGCTTATTCAGGATTTGGCGCCATGATGTTTGGGCGCCACGTGCGAGAATACAGTAGTCTCGCACAAGCTCTGATGAACCTTTTTAATCTAGCATACGGCAGAATCGATGAACAGTACAGGGATCTAGCAGTCGTTGATGTCAATACGGCAAGGTTCTTTCTCTTTTCGTTTGTTATCGTCTCAAATTATTTGATCTTTAATATCATGATATCGTCTATTCTGTACTTTTATGATGCTGTGATGACCAAGGGTGCACCGAACGAGGACACAGAGTTACTGCTGCTGATGTTACAGCGAATTGGTGAATTTCTTGGTTTGAAATTCTTCAAAGCAAAAGATGATAAGAAAGCGAAGAAATAAGTCATTAGTTGTGACTAGGTTTTCACTAGTATATGCAACCAGCAATGGCTAGTGGTTCCACATGCTGCATTTTGGGAAAAGGCAGAAAAACATGAGAAGTGGTAGGATAGTCTCCTTTGTGCAACGATGTACAAGATTGTGCCTATGTCAAACTGTCTCATGAGGAAACATTGCCAAATCTGTGTATTTATGTACAAAGAATGTAGTTCATTCCAAAATGTAATCAGTAGTTCCAGTTAATATTGCCAACCAGTTTATAGTTTGCATTGCCAAGTGTATTTTGTAGTTCCAGTTTACACATTGCTAAATGTAATTTGTAGTTCCAGTTCCCTAGTTTACGACTATTATCTGAATTATGCGTTGCCTGTTAAGATTTGTTTTTGTGTAGTATGTTGTAAGTTTTTCAAGCAAGACTGTGATAAAATACTAATCTGTGACTATTCTTACGTGACTAAAATACTATTCCTATTCCAAAATACCATTCCTATAGGCCGTTTTTACATGAGTCTTTGTACTGCATTCACATCGTGGAAATCTCGAACTTTGCATTTTGAATCAAACCAGCTCAATCACAACAAACCACTTTTTCATGTACAGATAGTTCATGAGAACAAAGTTTTTGTGGCAAACTATTGACCACGAACAGCTTTCATAACCGTGGTCCTACCATACTTTCACCCTACCCCTCAGTGCCGCCCCAGCTCCCAATCTGATCACCACTCAAAAGTTTTTCAGAAATGAAACTAGCTAAATTGCATTTTGCATAACTGCACATGAACGATTTCGTATACCGAAGTATAAAGCCTTGCCTAACCAGCCAGGGTATGGTGGATTCCTTTACGGCCTTGCGGTTGGTATGGCAGTCTCAATCACCGAAGAGTGCAACGTTGGGGCGTAGCGAGTCAGTGGATGGACGGCAGACGTCAAAGCAGCATGCAGCATATGGTTTATTGTCACGTAAGAATAGACGCAGTGAAAATCCGTAGACAGGGTTGACCCAAATTTATCTACATTCCGTCCCAAACTGTACAAATGTATTTTTCCATGTTTTTGAAATCGGAGACCTTCCTCTTGGGGAGGTTTAGGAATTTCGAAATCTTCCACCAACAATTGTATAATTTCAATTATCAATTGTCCAGTTGCAAAATTGTTAAGTTCTTTGTTCAAAATTTGTTGAGTTCATGATAAACCTTTTATCAGACATTTGTGTCAACTTTTTCTGTGTTAACAAGTGGGAGTTTATTTGTAACTCTCTCTCCAGATTGTGCCTCTGACTGTCTGTGGCATGTCTGGTCAAATACTGAAGGGACAGGTATCCTTTTCCAACCCTAGGCTACTGAGGTGCCGCAAAGCCTTTCCAGAGTGAGGATGTGACAATGTCTTCATGCCTGGCTATTCAGATGCTTCAAAGTCTTTCCTGAGACATCCTGCGTAGCAAGGAAGATAGCGACAATGGGTGATATGAATAAAGATTAGCAAATGCTTTTATCTAAAACTCCATGTACATTTACACTAGGCCTTTCTGTACAAAATTGAAGTAAAAGCATTTGCTGGTCTTTATTCATATCACCCAATATATGAACTTAGACAGAGATATAGGTTGTGACGATGTTACATGCCCTCGAGGCATTACAGATGCTTTCCCGCAAAACCCTGTGTATGAACAGCAAGGAAGAATAAAAAACAGTCTCCATTTGGTCAGACAGATAGGTTGTGACTAGGTTTTTATGCCCTTGGGCTCTTTAGATCCTTTTCTGAGACCTCCTGTATAGCAAGGAAACTTGCAACAGTGTCCATTTGGTCAGAGTTGGTTTGTGACGATGTCTTCAGGCAGTATAGTAGAGACCACCAGCCCAGATGGGGTTAATATCGCCATAAAAGTATTCTCCCAAAGGAAGAAAATTCCCACGGTCCAAGCCAAACAGGCAGTAAGACAATGTCTTCATCCCTGGCTATGGAGGTACTGCAGTTGCGTCCCTTAGACATCCTGCATAGCAAGGACCATTGCTACAGTATGTCCACTTGGTCAGACAGAGTTAGTTTGTGACAATGTCCTCATGCCAGGCGACCGAGACACTGCAGATGCTTTCCTGAGACATCCTGCATCTATGGCAAGGAAGATTGCCACAGTACTAGTATGTCTAGCATTTGGTCAGGCAGAGCTAGGTTGTGACGATGTCTCCATGCCTGGCTATTGAGGCACTACAGATGCATCCCTCAGACATCCTACATAGCAAGGACCGTTGCTACAGTATGTCCATCTGGTCAGATAGAGAGAGGTTGTGACGATGTCTTCACGCCTTGCTATGAAGACACTGCAGATGCTTTCCTGAGATATCCTACATAGCAAGGACCGTTGCTACAGTATGTCCATCTGGTCAGACAGAGAGAGGTTGTGACGATGTCTTCACGCCTTGCTATGAAGACACTGCAGATGCATCCCTTAGACATCCTACATAGCAAAGACCATTGCTACAGTATGTCCATTTGGTCAGACAGAGAGAGGTTGTGACGATGTCTTCACGCCTTGCTATGAAGACACTGCAGATGCGTCCCTTAGACATCCTACATAGCAAAGACCATTGCTACAGTATGTCCATCTGGTAAGACCGTGATCCGTTTCTGAGACATCCTATAAGTCAAGGAAGCTGTAGAGTCTGTCCATTGGTCAGACAGGGATACTAGCTTGTGACGATCTTCAGATCCTTCCCCCTACTTTAGGCTGGGATGGTACCCCACTCTCAACAATGTGCCTCTCTGACCGTCTGTGCCATGTCTCGTCCAGTACTGAAGAGCCATGGTTGAATCCCATCTCTACCCTTACTTGGGTAGGGATCCCTACCCCCGACACTGTCAGTTTGAACAAAATGGGAATTTATTTGAGTCTCTCAGAGAATGGATGTGCCTCTGACCGTCTCCGATGCTTTCCTGAGACATCCTGCATACAGCAAGGAAAATTACAACAGTGTGTCCCATCCATTTGGTCAGGTAGAGCTAGGTTGTGACGATGTCTTCATGCCTGGCTATTGAGGCACTGCAGATGCGTCCCTTAGACATCCTACATAGCAAGGACCATTGCTACAGTATGTCCATCTGGTCAGACAGAGAGAGGTTGTGACGATGTCTTCAGGCCTTGCTATGAAGGCACTGCAGATACATCCCTTAGACATCCTGCATAGCAAGGACCATTGCTACAGTATGTCCATCTGGTAAGACAGAGAGAGGTTGTGACGATGTCTTCATGCCTGGCTATTGAGGCACTGCAGATACGTCCCTTAGACATCCAACATAGCAAAGACTATTGCTACAGTATGTCCATCTCGTAAGACCGTGATCCGTTTCTGAGATATCCTATAAGTCAAGGAATTTGTAGAGTATGTCCATTGGTCAGACAGGGATACCAGCTTGTTGTGACGATGTCTCCATGCCTGGCTATTGAGGCGCTGCAGATGCATCCCTCAGACATCCTACATAGCAAGGACCATTGCTACAGTATGTCCATCTGGTAAGACCTGATCCATTTCTGAGACATCCTTTTGGTCAAGGAAGTTGTAGAGTCTGTCCAATGGTCAGACAGGGATACTAGCTTGTGACGATCTTCAGATCTTTCCCCCTACTTTAGGCTGGGATGGTACCCCACTCTTAACAATGTGCCTCTCTGACCGTCTGTGCCATGTCTCGTCCAGCACTGAAGAGCCATGGTTGAATCCCATCTCTACCCTTACTTGGGTAGGGATCCCTACCCCCGACACTGTCAGTTTGAACAAAATGGGAATTTATTTGAGTCTCTCAGAGAATGGATGTGCCTCTGACCGTCTCCGATGCTTTCCTGAGACATCCTGCATACAGCAAGGAAAATTACAACAGTGTGTCCCATCCATTTGGTCAGGTAGAGCTAGGTTGTGACGATGTCTTCATGCCTGGCTATTGAGGCACTGCAGATGCCGTCCCTTAGACATCCGGCACAGCAAGGACTATTGCTACAGGTGCTTTTCCGAGTTCATCTTTTACAGCAAGAAAGATTGGATGTCCACTTGGTTAGACAGAGAAAGGTTGTGATAATTGTTCATGCCTGGTTATTCAGATGCGACGTCATGTATAGCAAGGAAGATTGCAGCAGTTTGTCCATTGGTCAGACATAGTTAGGTTGTGATGACTTAGTCAGACAAATAGGTTGAGACAATGTTACATGCCCTTGAGGGGTTACAGATGCTCCCCCAAGACACTGTACAGCAAGGAAGTAGGTTCACTAGGTCAGACAGATACAGGTTGAGACAACGTTCCATGCCCTTGAGGCTCTATGATGCTTTTCTGAGACATCCTGTAGAGCAAGGTATGCTGTCCATTAAGTCAGACGGGTACGGATTATGTTTTCAGAACCTGGAGGCTCTACAGATTCTTTCTCGAGACATCATGTATATGGAGGGATATCATTTGGTCAGTCAGAGACAGGTTGTGATCATGTTGACCGAGTCAAGTCAATTTTCTTGGTATCACGTGGAAGATCTCCATACAGGAGAATATTGGTCAGATGTCCGTGGCTGGATTTGCTGTTAGTGTTACAGAGGCGGTTACCATAGGTGATATGAATGAAGAAAAGCAGTTTAACCAACAAGATGCCAGTTTATGCCGCAATTGCTCAGTCGAAATGAGCACTGAAATTTGGTTGCGAGTATCAATATTTGGAATTTGGACACAGGGCCTCCAAATGACTCTCATTTTCAGATACCATCACAGCGGGAGATGCCACATGAAATGGACAACTTGCTGTGTAGCCTAGTCGAGAAAGCCTCAACATTGCCTATAGGGATAGACAAGTTCTATTTTCTTCAACACTGCACAATGAGATATCAACCGGGAATTTAATGTCCGCCAGACAAAAAGAGACAACAAATATGTCTTTCTTATTTTTTTTGTTTAGTTGTATATTACAGTTAATTTACTTTAAATGAGGAACCTTGTTCACCCGTCGTTTCTTGGGTGGTGCCTTCTTGGACTCTTTTCGGATCTTGCCAAACTCCAGATTGATGAGTCGGTTTCTCTGTAGAAGATAAAGAAGGGGATATTAAGCTTGATAAAGATATGCGACTTTCCAAGGGCAGCCAATAATGACCTAGCTAGAAATATCCTGAAACTGAAAGAGAACATTGCTTCACCTGAAATTGAGAAATGGTATTCAACAAGGAAAGGGCTGTTGGAATTGGATTTCTCACACTTTTAGGCTCAATAACCGCTAACTATGATTTTGGGTACATGCCTCAGACTGGAAACTGTCTTCATCTCTTATCTGACGGCAATTCCTATCAAAAAGGTTCATCACAGGCATGTCCTATCAAATTTTTTCATTTCTTATGGCAGAAGTGTAAAAGAATTCTACAAAGATGTTATGTTTTCGGACTTTCTCTCCAAATCAAAAGTCCAGCTACAAAAGAGATTCATTACACTAATCTTCTTTCATACTTACATATTGTTTCGCCTTCATCAATTTGAATCGGTCGAAGTCACCCAATTTGGCCCTCTGAAAAATAATGAAGGACATGGTGACTATCAGTTAATAGGGAGAAGTGAATTTTTTCTTTTTGTTTTAAAACAACATTTCCTTGAACGTTTCTATCAAAATTCAACTAGTTGGTCAGTAGGCACATGTTATTCATTGAAATTCCTGCCTCAGAGTATAAAGCGTCTTCATCTCTTATCCGACGGCAATTCCTATCAAAAAGGTTCATCACAGGCAGAGTTCTACACACCCTTATAAAAAGAAAAAGAATCCTAGAGAAATCTTACCAATGCCTTGTTGGCGATTTTCTTGGCCCAGGTGGTTTCGGCCCATTTCTCATCAATCTTCTCCGCAGTCCACTTCTTCATGAGTGTTCCATTGCGGCAGCCATAAGCAACATTGGGGATGACAAATGATGTCAGATGAAGCTCCTTGAAGTTGATCGACTGACGCTTAATCTGTGGACCATCAACGTGGGCCTGAAAATTGCAGTCAGAATACATCAGAAATGTGTTCGGATGAACTATTACTTTGATAGTGTTTCAGCCAGAGTTCAAGCAGGGCGTGGCAACCTGCCTTTTTCAGACTGTGCCCTTTTCTTCTGCCCTGCCTTTCCAGATTTCTGGCTGAAACATTATTTGAAATTCACTTCATTCAACATCAATGCAACAGTCCTTCCATTTTATATGACTTTCTGACATTTTGTGAGATATATCATTCTATATCGCCTCAGATTGGAAACTGTCTTCAGCTCTTATCAGACGGCAATTCCTATCAAAAAGGTTCATCATAGGCATAGTGAACACGCCGGCACTGGATATGGAATGGTTATGAAAGCAACATTTACCCGATTCTGATCAATGATGTTGACAATTGCGCATAGTTTGCCGCTGTCTGGGCCATAGGCAATATAGCCCACACGCCCAAGTTCGACGAGTTTGTTGAAAACCTGAAAAGATATCACAGACAAGTTCAGATTTTAGAATTGTGGGAGGGCCAAGAGGAAAAAGTATTTGATGTGCCACCAAATCTTGAGAATACAAAGAATTAATTCCACTCTTTTTTACATTTATGTAGTCGACATCGCCACGTCGCGAGAAGAGTGTGTTTTACGCCAGAAATGGCAATAGAATACAAATTACAATATCATCATGCAACGTTAACGAGTCAAAAGATAAATATATATGACATATCCGACATTGACAACATTACATGCCTCCTTTTTAAGAATGCCTGCCCGGAGCTCATAGAATACATGACAAGGGACAATGACATGCAACGCATAATGTATTGTAGGCCCCTATACAGCAGTGACTGTAGCACTACACACTGTACACTAGGTTACAGTGCATCAATGCATGGGGAAGCCACGGTATCGAGAGGGAAAACGCGGGTGGGATGGGGAAAGATTTGGGAACGTTTGTTGGACGTCATATAGGCGATATGGGCCATATACGACAACATGATTTACTAGACAAACACTTTATTTATCTAAAACAATCTGTAATTTGCATTTCAAAATGTGTGAAAACGGTGAATAATTGCATTTGAAGAGGCATTCCACACAAAATTCACGCACCATGCTGACGGCCGGGGAAAGAGGCCACGTGATCAGAATTTTAACAAAATATGTTTTCAGGTGTATTGAAAGTAATTTCTCTCAAAGATTTCCGTATCATTTATGATTAGAAATAAGCTGTGTATAAAACAAAGATTATTTTATTCACATTTTTGGTAATTTGACTAGTTCTTTAGTTTTTAACTCGCTTCCAACAGCTAATTCAGCCATTTTTGCACACATATTTACACAAGTACTTTACCTAGGTCGTGGTTGGCAGGTGCTCACTCGGTTGCATTTTCCATATGATTTACACTAAAACCATCGTGTACATTGGAAAGGTACGTCGGGTAGTAGCAGTTCATGACTTTTTTGACATAAAATAAAAAAATTACGAAATGTTTCTTCAAAGAACATCCATTTCTTTGCTCGGTCGCCAAGCAAGCTTGGTCCGAGAGACGGAGAGGACCATTGCTTGGTCAAGAGCAAGTTGCAAACATTATAGATCCTGCAGAAATTACGTCAAAGCTGTGGCTTCTCCCCTTGGTGTTGGTGGTGACAGTTTCAAAAAGCAAAATGTCAAACGGGAAATCTTTGTTGTGCCAGTGGGATTGAATGTCAGGTCCTTTTCTTCCGAGGCAACACCAGCATCCGAGAGTAAGTCGGTAAGTTTATTCATTAACCTACACAGGGATGTCTGGTTTGGTAACGTTGTCAGAGGATAGGATGACGGCGAGCATGCACGCCCCGCTAGTGGTGGCTAATTGAATCCGGTAGACAGCGCTGTCACTTGTGTGCCTTTTCAGCACTCATAAGGAGGTCGGTTTTGATACCAGAAAAACAACAAATGAGGTGAAAAGACCACAGCAAAATCATCCTGTCTCGCAAAACTGGATGACTTGGAAAATCTTTGCGGTGCAAGTATCATTTTACATTTCAGCCACTTGCAGCTCATATCATTGATGCTTTGAAAGCAATTGTGGGGGAAAAGAATGTTTCAATATCATTGGCAGTAAGAGAACAGCATGGACGGGATGAGTCGCACCATGTGTAAGTTTAAGAAGATCAAAATATACCATACCATGAGATATTTGTTTGTGCGTATTTGGTATCATGTCAAAACTTTCCACGTACACATATTATGATATATTGTAACATCCTCTCTTTTAAGTTAATTTATGTCAACAGAGAATTTAAATAGGGGCTATGACTCTCATAAACCAAGGACGTTTTGAATTGACTGAAAGAGCCTTTACTTCTTCATGTAAATACGTCTTTGGTTGAATTAAAACTCTTTCCTCTATCTTGGTAAGAAATGCTTGTGATCTCTATTTAGCTGCAAAGCACGATCAAAAATCATGTAGGCCTATGATTGGATTTTTTCTCTCTTCGTTTTAGTTGTTGCCCCGCAGATGCAGTAGTCTGGCCAAGTTCTACTGAAGAAGTCAGTCAGCTTGCCAAGCTGTGTTATGGAAATGATATACCCATGATTCCTTTTGGTACAGGGACTGGTTTAGAGGCTGGAGTAGCTGCTATTAAGGTAAATGCAGTATTTTAACACCTGAAGTCATGCAATCTGTAAACAGACAATCATCAAAAATGATATGAACAGTGCTTGATTGAGAGCGTTGGTTTGAAATGTAAATTTCTTTGCAGCCAGTGATGAGTTTTTATGGCAGACTGACTTCAACAAATATCTTGATATTTTCAGGGAGGCATCAGCTTCAATTTGATGAAAATGGACAAGATTGTTTCTGTCCACGAGGAGGACTTTGATGTGACTGTGCAGCCTGGCATAACCAGACTTAGCCTGAATAATCATTTGAGAGATACTGGACTGTGGTTCCCTGTTGGTGAGTTAGTTATGATAGGACTTTTGCTAAAACTTCAATTTCGAATCGATTTTCTCAGTTCGACTTGGAGATAATGAGCATTTGATTAGCGAATATTTGAGGACCTAGTTTAGGACCATAACGAATGAATATCTTACCAGTGTGGCCCACCCTGCATTAAAGAAACAAAACATGTACAAATGGACTGCTATACAGTAGAACTTTCCTCAGAGGACACTCTCTCTATTAAGGACACTAGATTTGGTCCAAAATTTATTGTTTCCATCCCATTTGACCTCTCTAATCAGCACACCTCTCTATTAAGGTGAGCAAATGTCAGTCCCAAGGGTGTCCTTATTAGTGAGGTTCTACCGTAGTTCTAGACAACTTAAAAGTACAAACTTTGCTTTTCAGATCCAGGAGCAGACGCATCCTTGTGTGGTATGTGTGCAACGTCTGCCTCGGGTACGAACGCTGTCCGTTATGGAACCATGCGAGAGAATGTGCTCAACCTTGAGGTAGTGCTAGCTGATGGAACCATCATACATACTGCTGGCAAAGGGAGAAGAATGAAGTAAATATATATTTACAAGTTCTTCTTCTTCTTCAGCGTTCGCTCTGCGCTTGGAGGTGTATTCTCCAGGAGTATTCCTCCTCCAAGGCAGGATGAGTTTACATTCCACTACGGTTAGGCAGCAATTGGGTTCATTGGCCTAGTGACTCCGTCTTTGGCCAGGCCGGAGGTAGAGTCCATGCAAGCTACTCATGTTTCTCCCTTGGTGGGGTCTTTAACCTGCCCCAGCATAGACACCAGATACAAGGAACCTCAGTTTTATGTCTCATTCGAAGGACTGCGAAGAGACAAGTTCTTCTGTAGCTATTTGTTTGCTGGTAGGTCCAACACATTCGGATCAAAAGCCAGCTTAAACACTGGTATATGACTTTAATAGCTTTCTTTTGTCCTTATAAAATCTTCAAAGAACGTCTAGGCTTTACTCCATCATAAGGATGAAGTTTCACCACCCTGAATGACCACAAAGCTTTTGGGCTCTGTGGCGAAACACTCTAGGACTGACACCAGCCGACTTCGTGACCAAAAACAGGCTGTTTGTCTGAGGGTGCACCTCAAAAAAGCTGAAGAAGGAGATGACAAGTTGCAGTTCAAGCTAGAACTTGCCCAAAGTTATCTTTTGAACCGATGTTATATAATTTTAGCCATAACTCAATGTTTGATCCTTGCTAACCCTTATGTGTTTTACAGAACTTTTCTTAGTTACTGTACAATTTGCTTGCAGAAAAACGGCAGCTGGTTACAACCTGACCAATCTATTTGTCGGCTCTGAAGGAACTCTCGGATTCATAACAAGTGCCACTCTCAAATTGTATGGCATCCCTGAAGCTGTAAGTCTGATTGCATAGGTCAGTGCTTTCAGTTGCACAGAACACTTCATATGCTGCAGTGAGTGTCTTTTATTCCTGGGAAAAATTATTGTAATGAAAATTAACGTCTGCTTGTAGAAATAATCCATGACCAAAAAGGTTGGGTCAAATTGTGTTCAAAATGATGAATTGTTTTGTTTACATTTCAGATGACGTCTGCTGTGTGCCAGTTCCCTTCCATGCAGGCTGCAGTCGATACGACTGTACATACCCTGCAGTGTGGTATTCCAGTTGCCAGAATAGGTATGTGTCTCTGTGGTTATGAAGCACAGAAGCTGTTTCGCCTTTCCAATCCAACTGGCATCCTTTAGAGTCTATCATTGGCTCAAAGCCTGGCAAAAAGCATAGTTCTGCAGCTGGAGTAAACTTTACTTAGAATCTTTAATCTATGTTTGCCGTTACGGAAACAATTGTAGCCATGATGATCTATCTTTCCAGAATTCCTTGACAGGTTGATGATGGATGCATCCATAAAGTACAGTCAGTTGGAAAGACTCAAGCCGTTGCCTACTTTGTTTCTCGAGTTCCACGGATCAGAGCAGAGTGTGGAAGATCAGGCCAAATCAGTCGGTTAGTGTTGATGATAATAGGGCAGTGTCTTCCCGGACTGTTTTGAGTGTGTTGGGCTGCCATATTTAAAACAGCATCACCAAAAGTGATTTTTGTTCAGAAATCATTATCAAGACCTCCACGGGTCACAATGTTTGCACCCTGGTGTCTCAAAAACCCTTTTAAAAATGCCTCAAATCTGAAAGCCAGTAAAAACGCTGTAGTCTCTTTAGCTATGAAAGGCCAATTCCATCCTCGAATGCATGTGTAAATTCATATCAGAATAGAAGTACTTTGGCCATTCCATTGCACTAGGTTTTTGCAAATCAGGACTTGACCCATCTTAGATAATCAAGGTATCTACATGTACATGTACTTTCATTCGCCACTTGCTCTTGTTCCCACCTATGCTAAGATCGAAAGGCACAGCGAGTGGCGCCCTTGATTCAGGATGGTTCAACCAGACTTAACCCTGAGCCATGGACGGATTAGTCTCCTGGTGTCAATACCAGTATATGCTCCTAGATACATTAGGCTCTTGAACCCGGAATTCTTTGATCCCAGGCAGTAGTTCAGCTGACATTATTTTAGCCCTCTCAAAATTTTATTTAGCTGAGCTTGCGGCATCAAATGGGGGTTCAGACTTTGCTTGGGCCAAGGATCCGGAGGAGCGCAATAAACTGTGGAAAGCCAGACACGCCTGTTGGTATGCCTTGCTTGCATTGAGGCCGGGGTGTAAGGTGAGCAAAATGAAATATCGAAAGCACGTTTGGGAATCATAAATACTGTCCTCTTTTGAGAAACGCCCTACTGGAAGAGGTGTTCTGTTGGGTGCAGTGATGTCCACTATTCAGTATTCACTGCTGATTAAATTTTTTTCCTAGTTGAACACTTACTACAAAACTTCCATCGTGACATACCGGGTAGTCATTGACACAATAGTTTGCTTGCCACTACCTTTGGGCATCAGTTGGATTTTGGCCTACTGACTCTGTCTCAAACCAAGGGGGAGAAGAAACACAAGCAATGTATGTTCTCACTTTGATATGCGGGTCTGGCACAGGCAGAAGGTACAAGGATTGTATACTGAGTTCTTGATGGATATATACTTCAAGTAATTATAAAGTCTGCCAACTTTCGAACTGTTTCTTCTTCGTCTTCTGGCGGAGGAATGGTACTCCTGGTGTGTGTGAAACTATATGTACAAGTACAGTGGAACCTCTGTTAGCGGACACCTCTCTATTAAGGACAACCTCTATTAAGGACACTAGTTTTGGTCCCAAATTGGTTGTTACCATTCAATTTGACCTCTCTAATCAGGACACCTCTCTATTAAGGACAGCACTTGTCAGTCCCGAGGGTGTCCGTAATAGAGAGGTTCTACTGTAGGTGATTAAGAGTTCTCTTGGTGGATAAGGGTTTGCTATGCCCTGGGAATGTCAAAACCCTGATCTCTATTAATTGTTGCATCTAATCTCCTAATCTGAATGGCCTCGATGTATTTTCGTTTTCCTTGATTCCTACCGTAACCATTCTAATTTAGGCTGGGAAATTAATGTAAAGCGCTTTGAAATGAATTAAATTTAGAATAAATTTTTCAGGGCAAGTCGACTGATGTTTGTGTGCCTATTTCCACTCTCCCAGATGCTGTTCTGGAAGCTGACAAGATTTTACAAAAGTATCCAAACATCACAGGTAATGGCAGATAACATTAAAGGGAGGCCATAGGCAGGAGCAAGGAAGGCCTGATTTAGTTGCACAATTTTGCTGATAGGGGTCTCTCCCAAATCACACTACAATGTACATCGAAAATGCTTGTATGAGGAATATTCATCGCTGAAACATGAGCAAGTCCCCTTACTGTGTATGTAAGTCAATGAAAGACCACTAATTTGATCCCCATGCTGCTGCTCGGCACCTATAAGTGTATGGGGAAGGGGGATAGGGGGTCATTTTGTGCTGGTATAAAGGTGTCAATGACATAAACCAGTGCTTCCAACTTGAATGAATCGGCATCGCTCTCGTACGGAGAATTCGATAAATGCTTTGACTGAATATTCTCTATTTTGATGCCTGGGTGTCTTCTATCTTTAGGTACCATGGTTGGCCATGTTGGTGACGGCAACTTCCATGTTTTACTCGCATTTGATCCCACAAATCCTAAAGACAAGCTTGCTGCCGAGGCTATCGGTAATGAGATCGGTCTGTAAGTATACACATCAGTAAACCTTTAAACCACTGCATCACGGTGGGTCAAGGTATTGGTTTGCCTAAGAAAAATACATGCTTACCTGGAGAGGAAATGACGAAAACAAAAGATCAGTTCATTTTGAGGGGCATTAAGGCCCGCTGTTATAATTTTAATCTGATTGTACCCCTCCAGCACTGTAATGGGAGGGTCATGTTTCTATTGTGTTGCAAAGGTAAACCAATACCTTACCCTGCGTGTGCATGATTTGGTAAAATCTAAACTTCGTCACATAGCGCAGTGCTGTTGAACTGACACAGTGTCATCGTATTCCTGCCCCAGGTTGCAGTTTGCCGGCCATATATCGGTAATGACGTCATCTCCACATCCTATACAGGGATAGGAACATAGTGCGTTCCATATTATCTTAAGTGTGCATGTTTCAAGGATTTGGTGATGGTCATAACCCTATTGGGTTTATGCCAGAGGTATGGAGTCCACTATAGGCTACTAGCCACCTTTGTGGGATCTTTTAATCGCCCTGGCATAGACACTCAGGTACCAAGGGACCACGGCTTTTGGTCTCATTTGACTGACTCAAATTCTAAACATTGTACGTGTTGTGAAGAGCCAGGAATTTTAGTTCCTTGAAGGCCATGCTGGTTCATCCAGAAATACAATCCTGGGTTCTCCCCGGGATCACACCCGTGCCCTGTTGTGTGGTAGTGTGCAGGGTTAACCACTAGGCTATAAGGCTCCTAAAGAGCGTCATGTTGCACGGTATGACAGACTGCATTTGCTGGCTAATGATGTCGTGACGCATCCCTACATTATGTCAGCCCATCAAGAGAACCTGTTGATTTAAATATGGCATTGAAATGATCTGCTGGAAACAAGTTCATTTATTTTTGTGAGGATGCCACATTTTTAAAAGGATTACGCATGAGGAAACCTTTCACTTCACAACCTCATTTCAGGGCTGCACTGAAGTTGAATGGCACATGCACCGGTGAGCACGGCATTGGTATTGGAAAGCGCCACCTATTAGTGAAAGAACTAGGAGAAGCAGGCGTCACCTTGATGAAGAATATCAAATCGGCTGTCGACCCAAAAGGGTTAATGAACCCAGGAAAAGTGTTGTAGATTTCACTTTTGTCCTTTATTTGAAATGGTGTTAACTGCTGTGAAATGTTCGCGAAGCTAAAGTTGGTGATTTCGCTTATTTTCATTATCATTTGCAATATACTAAATGCCCTGGTTATTGCCAACCTTTTATAGTTGACATTTTAACGCTTTAAAAAATTTAGTGGGAAAATCATGCAATTAAAATGCTCACGAACATTTCACGATTTGATACTGTTTGTAGATAGCTATGTATACATACTGGTGCTGAATTGTAAATTTGAACGCTGAAATTGGTGCTGTGATAATTCTGTTGTTGTTAAAAGTTAAGTTAAAGTCGGCTATATTTTTGGAGCACATGATATGTGACCTACTCTATCTTAGATAGGCTATTGGTGTCAAAAATACTTACTTTTACTTAGGACCCTTCGTGCCCTAGGTGGCACATGGGGCGTTCCCCAGGGTCCTCCACTCAAGTCTGTTGGCTTCTCGCTGTCTGGCTGCCTCCCACGTTAGGCCCTTCTCTTGAAGTTTCTTTGCCATGGAACGCCGCCAGGTCTCTCTTGGTCTGCCTCTATTCCGTCTCCCCTGTGGTGTCCATGTGAGTGCTCTCCTTGGCAATGCGTTTGCAGGCATTCGGAGCACATGGCCCAACCATTGCCATCTTCGTTCCTTCACCAATTCTCACCAAGTCAAAAATAGATATCGAATTATTTGCATGGGCTCATTCTGCACAAAGTTGTCATGAAATGATGTATGCCACATGACATTTGCTTGAGAATTTATTGATTATTTGCATAAGAATACATTTTGCTCTCATAGTTTTATCACTATTTATTGTGAGAAGCCTCTTGTTAATGGAAGTTATACTTGGACTCTGGAGTGAAAACCATTATTTGTTAAACAACTTTATCTGCTGTTTTACTTGCCAATAAAGATCTCTAAACAGCTTAAAAACTACATACGACTTGGTGTACAATCTTTTACCAAGAAAATATATATATTCTGAGAAAGAAAAAAGTCCTCACTTTTCTTCTTTTCATGCCTTTTCTTTTTGCCATTACCATAACCTGGAAAGTATTTGCGGCAACTTTTTTTTGTTGTCTGCCTTTTACTTCAAAACTATACATTTTGTGTGTGTGTCTATTTTGCTGAACTACGGGAGCCATAAAGCATAATGTATGGAAAAAGTGAAATTTTGCGCTTGTTTATTTTGCAGATCAAGTGAAAGTGTAAAATCAAACTGCCCGCAGATGTTTCAGAGGTTACAGTTTATGACTAATTGCAAATGACTGCAACTCGGGGTTGCACACTGAGCGATTCCCTGCAAGTCAATTCATTGCAACTAGCCACGTTGCAATGTTGCAATGAATCTTAGGAAAGACACATCATATTGAGTGATGCATTGCTGTATGCAACTAATTGCACTTTACTGCGATTCATTGCAAATGACTGCAACTAGGGGCGCACACTGAGCAATTCATTGCAACTAGCCGAGTTGCCCCTCAAATATGTCAAACTATGTTGAACACAATAGGGCAAATAATCAAATAACAAAATGAAATCTTTCAAACTTTTTATTAAGCACTTTACCATATATATGACGTTCATATCATACATTTGTGACAGAACTCCGGAAAAAACCCGAACTAATAAATTTCATAGTTGAATTATGAAGTACTTCATAATGCTATGAAGTACTTCATAATGTTACAGTCAAATCACTGACCCTTTAACTATGAATTTGACGATTAAAACCTCAAACTTTATGGTTTTATTTTTCCCCTGAAATGCAGCGAGTCTAAATATCAAGGCAGGATATGGACGATCTTAGCATATTTTCCCTCTTAGGAATTGCACGTGATAGAGTAAATCATTTGTCACCCTGATATTAAAAAGACAATATAGGCAGCAGCTAGGCAGGCAAGATAAAGTTACACGAAGTCGCCAATAGGGGTCTCTCACATCTCACAGTACGTCGAAACTTGGGTCGAAATGATTCATGCTTGTATGAGGAATAAATTTAGTGCTGAATCCAACATGACCCAGGGCCTTACTGCGTATATTCGTCACCTGAAGATGGCCAAATTAGCCCCTCTGCTCCTGCCTACAGTCTCCCTTTAACACCTTCAGTGCCAGTGTTTCACCTCGAAACAGTCACCCCTTTTCAAACCCTCAGAAAAAAAAGTATAAGAGATGGCTGCATAAGGTCTTTTGCAGTAACTTCTCCACGACAAGGTCTTCTTGAATCAATTGAGTTATGTTAGCTACACTCCTTTACTATATTCTATTTTTTGGTTGAAAAATGACCAAAAATGACCAAAATGACCCCCTTTCCCAACACCCCCCCGACCCCCCCCCCCTAAAAATTCCCGCTGTCGGAACAGCTTTATTTTGTTATTCAGTGGTTTGGTCTTTTCAGTTCCTACCTTGCCCTGAAGATGGCGATGGCGTAGTTCTTTCATGAAATCCATGAGACTCCGATAACCAGCTCAAAGAGGGGGGGATTTGGGCCACGAGATCTACGTGGTTCGGCGCTGAAGGTATTAAAGAACGTTTTTCTCACTACTCACAAACATTATAGAGTAACCAGACTGGTTACTCTAAGCAAACATATTGAACTATCGAGGGCGGAGTACAACTGTCATATAATTTAAAACCTCTGGTATATAATGATGCTAACATAAGTGCATGCGGTATAAAGAAGCCCTTGGGAAGAAGCAATCGATTACATTACAAAGCCTATTCCCTAGCAGACGAATAATGGAGTTACATGAGGCTTCGAATCCTCAGCCCATACTCTGTATAAACTCAGAATCGCAACATCTTTTTCATTTGAGATTGAGACACTATGATATTCACTCTTCAGCTAAAAGATTTACAGCAGAACCTCCCTTAGTGGACACCTCTCTATTATGGACAACCTTTCTTTTAAGGACACTAATTGTGGTCTAAAAGTGATTGTTTCCATTCAATTTGACCTCCCTAATCAGGACACCTCTCTATCCAGAATAGCAATTGTCAGTCCTGAGGGTGTCCTTGAAAGAGAGGTTCTACTGGACATCACCATCGCAGCATAATGCATTGTTCTCCACCCGACCATCTATCAATCAACATCGATTGTTACAGCCAATGTAGGGTAATTTTCATGTCTATCTCCTAACCAGTACCATCCTGAGGAAATCAGGGTTTATGTTCGCTTCTCCTGTGTGCAGGTCTGGAGAAGCAAACATTAACCCCTGATTTTCTCAGGATGAAAAAGTACAGGGTAACTAACTCTAAGATTATGTTGAGGATAGTCTCAAATCTTTTCTGCAACTACTAATAGTTCGTCAACGCCTGTTACCTCTGCGACCACGCCCACCACGTCCCCTGCCACGCCGTCCACGGCCCCCGCCACGCCCTGGCTGACCTTGTCTGATTCCTTCGCGGAACTCGTGGAAGTCTCTTTGGTATCTGTCCTCTGCCCGTTGATCTTGTCCAAAACCTCCCCTGAATCTGAATCCCCGGCCTCTGTTCTCGGCAGCCAATCGCTCCTCCTCTTCAAGTTCGTCCGGTTCACCATTGAGACACTTCACACACTTTACATTTTCCAGATGGTTCGTCCCAGATGGAATGCAGAGAAAGTGACCTGCAGGACAAATGAATAAGACTTCTATGCAATAACGAGTACTTTTGAAATTCTAAAAAGTGAATTTAGTTGTCATAACCTGAACTCCACAACATTACATTCGAGAGAATACTTATATTTAGTTGCACTTCTTCCAGAATAAATGTTGTCCAAATGATCTTCGTGGATCTTTTATTCTGCTCGATTAGTTTGGTATAATTGTAATACTCTCTCAATTCATATGTTTTCCCTTTCCACCCCATCCCCAAAATCACAATCACAAAACTATGTGAACTCACCTTTTTGGCATCTGTACCATTTGTTTTCAGCAGTCGGCACAGATGGCCTCTCTTCCATCTCGATGGTGGACAGTTGGGTGGCTGCCAAACTCTCCATCGGTTTGTACCCTCTTCGTAGCTTCTGTAGATTCTTTGCAATGTTTGCGTCTGTCTTTTTCTCCAGCGATGAGAACCGTTCAAGTGGACTTAGGCAGCGGCAGTCCCTGGGACCGCCCTTAGTCTTGCAACAAATGCTACATCGCCCCGCAGCCTGCATGTATTCTAACTGAACAAGAGAGCACTCAGAAACTGTCTGAATGATCCTGTATTCCTCCTCTTTCATCTTAGTTTTGGATGCTGACAGCAGACGTAGTCGCATCGAAGTGACTACTGTTTTGTAGTCGGACATATTTTTGAAGACCTTAGCATTGGACTCTGCCAACTCCTCAATGCGGCCTATGTATTCCCAAAGAAGGTCTAGGTCTGGGTCGAACGGCTTCTCTGCCCTTTGTGCCTCCTCCTTCATCTTCTTATGCTCTCTGGTGAGGACATGAAGATATTCTCTGATCATACCTCCATATCTTGGACAGAACAGGACTGGCTTTGTGCAGGACTGCAGAGGACAATACTTCACTGTCACATCTGTGAAGTCCCCGAGGACCGTTCTCTCCATCACCTCATCCATACGTGTCATTGGTAGTACGTGGCCACAAGGGTGGAGAGAAACACACCTCGTTTTCTCCTTGCCAAATTTACCAAACAACCTGGGACGACATTTTGGACATGCGAAAGGACATGGCTCTCCACAAAGCCCCATGCACAGATGGTTGCAGGGAAGCAGATTCAGACATGGCTCATCACATGGTGGACGATCACATCTTTCGGAACATCTTTTTGTGCAAAAGTGATGTGGGCACTGCCACATACAAGGCAACTGACAGGAAATACTAAGTCCGGAGCAGGGGTCTTTCCTGTGCTCTCTGTGGTAACATCGGTATTCGCTTTTTTCCATGCAAGGTCCACATGGCTTTCCGCACTGGCTTCGGCAAGGATGGGAACAGATCAACCGTTTCTCGCACTTCTTCCTGCACTCCTGGTGAACTATCTGACATGCAGAGCAACTCCCCTGGCAGATGTGTCCACATGTCAGTTTCTTCTCACAATCAGCCTTGCAGGCAACATCCTTGACGTCAACATTGCATTCTACTGCCCAGTGATGCTTGCAAGGTAGCTGTTTCATTGCTTTCTCCTTGCAGATATACGAACCATCTTTAGCTACATGACATTTCACTTTAACCTCCTTATGTTCGCATGGAAGCTTCAAGTCTACGATGTGTTGACAGTTTTTTGGCTTTTCCCGTTCGAAGCACTTGGAGGTGATGTCATGCTTACAATCCAGTTGGTACTTAACTTTGATTTGGCACTGAAGTGCCATCGGATCCGTCGATTTGCGGCACAGTACTTGTTTTCGATGCTTACAAGGCAGGGTTACAACGATCTGCTCCTGACATGAGATTTCTACAAGTTGGTTTTTACATTGAACCTTAGTAGTGTGACCACAAGTTAGGACCTTGTCGACTTCGACATCACACTCTGAACTACTCTGGCAGGTTTGGTAGCATTCCTTTTTGCAAACATGCCTGCATGACAAAAGCCTGGTGCAAGGCTGAGTACAGAAGGCTGAAGAAGAACAAGTCTCTGAACACTTCTCTGGACACAGATGACCACACATCAGTTTCTTTCTGCATGGCTTCTGACATGGGAAATCCTTCTTATAACAAAGTGTATCATATTCATGACCGCAGTCACGTTTCACCGGCACAACGACTGCGCAAAGTGCTGCACAGGCTTGTCCACATGTCTCGCTGCAGGTGTGGCCACAAGGAAGTTCCCTCGTACAAGGTTCTGGACAAGGATTGTGTTCTTTGTGACATTCTGTATTGTAGCAATGTCCACAGTCTTCTCGAACGACAGGAATCTGGACTTTGCAAGGCAAGCAGTCCTTCCAGCATGGCAATTTGCAGCTCTTGTGGTCATTCCTGCAGACACGTTTGCAGCGTTTTGGGCACTTCTCTGTGCACTTTTCAGCTCCGCATAGCTCCGAGCAGACATGGTCACAGGGGAGGAGCCTCTCACAAGGTTGTGGACAAGGATGGTCTTCCTTGAAACATTCTGTTGTATATTCATGTCCACATGTCTTCTTCTTAACAGGTATTAGCGTGTGGCAGGGCTTACATTCCTCAAAGCACTTGTAGGGACATGACCTGTGACCATTCCTGCATTTTCTTTCGCATTGCTTCTTACATTGGTACTCTGTATGTTCTGGATCATAAGGGTGGCAAGACAAGTCACACACATGACCACATGGCAGACGAAAGTTACACGGCTCCGAACATCCTCCACATGGCACCTTCTTGAAGTCTCCTTCAGTTGATATCTTTGTGACCTTGCCATGGTTGGCGCAGATGAACGGAATGTTGTCTTTCAACATGCCTTTCTTTAAGGCATCAGCCACGATACCTCGCCACACGTCATTTCCTCTAGCCTTAGCATACATGAGGAAGTTACCAAAGCAGTAGAATCCCATCTTTGCCCTGGAAATAGACACGCAGATTCTATTCGAGGCTTTGAGGAAGCCAATCTTCCCGAAGGTATTGCTTCTCACATAGGACATGATAATCACGTCATTTTCTTCGCCCTGGTAGTTGTCAACTGGCACCACTCGTATCCCATAAAATTGAGCCTGTTTGTGTCGCATTCTTTTACGTATCTGGAACATCTGCCCTGAATACATGGTCAGTACTGTGATCTGCGTTTGCTTATAGCCCTGCTGAAGGAGGTATTCACACAATCCGACCACCAGAGCTGCCTCATGGTCATTCGTGTGACTTCTCGTGTCCTCAACTCCATCCTCAGGGACGTTGTGATTTAGGAAAACCACATCATTTTGGATCCCCTTCACATGGTCATAGCTAAAGACTTTCTTGTGATCGTGCAATTCAGTGTAGATATGTGGTACAAGGAATTGGGATATCTCTGGCCTCATACGGTGTTGGAACTCCAAGGTTGACACTGGTAGTCTGTTCCTTACCATTCGCTCAAAGAGCGATATATCCAAGTTGTATTCCCTCGCTAGTTTGTACATTGTGGGATTTGGACGAAGCTGCTTGTGGTCGCCAATCAGGACCAGATGTTCGCATTTCTCTGTAAGGGCTGTCACAATGTGAGCCTCGAGGACTTCTGCCGCTTCTTCTACGATCACAATCTTTGGTTTCACCCTTTGGATCAGGTCATGGTACTTTGCTGCACCAGTCGTGGTGAGGCCAATTATCTCAGCGTTGTTGATGGTTTCATAGTCAATCTTCTTATTGAGTTCATCGAGAAGGTCGTAATCTTCGTTCAGGTCTTTCAAAATGCGCTGAACCTTGATGTCCTCATTTTCAAGGTGGATTGAGCACCAATGTAGGTACAAGCTAACGCGCTGATTCCCGGCAAGTCTCCAGACATCAACAATGTTATCAGCAACATCAAACTCCATAGGGGCAGTCTGGTTGAGACGTCTTCTTATGTGTATTGGTAACATCACATTCTGGTCTTTCACAACTTTCTTCTTTTGCTTCTGATTGTTCATCTTTTTCAGCCAGTCCTCCTCATCTAACTCTCGTTCCAGTTGCTGTTCCTTGACATCATGTTCAAGTAGTTGAAGCGCTTCCCTCCACCGTGCTTCCTCCTCAAGATCCAAATCAGCTACAAGGCCGGCTACAAGGCTCTCAACACCTTCATGATCAGCAGCTCCTGGATTCAGGCTCTTGACCTGTTTCAGTGTCTCTTTATAGTGTTCATTGTTCACTTGATTAATGTTGGCTCCATCCAGCCACACTGTCACTGCTTCCACCATATCAAGGCCACAATTTTTCAAGCTTGCAAAGTGTGTTTCTGGCAACACTGGGATGACCTTCCGCAACGCAAGATCAGATGGCTTGTAGTTGAAAGCTTTCATTCCCTTTTTGAGGATATCGTCCAGTCGCTTGATTTCATCTCTGATGCGATCCCTTGCTTCATAATCCTCTCTCTTAGGATGACCTCTCCTTCTTAGAGTATATGGCTCAAGGCGTTCATTCTTACACCTTCCGCCAATGCGCAACATGTTTGTTCCAACCTTGCCTTTTAAATCGAGGATCCCTTCGAGGAACTGATCAAGTGCGTGGTTTGTGTAGCACATCACCATAATATGATTGCCTCTACTTTCGTCCCTCACATCTTCATCATAGTTATCATCTAGATAATGGTACCCCTGAAGAATTCTTTGAAACTGATCTCCAGTGTTGCGTCTATTGTACCAGAGCTTGCGGTTCGACAGCAGAAGCTCCACGAACTTCAAACCAATGTAGGTCTTGCCAGTCCCGGGCGGTCCTTGGATCACAGATAATTCGTGGGTAATGGCATTTTGCAGAGCAGCTATCTGTGAATGGTCAAGGCCTAGATCTGGCAGGTTCCCCCACTCTGCTGGGTCCAAGGCGTTGATTGTACTTCCTTCTTTGATCCCTTCTTTCACTGGCTGAATGTGTAACAACTGTTCATATTTTGTGATATCAGCATCTTTTTCCGGATCAAAATCACGCTGGTAAAGAGCACGAAGTACAACATTCTTTTTTTTGACAGCATCATTAATTGTTTCGATTCGCTCTTCACGTGTCTTTGCTTTTGCTGGAACCAACACCTTAAAGTCCATATCTGGTTGTTCAGTCAGGTACTGTGGAGGTTCAACTGAGGCCTGGCACTTGAGAAGGTACCTTTCAAAAGGAAGCGTAACACCATCACAGTCCATTTCTTCACCCAACTGCTGCAGCCTCAACAGCACGTGGCGGTAAGATTCCAAGTAGGAAGTGGCCTCGATCATCGTCCATTTCCTTCGGTCTCCCAGCATTGTCATGAGACCAGACTCAAGGAGCAAGACAACTTGACCCTGCATGAGATCATTAGTCTCTCTCTCTTCGATCGTGGCACAAATGATAGATTCAAAATCATCAGACGACAAGCAGACAAGATTCCCATGAAGTAGACGTTTGCTGCTCTCCCATTTGATTCTCTTCATATGCGAGATATCAAACTGCACTCGACACGCAAGACCACGTGACTTCGATTCGACCTGAAGTAACTTGACATTGTTATAGCAATAACCGTCATCAAGTCTTGTAACTTCTTTCCCTTGAAATTTATATTCTCTGTACTGTTTGATACCAGCTCGCAGTGGCCCGATCAGATCCTCTCGCAGTAGACAGAACTGGGTGTCTAGATATTGAAAAGCGTTCTTGTATTTGCCAGTAACAATGTTTTCTTTCAGGTCTGGAGGCTCACTCCCTGGCCCAACATCCTCAACGTTCGGTAGAATAGGCTTGTTGATGAAGTCGTTCGGATCTTCGTCTGCTGTGTCGTCGTCCAAACAATCCCCCCGATTGATCTTCTCTGTGATTGCTTCATGTAGCACGACAACTTTCTCATACTCTTCCAAGATCTGTTGAGTTTTGATGTGGGCATTCTTTACAAATAAAAGCTTCAATCGGGGCAACATCAAAGTGACCTTACCATGGCATGTTGTGGGGAAATTATTCAGTAGGTAGCGGAATAAAATGAGCAAGCTGACAATACCATTGTGGGGGCTGACCCTTTGGTTGCTGAGGTAATCCACCACCTGTCCTTGGAAAAATTCTGAAGAGGCAATTGTAGACATGACTTTCTGGATGTTCAACGCCAAGGTCGTGGACTGGCAGAGTTTTGCAAAGATCCGTAGGAGCGTCTCCACACGTTCTGGTTTAGAGTTTTGAGAATCCAAGGACGCTTCTAACTTTGGCATGTTCTTCATCAAGAACAAGGCATTGTCTTCACCTGTGCGTTGGTCCATTATCTCCAATTCCTTGTTTGATAAGACTGGACAGTCCCAGCTAGTAACTGCTCCTTGGTACCACTGCGCATTTCGTGAACCTCGCTGGCCAGACCCTCTGTTTCCTCCTCCCTGTTGCCCACGCATGTTTTGCATACTTCCATAGCCCCTATGCAGCTGCTCTTCTCGAGCATTCCCTGTTAAATTATCACAGCTCTGACCTATCCCCATACCACCACGACCAAAACCACGTCCACGATTCTGGCCACGCCCTCGGTTGCCCCTTTCGCTGTCTTGATTCCCTGAACCAAGACTTTGTCCAGACCCTCTGCCCCTTCCTCGGTGATTGTTTTCACTACACTGCTCACCACTCTGTTTATTTCCTCTTGACTCTGATGCGGTTCTGCTCCTATTTCCTCGTCGCCCACGGCTCGTGTCCTGGTTTATTCCACGACCCTGAGTATTTCCATCATCTCTTCTATCAGACCTGATGTCGGCTGTAAAATCAAAGCTCCTTCCTCGACCTCTACCCCTATTAGAGTCGTAGTATCCTGCACTGTTCCCAGGGCCTTGGTTTTCGGCATCCTGGTTCCGGTTACTTGGACGTCCTCTGCCTCTGTCGCTTCCACCACCTCTATTTGGATGGCCTCGAACCCTCTTCGTTGGAGCATCTTCTTTTGAAGTGGGCAAGTTATAAGCGGAACCAACAGTGAACGGCAGCTGCCCTGTGCTTGCATATCGAGAAGACTGGAAACCAGACTGGTAACCATCGTAGTCAGAGTAAGAGTTTCTTTGGTCACCACTCTTTGCTCTCACTGATCCTCGTTGAGGATTTGAGCCTTGGACATTGGGTCTTACCTTGGGTCTGGCACCACCAAAAATATCTCTTGATGGAAGCATCGTCAAGGTGGCAACCTGAAAAATGGAGAACAGTATGTCAAGTCATTGTGTCAAATTGAACTGGTCCAATTTGCTTCCTTTGCAGCGAAACTCTGGCTTGGAGTCAACGGTGTGCAAGAAATGGTATGGATTGAGTGTTGTGCAATGCAATGACCACCTTTTGACAAACATTGAAATTTTAGGCTTGGCGAATAACATTTTGAAAGAAGTAGTGCTTCGTGATCCTACAAAGGATTCTATTATTCAAGTCTTATCTTGATGGGATTTAAAAAAATCGTTTTCAAGTATCCCAGACAAACAAGTTCACAGCTTCGTCTTAGCCAGTAAAGGGCCCGGCTGTCAAGAACTTTGTAGCTAAAATTGAAAAGGCCAACAAAATATGCAAACACGGTAAGGGATCATCTCAAAATTGTTTAATGCCATGAGGGATGAAATACTTTTCTATATGGGGAGGCGGTCAGCCATTTCCCTGACAAAATTTCATCTTTTCAAGCTTGGCATCATCTGAAATAATAAAAGTAACGATGCCGGACATCAGTATCTTTTCGTCATTTGGGGGAGAGGGTTCAGAAAGAGGTGAAGATAGTACATCCCTCTCGGCACCAAGCAAGTTTTAGATCATCCCAAAGCAGGGACGGGACCTACCCCATTCGCAGGAGAGTATGCAGCTGGCTAACTTTCCCTCGAGTCTCGAGTTATTGGTACAATACAATGGTCCTTTGGTTTAAAGGCTGTAATCAGAACGAAAGATGTTACATTACACGACGTCTGAAGTAAAATTTTATTGCTCAATCTTACATTATAAGACAATGCTATATAAAATACACATACACAGCACATGACAATACATATATAGGACTGATGATTAGGGAGTGTACGGATAAAACTCTGTAGAAAGAGTAGGAATTTTGGGTAGGGTTCCATCTGACCGATCTCAACCTCCCTACGATACTAGTATAATGATAATAAAGAATGTAATGATATGATTATATGATTACCGTATCTGATAATGATTATATGATTACCGTATATGATGATGATAATCAGGTGAGAATCGATTTGTCCTGGTATTGATAAGTGTTTACAATTGAGTCGAATTCTTCTGTTGTCTTTTATTGAGACATGTTGTAATAAAGTTGATATCATATTTACATATTTCTGTGGCTGAAAGCAATGGCCTATCACACTGTTCCAGTCATGTCTGTCTATGTCAATTCAAGGTAGATGGAAGCCATTCGTATAGCCCTGCATGCAGTAGGCCTACTTGTGATCAGAGTCTTTCAAATAAATTCGTTTGAAAGACTCTGTTGAGATGTAGCCTATACTCGCATCGATGGAGGGAGCAGCTCAAACTGACGAAATGATGGAAAAATCGAAGCGGATACGACAGCGTCCAATCCACCGATGTCGTCTGCTCCTCTCGCGCACGTTTCATGAGCTCGGTCATGAGTGCCGAGTGAAAGGCCCTGAAACTAAGGATCATCCAGCATAGGGCTTCCATCCAAACTCCCCTTCTAGGCTTCTTCGCGCAGTCCTTACGTCTCGAAATCCAGTCGATTCAATACATTCCAGCTGTATATATGCATTCAGTGTATAGGCCCTGTTGTATTGACAACCGGACGGACGGGACACAGCCGAGTTTACAGTAGTAAAGAAAGACACTTACCTTTCTTCCATTGTCTTGTGCGTTGCTATGACGGTTTGGTAGGTTAATGGAGAAATCAACAGAAATATTTCACCCATCTGAGTATGTTCAAGCTCTGTACATTATTGAAGCCTTTGTACTGATATATAATGCCCAGCAGACAGCGAATCTAAAACTGGAAATTACGCATGGATTCGCCGAAACTATTCCCGGGAAATATCCATTCGTCGGTTTCGAGCGCGTGGAGGTTTTCAATCGTTCCAGACGGCGGTGTCGGATGCGTCATGGGGAAAATCAATAAATGCCAGACTATAGTATATCATTTGGAAAAATGTCAATGAATGATATTTTGAATGACATGGAGTGTTTGCTATGGAAAATATATCACGGTACTGGTGCACTTTGAAAAAATGTCATTGGGTCATTATTGAATACAAGACATGGAATTATTTTATGCATATACTGGTATACATCAAAATGTCTTTCACTGTTAATAAAGACCACACTATCCGGTATTCAAGAGCGAGAAGACCCAGGTTTTTTTTTTTTAAGATTCTTATCCGAACATTATTTCTCAAAGTCGGGTAGGGCAATTTTTACTTTTTATTTTGGCTGGCATCCTCGATGTCCACCAAATGTGTATTTTATTGATTCTACACTGAATCAAGGGTCAATTAGTTTGAACTCCTTGCCTATGCGTACCGGGCGGGTTAGGTTCGATCCGCTACTTTTGCTTGGGACGAATAATTATTGGTCTAGTGGCCGGTCCACTGCGTCAGGAGTGTAGGGTCAAGTGCTGCTTGAAAATAACGAGATCAGAAGTAAAAACTGTATATTTACGATGAGGATGTGGTAAGCTGGTATGGAATTAAAACATTGTAACAGAGCGGTAGATGTGAGAGAGGTCAATTCACGGAGATCCCGGAAAGGGCCGAAAGGTAAGAATCTACTTTTTTGTATTTCAAAAAGTTCGCCCCGTTTACATCATGAATGTATGCTCTACACACGATGTATGATTTACGGGGGGCGAACTTTCCTACCTTTCGGTCTCTTCAAGAACTCAGTAGATTTCTTGCTCCCTCTTCCCAACTAATTTCCTCAGGATGGGCCATTCAGGCGTGGTCTATCCTGAGCATCGCAGCTTGCAGACTATCCGTCGTTGAGGCCAGTCCACTGCGTCCGGAGTTTATATGTACCTGTGCAACAAGCAGGCAAGCCCCAACATGGTACAGACGCAGTGGACCAGCCTCGTCCTGTCGCCCGGTATTAAGGAGATCCAATTAGGATGACGCAATGGACTGCCCCCGGGAGTCTACAACATTGCTGCAACATCATAAAATGTAAGAACAGCTTTTCATAATTATTTATTTCCATGATTAAAATTAAGAGCAGACTTATGGGTATACGTGAACGTTTTACAAATACTTTTTTCTACATCCATTAGAAGCTACAAAGTACACTCATTCGCACTGGTTACAAAATATATACGCCGACACGACGGACAAAATAACCATGAAATATGCAAACACTGTTTTCAGAATGTTTTGAAATATTTTCAGGGTCATCATTTATCATGCGCGATCCAGCATGCCTGCGCTTTACTATAAACCACTAAAATTTCGCGGGCGTTTTAGTTTCGCGTATTTTGCGAATGACTTTTCGCGAAAATAAAAATCGCAAAAAGTATTTTCTGATTGGAAATTTGAAAGAAAGCCGTCAATCCATTAAAGTAAAAATCGTGAATTTTAAATTATTTTTCGAGAATTTTCGCAAATCGCAAAAATATGAGTGGCGCAAAAATTAGACGGTTTACAGTTCGGGTAACCCTGTTTTCGTTAGAAACTCTATGTTATGCCGATACACTTTTCGATCTACACAGTAAGTCCATACAACTACATAACATGCATATATCAATTCTCAAGAGATTGCGCAAGATACAGATATTCGACCACAATGAAACATCAAAAGCTAAAATTTAAGTAAACCCCATCGAAAAGTCCAATATCCACCTTCATCACAGCAGGCAGACCTGATCTTGGAGCCTTGTGTGTCAAGATGAGCGAACCCCATTGTCAAAATCTTACATTCCACATATTGGGGTGTTATTACAGTTATAACTACATATACCAGTTTTACCACTCTAGTCTAAGCTACAAATCGAGTCAGGCCAAGATCCGAACAGCGAGTTGTTGTCGTGACTCCTGTCCAAATCGTCGTGTCCGCCGTTGCGAGCTCCTTGATTTAGCTGCGTCATTACTAAAACTACGTTTACGCATTGATTGACCCGTCTCATGTATCCATTAATGCAGAATGCAGTTAAAAATCTGCTAGTGTTTCTTATTCTCGTGCGATTTGAATCTGTCAGCGAAACTGATTAAAGTAGCCAGTCCTACATGTATCTAAAGTCCCTTCCGGCACCACCACCACCACGACCACGACCGCGACCTCTTCCTCGACCCTGGCCGAATCCGTACTGCCGTACATCAGCCAGCAGCTGCCTTTCGGCCTCCAGTTTTCTCTCCTCCTCCTCTAGGTCAGCAGGTTCACCTCTGTCACACTTGTCACAATGGAGACGGGCGGGATCTTCACTTGCAGCGACGCGAACAAAATGACCTGAAAATAAACCAATAAAGTTAAGAAATAAGCACTGCACTTGTTCCGAAGGCCTGCAGGGAGTTATTTTACAGTCATCATCGACTCCTTTGTACTATAGTTTTCAAGCCTATACTGTACATATTGCAACTGGCAAAGTGACATTATCAAACCATTGCTAAGTTTATTTTTAATAGGCTCATGGACGATTCTATCATCGTAGGTTTTGGTATTTCTAATATGATGTATCCGCCAAAACAACGAATGGACCGGATACAGTATCCGAAATAATGTAATGATGGTAAACATATCTTCCTTATCCTTTCCCAATTCAATTGCAGTGGTTGATAAAAGAAAATTAATAACTACTCACCCTGACTACAGCAATACCATTTCATCTCTGGCTCTGGTCTCTCTCTTTCTTCATCCATCATTTCCCTTCCTATCGCCAACATGGAGCTCTGAGCTGACATCGCGCTTGAGAGTGTCCCTCTATCGTATCTATCACACAGTAATTTCACCTTTTCGTCATCAGTCTTTCCTTTCAAATCCATGAACCACTGCAATGGAGTTGGACATAGACAATCCCCAGTCCTAGTTGAAGGACGCATAAATCCGCACCCCGAAGAAGAGGGACAACATAGATAACAGCGGCCTGTAGATATCTTGTGACACAGATAATTGATGGAGCACTTCGCAATTACGTATGCCAAGGCGCATCTTTTGCTATCGCCATCTTTTTTCCATTCCATCAGTGTTTCTAACTCGCTACGGAAGTCGGCTTCTTTTGCATCAGGGCTCGTCATTGTCGAAAACCGGTTTTCAATTACCCTGGTAAGTTCGTCCAGAGAAGTCGACAATTGTTTCTTATGTCTCTTATCAACTTCACCTCTTTCGGTCATCTTGATATTTTCTTGGGAGATGACGTACAAATATTCTCGAATGGGAGTGCCATATCTTGGGCAATATAGCACTGGCTTCCTGCACTTCTGCAGTGGACATCGCTTCACGGTTATTTCTCTAAAGTTTCCAGTGTCATTATGAGTTTTCATCAGTTCGTCCATTTCTGACACTGATACTGTATGTCCGCATGGATTAAGACAGACGCATCGGGTGTTTTTTTTGGCGAAGCGACCAAAGAGTCGTGACCGGCATTTTGCACATGCCGGTGGGCAGGGCTCACCACAAAGGCCAAGACAGGGATGGTTGCAGAGTAGTCTCTTTGGACACGGTTCATCGCATGGTGGACGATCACATCTCTGGAAGCAGCTCTTGGTACATTGGAAGTGGGGGCACTTCCACATGCAAGCTAGTCTGCATTGCCCATAGATCCGTGGGGTGCAGCATTTTTCTTTCTGATACTTTCTGTGGGCACAGCGAAACTCACATTTCACTGGGCAAGGACCACAGGAGTCCCCACAATGGTTTCTGCACATATGAGTACACACCAACCGCCGCTGGCAGCTCTTTGTGCACTTCTGGTGCACGATTTTGCAGGATCCACATGTGCCTTGACAAATATGCCCACAGGATTCTAGCTTGGCATCACAAGATGTATTGCAGAATACCTTCTCTACATCTTCATGGCAAGCCACCTTCTTTTTATGTCCACAGGGCAGTTCTTTCCTGATCTTTACCTTGCACTGGTATGTTCCTCCAGTAGCGACATGGCATGCCAGAGATGCCGCATGACCGCACTTTAAGTTGACATTGACCTGTTCTTTGCAGTCTTTTGGTAGATTTCTGTCTCGACATTTAGTTTCTGTTTTGTGACCGCAGGGCAAGGTTTGCTTGACAACCACTTCACAATCTATTTGCAGTTGTCGTTGGTGGAATGGATCCTGTCTTATGCTGTCCTTCTCGCTACACTCTACCATTACTTCATGGCCACACTCTAAGGTCATCGACACCGGCTCCTTACAACCACTTTCACAAAGCTCAAAGCATAGGTTCTTGCATTGATGGCCACACCTTAGAGGTTTCTGACAAGGCTTTTTGCATAGCAAATAAAATCTGTCATGACATTGGGTTTCATTCGTATGACCGCAAGCGCCTTCGACTTTAACAGTGACAAGACATTCAAATGTGCATGGGTCACTGCATTTCTCGACACAATAGTGACCACATGCAAGCACCTTCTCACAAGGCATTGCGCAAGGTAACTCCTCCTTGTGACACTTCGTGTTGTACTGGTGACCGCATCCTCGCTTCTTCACCGTTATTTCCTGGCTGCATGGAGTGCATTTTTCGAAACACTTCATTGGACAAACCTTGTGACCTTTGGTACATGGTTTCTCACAGATTTTCTGGCATATGTATTCCTTATGCATGAGGTCAAACGGATGGCATAGAAGGGCACATGCATGCCCACATTCAAGTCGAAACTCACAAGGCTTCTGGCATCCTCCACTTCGAACATTCTTGAAGTCTTCCTCCTTAGCGACGTGTGTCTCAGTATTGTGATTGGCGCAGACCATGCTGAGGTGATCGCTTATCATCTTAGTTTCCTTGACGTCCTTCACAATTCCCTTCCATATGTCACTTCGCTTGGCATACATGGTAAAGTTACCGATGCAATAAAAACCCATTTTGGCTCTGGAAAGACTGACACACACTCTATTAGAAGCCTTAAGGAAACCTATTTTCCCCAACTCGTTGCTTCTCACATATGAAATGATAATGATATCATTCTCTTCCCCTTGGAAGTTGTCAACAGGGACCACACGAATTGCCCTTAACTCTTCTTGGTTTCGCATCCGCCGCCGTATCTGGAACATCTGGCCAGAATAAGTTGTCAGAACTGTGATCTGATCAGGTTTGTATTCTTGCTTCAGCAAATAGTCACAAAGGCCAACCACAAGAGCGGCCTCGTGGTCATTCGTATGACTTCTTGTATCTTCCTCGCCGTCTTCGTCAACAGCATGGTTTAGAAATATTACGTCACTTTTCATACCTCGGATGTGGTCATAATGCTTGACAACCTCGTGGTCTTTCAGTTCCTTGTAGATGTGAGGTACAAGGAATTGTGATATCTCTGGCCTCATGCGATGCTGGAACTCCAATGTCGACACAGGAAGATTGTTCCGAACCATACGTTCAAACAAGGATATGTCAAGATTGTATTCCCTCGCAAGTTTGTACATGGTTGGATTGGGACGGAGCTGCTTGTGGTCACCTATCAGGATAAGGTGTTCACAGTTCTCTGTAAGAGCGGTCACAATGTGAGCCTCGAGGACCTCCGCAGCCTCTTCGACGATCACAATCTTTGGACACACCCTTTGGATCAAGTCATGGTACTTCGCTGCCCCAGTTGTTGTGACACCAATGATCTCTGACGAACTGATGACGTCAAAATCAACCTCTTTGTTGATTTCGTCAAGCTCTTTGTACTTCGCCTTCAGTTCCTGTAGAATCTGCTGGATTTGCATATCTTGACTCTCAAGGAAAGACGAGCACCAATGAAGATAGAGACCCTGTCTGACTTTAAGAGGAAGTTCCCAAAGGTTCCCTAACATGTCTGCTTCTTCGGCATCCATAGGTGTTTCGTTCTGCAGCATCTGACGCACCACATCTGGGAGGAACCAATCCTCACTTTTCTCAACTCCTTCGCGAGTCGTTTTACTTTTCTTCTGCAAAGCCAACCAATCTTCTTCCTCGATTTCCCTCTCCGACTGAAGCTGTTTGACATCTTCCTCTACCAGTGCGAGATCATCAATGAGAAGCTGGTCCTGATCGCTGTAGTCCTCCACCCTTCTTTCATCTAGATTACGCGGATGGACTTCACCTCCTTCTCCACTACTTGTGGTTTCTAGACCTTGGTTTCGGACTTCTATTTTTTCAAGAAGTGGCCAGAACTTCTTTTGACCAATGCCGTGCCAACCTCCGCCCGCCAACCAGACGACTATTGAGTATACAAGGTGTACACCCGGCTGCCGCAGACTTTCTATTTGTGACCATGGTGCAGTGTTAACGACGTTGCGAAGGCCAAGGTCATAATGCTTATCATTGAATGACTTCATGTGTTGTCTAAGTGCTATGTCCAATTCAGCAATATCAGTTCTAATAGAGTCCATCGCTGTCCAACTGGCACGGTCTGTGTGGCGGCGGTTCCTTAAAGTGTACTTTTCCAGACGAGTACTTTTACTCCGGCCTCCCACCCTTACAATGCTAGGAGTTGTGGTCTTCAGGTCAAGGATCCCCTCTAGAAACTGGTCCAAAGCATGATTTGTGTAACACATGATCATGATTTGTTCGAGAGGTTCCTCTTTTTCATCTGGTCTTTGTTGTATCTCGAAATCTGGCTTCTCCGTCTTCCAATTGTCTCTATTTGAAAGGAGTAGTTCAACCACCCTCAATCCTATGAAGGTCTTCCCTGTACCAGGCGGTCCTTGAATGACAGACAGCTCGTGAGTAAGCGCATTTTGCAAAGCAGATAACTGGGACTTGTCGAGGTCCAGTACTTCGAGCCTTTTCCATTGTTCTGGGTCCAGGACATTGATCTGGAGCTCTACACGGCCATAATTTCCAACCACTTCTTCTTCAGAGCTTTCCGAATTGTCAGAGTCTTCTTGATCATTTGGGAGCAATTTCCTGAAGTACATGTCCGGATGATGTGTAAGGTAAGATGGAGGTTCGACGTCAGCCTGATCACCAAGGAAGTATCTCTCAAATGGCATTGCCCCACCCTTATTCACATCATTCCCAAGCTCCTGCAGCCTGAGAAGAACGTGTTTATATGACTCTAAGTAGGAAGTCGCTTCGATCATGGCCCATTCCCGCTTCTCACCAATCATGGTCAGCAAACCTGACTCAAGAAGGAGAACGACCTCTCCCTTCACCAACTGCTCGCTCAATCTTTCCTCGACTGTGGCGCAGATGATAGACTCGAAATGATCGGGAGAAAGGCACACTAAGTTCCCTGGTAGCAACCTCTTGCTATTCTCCCAACGGACTCGTTTCAGTTGTGAGACATCAAACTTGACGCGGCAGGCAAGACCACGCGACTTTGATTCCACTCGAAGCAATTTTACATCACTGTAGCAGTAACCATCATCCAACCTAGAGACATCTTTCCCCATTTCCTTGAATTCTCGGTACTGTTTGATCCCAGCTCGCAGTGGCCCGATCAGGTCCTCTCGCAGCAGACAAAACTGGGTGTCCAAGTAGTGGAATGCACTCTTGTATTTCCCTTTGACGATGTTTGCCTTCAAGTCTGGCGGTTCACTCCCCGGACCAACATCTTCTACGTTTGGTAGGATCGCCTTGGTGATGAAGTTATCAGTGATCTTGGTGAGCTTGTCATCTTCTAAGTCTTCGCCTCGGTTGATCTTCTCGGTGATTGCATCGTGAAGATGTTTGATGACCTCCAGCTGTTCATTCAGGGCAACACCAGATGACATAGCTCTCTTACGGAACACCATTTGTATCCTTGGGATCATCATTGTCACAACTCCATGGAAAGTTGTTGGGAAATTATTCAGCAAGTACCGAAATATAATCATCATATGTTCAATAGCTTCGTGCGGCTCCACGTCGGATCGCTGCAGATATCCAGCAACCTGGTCGAGGAAGAAATGTGACTTTGCAAGGATGGACATGACCTTCTGAATATTCACAGCCAATGTTGTTGACTGACACATGCGGGCAAAGATCCGTAGCAATCTCTCAACTCGCTCCGGCTTTGCACTACGCGACGCTAAGGATGCTTCGAATTTCTCCATGTTCTTCGATAAGAAGAAGACGTTGTCGTGGGCGCTTCTCTCCTCCATTATTTCTAGTTCCCTGTTGGAGAAAACGGCAATCTCTCCGTCCACTTGCTGTCTGCTTCCTGCCCCGCCTCTCCCGCCCCGCTGCCCTCTCCCACGGAAGCCACCACGTCCTCTGCCGCCACCTCGTCCTCGCCCGTCATGACTCAGTTGGTCATCATCTACATGCTGGCCCCTACTATCTAAGTCACTAACCTTCTCATCTGTAGCCTCTGCCATTGCCCATTCGTTCTTGCCTATACCTTTCGAGCGATTAGATCAAACAGGTCTGCAACAACTGGATTCATCTGAAATAAAGAGTACAGTCATGCTTTAACAGAGGCATAGGCTGGTCGGGGGGGGGGGGGGGGGGTATACTACTGAACTTCCAGCGCTATATCTGATATACGTCTATGTGTCAATGTTCACCAGGTTGACAGCCTACTTCACAGTGGCAAAAAAATGTTCTGTTTACTTGTAGCACAGACAATATTAATATGCACTAACGCCTTTACATCAACCGAATGGAGTAAATCGCTACTTACCTACGGTTTTCCAGCATGATTCCAGTCCATCAGACCATATCAAGGTGTCCAGAAAACGAGGTTGGCTTCTGGGTGAATGTTTGCGTTTCTAGCCAGGCATATACTAACAAAGGATACGATTCGGTGAAACCGCTATAACAAGTTCGCGGTATTGATTCCAATAGAACTATTCGAGATTCGACGAAACCGATACTTGGAAATCCACTTCTTATGTATGGTAATGGATATGTGGCTCAGTCACTTAACCAATGCCACAGTTCAGTTATAATCCATCGAAATTCGCTGAAACTTGGCATTTATTGTATTTGTACATCAGTCTACAGAACGGCTGCATTGAAATTCAGTGGACCCTACCTATTCACATTTAATTCAAATTCAAATTTTCAAATTTCTGAAGGAACGGAATCGCCCTTTAAAACAATCAGCAGTAGTGAACGATTGCGATTAAATAGAATAGGTCGAATGGGTTTTCCCGCACTCGGTTCCGCCGAAACCATTCAAGAGACAGGTGGTGTATTGTGATGACGTCAGAACCAATGACTTATACGCACTGAAGACACATAGGCCTACGGGCCTCCTCTCTCTACAGTCCTCTATATCTAGGACTATATCTTAGACTCCCTGGGCAGTCCATTGCATCATCCTAATTGGATATCCTTATGGTGAGGGACGCGGCTGGTCCACTGCGTCCGGAGTGTACAGTCAGCAGACAAGTTGTTGGCAGAGGGCCTACACACGCTATTTTGTGACGTCGTTGGGACTTAAAGAATCATTTCAGGTTTCGGCGAAACGACAGTTGTATACGAGCTCATTACTTGTAGCAATTCAACCAAGGAGGTAATTCAGCAATTGCTTCGAGACCCATGCCGATCTACCGTCGATGTGCGTATATCCATCCTTCAAGGAGGAGACTTTAGGATTGACATTCACTGCCGGTAAGTCGGTATGTCGAGTCCTAGGTCGAGACCAGCGGTGTTTTTCTCAAAAATGTTTTCTCAAGAACGCTAAAAGAAAGAATGAAAGAAAGATAGAAAAATACCACTTCCCGAAGAAGATTCAGAGATATTGATATTGCCATTGAAATGAACGATTGGCAATAATGTTATCTTGTTCTCGTGTTTTCACTGTAATTAATTGATGTGCAGCTTATAGCTCAGATGCGCCTTTTTTCTTTTTGTTTTGACCAACTGTAAGCCTATACATCCCAGTTATATTTATACCTACTAACTTGTGCAAGTCCTCATTGTTTCGGCACATTACCCTTTGCCAAGTTCTACATCAGTCTGCTGAACTGGGCTGTAAGTCTGCCATTATCAGTGATGGACCCCCACCCCCTACCCACCACAGCCACCACCACCACCACCAGCCCCCACCCCCTCCGCCCCGATTAACAGATAAGGTTAAGGGCTAGTACAATATTGCAACCCTAGTCATATTCAAAATATGGTTGATCAGATCGCAGCGGACCCGGTGCTGTATTCGCTGATATAAGTTGATCTGGCACGCGTTCCTTTTCTATTTCAGAAAAAAGGCACCAAATGCAACCAAACTGACCACCCTGGCAGCGATCACGTCTCGACCTGAAGGATGGCATCGTGGCAATCTCCGGGTGGAGCACGACCCAAGGCGCGTCCAACTTCAACACGGTACGGCGGAAGGCAGAGGGAGAAATCACCGGACAACTGGCGTAGTGGAGGTCAGGAGAGTGGTAAGGAAACAAGATACGATTGGCGAGGGGCTGGATCAAAACAGAGGGTCGGGTATACAATACCTACTGCGAGAACAGACGAGATCTCTGAGAGGAATTGGCGCGATGCTGGGGTTGCTGATCCGAATCGATCACCGGTACATAAGCAGAATGTACCTTTGTCAACAACAGGGAGATTCCGTCATGGTGTCGATCCGGAATGGCACTATGATGAAGAACTGTGTTCCGAGCCGAGAGATGCAGGCGCATCTTCTGAAAACTGGCGTGAGGAACCACCGGTAGAATCCGAGGGTCAAAAAAGCTTTGGAACAGCTGATACGTGGAGGCTGTTAGACAAAGACAGGGATTATGAGGGCCCTTCTCGAACAAGTGAAACAGAGGATACTGAGCTTGCGAGTGCAAAGGAAAGGGATTCTGGCTCAGGGAGAAATTTTGAAGTCCAGTGGAGGAGAGGAAATATGGACGATTTTAACTCAGGTTCAACAGTGCATCCGAGTACCACTCAAACCAGCAACGAGTTGACAGTTGCGGATCTAGAAATGTTGCGCAACAGCAGTGTTGGGGATATTCTAAACTTCCTTAACTCGAATAGAAAGAAGCTTCGAACATTTCTAGACGTACCTCCAGAACTGGGGACAAGTGAGAACTTTCTTGGGGTCATTTCCAAGGTAATCCGTTCAGACACGTATGTCAAAGATATTGAGGAGCTCATGAGCCATTTGGCAAAGTCTCTTCTGTTCTTTCCGTCAGTTGTAGCTATGTTCAATTCAGGTGTTACTGCCGAGATGTCTCGGGCGATTTATGATACTCTGCTGATTATGCGATATCTCTTGAGCAGTCTTCCTGCGATCTCGTACGAGATGGTCATGGTGTTGTTACCAAAGATTGAACTACTCCTGAAGAAGAGAGGCATCGAAAAGGAAAGTGACCTTTTTGTCGAAATGCAGAAAGTCAAATTACTCTTGGAAGCAACCTTGGAAAGGATCATTGCTGGTGATACACTGGAAGACGATGACACCAGTGAGGATTACACTCAGTTTCTCAATATGTCGATTCTTCCAATGATCAGCGATATTGGACCAAATAGCAAGCCACCAGATCTGGCGGAAAACATTGTGAGAGGAAGGTACCGGAACGGATTGCACTACCTTAGCACTCAGTTCTGCCTGCTGCGAGAAGACCTTCTCGCACCTCTTCGATGCTGTATAAAACAATACAGAGAGAATCAAGCCATTCGCAAAAAGGTATCAAAACTAGATGAAGGATATTGCTACAATGATGTCAGACTTTTAAACTTTGAGACAGGTCCAAATGGATTAGGATGTAGATTAGAGTTTGATGCTTCTCGTCTTGAAAAGGTCAACTGGGATAAGAGACTTCTTCACGGGAACCTTGTGTTGCTGTCTTCTGACGGTTTTGATACCTTTTTCTGCGCCACTGTTTTGAAGAGAGAAGAGAAATACCTGCTGAAAGGAAACGTCACTGTGGCGATTGAACACGGTTTTCTTGCTTTTGCAGGCAGCTGGAAAACTATGGCCATGATTGAAGGATCCTCCTTCTTACCTGCCTACCAGTTTGTCCTCAGAAGACTTCAGGCACTTGGTGATCTTTCCTCTGATGGGCAGGATATACCGTTCCAGAGGTATCTGGTGAAATGTCATAAGGACATCAAGGCACCTGCATACTTGAACGGAAACTCGATGATTGATTTCAGCAAGATCTCTCTGAAGTACATGAAACAATCTGAGCATTATGATGTTTTAATGTACAAAACGCAGAAAATTGATGTCACTGATCACAGCAGCTGGGATAATCTATCTGGCAAGGGTCTGGAGTCCTCCCAGCTGGATGCTTTGCGCAGCATGTTCACCAACGAGTTATGTGTTATCCAGGGTCCACCAGGGACAGGCAAAACATTTATTGGTCTCCGCTTTGTTGAGATACTTCTCGCGAACCGTAAAGTATGGAAGCCTGACAATGGTCATGGCAAAATCATGGTCGTGTGCTTAACGAATCACGCCTTGGATCAGTTTCTTGAAGGAATAGTCGACCTGTATGGCATCAGTGATGGAAGCGGCCAAGACGTCGGCCTGCATGATATTAATAGATTCAAAGTCGTCAGAATTGGTGGAAATTGCAAGAATGAGAAACTGCAGCGGTACACATTGGTGGAACAAAGAAAACTGGCAGGCAACAAAGATATACGCCGAAGACTGTGGGAAATTTATGAACAATTAGAATTGCTTGGCTATTGTTTTCATACTACTCGAGTGCAAATAAAACCATCACAAGTTAAAGTCAGTGATGTGCTGAGCAAGGTTCCTCCCAAGCACTTGAACGGTCTCAGAAATTCGGGCTTGGAAATCGTCAAGGCATTGATGATTTGGCTAGAAGGCAGAAGCCTTACGGATGCAGTTAGATACCAAGAAGAGGACAACAATATTGAAGAAGATAATGAGGGGTGGGGTGTTGCGAGGCAAGGACACAATCGGCGAACAAGGTTTCAGACCGGAGCACCAAGTATGCTCCCTTTTGCTACACGGAGACATTTGGATAGGACCGCCCCCATGAGTCAAAGTGAAGCTGACAGCATCAATGATGTCTGGGAGCTGCCTGTAAATGCCAGGCGCGCACTGTATGTTCAGTGGGCACTTATCGTAATGGAAGGGCCCAGCTATGAAGAAGTAACATTACTGCAGACTGAACTGGAAGAGTTTTGCCGCGAAATGGATCAAATTCGTGCTCTCACAAACTTCAGAGTGGTTAACACTGCGGAGATAATTGGTATCACAACGACAGGAGCAGCTAAGTACTATGATTTGATCAAGAAGGTGAAGCCAACGATAGTTATAGTCGAAGAAGCTGCGGAGGTCCTCGAGGCTCACATTGTGACAGCCCTGACAGAAAACTGCGAACAACTTATCCTGATTGGTGATCACAAGCAGCTCCGTCCCAACCCCACCACGTACAGACTGGCCAGAGAATACAACCTTGATATTTCCCTGTTTGAACGCATGGTTAGGAACAAACTACCCGTGTCCACACTAGCATTCCAGCATCGCATGCGGCCAGAGATATCCCAGTTCTTGGTGCCACACATCTATGCCACACTGAACGATCATGAAGAGGTAACTCAGTTACCCGACATACTTGGCGTCCAAGGGAATGTTGTCTTCTTCAACCATGACAAACCAGAGGAGGGTGAAGATGAGAGAAGGAGTCACTCCAATCTCTACGAAGCTGAAATGGTCGTTGGCCTGTGTGCCTACCTTTTAAAACAGGGTTACAAGGAAAGCCAAATAACAATCCTCACCATGTATACTGGACAGGTGTTCCAAATAAACGAACGACTGGAAAAATTGGATTATTCTGGTGTCCGGGTGGTGCCTGTTGACAACTTCCAAGGAGAGGAAAATGACATCATTCTCATGTCATTTGTGAGGAGCAACAACGGAAGAAAGATAGGGTTTTTGAAGGCATCGAACAGGATCTGCGTGTCTCTGTCGAGAGCAAAGCGAGGCTTGTATTGCGTCGGTAACTTCAACATGTATGCAAACGTGAATGTCCTTTGGCGAGATCTTGTACAAGATTTCAAAAGCAAGGGAGTTCTTCAAGACCATTTCTCACTCGTCTGTTTAAACCATTCCACAACAACTCGCGTGGCAGAACCGGGAGATTTTAAGAAGGTACCGAGTGGGGGCTGTGCCTTACCTTGTGGGCGTCGTCTTGACTGTGGCCATACATGTTCACTGTCGTGTCATCCTTGTGACCCAGGGCACAAGGAGTTCCTATGCTATAAGCCGTGCGAGAAGAAATGCAAGAACGGACATCTTGGTTGTAATCTCGTTTGCCATGAGGATTGCAAACCATGTCGCTTCAGCGTTTCAGTCGAAAAGGAAGAATGTGGACACAAGTACAACACAGAATGCGCCAAAGCTGATGGACCATGCTCCATGCCTTGTGAGCGTCTCCTTTCCTGTGGGCATGTTTGCAGAAATGTATGTGGTCTCCCATGCACTGAAGAAAAGCAATGCAAGACGCAGGTTACAGTGGAAAAGCCATGTGGTCACACCTATGAAACGGACTGCGGCAAGAAGGATTTCCCGTGTGCTCTTCCATGCAAAAAGAAACTTGAATGTGGTCACCTGTGTGAAAATAAATGTGGAGATGAATGCGCTGTTCGTTGTATGCAGCCGTGCTTGAAGAAGAGAACATGTGGACATGATTGCAACTTGAAATGTTACGAGTTCTGTGCCTATGGAGGGCCATGTAAGGAAACTGTGCAGAGAGTCCTTCCTTGTAGCCATGCTGTTGACATACTCTGCTGTGATATGAATAAACCAATTCAATGCAAGGAGAAGATCACAGTTAAACTGGATTGTGGACATGAAATAGTGATAACCTGTCACAAAAACAAGGAGGACTACAGGTTCCAGTGTACTGTTAAAGAGGAGTTTGCTTTACCATGTGGACATATTGGCACAAGAGAGTGTAGGCAAAGTCAGACGGACGCAGAAGGGAGTGCACTTTGTGAGGCAAGAGTTCTCGTTGAACTGGACTGTGGTCATCGCCAGGAGGTAGCTTGTCATGCAGCCGCCAAAGGAACATGCGTGTGTAATGCAGTCGTGGAGAGAGCTTTGCCATGCGGACACATCGCAGCAATCGAATGTTGTGTCGATCCAGCAACAACAGTATGCCATATCACTTGCTCTACTCGCCTTAAGTGTGGCCACTTTTGCCAGGGTACCTGCTCAAGCTGCTGTCTCGTCCACACACAATGCCAACTCCCGTGCCAAAAACTGCTGCTGTGTTCTCATCCGTGCCAAGGTATCTGTGGCGAGACGTGTCTTCCTTGCGACCAGGATACGGAAGTCCACTGCAGCCATGGGATCCTTGGATACATGAAATGTACTACTAGAAAGGTCTTTGGTTCGTGTCGCAAACAGTGTGCATGGGAGTGTGTGCATCATCGATGCACGAGGGCGTGCTATGAAAAGTGTGACCGCCCCGTTTGCGACGAACCATGTCAAAAGAGGTTACGTTGCGGTCATCCGTGTATGGGACTGTGTGGAGAATTATGTCCAAATGTATGCTTCAGGTGCAATCAAAATCTTGGAAAGATGCTTGGAGGAAAGGTTGCCAGATTTATCAGCCTTCGCCCATGTGGCCACAACATACCAGTTACCAAGATGGATAAACTTATGGAATGCACCAGCGGCGAAGGTGTTCAGGAAGTCCAGGTCAAATGCTGCCCACGAGAGAGGTGTGGAAGACCAATTCTCTTCTGTCCCCGCTACAAGAACGCGATCATGGATTACACGTACGTCATGCTCAGAGAGAATGCGATCAACAGCGGAAGCTGCAGAGACAAACCTGTTGCTCTGTCCTGTTTTGAAAACATGACAGAGTACAGAGCAGCCCTTGAAACGGCACTTTCTGGGACTGAATCATACCTCACGCTCGCAGATTTCAGTGACATTCTACTCACCCTCACAAGTCGACTTGCACAAAAGGCAACTTCTTTCGGCCATACCGAAATGGATATCATCAAGACACTCGTAGAGTGTTCCTTGCTCCATCTGGAGCTCATGAAGGAAACTGGGTCTTGCGGGCTCTGCCTCAAGCCTTTAAGTCAAGGATGTGACTGCCTCCTTCCAGCGAGAAGATTCAAGAGCATGAGTGGAGATGATCGAGCAAAACTTGTCGAGCTCCGGAAGCAGTACAGTAAGACAGTATATACGACGGAGCTGTCGCCGATGTCGCGAGATCCCGTAGAAGAGCATAAGTGGTACAGATGTCCGAATGGTGAGTATCAGCAATGGCCATACCTTTGATATGTCATGGTATTGTATCGAAGCAGTGTGAAGGGCGGCCATAAGCCATAAACAGTTACACCATTGACAAACGATAAGACACCATTGATCATATGCTTTTGTTGTGCAGGGCATTAATTTGCGATTCGGGCACGTTTTCAATCGGCGATACACAGGTACCAGGTGGTATCAAAATGTGCACTTTTTTACCCTATTCAACTAAGAATTGGACTATTTACATGTTCTTTCTGTTGGCATAGTAGGGTCTGCATATTACGCGCTTGTAAACGAAGTTCAGAGATCTTTCGACATCAGATTTCGGCGAATCTTCTATCACCTGCACCCTGTATATATTAGTTTGAATCTCCAACGTGAGTGTGTTCTTTCATATATTTTAGGGCACTTTCTTCACCTTAGAGAATCTGATGCAGTGACCAGCTGCAAGAAATGTGCCACTGGTTCCGCAGGCAACGAGTTGGAAAGAGAACTGAGACGACAGAATGTTAGAGATCTCCAAGATCGTGTTCAAGAACGGCACTTCGGTGGGGATGTGGACAGAAGGAACAACGACGTTGTTCGAGCCCGGGTTCCAGCCGATATAGTAGAGTTGTTTGGTGCATATGACTACGCGGACTTTCTAGAAGCCTGATCGGTTAATTCAGCGGGAAAAGCATTCAGAATTCGGACATGTTACCCGGTGTCGAGGAACTGTCCAAATCTGGAAAGGTCGGCCGAGGAAATTGGGTGACAAATTTCTGACATCGTTCTCAATTTGGACACATCCTGGTGTACTCAGAGTCAGAAGTGTCAGTTATTGGAGTGGTGCACAGGCCAAACTCTGATTTTGGTTAATTTTTTTTCTCCAAATTTGGATTTCTTTCCGACTAGATGACTTTTGTCTGTCCAGATTTTGAAACGGACCCTGGGGTTAGTGAGTGTATCCTAGATCCCTCACTTTAAAAAAAGTACCTGAAAAGAGTGAGAGCATGGTTTGGGGTTCTAATGTGATAGTCCAACATCATGTAAAATCAATTATTATAGGCCTAGATATGGCTTTGAATTATGCAGCTTGTATTGATAATATTTTAGTGCAATGAAGAACAATGTATTGTTCTTCATTTGATTTTTGGTTTATTTGTTATTTGCTATTGATCCTTGTGGAGTTGGTTTATCGTCGATGGATGTTTAGTGTCAGTTCGTTAGTTTCCGTGGCGGCGAGGTATTAACACCATTCCGAGCTGGATTGGTAAGCCTCCGGAAGATACTTTATAATTTTCATCAGTTTCTCGCACATCAAACTGGAAACTTTGTGCAATACGGCGATGTAATGTTTCTGGTGTGAAAGGAGGCGGTCCTCAGTCCTGGAAAGTGTGTCCGGCGACGGAACAAAAATGTTGACCTTCACCGGTATCAAATTCGAGGTTTCAGTGTGAGTATTGTGTCTGATCCTTAGTGTTGCCATGTGCAAAAACCATTATATCAATAGGTTCACGATGGATACGTATCTTTTTCGAAAAGGATCCTTTAGAATTTGCTAATAGTTGCGTTAATATCTTTATTTTCTGCTGGATTGAAACCAGCAGCAGTTTGATTGCTGTAGATGTATTAAGGTAATTACTTTATGACAATTAAGTTATATCACACAAAGTGGATGTGAAGGGTTTGACGTGCCTGCTTTTGAAAAGGGGGGCAAACGACAAAATGATAGTTGAAAATGAATTGCAACTGCATTCATTGCGATCTCACAGCTAATGTGCCTTCCTCTGTCTTTGGATGATAAGCTGCACAACCATTAACATATCATTAAAAGGAGGACAGTGAATTTGTCAGCTGAGTAAAAAGAAGGGGACGTGTGTGGAAAATGACTCACGTCACAACTTCTTCGGGTTATATTGATGTATCAACAAACGCTATGTATATTTAGTTTAGTATCGTGAATAAATGACGAACTGTTACTCTATCAAACCCTACAGCGAACAGTCCATTTGTCAACGGAACAACAAGAAGAAAGCCTCACACGAGAAGAGGAATAGTCGAATCGGATCAGACTTATAAAGCGGCCGCAAACGCGATCGTTTTGTCGCTGTGACCTGCGCTGATTTTTGCGATGAGTTTCGAGCAGATTCTCTTTAAGAATCGATTCGAAGTTGCGAGTGAATCAAACCTGACAAAAGTCATGTTACGGATGCTCCAAGCTGGCGGATGGACTGCTCGACGTCAAGGCGCATCGTAGCCCAAAAACTAGTCCGCAATGAGCTGAAGGGCCTGGCCAGTCTACGCAATACCAACCACCATAAAGATTGTTGGGATGAGTTTAGCTTAGTTAACTTGACCAATCGTACGCAAAACTTCGTCTTTGGTGTCTTCGCCTGTCCCAAGATTGGGACAAAAGCCGAGCTTAATCAATACAATTTTGTATTGATCGTCTTATCTCAGATGGCAGCATCAGCGACAGTAAGGGCTCCACCTAAGACCAATTGATAAATAATGTTACTCACGGCTCGAGGTTGTTCTATAGGCAGGAGCCCACTCTGAGTCTGACTGGACTCCTAATGCAGCCCATTTCGACATTCTGATCTTCTTTCCAGGCGGTCGGTCGAGGGGAACGAGGTCGGTCCACTGCATTCGAAGTTTAAGGCAAAAACACATCGTTCGAGGACGCTGACTGCTTTATAGAATATATTGGAGGCTACACCAATAACCCGTTGTTGGAGGTCTGTGACTCCTAAGAATATATCGAACGCTACACCAATAACCCATTGTTAGAGTGTATACTCTGACTCATGGAGGTATATTTAATGCTACACCAATAACCCGTTTAGCAACCTAGCTACACTCTTGCGCTGTGGTTACAAAATATCTGCTATATGGGCTAAAAGTAGATTTTTTTGTATAGCGATGAAAGGCTGGCCGTCACTTCTTCTGAGTACACTCCGGACGCAGTGGACCGGCCTCGTCCCTCACCCTAAGGATATCCAATTATAATATCGCAATGGACTGGCCCGGGAGTCTAATTCCGAGTCGAGTTAATATTTACATATTATCAAGAAATAAAGTCTTCTTTGATTAATGAATTTATTACATATTAGCAAAGAATAGAATAATGACTAGGTTTAGTTTTTCTACACTCCAGGCGCAAGGCGCAGTTGGCTGGCCTCATCCTGTCGCCGGAGCTAGGTAGATCAGAATAACGAAATGTGGTATGCATAGGAGTCTAATTTTTCTTGATTAGCGGGATATTAGTCCCATGAGCATTTATCTCATCACTTAGTAACGTGAGTTTGTTTATAGACTCCCGACTATGGATACCCGACGCAGTCCAATTCCTGTCCTATTGATTCTACGAGGCGGTATACCACTGCGTCCGGAGTGTACCTTTGTTATCGTGTTCATGCTCCCAAGCCACAATTGATCTTTAACTCGTTTATAGTTGTTCATCATCACTGTTCATTGTCCCACAAAGTTAATTAGTATAGTATTGACCTTGGGAGTTGGGACAGTCACGGATCTTTTTATCAAAGCTCGCTATTGTAGGTGGACTAAGCTCCCTGGGGATAAATCTACTGCTACATCAAAAAATAACGACCAGTTCAACACCGAATAAACATGACCCACTTGGGAAAAACCCCGTTAACAGATATAGGGATACAATGTATAGTAATGAATCGAAATGACGTCAGGTACCACGTGAACTATTAAATATAAATATTCGTGCACTGCGATGTGTGTAAATGTCATGGAAGGAAAATGTTAGGGGTTTCTTGTGAAATTCGATTTATTTGTGAACAAATCGTGGTCAGTAATCGGGAATATGTATTTTGATTTTACAGAGGAGTAACTAAGGGTGATTTTGGCACCGTGTTTAGGCTATATCTCCCGATATTTTCATGTTAGTGGCGAGGTGAACTTGGTGATCTGTAGCTGATTGCTCTCCTCTCCTCTGCACTGGTTTTAGGAGTAGTCAGTGTAGCAGCTGTGTGTTGAACCTGATAATATTCTATTCTGGTGTAAACATGGCGACCCAAATGGAGGCTAAAATAGATGTGCCAAACAATAGCGAATTAACTGCAGATTCTCCTGTGCCTAGTCCTACTGTATCTGTTTCTGACTCTATGGATACTCCCGAAACTCCCCCAGACTCTCCGACCTGCCCCCCAGAAAATCCAGAAAGAGAAGAGGGGGAAGAGGAGGAAGGAGGAGAGGAACCTGGGGTTCAGCTGCAGATTATTCAGAACCGAGGAGATGAAGAGTATCAGCCAAATCAGAGCACGTCAGATGCAGACAGTCAAAGTAGTGCTACAAGTTCGGGGTCGAGTTCGGTAGGTCCCGGGACAACAAACGTGGAACAAGTTGCGCTTGATTTTTACAATCAGACGCAGTTCGGTTTTTGTCAATCGCGGTCCAACTGTGCATCTAACCCAGCGACTCCTCGGGTCTCGCTAACCGGCCCGAAGTACAAGCTTATACAGGATGGGGATATACAAGTGTGTCGTTTAAACCACACGAGGACCATAGTTAGTAAAATCATGAATTCCAAGTACCTGCGGCGGTGGGAGAGCCACCATCTTCAGCTGGATGAAGCGGATATAAGGTCGGCCACGGTAAGACCGCTAATCCTGTCTACTATTGTTGTGTGTTGTTGTTGTTGTTGTTGTTGTTGTTGTTTGGTGTTGTTGTTGTTGTTGTTGTTGTTGTTGTTGTTGTTGTTGTTGTTGTTGTTGTTGTGCGGTATAGTACCCTTACCCTGCAGTGTTCGCTTCATACATGTACACAGCGGCAGGTTCATGCAGTCTTCTGTTGGGGAACGTCATGTTCCTCGGACAGGATGGGACACATCCCGATGGACCTTTTCGATAAAGACAAACCTGAGCCAAAACAAAACAAATGCGCGCACTTGGAACATGTCAGAAGGCCTAAGCAAACTTCAGGGAATCCATAAGCCACAGTAACCCTTTGTTCTAGGTGAAACGCATGACTGATCAGTGCCCAAACAAACTTCTTCGAAAAGGTCCGTTGGGATTGCACTATCATGCTGAAGCTAACATTGCACATGCTATTTGCAATTTTTCTTGCCAATTTTGCGTCCTTGCGTTATTTTTATCGCCAGATTGTCATTGGAAATGACATTTTGACGATGTAAATATGGTATAGGACTCCATGACAAGAGTTGGACCGATAGCAGATTTGAAGATGGAACACCATTAACTCTTAACCCTTTAACCCCATTAACCCATTAACCCTGCGCTGGTCATGTCAGACGTTCCATCACGTGCTGATGACAAGGTGCATAGCTTAGCTGCGTAAGCCATTTCTGGGCCTGTGCTAGCCCATGATGAGAGGAATAGCAATTGCTGAACAGTGCTTTAAAACCAGAACACGCAATATTGTCCAAAAGTGTCACCATCCCATGATCTATGGTATTTGGTGCCTAATTAGTGTTTCCTGACTATATTTGTCATGTTTAGAGAGGCTGTGGCCAAGTGCTGTGTACACATATGCTGTTTTATTTCTGACATGTCTGACAAGGACACAGGCCTACTGCGTGTTGCTAGGCAACCACATCAAGCATTACAAGAAGCTGTTCTGTGTGGTACCTGTACAATGTATCATGTAGGAGCCAGTTTTCGCGGGTCTTATCACTAAGTGCAGGTTTACTAGCTTCCAGCGATTCCATACACGCAAAAGCTTATTTATTACGAAATTTGAGATCAATAACGAAATATCTGGGGTGCTGCGTGGATGTTTTAAGCGTGAATTAATCTTGAAATCGCTCACTGAAAGATCGATGCAGACCAAAACAAATCCGAAGCGGCTCCCCCATTTTCGCGGGTATTGCGCATGCGCGACTGATTGTTGTGTTTCTGTGTCGTGTGCATGATCCTAGGTATTGACCCAGTGTTTTGAACGTAATTAGAGAATTGCTTGCCTGTTTAGGACGCATTTTGGGCGCTTTCTTTGCGGAACGAAATGAAAATCAAAAATCAGAAAATTTCTTCTCTGGAAACGAAGTGACGCGCGAGAAAACGGGAAAAAACGGGTTTTCGCGAAATTGGGGATGACTCGAAATTGGGGAGCAGCACCATACCAATTTACTAAAATTGTAGCTATAGAACTACAGGTTTCATGTTTGGAGGGTGGTTTAGCAACCTGTAGACAAGCAATTTTTTATCGCTGTATTGTCTGTGGGTAGGGTATTCACTGGGTTTTGAACTGATCGCTGTTGGCAGCGATCACTGATTCTTGTTGTGAATCCCTGCATGCGATAACTACCAAAAATGAGAGATTTTTGTCGGATGTATTCATAATCACAGTCACAGCAATGAATCACTTGTTTGTCTGGTGTGATAATAGGATGCCTCAAAAAAGTGCCCACTATCATATTATAATTATTTTTAAGGACAGATGAGTGATGTTAGTGTTATCAGGCATTTGTGATGGCTGATGGTACATGTTTTATTATCTGGTACATGCTGAAGGTTAAAACTGCCTGTCTTCACAGGTAGTTTTGTTCTTACGTCTGTTCGTCTGCATCATTATAAAAAAAAATGATTTTCATATCTACAATTTTGAGATGCATCTCATTGTAAGTCCTGACATCTTTTTTCAGCCATCGGGATTTATGGAAAATAGCATCCCTTACTCAGCGATAGAGGAAATAAATATCGTCTCCCGATGGGATGCTGGACAGAAGTTTTGTATACGAATAACGGTTCCGGACGGATCAGTCTTATTACAGGTAAGACAGTGTGCTATTATTTTCGGTTAGTTGCCCAGGGTGCATCAGCCACTATACAAATTGTATTGAAATTGACCACAAAATGTTAAAATTGCAATTATATTTTAAACTTGGAATAGGAGAAAATGTTTGTTGATATGTTCCCTTGCCATGACTGTGGCTACTGACATTTGCAACCTAGCCGAAGACCTGGAGAACACGACTGGTGCCACCTGCCCTCTGCTACTAGGTTTCCAGAACCCTCATCATTTCGTTATTCTAGCAACTGAAGTAGATTGCCACCTTGCCAATACATGTACTTCCATGAAACGGAAACTGAAACCTAAGAAAACTCAACCAACATTTTTAACCAACGATTCAGAAAATCAGTCTCCTCAAGTGGGCTGCTACTTTTGCCACTGCCTCGACCAAAACATAAAATGAGAAGTGTCGTTTTGATGATACAAGATATTGGGTTACCTGTCAAGTCTGAAATGATAAAAATGCTGATCATACTTGAAGTCGTAATGAGTCTGGCACGCCGCTATCATCAGCGTTATCACTACAGCGATCTCGACCATGGTGTAAAATATTGTTCCCCAGCACAATCTATGGCGGCAGGCGCTGTACACCTGAGCACACACCAACAGAAGATCCAGCGCTTACCTCTGACGAGAATCAACACTGTTCTCCGCTCTATACAAATTTCATTTCCATGGCAACCAAACTACCATACCTAAGTGCCCAAACACTGTTTCCTTCGATGGTGGGTCGTGGATCTCGTGTTGTGGTATAGGATTTGTCGTTTCACGTTGAACGGTGAATATTGACAGCGCATGTTGCATGCTGTTAGTGTGGGGAAGGAAAGAAGACTAAACCATTTTCGTCGAACAATATATGATTTTGCAATCTGTGGGGATTTGTTATATATGCGTGACAAGATGTTGCTCAGCTGAAATGACGTACATGTAGTTTGGGGGAGAGTGTTGAATGATCAACTGATATATATCCGGATTATGAGGTATTGGGATTGGAAATACAGTGGAACCTCTCTTAGCGTCACCTCTCTTAGCCGACACCTCTCTTAGCAGGGCACCCTCTCTATTTGGGACGCCACTTTCGGTCGTGTAAGGGCAGTTTTCTGACAATGTGACGCAAAAGGTGACTCAAAACTAAATTCGCCAAAGTAAAAGCGCCCATGGTGAAAAGCTGTGAACAACCTTATGCAATTGGATGGCCTGCATCCACATTGTCAACATTAATCAATGCAGTGATTGCGTACTAAACTCCATGAAAGCGTGCAATATAATCTGATTGATCAATAATTGGCAGTCTATTTAGTATAATTGGTCGAGATTTCAAATCGCTACGCAAGATCAACCTACAGTGATTTAGTTACTGAATTATGCTGCAACTACGTATCTAGCACCAGCTGTGCTGGATGGGAATTCTGCTCATTACTGCTCTGCTGGCACAACGAAGAAAACTTGTTACCCTTGCATTATTCTAGCGATTTCAGTGCGGTGACACCAGGGGAGAAAACTCGCTCCTCTAGCACCGGTTGTGATTCCATTCACTGCAGGTCTGCTGTCACCAGGGGAGAAAACTCGTTCCTCTTGCACCGGTTGTGATTCCATTCACTGCAGGTCTGCTGACACCAGGGGAGAAAACTCGTTCCTCTTGCACCAGTTGTGATTCCATTCAATGCAGGTCTGCTGACACCAGGGGAGAAAACTCGTTCCTCTTGCACCGGTTGTGATTCCATTCAATGCAGGTCTGCTGACACCAGGGGAGAAAACTCGTTCCTCTTGCACCAGTTTGGTTGTGATTCCATTCAATGCAGGTCTGCTGACACCAGGGGAGAAAACTCGTTCCTCTTGCACCAGTTTGGTTGTGATTCCATTCAATGCAGGTCTGCTGACACCAGGGGAGAAAACTCGTTCCTCTTGCACCAGTTTGGTTGTGATTCCATTCACTGCAGGTCTGCTGACACCAGGGGAGAAAACTCGTTCCTCTTGCACCAGTTTGGTTGTGATTCCATTCAATGCAGGTCTGCTGACACCAGGGGAGAAAACTCGTTCCTCTTGCAACAGTTTGGTTGTGATTCCATTCACTGCAGGTCTGCTGTCACCAGGGGAGAAAACTCGTTCCTCTTGCACCAGTTTGGTTGTGATTCCATTCAATGCAGGTCTGCTGACACCAGGGGAGAAAACTCGTTCCTCTTGCACCAGTTTGGTTGTGATTCCATTCAATGCAGGTCTGCTGACACCAGGGGAGAAAACTCGTTCCTCTTGCACCAGTTTGGTTGTGATTCCATTCACTGCAGGTCTGCTGTCATCAGAGGAGAAAACTCGCTCCTCTTGCACCAGTTTGGTTGTGATTCCATTCAATGCAGGTCTGCTGACACCAGGGGAGAAAACTCGTTCCTCTTGCACCAGTTTGGTTGTGATTCCATTCATTGCAGGTCTGCCGACACCAGGGGAGAAAACTCATTCCTCTTGCACCAGTTTGGTTGTGATTCCATTCATTGCAGGTCTGCCGACACCAGGGGAGAAAACTCATTCCTCTTGCACCGGTTGTGATTCCATTCATTGCAGGTCTGCCGACACCAGGGGAGAAAACTCATTCCTCTTGCACCAGTTTGGTTGTGATTCCATTCACTGCAGGTCTGCTGTCACCAGGGGAGAAAACTCGTTCCTCTTGCACCAGTTTGGTTGATTCCATTCACTGCAGGTCTGCCGAGACCAGGGGAGAAAACTCGTTCCTCTTACACCAGTTTGGCTGTGATTCCATTCACTGCAGGTCTGCTGTCACCAGGGGAGAAAACTCATTCCTCTTACACCAGTTTGGTTGTGATTCCATTCACTGCAGGTCTGCTGTCACCAGGGGAGAAAACTCGTTCCTCTTACACCAGTTTGGTTGTGATTCCATTCACTGCAGGTCTGCTGTCACCAGGGGAGAAAACTCGTTCCTCTTGCACCAGTTTTGTGGGAAAACCTGGAACCCTGTGTATCAATATGCCATACAAAGCCTTCAGGGTCAAGTTGGTGCCTGACCACCTGATAAGTTCAGGTCAGTGTAGCCTATTTCTTCCATCAAGTGATGATGTGTGTTTCATTGGAATCGTCTCGAATTGTGCCAGACACAATCATTCCAATAACCAAGATGTACCATCTTTCCGTTTCCATGGCAATAGCTGAGATTTTTGTACCAGTTCATTGCCCCTGTACTTTCATCTGCAACCTAAAATAGTCGAGGAAGACTATTCTGGTAGTGGTACTCCACAAATTCATCTAGGTGCAGGGAAATATTTAACTTAGATTTTGTCCACTACCTATTGTTGGTAAAACTCGCATAAATTTGGTACATTCACAATCTCTGATGGGAAAACCAAATCATGTGATGTGTGTTCCTAGTCTGGAGTCCAATACCTGTACTACACAATAACAAGATTAACCTAGAAAACTGGTAAATGAAAACATAAATTACTCCGAGACTGAAGTACAAACAATGCCAAACAGAATATGTTTTGGTTTGGCTAATCCAACATCAATATCATGCTAATTGATACAAGTTATAAACCATTGTTTTACTCTTAAGGTTTGACGTTTTTCACCTGGTCAAAATGCCTTAGGGGTTTTCATTTTCCTGAAGTGAAGAACCTCTGGGGGGAGTGCATCCTTGGCAGCTGAAAAACCCTAAATGAGTTTTCAAAATCTAAGAAACATTCGTTTCTAAGAGGGTATATATCTGTTCTTTTGACCACTTTTGGCCATTACAAGCTCTTTATACCCAACAGTTTTTTGTTGGAACCTGTTGTTAAAAAAATTAGGACCGGGTCGAGTTTAGTTGAAAGAGTATTGAGTCATAAGCCGAGGTCAGCTTAGCGTTCCACAATGCTGCTTCATATTCCTCATCATACCTTACAGTCTGCCGCACAGCACCCTACACGCTCCTTGCCACTTTTCCTGCGATGATTCGAACCTGAAGCAATTCATGTCCGTCACACTTTGATCATAGCGTTTGTGTTCTGTTTTCCATCCTCTGTGGTTTCCTTCTTTATTCTCCTGAAGTTACCAGATGTGACGCCCCATGAACGATAACAAGCTACACGCTCTCTCCAGCGCTTTTTACTTAGCGATGAAAGGCGCAAATTGTTGCCATTAAAATGTAACATGAGAACGGTTCCGGCTGGCGTGGCTTTGCCCCGAGAGCGTGCGATGCAAAAACAGCGGGCGATTTTTTACAAGAGATATAACATCAAACAGGTATGTGATGTTTTCTTACATTATCATTGACAGTGGGGGGGGGGGGGAGGGTACATTGTTGACATATTGACCCATCTACTCATGTTTACCCTCTGTGTTTCGATGTATTTATGGAAAGTGAAAGTTGCAAGAAAATTGTCAAATAACCGCAGCCCTAATTTTGCAATATTCTCCATCAAATGTTATCTGAAAATTTACTGTAACCCGCCAAATGTTCACTGGCATTTCATTTTGTGATTCCATTCATTGCAGCTTCACTGACACCAGGGGAGAAAACTAATAGTTTAAAATAGCTACAGATGTTTCTGAAGCTGCATTCACTTTGAATACAGCTTCTCTTGAGCTTTCATTGTACTTGTTCATTCATATCACCTTCTTCTTCTTCTTCAGCTTTCGCTCTGCACTTGGAGGGGTCATTCTCCTAGGAGTAATCCTCCTCCAAGGCGGGATGAGCGTATCCTGCGTGCCACTACGGTTAGGCGCCAATTGGGTTTATTGGCCTAGTGGTCCGACTTTGGCAAGAGAGATAGAGTCCACGCAAGCTACTCATGTTTCTCACTTGTTGGGGTCTTAGCTTGCCCTGGCATAGACACCAGGTACAAGGAACCTCGGTTTTGAGTCTCATTTGAAGGACTGTGAAGAGCCAGGAATTTTAGTTCCTTGAAAGCCACGCCGGTTCATCCAGACATACGATCCTGGGTTCTCCCCGGGATCGAACCCGGGCCCTATTGCGTGGTGGCCAGCAGTGTAAACCACTAGACCATGAGGCTCCCATTCATATCACCAATGGTAACAATATTTCATAGCAGTTGGTCTGCAATACATGTTCATCCACATTCGCCTACATCTGCGCTTCTACATTGGTTCCTTTCTACATATTTATTTGGAATCATGAGCCTGATACTGCCGTGTGTCAATAAATCCATTCTCATGATGTTGCCATGGCGACGAGAGGGATAACACTTTATCCGTTCTGTGGAGTGTGCACAGCTTATTTGAGTCAGCCATGTCAGGTGTTGTCATAGACTATCGTTTGTGAGCGTTCCGTTGGTGATATGACAGGCTCGGTGGGCTAGACATGTAGAACAGAAGCACATTGCACCAAATACCTCTCTCACATGATAGAGATTTTTCAAAATTGACCATGGAAGTTTTGGATCAGAATTTGGAGCGTTCCATTGTTGATATGGCAGACTGAGGCAGAAATACATGTAGAAGAGAACCACCAAATCCCTCTCACGTGTAGAGATTCTTCAAAATTGACCATGAAGTTTGGATCGGAAAGCATATTCCATTAGTGATATGATCGACTGAGGCAGATTTACATTGCTCCTTTAATCTGTTAATCCTCAGATGATATTTTAATCCCGGAAGATCAATGACAGTACTCATACAAGATCCGTGTCAAAGATCTTTAAAAGCAATTTTGTCTACATCTACTACATCAGAAGGTTTTATGATAAAATCAATAGCTATTTGGACTCATTTCGCCCATCTTGATGACCGAGGTAAATGCATCAGATCAATTTGGCTTTTTCCTCTGACCTTTTTTTTCGAGAGGACGCGGTGATGTCTACAAAGGGGAGCCACAGTCAGGCAGTGGTACTGTGGCTCGGGTCTCTGTCTAACATCATGAGGTCCCTGGTTTGATCCCCTGTATGCACATCACAAGCATTCCTGAGAGCTGCACATCACGAGCATTCCCGAGAGCTGCACATCACGGGCATTCCCGAGAGCTGCACATCACGGGCATTCCCGAGAGCTGCCCATCACGGGCATTCCGGAGAGCTGCACATCACGAGCATTCCCGAGAGCTGCACATCACGAGCATTCCCGAGAGCTGCACATCACGGGCATTCCCGAGAGCTGCCCATTGCGGGCATTCCCGAGAGCTGCCCATCACGAGCATTCCCAAGCGCTGCCCATCACGAGCATTCCCGAGAGCTGCACATCACGAGCATTCCCGAGAGCTGCCCATCACGAGCATTCCCGAGAGCTGCCCATCACGGGCATTCCCGAGAGCTGCCCATCACGAGCATTCCCGAGAGCTGCACATCACGTGCATTCCCGAGAGCTGCACATCACGAGCATTCCCGAGAGCTGCACATCACGAGCATTCCCGAGAGCTGCACATCACGAGCATTCCCCAGAGCTCTGCTTGGTCTTTTTTGGGAATGTACATATTTCACCCATCAGCTTTAAGCGACCCCCTTTCCTTGTGCCCTTGTAAATAAACAAGATTTTAGCATCAAATTGGCCAGAATAATGGTATAGGATCCAGGAATATCCAATTTCCTTAAAGATATCTGGTGTCCTGTTACTTTTCTACAGGAGTCCTTACCACTTCAGGTGACATATCCCGCTGTCCATTTCAGTTCGAGTTAGAAAAATCTACTTCTGTACCCGTGAGGGTTTACTGCATCCAATCTATCTACGATACGAATTCCAGGTTTGTTGAGATAAACATAAAAAAGTGCTATTGAAATAATTGTTGCCATGGTAACGGTATCGGATTATTGCCGTTGGTTATTTTCTCAGTGACGGTATGGTGGCAGATGATGCTTTATCACAAAATTTAAATTGGATTGAATTTTGATTGTTTGTATAGATTGTAAGCTGTGTTTATGCATGAGATATGAGTTTTAATCTTTTCAATTTGCTTTTAACCCTTTGATTGAAGCCCGATCTCGACTTAAATCGCCAAAGAAAAACCTCTCCACATGCCCGATGCGAAACTCGGGCTCCAAAGGGTTAAATGTAACTTTGAGGTTGTTTAGGGGATTCACTGAAGTTATGTTAGCTATCGGTTAAGGTCGAAGGTCAAAGAGCTTCAGAAAGGTAGTTCACTAATGCAACAGAAGAAGAAGAATCATAATACGGATAACCCTCCCACTTCTTAAGGACTTGCAAGGTCTGGGGGGGGGGGGGGGTTCTCTAATGACAGTTGTTATGGATGTGGAAGTGGGTTTCAACATATTCAAAGGATGGGATCAGCCATAAATAGAACTAGAAGACAATTCTTTTATTCTTGGAATAGCACATGGATTATGTGTGTTCATGGAAAAGCTGGGATTTCGTCTGTCGTTTTGTGTCCAAGGTTTTCAGATCAAAGTGTGCAAGACGGAAGGAATTATAAGACAGGGCATGATACTCGAATTTTGACTGAGTCATCCTTTATCCTCTGCAATGGTATGGCTTGGAAATTATTCTACATAAGGACTTGGAGTGTGCCTTTTTAGGAGGGCCGGATACAGCATTTTGTCTGATTCATTATACTGTTCTACCCACCCAATCCATATTGCCTGGATTCTGAGATGGTCAGGTATTCTAGATACAGTAGAACTAGAACCTCTCTATTCAGGTCACCCTCCGGTCTGACAAGTGCTGTTCTTTGAGATTGAGGTGTCCTGTTTAGAGAGGCTGAATTAAATGAAAATAACAATTTTGGGACCAAAACTTATGTCCTTTAAAATAGAGAGGGTGCCCATAATAGAGAGGTGTCCGCTAAGGGAGACTCCTCTGTAATGACAAGTGAGTATGATACACTGGATGGGGAAGTTCTACAACGTTTTTAGGGAGGCTGGTCACTGCATCCTCCCATTGTCTGGTTCTGTACTCTGCTCTCCCCTCTGACTGGATTCTAAACACTGTAGCTGCATCATCGAGATAACAGAAGCCACATAAGGTAGTATTTGAATGGAGGGCAGGGCATTGCCCTTAGTTCAATGATTCTTAACTAAGCTCTACCCTCTGACTGGATTCTAAACACTGTAGCTTCATCATCGGTGCAACAGGAGACACATGATATTTATTGTAATGAAGGGTAGATCATTCCGCTCAGTTTATCTGATTCACTATACTGCCATACCCTGATTGGATTCTGAAACCTTACACCTAAAGCACTGTCAGTGTTGCAGCATGCACTAATATTGACAATGATTCAGTTCTGTGTGATCAGAGACGAAATTATGATGCGGCAATCTTAAAAAAATGACTAGATGGGGTGAACTATTAACTTTTAAGGAATCAGTCCCATTGTCTGATTCACCATTCTAAATACTGCCAAGTGCCTTACCCTCTGCAATGACTATCTTTTGAAAGATAACACTAAAACTCCATCATCCATTATAACAGTATTCATAAAAAATGGCAAACTAAGCTCAACTCTAGCTTTTCTTGGAAAGCCGGACACTTCAGCCTCGTATTTTCTGATATGAAACTGTGCAGCATTGACTGTACGGCTTGAGACGTGTATAGAGAAATTATGACAATCACAGCCAGTGCTTCCATGTAATTAACGTTGACATGATAAGACCTCCATAGATTCACCATGATCATAAATACATACGACTCCCATTTAATCAGGCAAGAAATTGATTAGTCGGCGATTTGGATGAGACGACTGGGCAATTAGGATCACTACAAAATGATTCAGTGCTGATTGATTAATCAATAGTATCTAAAGAAGTGACGGCTCTGTAACAGTCTAAGTGTAGCCTCTGATATAGTCTAAGTGTAGCCTCCGATACAGTCTAAATGTAGCCTCTGATACAGTCTAAGTGTAGCCTCTGATACAGTCTAAATGTAGCCTCTGATATGGTCTTAGTGTAGCCTCTGATATAGTCTAAGTGTAGCCTCCGATACAGTCTAAATGTAGCCTCTGATACAGTCTAAATGTAGCCTCTGATATGGTCTTAGTGTAGCCTCTGATGCAGTCTAAGTGTAGCCTCCGATACAGTCTAAGTGTAGCCTCCGATACAGTCTAAGTGTAGCCTCCGATACAGTCTAAGTGTAGCCTCTGATATAGTCTAAGTGTAGCCTCCGATACAGTCTAAGTGTAGCCTCCAATACCGTCTTAAGTGTAGCCTCCGATACAGTCTAAGTGTAGCCTCTGATATAGTCAAGGGTAGCCTCCGATACAGTCTAAGTGTAGCCTCCGATACAGTCAAGGGTAGCCTCCGATACAGTCTTAAGTGTAGCCTCTGATACAGTCCAAGTATATCCCTTGTCAATTGCTTTACAGCTCTTAGGCACCAGTGGACAGCTCTTGAACCATAAAAACATTCAGTTGAATAATGGTGTCTTTTATGAACTGTACATGTCGAAGGGCTGCAGACTGAGATCTTGGTGTGACTCCAAGCACTTTATCACATCTGTCACTATTACTGTACACTACCAATATTTCCCTGCATTTTATTTGTGCCATCAGAGAGAGTTGTCCTGCACCCATCGAGTGTCAAATCCCATGAAATCTGAAATCAGTTGAGCGACCAGATCACTTGAATTGATCACTAGTTGAGCAATCTTGGAAAGGACAAAGTAGCAAAGTAGGTTTGTATGCCAAGCATGCTCATTTAATCAAGCAAGAAATCGATTAGTCAAGATTTCAGATGATCGGACCGGCCAATTAGTGTCGTTATGAAATGATTCATTGCCGATTAGGAACAATCAATAGGAACAAAATAAATCAAAGGCTCTGAAATGGACCCGGCCCTTTTCGCTCATGAGACTACCTGGAACCATTACAAGTGTAGAAATATCTGCATGTTTTTGTAGTTTTCTTGCCCTGGGTGTGAAGGATTCTTCCATCGCTGTCTACCAGATCTCCAGTTGACTGTGATTTTCATATGTTCACCAGAACATCAGCTGCTTGTAGTACTGTAACAGTGGAACCACTCTTTGCGGACACCTCTCCATTAAGGACACCCTCTCTAGTATAAAGGACACTTCATTTTGGTCCCGAAAGGGTCGTTTCCATTCAATTTGACCTCTCTTATCAGGACCCCTCTGTATCAAAGACAGCACATGTCAGTCCTGAGGGTGTCTTTGATAGAGAACTTCTACCATATTTGGAATGCATCGCATCTTTTCACCTGTTATGAAGCATTCCATAACGTAAGCTTCGTAGGTGTCAGCACTTGTCACCTTCCTGTCATGTCATGTCATGTCATGTCACCTTTATGTCACCGTCATGTCATGGCATGTCACCTTCATGTCATGGCATGTCACCTTCATGTCATGGCATGTCACCTTCATGTCATGTTATGTCACCTTCATGTCATGTCATGTCATGTCATGGCACCTCACGTCATGTCATGTCATGTCATGTCATGTCATGTCATGTCATGTCATGTCATGTCATGTCATGTCATGTCATGTCATGTCATGTCATGTCATGTCATGTCATGTCATGTCATGTCATGTCATGTCATGAACGTGCTGCTCGTGACAGTCGACATATGACGCATGACATGTGACGTCATGAATCGTATGTAAACCTGGCCTAAAGTGAGATAGTATATCATCCCCCACCCACCTCCAGACTCATATCAAAAGCTCTTTCAGAAGATCACACTGGGAATCAAATTGAGGATGTAGCTGTATTAAATAACCTACATTATTAGGAAACTAATCTTCATGGTATTGAAAGATGGGAAATTGATTGGAAGACGGGAAATCATGACATCAGCATTCAGATAATTTGGTTGAAGTGTCCTATTCCCACCACGCTTTAAATAGTCCACTATAGTCAGTCCTTCCCGTCGTGAAGTCCACATTTTAAAGTACCCTGCCATGACGTCAACTCATCATATGGTGTCTTTCTTTACTTCCTCTTGACACTGCGCTATATTTACATCTATGAAGTGACTTGTCTTGTTGTTTATCCGTATTGTTATCACTGTGAGACACATAAATTGTAAAGATAAGGATCTTTTCGTTATGTTTTGGTTTGGCACACACTCGAGATCTGCGCACAAGTTATTTAATCTTGTAAGGCAAAGATCTGCAAGGATCACGGCGCCGTCTAGGGTGGTGGTGGTGGCTACTATGGCAATTGTCTCTAATGCCGAGCCGATCGACCAACTAGGCCCTCTGGTGGTGTTGGAGTGCCTAGTCTAGAGTTTTTTGGGAAGTGGCGTTTGGTGTTTGATAATCTATTAATCACAACATAGTGTTACAATTGAAATTAATAGATGTCAGCACAAGTTGTTCGCTTATTTTTATTGATTAGTAATCGATTGGATTTGTATTAATCAATGGAGCTGCTTGCTGTCAACTGATAACGCTTAATGTCTATTTGATTCTCTGTTCATATTCTATTTGATGTTCTTGTGGTGTTTATGCAGAGAGGCGGCTGGGTCGTATTGTTTGGGGATGGCGTGGTTGTATTGTCGAGGTCCTGGACTCATAGTCTGAAAATTATGCATGTAGAACCTCTCTATTAAGGACACCCTCCGGACTGACAAATGCTGTCCTTAATAGGGAGGTGTCCTGATTAGAGAGGTTAGAATGAATGAAGACGACCAATTTGGGACAAAAACAAATGTCCTTGATGAACAGGGTGTCCTTGATAGAGCGGTGTCCGGTGAGGGAGGTTCCACTATAGCTGCGATACCGGCCTGAGATGCATAGATGTTACCTTGGCTGGTCACTCTATGCAGTCGTGAATGTAAAAACTGTAATGTAGCCCTCCCCCATCAGGGTTCATCACAAATATAGTTTCGAATTCTGACAACTTCCCTACTTTGGAGCATTAGAACTGCCAAATGACATTTTTCAATGTCATACTTGGATTGAAAAGACCTTGAAAGAGTTGGCCTGTTCACAGTGTATTTCTGAAAAGGTCTTGGCAGAGAAAGCATTAAGTATTATTGGCATTGTTACTCATCGGCAAGGGTGTTCCCTGTCTAGACAATGCTATGAATTGATGTTTTTAAGATGTAAGATCTCATCTACTCATATCCGTTCTCGTTTATTAAGTATTAAGTAAGCCGGAAGACACGATGATTGGTATCAGTGGGTCATATGGCTGCCCACTGACGTCTGGTTTTGTGATGTGGGCGGGACTTTTTTGTTGACATTTTCTGGAAAACTACTCAATCACAAGTAGCATGGCATGTTCCTCATTCCATGTTTTATGGTTAGTAATGCTTTATAGCTTCAGCCTGGTTTTGTAAAATAAAAATCTATTAACTATTACATGTCCGTAAATAGCAAATTGCAAATTTGCCTGGCGCCCCCCCCCCCCCATCAACAATTTGACAGAGGGGAGGGGGGGGGGGGGTTATCTTTTAGGTATATGCCTGGGGAGGGCAGGGCAAATTTTTCAGTTTCTGGGATTTTTGTCCAATCAGGTGTACTCCCTAATCAGGATGCAACTGCAGATCGGGAGACAGGTAGCATATTTGAATTGTGCACTTAACACTGGCCATCTCAAAACCCCATCAGCATAAATGTAATCTCTAGGGTCAGACGCGTGATCATCACAAAAAACCGGGAAATGCGTTTTATTGGAAAAGGACAGGTGTCGCCACTCATTCTCATGTTATTGAATAGGATAGATCGGATTGTGATCAATAGCCGCATATTGCTAAGAATTGAGAATGCTTTATTTCGTTGGCATTGTATTCATGCGATCCAATCATTCGTGTTATATTGAGGCGTTCTTTAATGGTGAAAGTCCAGTACAGTATAACCTCTCTGATAAGGACGCCCTCCGGACTGAAAAATGCTGTCTTTATTTGAGAGTTGTTCTGATTACAGAAGTAATATTCAATGGAAATGTCTCATATAGGGCTAAATGCTATGTCTAAAGCGTGGTCTCTTCTGATGGATTTCTTGGGCAAACTCAAATATTCTCGAAAAATAATTATGTTTTGCCAACTATTGGCTGGCACTTTTTATGGCAGTGGATGAAAATAAAGTGCTGTGTATGACAGGACCAAGCTATCATGACTTAATAACAGATTTATACCAATCATCCATTGCAGTTCATCGATAATTAGTTTTCATTCAAATTCCCAGGAGGTGCAACAGTATATTATCCGATTATTGACCAATTTATATTGCTGGTACTATCATAATTCATATTGATCGAGGTTTATTGAAAGCGATCATTAGCCTATTAGGTATTTTAGACGTAATCCAGATAGAAGTTGGGGCCAAGATAGCTCATCCTACCCTTTCAAGCAATACAGGAACTGAGCTGGCTCATCCAACCTTTTAGCAATACAGGGCCCGAGCCAGCTCATCTGACCTTTTAGCAATACAGGAACCGAGCTTTTCTGATATTGTTTTACCCCATGCCAATTTCTGCTCTCGACTCTGCTCGATTTTCATTCTCTGTCCCCATTTTATCTTTGCAGGCTAATAATTCTTATCTCAGAGATCAGTGGCTACATTCTGTGCAATGGAAGGTAAGTGTAACATGATTTATCTTAAAAGGAGACAATCGGCAGGAGCCAGATCGGCCAGATTAAGTTGCACAGAGTCATTAATAGATGTCTCTATACTGTCTCCCAGTCCATTGGCTCTGCTCACGCCTGTGCAAGGAAGATATCTTTAGTCTGTAATTGTTTCCAGGCTCGATAATGTTAGCCCAACATTCACGATAACAGCTTGGACAAAATTTAGGCCCTAGAGAACATTGCTAAGGCGACTCAGAACCATTTAGACTTTCAGAGAACTCTCCTGGGCATAGAAAACAAGACTTCTCCCAAGACCTCCGGCCTGGATAGGATGCTGAATTAATTGACCCTGCAGTTTGCAGGTTTCTCTAATTCTGCCATGAAGCTGGATTCCTAGAAACAGAAGTTATACAGATTCAAAGAACTTAATATGGGCACTGTTTTTTTTACATAGCCGAGGCACTCAATGGTAACAGCTGGGGTCGACTAAAATTCTCAGAAAAAATTTAATTCATGAAAATCTATGTACCTTCATTTTGTACCAAATGTACATCAGATTTAATGGTATCCAGAACCTTATTAAGGCAGGACTGTGAAAACAAATCCCCATGCATCCACTATCAGTAAATTTAATTTTCTGTCGTGGCACTTTCGTCTGTCAAAAGAATACGGTGCTGTCAGATATATGGCAATTAAAAACGTTCCTGCCAATATTCTTAACTGGCAAATTGCATGCTGTCGAAACACCATCTTGGGAGTTTGTCATGTTTATTGGGAAATAAGACTGGAGATTGGTCTAGCTATGCATGATGTTGCATCTCAAGTACTTGATGAGGCAAATTTGTTGTCGAGCAGATTTTCTGGATGAAACAGGAAATTAGGGTTGGGTTGGCCAGGGAGGAGAATCTTTAATGAGATATATATCATGAATATCTAATTAGCGTTAATGTGTGTTAAAGGGACTGTTCTATCAGGACACAAAGTAGCTTGAAATGGTTTGCTTCATCGCCTCCAGGTGCCAGGCTGGTAAAGTAAAACCTCTCTATTATTAAGGACACCCTTTGGACTATCATATGCTGTCCTTAATAGAGAGGTGTTCTGATTACAGAGCTCAGATTAAGTCCATTTAACACTTTGCTTTGCATCGAAGCCACCTGGTGGCACTGAAAGTTGTCTGAGCTAGAAAACGTTTAAGTGTTTAGAGTAAATATGTGAGAAAAAACAAACTGTTACGTCTCTTGTATGGATAATGGGTGGAACCCCAAACGTCTCTTGTATGGATAATGGGTGGAACCCCAAACTTTCCCAAGTACAGGTTACTTTCCATTGGGTCACCATATATGAAACGAATTTCATCCTGAGCACCCTCAAAATGGTCAAGTGATACCACCTTCCATGTCTGTCTCTATTAGGACTCTAATTTTCACTGACTTCAAATTTCTATTTTCAGCGACACATGCTTAAATATGAAAAACTACTAAAAAATACCCGGAGGCCAGAAGTATTGCTAAAGGAAATAACTGTAAGTACATGTACAAACTTCCATAAGTGGAATTCAATGTTGCTTCGTCAAATCAGATCATCTCAGTTCAATTGTGAGTTTTCTTGCTGGAAAGAAATGACGAAATGTTTGTCTGGTGTGTCAATCCCAGGCATAAGCTTATTTATAAGCATACTTGAGAAGATTGACAAGAAATCAACATCGATCTGGTACATTTCAAGTTAACTTCTGTTTGGTGGCTAGTGCAGTTGCTCATCAAAGATGGCAGTTATGTCGACCATTTTGAATAAGATGATCCCTGGGTAACTTGACAACCCGATGTCTGATAGACTTCATTGTTAATTTCCCACTGCCTCATCACAAAATTGTCGAACTCATATCTGTAACCTTATCAGTAGAATATTCACCAACATGTAAATCGCAAAAGGTGGACAAGTTGAAAATATCGCCCAGGAGGTATATGGTAACCATGACAACTTTGTGGGGACGATTAGTTGTGTTGGACCTGTCTCGTACAGCTAGGTGTTGACGTTTTTGTTGTGACCTTTAGGTTGACTATCCATTGGCTGCTCTCTTTAGGACTTATGACCTTGTATCCATTGTCTCAATAGCTTGTCCTCGGTACAACCAGGAAGTTATCGGCATGTGGTTCACTCTGTCACTGACGTCAGCAGGGTCTAGGACATGGATTCACGTCCAAAATGGATGCCAAAGTGGCGTCACTGCACAGCCTCTTTATGGCTCAGTGCAAAAACAGCAGTGATATGCACTCTCACCTCAAAGTAGAGACGGAAGAAAGAAGCATTATCAAGCAAAAATTATCTTGTTTTGCACAAGCGCTTTGAACAGAATCCTCTCCGAACATCCAAATTAGAGAGCACTCTAATTAGAGAGCACATTGATTTGTCGAAAATTCCTACAAATGTTAATTCCTAAAAAATCAAGTTCTAAAAATGCTATTAATAGTTTTGTAATTTTGACCCGTGTATCTTATTTCATGACCAATTAAGGTTTGTTCATTAAAAATGAGTTACATCCATCTTTTATTTATAGATTTGTCATGTTATGAGGTGTGTATGATAATTGCTCCCACCCCTTGGGAGAAAAGTCATAAAAGACGAAAAAACGGTCATCAGTATAATCAAAATCCTTTTTGAACAATGATTTGCTGGCGGTAAAAATAGAACAATATGTCATTTACGCGATCAAAGGCGGATCAATAGTTCACCTGATTCAGAAGTTTGGCGTCCATATATGTTGATGATTACACGGATATCGCCTGCAGGTTAGGTGTGGTCCAAATGGCGGCCATGTTAGCTGGATAATGCGTGGTTGCTGTGCGTTATATGACATCTGAGCCCGAGTTATGTTTTTTATTTGTTTTTCGCCCAGGGTTAGATTAGAATTTATGGATTTTCCAATCGATTTGTTGACGTCTTTTTAGGAACGGTCTAAACTCATCAGGTCATTGTTAGATCAGAATCAGATTCACATCGGAGGACAACTCACGACAATTTTCGGTCACGTAAACTTAATCTCGTAATCTCAACGAACTGACGACATTTAGGGGACGTGTCAAGTGTAGTGTGTAGATCTAGTGTTTAGCAGTCGATAACATTTTTCGGAAGTTGGAACTTTCTTAGAAAAGGACGTAATTTGTTGTTTTCATAACAGTTTCGGTTGCTCCCTGCTGGACGGGTAGTGTTCAGAATATTCTTTTAGAATATTGCTTTTCGTACCAGTCGAACTTTCGTTTGAAATATATCTGATTCTCAAGATTCGCTGCTGGATTGGCATAAATTCGGAACATTTTAATTCTAGTTCCACGATATTCATCACAGAATACCACTTTCGTTAGTGCCTCCTGTTTCACTAGAATAGTTTGTTCAATTTTCGTGATATTCAAGTCGGTGTTAGATAATAACCAAAGATGTCTTACCAACGGCTAAAAAACTCAAGGATGCGTGGACTTGACGTTAAGGACGGGTTGAAATCTCAACTAGCTCGTTCTGTATGGCCGGTCGCTTTCGGAGTGAGCACTGGGCAAAAGGTTAGTTTCACGTCCTTTCTACTAAAAAGCAGTATCAGTTTTCATTTAAGCCTATTGAGATCTTGATGTTGAACAAGCTGAATTGTGACAAGCACACCTCTAACAATTTTGGTCTTAATTGCTGTAAACTGCCATCATGATTACATGCGACAAAAATCACTAGTTTGTGGCAGTCGTTGCAAGTGATTGCGACAAGAATCTGTGATCATTATCAAACCCAGCGATTGCCTTTTATACCCGCAGACACGAGATATTTTGTCGCACACAGCAGCGATTACTATAGCAGGGCACAGCAGCAAATATTGCAATGACCCAACAGCTTCCTGTGCCTACACCCACATGTGATAAACTTGTTTGGTCTGCGAGGGAAGCAGAATGGGCTTGACCATGAAATCCAGGAATGGGAGCAGAGGGAATTACGCCAGCCTAGTTGAATGATGGATTGTCTCGGCTTTGAGCCTGTCTCTCTCCCCGGGTTTCAGACGTATGTTAGTTAAACCATCTACCTATACCACAGTGATTGATCGATTAGATCTGCATGGGGAGGAGCATGGGGTTGACCCTGATATCGAAGAATGGGAGCAGAGAGTATAGAATACAACATACTGGCAGAATGATGGAGAACCAAGCCATTGACAACATCGCCAAGGGATCCATATGTCAATATTTACAGTCTGCCCACTCTTCTGTTACTGATCTGCCCGTTCTAATTCAATGGGGTTCGGTTCCTTGATCGATGGTTATCGAAATGTGATTCTTCATATCCGATCGTAGTGGTTGCCAGGCAAATATTTTGTCTACTGTAAATATGATCAGTTTCGTATGTTTGAGTTTCCAACACAACAAAATACAGTGGAACCTCACTTAGCAGACACCTCTCTATTAAGGACAACCTGTCTATTAAGGACACTAGTTTTCGTCCCCAATTGGTTGTTACCATTCAATTTGACCTCTCGAATCAGGACACCTCTCTATTAAGGACAGCACTTGTCAGTCCCAACGGTGTCCTTAATAGAGAGATTCTACTGTATAATGCATGATACCAAAAAATTTCTGATTATTGTAAACAATTTTGTCTGCAGCCGTTTCATTTTTCCAATTCGGGTGGCATATGCTGAAATTTCACTTGCTAAACTTCAATTAAAATGCATACTTTTAGAATGTTGGAGCTTCACAGTCCAAGCATGCAGGCTGTGGAATAGCCTCAGTCCTGATCTGCAGAATGCAGTTAGTGAGCAAATCTTCAGACGGGGTCTTAAAACGCACCTTTTTCGACCTTGTTTTGGACCGCATTAGAGCAATTCTAAATTGGATTTTGCGGGTATAAATGTAAATTTATTATTATTATTATTATTATTATTATTATTAATGTGACAGCGAATGCAGAATGTAGTCTACCTCTATGTTAAAAGAAGCACATTTTTTTGCTTCACGGATATAACCCACAAAGTTAACCTCCCTCTTGTCGCTGGTTTGCCACAGATTGTGGCTGACTGAGCTTCAAATTGGAACTGAAAAATCATGTTGTTAAAGGGAACTGAAACCGCCAAGCCAGTTCGTTTGACCTCGTTTTCATTTCCCGCGTATCGGGTGATCAGAACGAGGCATGAATGAAACATGGCGCCTAGCTGTCAATCATTGAGTGACGTCACCACTATGGAATTTACTACGAAAACTCATGAATGAAAGATCGCATGACTCACGTGATTCTCACATGATTCTCAATAATAAGAAATTGAACTGCGCATGCTCGGGCACTGGGGGCGTAGCTACAAATCTGAACTGGGATAGGAAGTTGGAAGTTTGACTTTCTCGGGCGGTGAAAGTCGAAAAGTTGAATAAATCGCTCGGCGGTTCCAGTTCCCTTTAACATCACCAAATGATCTCGAAGGGATGAATCTTTGGTTCGTTTTTGCTTGGGTACTTATATACAGGTGGTGCCTGTGGGTGGGACAGATGTCAAAAGGTCATGGAGGGATGGGTAATGCGATCGGTTCTCATCTGCCGATTCGGATTGGAATGATCCTTTGGTGTTATTGTCGTGACAGGGAGTGCAAATGATATCACCGTCTACTCTTTCAATGAGGCTGTTGTCTGTGTGATCATATCAGGTCGCAATAGAGTGTTGACAACATACATTTCTTATCGCTAATCTATATCTCCATATCTATGATACAGCCTACTCTAGATAAACGATACTTCGCCTTATCACGACAGAACAGATGAATCATATCGTGTTGGCTGAATCAACACATCTATTGGGTGTAGACAGGTCGAGCTGGGATGATTTTGACCTTGACATTGGGTTTTAGAGTGACCTTGACATAAGGTCACAGAGGTTGAAATCAATTTCCTCTCAAAGTTGCACATTTATTTGCCCTAGTATTAGTAACTTCAAGTCTGATATGAAGACGTGTTTACCGAGCATACTCAAAAGTGAGTACTATTTCAATGTAAGTAGGTCAGAAATGTAGCCATGTTTAAAACAGGTGAGCACATTGGCCCCTTGCAAGGCTGTTTTGGCTCAAACATGCAACCCTTGGGTTATTCTCTGTTGTTGAGGTCAAGTGAATATCTCTCCAGACATACATCCTTTAAAAAAGCTTATTACAAACATACATTTGAGGTCACACACTGTCCTCAACATTCAGACTTTAAGGACTCGTATTTTCCCTCAAGTATTAAAGACAAAGCCTGATGATTGTTTTCACCTGAATTTGGCCTTAAATCACTGTGCATGCTGCATTTAATGCACACGAAATCCACATGGCATTAATAGCCTAACTGGAGACGTATGGTATCGCTATGGGCAGAGTTCTTCAAAGCAAAATTCCGGTAATGCAACCTTCAAAACACTTAGCTCCCAGGCATTTGTTTTGAGTTTTCTGCCCGTAAAGTGAACCATTTTTCTTTCATCTTCAAGTCTACTTTGATGTTCTTTCATGGCAAGTAACTTTCATTAGATTAAAGTTATGAATATATAATCATTGTTCTCGTGTTGTCTTAGTTTGATGTCATTAAAGGCCGGGTTAAAAATTTGAAAATTTGAATTTAAAAGTGAGATTTTCCCAGTATGCACATTTAGGAGCTTTAAAGCCGAGCAGGACACCCTCTCTAGGGACACAGGCTTTGGTCCCTAACTTGTCAGTGCCACTTCAATTGACCTCTGTAATCAGTACACCTCACTATCAAGGACAACACCTGTTCGTCCATAGGCTGTCCTTGATAGAGAGGTTATACTGTAAGGAAGATTTCTGCCTGTGACTTAAACTTTTTGCTTTCATCTTTGAATAAGCTTTGAAGGTGGAGATAAGTGTATGATTGTTGAAATCTTTGATGGGGTTGATGCCTCTGGCACTAACGCCCTGACTGAGGTGATCTTGTCTTCTTGCTTCCTCCTCAGGGCCATTGTGTCCTGCTCAAGGTGAACTGTTGTCCTTGAGATGTCCTTAGAGGTGAGACTGCCATAATGAAATCACTTCTGATGCGGAAATAGAGAGGAAGGTTGTCCAAGAGCTGAGCTTGAGATGATTTGATTATTTTAGTGCCAATGCCTCCTTTTGGATTGGCTTTTATGAATCTGGGCTGTAGTTTATAGTTGGCTTCCTGCTGGTATAATTTAAACACTCTAATTGAGGATCCTGAAGCCGTGCAATTGCCATTGCCCTCCAGAGATCGACCAGAAATAAAATTGCTAAAGCCATCTACCCTATCGAACCATTTCTTTCATGTCTACACTGACCACAACCCCAGGCAGAGGATTGATCAGCAGCTCTGTAGCGTATCACCCAGGGCCCAGTTACTCAGTCCGTGTTCAACACAAACACCAGTTTTAGCTTGACAAAGTCATATCCTTCAGTAAGCCCCGTCACTCACAACCAGGCCTTTGAGCAATCAGACCCTGGTTGTGAGCAGTGAGCCATGGTTGAGAGCGAATGGGCCTTGGTTGGCCAGTGGCCAGAATTATCTCACGAAAGCTACTGCAAACACTGTGTCTCTTGCAATCCGAGACATTACGTGTATATACATGTCTGTAAGCTTGTCATGTTACTGCCAGACTGATTGGATACAACATCGCAAAATTAACTGTAACCCATGCACTCTAACCTTTAAATAGTGGTTGCTGATACAGTTATCATGCACCAGTGGCTGTTGGGCTTGTGTACGGCTTCTGTCCATCTACCTTCTCTTTGATACAAGAACTAGTGTGCTTCTATTCAGTCCTGCATTCTTTTCTTTGATTTTCTGGACTGACATCCATTCGAAGGATGTACCAACCAAGGTCACAAGCAGTGTATCTTCTTATCTTTCTTGGTCACCTGTCTTCTGTTTATCTGCTCTGCTAAACTTTGGTGATAGGGCCGAATGCACATACCACAACTCTGTGAAGGAAATTCCTCTACATACCACAACCCTGTAAGGAAATTCCTCTACACACCACAACTCTGTGAAGGAAATTCCTCTACTACCACAACCCTGTAAGGAAATTCCTCTACATTCCACAACTCTGTGAAGGAAATTCCTCTACATATCACAACTCTGTAAAGGAAATTCCTCTTCATACCACAACTCTGTGAAGGAAATTCCTCTACACACCACAACTCTGTGAAGGAAATTCCTCTACATACCACAACTCTGTAAGGAAATTCCTCTACATTCCAAAACTCTGTGAAGGAAATTCCTCTACATTCCACAAATCTCTGAAGGAAATTCCTCTACATTCCACAACTCTGTGAAGGAAATTCCTCTTCATGCCACAACTCTGTAAAGGAAATTCCTCTACATTCCACAACTCTGTGAAGGAAATTCCTCTACTACCACAAAAAAACAACCCTGTAAGGAAATTCCTCTACATTCCACAACTCTGTGAAGGAAATTCTTCTACATTCCACAACTCTGTGAAGGAAATTCCTCTTCATATCACAACCCTGTAAGGAAATTCCTCTACGCACCACAACTCTGTGAAGGAAATTCCTCTTCATGCCACAACTCTGTAAAGGAAATTCCTCTACATACCACAACTCTGTGAAGGAAATTCTTCTAGAGTGGATGATAGGACATCTCTTATACTTGGGAATATGACACATGTCCAAGTGCATAAATGGCCACGTTTGTCTGTCAATAATACAGATTCTCAAAGTGAAAGACCTGCCAGTTGCGGAGCATTGTTACCAAGATTGATAGATTGGAAAGTCACCCTTCCTATGACCGACCTCTGGCATTTGGCAACAAGGGTATCAGTCATGTGTCCCATTGTATGCGTGACAGCAATGTCAGCTTCGAGTGGCCATTTTGATTATGGATTGTAGTCAGAGTGTCCTTGGGTGATGGATTAAGTTTCCCAATGCCCAGTACTCGTAGTTGGCGCAAACAAATTGCGGAGCCCTGTTCTTGTTGTTGACGTTTGATATTTGAGTCTGGTATCGAGAGAAAGAGAAATCTCAGTAATACCAGAGCCTTAGCGCTGAATTATTTTCTGGTCTTTCATTTGGGGTTTGCTGCCTGGTCATTTAGTGTTAGAAGAATATTATTTGTTAGAACACCTAAATGGTGTCTGTTGGACTGGCTCAATCTGAGTAGCCATAAACCAGTTCCATTGTTGTGCGCTGATTCTGGGTATGAAACTGTACTGTAAAATGTACTCAAACCATAATGGAGTGCACAATGAGATGTACTCAAACCATTATGTAAATGCACTGTGAGATGTACTCAAACCATTATGTAAATGCACTGTAAAATGTACTCAAACCATAATGGAGTGCACAATGAGATGTACTCAAATCATTATGTAAATGCACTGTGAGATGTACTCAAACCATTATGTAAATGCACTGTAAAATGTACTCAAACCATAATGGAGTGCACAATGAGATGTACTCAAATCATTATGTAAATGCACTGAAAAATGTACTCAAACCATTATGGAAATGCACTATGAGATGTACTAAAACCATTATCTTTCCTTCTCTTTCCAGAATATGATTGACATGTCATTAACCACTCCAATCCAAGATGCTTCAGTTTCACAGTTCCCTCTTGAACTTGTTTCAGAACTCTTACAGCAGGTAAGACCGACGACTCCGCTTTTATCTCTGTCATGAACATCATCGACCGCTCGAGATTCGCTCCAATTGATCTCTGATCTACAAACGGGTTGGAGTTGCCTCGGGTCCATTCACTAGGGGACCATCTCAAAGTACGATGATATACTTGTCAGTTTATTCCCTGAACCAGATCCTCCTTTGAAAAATGAAAAATGAAACTTGTATCAACAGTTTGGTAGATAGAGCATTCTGCTGGCATATCTCCCCATAGAGAGTTATAAAAACATGAGCTTGAGGACGTACAGCATGACATATAGATCTACCTGTATCTCCCCTCATTCCATTGGAAACAAAATGCTGCTTGATATGTTAGCACTGCATTGTGTTTTGTGATCACCTGAGTGGGGTGGATTAGAGACAGGTAGACTCGAAGTAGATGTGCTGGTATAGGGAGATGTGTACTGCCTCTAATCAACTGTTGCAGAACATTTGGGATGGTCCCTTACTTCTGTGGCTTTAAACACAAGTAGTCTTGATGTTAATTGCATGAAACTGTGTTGTGACAGTTGGCACCGGTTGTTCAAAGTTGGTTACTAAATCGATCGTTAAACTTTGTGTCAACCATTTAGATATGTTTGATATTCAACGCAATTAGATTTTGTTGGTACACTTTTCAACATCAGTAGGGTTCTTGGGTAGGTAAAGAAGGTCACAAGTCAACGAAAAAGGGAAATGTCTAGTAATTGGTGGTGCCAACAACTCTATTTCAAGTGCCGTGCTAGAGAGGTTCTCTGGCTCTCATTATAGGATTGGTGTCCGTTGTCATGTCTGCTTTCTGATTGGTCAAGAGATATCAGGCTCACCCTTATGGGGTGTTTTGGAACCAATCAATTTCCTTTTGAATCAATTTCTCATTCTGGTCGTCTGGAGCCGAGAGACTGGTACAACCAATTACTAGGAATTTTTCTGCTATTTTCATGTTCCTCACAACTTACATGTTACAAATTACATTCAGTTTCCTTTTCATTTATTTCATGTTGGTTGGTGATTCACTTCCCTTGGCCTACAAAACTGTCAATTTAGGCCAGCTTGTGCGCAGTTCAGCCAAGGTTGCTCACATGTAGTGAAGCTATCAAGGCTGTTGGTCTCCTTGCTACTTCGATGAATTACTCTTACTTTATATATTTAATCATTTTACCAATTTGATAGTGATGTCAGGAGCAGCTGAGTGAATCACAAATCAACCTTGCGCTTATTTCATTATCCTTTCATGTTACTCCATGTCATAAGGTAAAAGGTCATAGTGCAAGTTCTGTTACGTATTTTCAGCATTATTGCTGGAGATGGACTGAAATAATTATGAAATCTTTTTACATTTCTCGGTATTGGGTCATCGCTACTGGTTAGATTCAACAGCTGATGTTAGCGTTGTATGCAGTAACGCATCTAACAAGGCATGTTCAGGAAGATGCCAGAATGTCCATGTATGAGGTTTGTGTTGGTATCGCTTATCAAAGCACTTGGTGCCTGTGGTTGCCTGGGAGATGAACTGAATACTGCTGACCAATTAGTGGCTGACAGAACCCTGGCGATTACCACGGCTGTTCATGTTTTGGGCTTGTAGGTCAAAGCAGAGTTCTAGATTACTGTGGGCTGTGGGCATTTAAAGCCCACAAACTAGTGGGTGACTAAAACCTGGTATTAAAGTGGGAGTCTTAACTAAATACCATGGGCATTTAAAACTTACCAATTAGTTGGGGACTGAACACTTGTAATTACCATCGGCTGCCTAAGTTGAGTGCGTTAAGTACCCAGGGCGCTGTCCTTGATGTTATCCACCCAAGTAATGGCATTCAGCTGACAGGAGAATCAATCGCTTTGACTTTTCTGGTTACTTCTTCGAGATCGATATTCAATCAATTTAATTCATTTGCATGCCGTTCCGGACCATATTTAGACTGATAATCTGTCAAGTTTCATATCACTCTTGTTGACCTTTACAACCAAAACACGCTGATTAGTAACTCCTGCTGATTGTTTTGATTTTAAGAAATTATTGGGTGAGGCTGGGAAGGTTTAGTATAATTAGCTAAAAGCCGTAGGTGAAAGTTATAGTTTGAGTTAGAATTTTTCAGATTCTGTAAAAAATGTGCTCTTTGCAAAGATCGACGGTGCTGTTTGATACAATGATATGAAAATAGCAAGGTTTCTGGTTTAAAAATTGAACAAGGTCTGTCAGTCACTCGCTGTATTTCGGTGGGCTAATCAATCTATCTTGACATACACTGAAACTGTCGTGTTTATGGGGATTGGTCTGTATTCTGGAGTGGTAGGGAAGGAGAGTACATGGCATCCACTCTGCTACCCACCACACATAAGGACAAACCTTAGTATCTGTATACAATCTATCAACAAAATCAACTAAGTGAGAACTATTTACTGCACTATGACCTTTCACCCTATATCATTTATTCATATCATTAAAGTTCCTGATCACAAGTTTTCAATTCATGATATTCCCGATTATTGTAATCCGCCAAAGTTTTGTGTGTCCTTTATTTTTGTGTTTTGTGAATATTTCTGAAAAAAAAAATCAAATTTTCAATTTTATTCAATCAATTTTTTTTAATTTTGGCGGATTACAAATTTCTGGGTTAAAATAGACTTGATCAAATTTTGTTAATATAAATACAATTCATCTATGCCAGACCATGCTACATTCTATTGCTTGTCATAACTTGTCATCCAAATGTCACGGTATTAGTGATAATCAGTGATAATCAATATTATCCCTTGATGTTGACTCTGCATCCTCTTACCCTTAGGGTTGGAAGCAAATGTCACAATATGAGTGCGTTGTTTACACTGAAAAACAGGTTTCTGTGCATCGATGTGTTGTGTAAAGAGAGTTTGTGTGAATAAGTCGAGTAAATGCTTTTACTTAAATCTTCATGCACTTATACACAGGGCCTTTCTGTACAAAACTAAAGTAAAAGCATCTGCTGGAGTTAATTCATATCACTCAAGGACTTACAAAGCATAAAATAGATTGATACCTGATATGCTCACTAGATGGCAGGGTGAACTGAGTAGATCAGTAATGCCTGCCATTTTACACTGCTCTCTGGTCGGCCTGTTTCCTTTTTCATCGGGAAAATGGATGAAGTGTACATGCAGGCACTGTTCCAAAATGGCAGCCATGGCAGATCTGCTCATTTCATTCTTTAACATGTTTAATAAGGTGTGTAGATCGGGTACCGGTCTAAAAAAACTCGTAATATGGCTTTCAAAACAATATGCATGGTACAATTTCACGATCAAATGTCACTATGCCTGTATTATGTAATCATCCAACTGTAATCACTCCAGTGTTTTCCTCAACACAAATGTGGGGGTGGGGGGGGGAGTGGTACGTGTAATGAATTTTGGCATTTTCAGCTCGGGAACAAAATTTTAAGTGGAAAGATTTTTTGAAGAAGATTTATGGACAAAATGTGTATCTTCAAAGGCCTGGTCCACTTTTGACTTCAACATCGTTGTTTCCTGGTATGCACTGTTCTCAACAGGTGGCACTAGTTGTAAATCGCCATGCATTGTGCACAAGTATTTCATTGCATGGACATACAACTCGACTGGCACCACAAGTTTTGAGGAAAGAACATTTGCATTTCTAGCGAGGCCATTGGTAAACCATGTATAGAGGCTTGCACTGACATGATTCAGGCATCCATTTTTTACGTCAATCCGTGTCCTTGACCATACTGACGTTGTCAACAAAGCATACCAACGTTGGCCATTTAGGTCAGTGATGTAAATTTGACGTCCAAAATGTTGTCTTTTGCCTTGATGATGTCATCTGCACGCCCCCATACAAATGAACCAGGCCTTTAAAGGGGACAGGAAAGGATCACACCTAAAATAGGCGGGAAACCTTTTTTGACTAAATGTGGAGAACACTGCACTACACGATGCTGTACTCACTTGACGCTGGCACCTCCCTCTTTCAGCCGATCATCCCAGTGTCTGTGCACCAGGTGAGTCACCGAATCACGCGATCCGGCCACCAGGCCTCGCACTGGCGACTCCTGGTGGCGATTGCTTTGCGCGTTACTGTCCTTGGCTCTTATGGTCGAGGGACTTTTCATTTATGCTTTGAGTTTGAGTTTAAGTTAAATAGACTTGGCTGTCAGAGTGACTCCGTGGTAGGAAGATGTTTGAAATCAACATCTGGGCCTGTCACCTCTCCTCGACTTTAGGTTCAACTTCCAGGCCATGCATGTCTTATACGATAGAGAGGGCGGCTCTCTCTGACAGCTTAGGTTTACTCGGGTTCTCTGGTTTCCTTCTACTTCATATTACAAATACCAAAAACCTTTGGAGGTTATAATGTCCTCGTTGACGCTCAGCTCTCAACTGCGTAATCCAAAAAAGAATGAGGTGCTCTGTAGAGGTAAAATTTGTAAAAGCCCACCCATTTGTTCTTTCGTACCTTGCGTACCATCTTTCCTTAGGATGGTTTGGGTCGATAAGTTTTGAAAAGGACGGTTTTCACTTAATGTTGTTTTCACCAATAACTTTTCACTCTTTGCAAGAATTTCTATTCATCCTGATTTTCAAACTATTCTGGGTTTGTTGCAAAAAGAATCTTTTGATCTAAATATAAGCCAGAGTGCAGTTGTTAACTTTTTGACGTGTTTTCTGGCAAATCTAGTGAGAAAAGATAACATTTGATGTATTCACCACTGTTTTGGGGTCTTCGGGTGCATCTTGTGAGGTTTTTTCGGTCGGGGCAGATGGGGGGGATAAACTGGGCATGAAAACTGTCGCTGTTGATGCATTTTTGCAGCAGCCAAAGCGTCGTTTATCCATTGTCATGACTGCGCAACAAAAGTTGGCAATTTGCACCAGGCTCTTGATCAGTAGGTAAACGATAATATTATGGTGATTTCGTTCATTATCTTCGACTCTTGATGTCTCTAGCTGTAGTTTCGTCTCATTATCACGCCCATTACCATCCGCCATTCTCATCAGCCATTATGACATCATCCATCTTCTATCAGTTTCAGCTGTTTCGACTGTCTCGACTGTCGTGCGGAAATCGTGTACATAACACTGTATAAAATGCACATAACGTTTCAGTTAAGTTAGATTGAAACCTGTGACGAACTTTTCAACTTATGTAGATAAAGGAATATTCCGATCAGTTTGTTTGAAAACATGACCCTGCTTAAAGGAGGAGTGTCATGTGATGATTCTGGCCCGGCACTTATCTTCTTAAAGGATGAGTGTCTGCATGATACTACGGACCGGGTACTTATGAAGTCTGTTGCATGCCTGTGTACAGGGTGGTTCAAAAATTAACCGGTTGTCCGCAAACGTTCTATAAACTGTATGTGTGGATCTTTGGATGTACATCTGCAGCGCCACCTGCAGCAAGACTCTGTAATCGTCATAAGTGTCAGCACAGAATTATCTTGTGACACTACGTCTTTAATAGTAAGTTCTCTGAGAAAAGTTATATTTCTGAAGGTCACCAAAATTCATAGTCACTTTACTTCCTGGGCAGTAATTTGCTACTATTCATCAGCTATGGAAAAGAAAGTTATTGCCATATGCATGAAAAATCTTAATATTGAAAAACAAGCGATAATATCGCAGAAAGATGCACTACATTAGCTGTCGTCCTGTTAATAATTCATTCCGATAGTTCGCGTACCAATATAGCCTACTTCAGAAGTTAGGCGTGGTTCTTGATGCGACTATAAAAACCTAATCGTGCCTGCTTGCCCATCAATACTGCCGGCTGATCATCTTTGCTTTGTGCATGAAATGCGATAAGTGTTTCGGTGATGTTTTGTGAGTAGGACACAGTTACATCAACAAGACTCTTATCCTAGCTCTCGAATCCCAATCATCGATTTTTTATTCGATTCCTCAAATCCTTGTCCTTGCATTCAAATCTGGTCATCAAATTCTGATCTTACTCTAAACGCTTGCATGTAGGCGAATTCCGTCGCTGCGACTTGCGACATTGCCACGACAACACGACACTTGATTGTGATTAAAAAAAGCGACAACTGATCAGTTGAATCCCTGTCATCTGACGCGTTGTCCAGGCTATGTTGCATAATGGAAAAATAAAACCAGTGCGTTTGCCCTCACTTCACTCGCTGCTTTTAGACCTAATGACGTCAACAAACACATCCCGAGAGATGCTGCAGCTATATTTTTCATGATATGAAAGGTTACACCAGGACAGATTTATCCCAGTGGCATTGGCTCATCTGTCTCTTTGGCTTGTGGCTACTGAGATCCTGAGTTTGACATGGAGTTCACGTCAACACTTGAAACAAGTCATGTTCAACCCCAACCCTCGAATTCTTGGAGTCTTTGATCATAGTTCTCACAAGAGCATTGGACCATCAGACTCAGATAAATAGATTTGATGTCAAGAAAGTATTCTTTCAAGTTTAAGTTTGGAAATGAATTACATTTGTTCAAAATCAGGAATTAAATACTTGTCGTTTGCCATATTTTGGCTTTGACCGCATCAGAAAGCTGCCCCCTTATATGTTCCTTTCTCTAAAGGGTGTGGCTCACACATTGATAAAATGGCAATTAAGCGAGAAAGACAACGGTACTTGCAGTCATGTGTATTTCATTTCGAGCATATATCCAAATATGAATGATATTTAAAAACCTAGGTGTGGCTCGGTGACCTTTTAGCTAAAGAAATAATTGTCCGTATGTTCGATTTTCTTTCATCTCTCCGTGTGTCGCTGCACTTGGAGTCTGGTGCGATCTATCCAGAGAATGATATCATTGTCGTTAGTGCATATGTGTCATCGAAACCAAGGTTGCTTCCGTGGGGCTTGGTCGCTAAAAATGGCGTTGATGATGTTATTGTTACGGTGACGGCAACCTCGGAATGGAAAATGTGGAATTGTGGTACAGACATAAATCTGTTCGAGGTTATTTCTGAGAATGTTCTAAAAAGGTTACATTGTTTATAAGCAATTTTGATATGTTTTAAAGAAATGTCATTCATCCTGTTGAAGATTTAGAATACATGCAATTGGATTTAAAAGTATTCTTTATTTGAGATACGGCATAGTCCGAATTGAAAATGAAATGAAACAAATGGAAATAGGTGTTACAGGACCTTTGGGTCAAATGTCAAATGTCAATAGAAAAATGAAAATAAGGGGAATGGAAAAACTTCAGCATAATGGGATGAAACCAAAGTGCCCTTAATCCATCTTTCCCGCTGCAAAGTTGACAACTTGTGGCCCCTGAAGAATATCTTGTGGCGAGTTCTTTTCTAATATCTACCTCTGTGAAGCGTAATGGGGGACTTTTTTCGCAAGTCTTCCACAATTCCGCTTTAGTTCTCATTAGGGAATCCCTGAATGGTTGAAAAGCTCCGACTGGTCTTTTCATCGCCGCTCTTCTAAAAAAACCGTTCTGCGGCCCTGGGAATTATCATATCCGGTTCGTCTTGTCCCAGTCTTTGACCATGAATCCCCGAAGACACATTCAGATGTGAATGCCGTGTTTCCCTAATTGGTGTCGCGAGTTAACCCTTTCAAAGCCAGGCAATATGGTATGCGTGTTTCATATCTTCTCGTTTCAGATTATCATGGATATCACTTTTCAAAACCTCTCCACACTTTCAGGGAAACACTGTCTGTTATCGCTTTTTCACATTGTCGATTGATTTGAATACTGTTATTTTATCTAAATTGTCTAATCTCCCATTGATTTCAGAATGCAGACACAATTTCAAAGGTTGCGCATGAAAACATAATAGTTGCACTCGCACCCCTCCTTGAGAATAATCATCCGACACAGGAAATATGTGATTTCTTTACCAAAGTAAGTGCTTTAAGCGTCCCGCAAACAAGCATTCTTTGTCACAGTGTGACCAAATAGCTTTTGCTGTCTGCCCAAAAGTGTTACTGACATGGTGGTGTAGTGGCTTGGGTCTCTGACTAGCTGTCATGAGGTCACTGGTTCGACACATGCCAACATGACTGAAAGCTGTTGCTGTTATGACTTAAAACCTCTGTCATCTCCTTCACAGAGAGATTCGATGACGAATAACTTTTTTGCGATACCCTGTATACATTCGTTATCTCCATTTCTTTCCAGCACTGTAAAAACAGTCCTCGGTCAAAGATCGTCATAGAACTTTTTACGCCAGTGGTGCGCCGAATTCTGAAACACAATATGGTAAGTGCTGACATGTCGCTGTATCTGTCATTGACCTCTTCATGGCATCGGTGTAGATCACTGCCGTTTCGAGTCGGTGTCAGTTCCGGCGAGGTCTAAATTGATTGGTCGAAAGCCGGCGCCATCTACCAAGTATTGTTCTAGGATGTGAACATTGAAGCATCTACCCACCACCACCATGTACCACCCCCCAAGGAGTACTAGCTGTTTACTATCCCTAATCCTGCAAGCTCACCGACACCAATAACTCCTTCTTTGACACTGATCGCGAGCAATCATCTAGGAAGTGTAACACCGCATACATCTTTCAAGTATTGTTGTATGGTGTGAAAATTGAAAACCTACTCCCCCACCCCAACCACCACCATATACAACCTCCCGAGGAGTACTAGCTGTTTACCATCCCTAATCTCCCAAAGTTCATCGACAACCTCAACCACACCCACTGTGACTTCTTCTTCGACACTGATTGCAAGCTGTCATCTTGGAAGTGTAAAAGCGCAGACATGCGATCTGTCTTGTCTAGCTGTAGGGTGCAACTATTGAAACATGTAGGATCTCTCCGCTGAACATGTTATGATATGATTAGAGGGAAATTGCTTTAATTAGTAACCAATCTAGTTTTCTTTGAGAATAAATGTACTGCCAGCAGGGATTTGTGACAAGCGAGGAAGCTGTATTTGATTGATAGCATTAATTTCCTTTAAAACTTTTCTATTTTGATTGATAAATTTTTATATCATGAAAGCATTTAAAAAAGTGATCTTTAGGCAAAATTAATCAATGTTTATTGTGGAACTTTCTGGTAGTTTCGCTGATTTCTTGATTCGAGAAAAATAAAAAAGCGCTCCGGTGGTATGACACTATGATGCAGCAGTGACTCTTTTCGTTACAAATCAGGTTTTGAAACGGTATTCCGTGGTAGATGCGCATGAGTGATTACCACAGCCAAATCTGTCGAGTGCATGCATAACCAGACGCAAAATCTGTAAATTTTATACCGACTGCTTTCGGTCGTGGCAGTGACTCTAAGTCGTCTATCGGTTTCCGTCTATTTTGAGATAAACAATGGGCTCAATAATAATGTCACAGTTAGTCGCTATAAACGTGTGAAAAGGCAAAAATACTAATCTATTCTATAAATGATTCCTTTGTTTATAACAAGTTAGGTTATATCTAATTTAAGCAGGTGAACATGATCTGATACAGCTATTTTAGTTTGGTGGTTATTGTGTTAATTGATACCATTAATTAACATTCTAAAAATGGATATTTGGTGGCTGTGAAATCGGATGCAGTCGTTTGAAATCTGATTCTTGCTACGTTGGTGTCTTCCAAGAACCGTGTAATATCAATTATCTGTCAGCTATCAGCTACATGATCAAACACAGTTACACTAAGTTCGACGGAGGGTACGACTAGCTCTAAAACTTTAACTGTCGAGCCCAAGCCCACACCTTGTTCTGGTCATAGTGGTTTTGGTCTTGCAGCCATATTATTAGCCGCTTGGGTGGGTTCAAAATGTGGAAATAGTCAAAACGCTGCCAAAAAATACTACAGTGTTTATAGTTTGAGGTTTTTAGAACTGAATTGATGTTGGTATGGGTTGTCCCATGAAACAACTGGGGCCACATTTTTGGCATGCATTTTAGCTCCACTCTCGCATTGTTTGGGGCAACAACCTTACTTTCAGTCTGGCCATACTACCCTAAATTGATCATTGGTGTTATTGATACTATCATTGATACTGAAAATAACCCATTTCATTCTCTACCTTCCCAATAGTCCTTTAACGATCTATCCATCTTCACCATAACATAAATCTCCCCCACCACCAGCCACAGCTTTCCCATCCATCATGGTTCCTGCCAGTGGTGACATGTTTGCTATTACTGTGTACACAGCGACAAGATTTAATGTTACTATTGGTTGCTATGGGTGTTTCCACGGCGACCAGGTGAATGATTGGAAAGCCATCATTGTAATGAAGAGGGGATCAATAAAGGAGACTGGCCAGGTCTCAGTGATATGTGGTCGCCCTCATCATGATTTCTGTGCTTTGAGTCTACTGTCTGTCTAAGAACAATCTGTTGGAATCTTGATTTTGCTGTTGTCAATTCTCAGTGCCAGTATAGGCTCTCTGCAGAATATGTCATTGAAGAAGTGGCTTGACACGAGAGAATTATATACAACTCCTCTGCATATCCATCTTTTATAGATGAAAAATTAAGGCAACTCAAAAGCAACTAGTTCACACTAATTCCTTTTCCCTTATCTGAAATACCCAGCCTACAGCAGAATCACACATGCAGATAGCCTCACTTCAGATGTCTTGACTTCCATTCAAAACTGAGTGAAAAAATTGACTCCAGAGTCTTCAAGCCTGGGGGAAATGAGTTGCTAGCAAAAAGATATCCCATCTTCTGTGAAAAGATTGTCGAAGTTAGCCGTCGGTTTTTTCGCCAAGTGTCAATAGGTGTCAAGTGTCTGACGGGGGTGGGGGTGGGCTGGTTGAGTAGAGGGCGCTGATCTCTCATTTGCCGTTGCATAAGAGGTAAAGCTTTGCTTGCTCCAGACATGGTCACCCCAATTTCACCTTGTCTTCCATTTATACTTCCAGGACTTTGGTAAATACCCGCGAATGAGGACTTTCGTTCAAGAATATATTCAAGCCTTGAATTCCCAGAATGACGGCAGAAGAGTTGTTGGAAACTTTGTGAAAAGGTGAGTTACAGCTCTGTCCATAAGTAACATAGCTTGTCATGCGAAACATTGGTGAATATTTTCTCTCATCATAATAAATTATTGGTGCTTTAAGTTACAAGAATGTGCGATCAGTGGAATAGGGTTCGACTTGTAATCAAAGGTCAGGGTTGAGCCTCACCCACTACCACTTGGGACTTTCAAATGGCCTGAAATGGCCAGGTGTAGTGATGTGATGTATGACCGACTTTCTTTCAGTCCTCCTTTGAAAAGGTTAGGGCTTTAATGGATCTGCAAATTCCCTTCCTCAAATAACCGTTGCCATTATTTCCTCTAAATGAGCTCTGAATTGGCTTTGAACATGAGGACTGTTGATCTAGTGCTCAGGTTTGCCTCAGTTAATCATCTTGGAAGTTGGTCGTCACCTTGACCGGCTCATAATAGACCCAAATCCAGGGATATAGATATTCTGGAAAGGTCTCTGAAGTGGCCATTTCTGAGCATGGCACGGCTAAAGGACAAGTGGTTGACAATGATAATTTCAAAATTATCGGCACCATACCAACTTTTGGGGCCGAAAATCTAGGGAAGAAAAACGAATCTGAAAGAACAAGATAGCGAACAAACCAGAGCATAGGCCATTAACCAGTGACGTCAAATTTCCCTATTAGGCGGATTTCAGTTGTTTTTTTCTTACGAAATGCTAAATTTCAAAGCTGGAATGGGAAGATCTCTGTCTTGACTCTCAGTGGATCTTTGAATTTTCAAAACTGGACCAAAAATAAGCATTTAAGAGGTGTTTTTGTGGAAGTGAGTGATAAAGTAAAAGGATGAGATTTTTAGAAAAAGAATCAGACTTTTTTCCTCAGCTCATTCGCATCCCTGTAAGAACTGTCAAACATAATGATCAGATCCTAAGATCTGAAAACCCCAGAGGTCAGCCGATGTCATTAGGCAACCTACGTCAGCCAAATTACTGATGGAATTCATGGTATTTTCATGAAATATCCACTCTAGATAAATTTCCTATCGCTTGTGAAAAAAGCACACTAATTTGTTACAAATACAATACAAAATGGCATCATTGACATAGAAGTTATATCTGATGACAGGTCAGTGGCATTTCTCGAGTACATCCATTAAAATATCAAAAGCATTCGTTATCTCTGTATCGTTATTGACGTCATGCTGCTTGTCAGGTGCCAAGCTTACAGGAGAATATGATCACGAATGAATATGTACAGACTTGTACTGTGTGTTATTTTTTCTTCGCAAGTTTTATGAGGGTATGATGGTTTATGTGATGCTGTTTGTGAAAGGTAAAGGTTAAACCTATGAACATATGTTGTGTGTACAATGTTACTGAGGTAAATGCTTTAGAGTCGACTCAGAAGATTTAGCAGAGAACCACAATGTAAAAAGGTGGTAAATCGCTATGAGGGAAACTTTAAAGAATGATTTCAGACAAGCGGCCATAACTTTTGAAGACTTAACGACTGCTCGAGTATGATTTGGGGAATGTGTTCTTTCGAGGAAACCGGCATTGTTGGAGAATTCTCTACCATCTGCCGTGTGAAATACTGCCCAAAGAATAGGGGTTGAGTGATGATCTTTCGGCGTAATAGAGTGCTGCTGTGTTACAATGAAATATCCCCATGGCTGGGATCTTTGTGACTAGCTGTGTTCTGCTTGGCACAAAAGTGTCTGACTTTAATTTACTCAGTTGTGTGATTTTGTCGAAAATTGCTAAAAAAAGAAAAATCCAAGGCATGAAACAGCCTATAGCGATAATGGGAATATCATTCACCATCTCATATTGATAATCGATTTCTGCTGAACGAGACATAGTCAGGCGTACACCATAATCGGCACAAACTCTTGGAGACAAATCTTTAGGGTGTGGTATCATGACGACTGGCTGTCAATATCCTTGTCTAATTAACCGATACAGTCCATGCCCAGCCTGAAAAGGTCTGTAAACATTCAATATGCCATAATGTTTACCAATGAGGTAACGTTGACCCAGAGACGATATGCGGCCCCGTTTATCACGTGATGTGATTGGATGGAAAAATATAGCAAACATGAACATGATGCAGAGTCTGTGTAGCAATATTGAGGGAATTATTTAGTATAGTGTATAGTTGTCTAATATATTGACAGACCTGCGTCCCTTCAAAGGGAGTTGTACTCATAGTCACTGAATGCCACTCCCAGCTTTGTAGTAAAGCAATGATGACATAACATTACTGAGTAAACCTGCAACTCCCGACTTTAAAGGCATGGTTCCCCTGTGTACATTCTTTCTGCCTGTCCCCAAGGTAAATAAGAAATGATATGGCAATAGTGCAGTCACCTGACATGCCAGTGTAATTGACATGTAGAGTTCATCTGTATCAGTTTACAAAGCAGCAATGTTGAAATAGTGGATTTTCGTGATTGGAAATCAAATTCAATTTCAAACTTCTAACTAACGAAGCTGGCCTTTAACTTTATTTTACAGCTTGGTATGGCGAACTTGTAGGTTCTTTACCCTATAAAACTTGGTCTATTCATCCTGAAATCTGCATGATGATTTTCTGTCTCGTTCCAGCATGCATGGGGCGGGAAGCACATGCCCCCATCCCCGAGTCCTACCAAACCTGGTAGCTGTAGCTCTTGCAGCCGTCTATGGCGTCTTTGAGGACAAAAAGAAGTAAGCACCATTTTGAATCCATTCAGTTTCTTCTCCAAAGTCCCTAATTGCCGAGTCACTGCTTGGTTCCCCTACTGGTCGAGCTCAAGTGAGCGCCTTCTGGTTGCTCAGTGAAACCCCTGATTGACTTCTGTGGAAAGCCTACATCACAAACAATCTGTCAGTATGATCGAGATATAACTTTGCTTTCCTTGAGTGCTGCTTTGGCTGAAAATACAGTTTTCAGTCAGCACATTGGCAGCAAGCCTTCTGTGCCTTCAAGTTCATTGCACTTTCTTGGTATAAATATTAAAATGTCCTGTCTGTTTTTTTGCAGTTACACAAGGGAAAGTAATGATTACGAGCTCAATATGACGTATGGCGACATTCAGGAAAGGTTGTCATGCTATGTCAGCATCTTAGAAACTATGTAAGTATCATAACACTCGATAAACATGCTGAAATATAAAGTCACTTCCTCTCCTCTGCCATCCCCCACAGCAAGCCTTTGTATTGTTCCGAAAATCAAAGCAAATGTGTATATTAAAGAAATCAATCTAAACCATTGTGTCGTATCCGGTAGGGTCCCGATATTTAGCCGCCTCACAGGAGCTGGACCCTGCTGACTTTTACGAGCATTTGCTGCCCAGGTTTTATATCAGAGTTTTCCTTCTCCTATGGTTGCCTACCAGGGCTAAGTAGGCAAATCGCCCCGCTGAAACAGGTGGCACTGGTTTACAGGACACCAGTGGTGAGCAGTCAAAACCTGTGGGCAAACCTGCATGGAGTCTGGTAGCACCTGTTCCGACCTGACCTTAGCCTGACCTGAACAGGTGAACTGGTTCAGGGGCTACCAGTGATAATGAGACCAAACTGCAGGTAACCTGTCTGTTGATAGCCTAGCCTGACTTGACCTGGGGGAAAAAAGAACACAACTGATACAAGAACAGCACCTGGGCCGGGTTGGTAGAGAATGTGCAAATAACGACACTACAGTAATGGCCATCACTCTTTATTAATCGTTAATTTGTGTTCGTGTTTCAGGTCTGAATGTGAAGATTGGAAGCCACTTCTAGGCAGTTTGCTACAACCCATACCGTTCCCTGACGAGTAAGTTCCAATCCGTCAAATAGATTTGTTTCAAGACTTTGTCCTTTACTTTGGGGTGGAATGCAACGCCGAACGAAAGACTTCATAACAGAAATTCCATTTGAAAAATGTTGCAAGAAGAATTTGCCTTTTCCGATTTCGTTTGACTAGGCTAACTAATGGCATTGGCCATTGCTGGCCATGTTGTTACTCTGCTGAAGTCATTTCAAACTTTCGCCTTACTTTTTCAGGGCCATTGCCGATGAAATGTTCACATCGTAAGTAGATTTGTTACTTTTGATCGAAAAGCCATTTCAGAGGTTAATGCAGAGGTTGAGTTGAGTAGCAATGATTTTTGATGCAACAAATAGAGAGGTATCTTTTGAGCGCTTGGGTTAAATGAAGAAAAAAAACATAAACGTCAATTTTGTGACCACAAACCGTGACCATGGTAGAGAGAGTGTCCTCCCGACAGATGTGTCTTCTAAGAGAGGTTTTGTATGTTAATTGATACTGGTTTCAGTCATTCACACTAGGGGCCACCTCTGCATGTGATAGTCATGCTCCTATTTTGAGATCGAGACATGGTGATCATGAATGGATTGTAAAAGACAAGAATGTGGTTCGGCAGTCGTTTCCATGGCAGCAGCCTACAACTGCATTAGCTCATATTCTATATACGTTGACATGTATGGTGGTTTGGATTACGGAGCGACTGTATAAGTCCTCGTTTGCGAGATTCACCATCCCTATTTCGATTTAATGCAATGGTATTAGGCAGGAGTCGCGTAAAAATACTTATCCTTATATGAGCTATCCTATAACACTAATGCTTCTGTCATCCGTAAGCCTCCTCATTGACTGCCTCCTGCATCCAATAGCATATTGGCTGAACGAATCGATTGTGGGGCCGAGTGGATCCACGGAGGGGCCTTAGTCACTTGCGTCCCTTTTCAGGGCTCTTTGGGAGGGAGGTCAGATCGGTTTTTGTACCAGAAAAGAACAAACCAAGTCAAATGCCAATGGCAAAACCAATCGCATCTTGTGGGGTCTACAGGTTCTGGGGTCATTTGCTGTCTCTGTTAGCTGATTGTGTTGAAATGTCCCACATGGTATCGAGATGAATACTCACGTCAACATCGAACCATTCTTGCTTGCAGAACCCTCAAGCCAGTGATACAAAACTTGGCAGACGACACACGCTGTGAGGTCCATCAAACAGTGCTCGGTATCCGCGATGGCAAGGAAGGCTGGTTCCATCTCTATTGCCCTGGTGGCATAGCCTGTGATGATGACGGTCAACTCTATGGAATTATGGTAAGCAATGCATGCCCAGGCATGTTTTTCATAAATCTTTGTTTTCCCTGCCTCTGAAAAGTTGGGTCTTGATATTTGTTCAATCCTGCACCAAATTCGGAAGGGCTGGTAGGGCCTAACCTGTGTCCAGCCCAGCTTTCCTATGACCAATTCATCAAAACCAACCAACCTTCTAATCCTGCCGGCTTTAGTAACTAACTACGTATTAGTCCAATGCAGCATACCTGTTATGCAAACTACAGTCATATGTACAGATTGGTGAGACAGTGACAACTTTACTTTGTTTGTGATTATTAAATGATAGTATTTCCTTTACATTTCAGATAAATCGTCTTATCAATTGTTGTTGTAGACGGAAAAAGTTTTTGCAGAGCATGGGTAAAATGATTGGACCGTGTATGCTGTTGGCCCTGAGGGAAAATGAAGCAGCTATGGAAGTAAGTCATGTTGTCATGTCATGTGTGTTCGTCGTTTTCGAAGCGATCTGCTCAAGACGTCACACCTCTGCCAACTGGTACTTCATCTGGAACTTTCTTTCCAGAGGCGGTCTGAACATTCAGGTCTTCTAGAGTGTCTGTTCTGGTCTCTAAATACGGTACGGCGTAACTATTTCGAAAATTGTGAAAAGTTGTTTCCAGTGGTCTCATAACTTTCTTGACAGGAGCACTTCTCATCTTCAAAAAAGTAACTGATGATTTCTGTGTTCGATTCTTCATTATAGGTTCTTTGTGCCATGTTGGAGTTTGAAACGGTTGAGAATAACGACTGTAAGATGCAGATGATCACCACACTGCAGAGCACGTCGACGGGCAAGAAGATGTACGCCGCTCTGTGCGACAGACAGATAGCTCTGAGAGAACTGGTAAGTAGAATGAGGTGATGAATGGAGAGGAATACTGGCCAAAGGACACCACCCTGACCACAAAGCTCTGGGGCACTGTGGTGGAACTCTATAGGACAGCCAACTTCGTTACCGGAAACTGTCTGAATGTCTAGCTTGCATCTCAAAAACCCAGAATGCAGAAAAATAAGGAGAAGAAATGGACTGTCTTATCATTGTGTTGGAGTTTGACTGCTGGGAGGAGAAAATTTGGAGATTATGTTTTAACTCAACAGTCCAGGTCCTAATTGCTCAATCATTAGAGACAAACACCATTGCTTGCTCAACTAACATTATTTCCTTCAGTGAATTTCATTTACAATAGTAGCGTAGCATTAAATGCAAATGTCACTGCTACCCCAATTGAGCAACCGTGCCTTGGTACGAAACTAGCAAGTCCCCAGTAACAAAGCCTGCTAACCCTTTCTCTCTCCTGTCCTTCAGCAACAAAAGGGTGGACCCAAGAAGCTAACCCTGCCATCCAAGTCGACTGACGCTGATTTGGCCAAACTCCTGAG